>NC_084483.1:183587817-184205317 GCF_030035675.1 Rhineura floridana | reverse complement strand
GCAGCCTTGGTTCAAATGTCTCCCCCGTCTTGATCTTACTAAACAGCCTGATACAAGCCACTATCCTCTCATTTCTTGGCTGAGAGTATTTCACTATAGGGCTAATCTCAAAAAGATGGTATGGTAGTTACTTTGCTGGACTTGGGACCAGAAAGTTGTTCAAGCTTTGCCTCAGCACTGAAGTTCATTGGAGGTGTGTGTGTCCTGTGTGCAATGGTCATCAGCTCCTGGCTCAACTTTCCTCAAAGGGTTATTGTGAATATAAAATGCGATTGTCTTTGGAAGAAGGACAAAACAAACAAGAGAGCAATAAAACAGCAGTGTTCTACTTTGCAGGGCTCTCATAAGGGCTACTTTTAAAAACTGTTGTAACCTATCCTTGGACCTCATGGTGAAGGGCTGGTTTAAAATCTAAACAATGGCCACAATAGTACAGGCGGTCCAGAGAGGCCCAGGCCACTTCCAACCTTTGAGGCCCCTAGCCATAATAAAAATTAAAAATGACACACAAAACCAAAATAAAGAACCCTAAAAAAAGCGAGACATAATTTGATTTTTAAAATTTAACAAAGGGTTTTCTAGTCTTTTTCCCCCTGTGCAAATACTTTAATTGGCAGCTGTAAGCTGAGAGAGGGTGTCACATTGTGATCCAACGCACATAAAAACAAGCTCCAAATATGCCCAGAAAATGAATAGGCCTTGTATCCAAAGTAGCGCTAAGTAGCTCATTCCATTAGTGCAAGGATTTTTGCTTGCCCATTGGAACTTTATTTATTTATTTATTTTATTTAAAATATTTCTATCCCGCCCTTCTACCCTACAATAGGGCACTCAGGGCGGCTACAATAAAAACGCATACATACATAATAAAATACACAGTAAAAACACAAAACATTACAGTAGATTAAAATGCATAAAATACTATTAAAATACATAAAATGCAATTATGCATACGCATAGAAACATGCATGTATATATGTGCATGCACGTATAAAAAAGTGAGACTAAAAGAACTTAAGATTTAAAAATGAAGAATAAAAAGCTTAAAACAGTATCAGGCTGACCCGTCAGTCCCAACCAAAGGCCCTCCGGAACAAAATAGTTTTGACAAGTTTCCGGAAGGCCACCAGGGAGCGAGCAAAACGGGCTTCTCGGGGCAGGGAATTCCAAAGTCTGGGAGCCACAATTGAAAAGGCTCTCTCATTATGTCCCTCTCCTCCCCCTAAATCTGCTCTGAGGGTTTCCCCAACCCTCTGGAGCAGATTTGGGAGCACGCAGGGTGTGGGCAGGGGGAGAAGTTCCATTGGGCAACTGTAAATTCTGACGCTAACAAAACGAGTGCTTTGGATGCCTCCCTAAGTGTCTACATCTATGCCCCTCTTTGAGCTTCAGGACCAGGCCAAATGCCCTGCCTGGCTCCCCTTTCTTTGTCCCTGAGTAGAGATGTGCTTTGAACACTGGAAATGTGCTATATTGACACTACAGTGATGACGACAATGATGCTAGTGGTAGTAGTAATACATAAAGTATTATTCCTTTTCATCCTTCCATTCTGTGTAGTTTATTTGCTTTCAAATGTGGGCCATTTCCCCTGTTTCGTGCATTTAAAGATCAATGCAAATATTTCATTTTCTATAAATAATTTAATAAATATTTTTGCTTTACAATGATACATTCAGGTGACATTTTTTTGTCAGAAACAAGAGTCACAAGACATTTCAGGATCAGTATACTTTAATATGGTATCAGTGTGTCAAAATACATTTCCTTATCAAGTTAAAAGTTCCCATACAGTTACAAGATTATCAATAAGAAATTCAACAATATAGAGAGCATGAAATAATTAGGACAATAGTTATGGTTAATATTTTAAGCATGGATTTATTTATTTACCCCTCCTCCCTCCCCCTCATGTGTTTTAATAAAAGGTTAGGGTACAACATCTTAATGCTGAAACTACAAACAGAGATTAAAAATATAACAGCCAGTGTGAGTAACCCTTCAAGCACACAATTCATTACAACAATTAGATCTGCTTTGCTGCAGCCACAGGCATTTACCCCAGAGTTGCTACTGTACATCAGTGGGATTACTTTAGAGCAGCCTTTCCCAACCAGTGTGCCTCCAGATGTTGTTGGACCACAACTCCCATCAGCCTCAGCCAGCATTGCCAATGGTCAGGAAGATGGGAGTTGTGGTCCAACAACATCTGGAGGCACACTGGTTGGGAAAGGCTGCTTCAGGGCAAACTGCTTGAGGTTGGCAGCCTGACAGTGATAAGTTAATTTGTGCTTCTGCCTAGAGCTTAGCTATAACTTTTCTCAAAAGAGCTCAAGCCACGAACCAGCCAAACACGGTAAAGAGCCAATTTTTACGTTACCCAGAAGCAAACTCTGATTTGCCACAGACTGTACTACACACAACAGGAACCTACAGCAATCATGGTTCCTCTGATGAGCATTACCTTATGTGGGTTTGCTGCATTCACCTGTGCTTAATACTGGCTTGAATTGTGCCCTCATTTTTTTTTAATTGTAACAACTCCCTAACATATCATAGGCCATAATATTTTGTTTAAAAATGTATGTCGCATAGCAAATTACTCCTGGACCTTGTATAATGTAGCACAGGTGAAATATTAAGCCGGCACAAGTCCTGGCTATGATCCTTACTGATTCATTCAAGATTCACTGCTAAAATATTTATGCATATGTGAGGAAGGTTTCTTGGGAGGGCTTGTCCCCTGCATCAATGGAATTCTTACCACTGATGCTGATCTCCCAAGTGGCAAGGCAACAGAGCACAGAGAACAAATGTAGGAGAGTTTCTCAGGAGGAGCTCTTGCAGCAATTTTTTTTTGGGGGGGGAAGGGGCTAGCCATTGGTGCAACGTATGTGTGCTGCTAGGAGACTATGAAAGCTCTAAGGCAGGAACCAGAATAATTATCTGAATGCAAAGCTTTAAATATCAGAGGGATTCTGCACTCCCCCCCCAAACAGGGAGGATCAGATTGACAGGGATTAGAAAATGTAGCCTTCACATCAATTTTGACTTTCCTTTATAAAGTGTAGGTTGAATGGGAAAGATCCCTGAGCAGTCTAGATTCATGAGCATTTTTGCTCATGAATCTTTCCCTAAATAATGGCTTTCATAGCTACTCCTCCCTGGAGGCCTATCTCCCCAAATCAGGCAAAATCCATCCAGAGTTAAGCACTTTTATTTCCCATTTATTTTCAATACAAGAGGTTCGAGCACCTGTTTAACACTCGCTCACCGAAATCACTTTGAATTTAATTGCTGAGTTTTGGCTGGATCATGTACATTGTGTCAAAATTGGCCCTTCAGAGGAATGCAGCATCTCCAAAGGAGTGAGCTAAAATTATTGGGATCAATGTACAAAGCTGGTGCCAAAAGCTTACAATTCTTTGTGGCTCCAGAAGCTCCAGTGCATGCATGGAGATTCTGTACTTCTAGGAACTTCCCTGTTCAGTGCTATGGAGAAACTCCAAGGGATGTGTGTGTACACAGACCTACACTGAAACAAATGAGTAAACTGTTTTGCAAGAGCTCCATATGTACATTGCAGAATACACAGAACTTGGGGTAGTATCTAATGAACTCATCCCATCAGTGCAAGGATTTCTGTTTGTGCAGCAGAGCAACCCTCTCATCTCTACTTGCTTGCCCTGTGCCTCCCCCAAATCTGCTCCAGATATTTGAAGAACCCCCAGAAGAGATTTAGGAGACATTCAAGGGGAGGGGTAAGTTCTATTGTGCAAATGGAAATCCTTGCACTGACAGAACAAGTTAATTAGATGTCATCCTCTGAGACACATTGAAGAAGTCAAGGTTCCCAATCCAGAGGGGGAGCTGTGTGTGTTGTTTTCGCTGCAATGGACTGAGACTCTTGTGGCACCTTCAAAGATTAACGCATGTACTGTGCAATAAAATTTTGGTCTGAGCCGACTCCAGGAAAGTTAGTTATGCTCAAGTTCTAAGGAAATCAATTGGGCTTATAGGGCAGGTTAGCTGTGATTATCTTGAGTCCTATTGATTTCAATGGGTCTTGGCACAAGTAACTTTCTTTGAACTAGAACTATGATCAGGAGGAGCCATAAATAGAAAATGGCTCTAGTTTCTAAGGAAATCCACTGGCTTTTATAAATCTATGTTGATTTGTACCAGGTAAACTCTCTCTTCTGGATAGATCAAGCCTACAGCCTAATATTTTCTGTTGCCCTGAATTTGCCCCTTGGCCCTCCCAACCTTGTCTCTCTTACTGAAGTTCTAAGGCTTTAATAAATATTATAAAATCTGCACTCCACAGTTCCTGGAGCTTGTATTATTGCTGGATTGAATATATGAGTGTGCCTGTTTGCTCAGCAAAGGCAACGGGGATTGCATGGAGTAACACAGACTCCTTCCATTTTAAATAAATTCCTGAGCACCAACATTGTTTTTTTAAAATAGCATTTCTGAAAGTTCAGATTGCCCTATTGATGACCTACTGAAAAAAATATTTGCACTTGAAAGGCTATCAACAATTAAAAGGTAAACGAAAAAGACAACAAACATCTGCCCACTCAACCACTCCAGAGCCTATAATATCTGATTTTCCCCAGTGTAATAAGTAGGTAGACCCTCCGTGGCGCAGAGTGGTAAGCTGCGGTAACGCAGCTGAAGCTCTGCTCAGGGCCGGAGTTCGATTCCAACGGAAGGAGGAAGTCGAATCTCTGGTAAAAGGGGTCGAGGTCCACTCAGCCTTCCATCCATTCGTGGTCGGTAAAATGAGTACCCGGCATACGCGGGGGGGGGTAAAGAAAGGCCGGGGAAGGAACTGGCAATCCCACCCCATATATATGGTCTGCCTAGTAAACGTTGCAAGACGTCACCCTAAGAGTCGGAAACGACTCACGCTATAAGTGCAGGGACACCTTTACTTTTAATAAGTAGGCAAGCTAAGATATTTAAGTTTATTTCTCAGCAAAATTCAGTAGTGCAGAGAACATGGCTAACTAGCTGCGGGATACCCCCCCAACTTAACTGGCAATTAGCAGGGTTAGTAATAGCCTTTGGACAAATTCTGCAACATCAGCAACAACTTAACAAAACTCTACCAGAACTAAGTAAAACACTTTCTAAGAAAGGTTCATGGCTCTGCATCAGTGTTCTACAAGGTATAACAAAGTACCAATATATGATAAACATTTAATCCAGAGAAAGTATCAGAGTTACATTTTGTGTAAAAATATATATGGAGAATTAATACACACAAATGGGTCAAATTGCTCCACCCCTCACTTATCTTAAATTGTACAGCAATCCCCCTCTTCTCTGAATTGTCCCCTACTCTCATTCACTCTCAAATTCCTGACTTAGTGAATCAGGTTCTGAGGAGGATGACACTGAACTAAGATGGAAGTGGGATAGAAATTAGTTCTGCCAACTTGGGCTTCTTTTCAGTATCATGCTCTAAATCTAAGATGGCAGGTACACATCCCACTTATTTAAGCAGGAGAACATGGAGCTTAGCCTGGGAGTTGGGTAAAGTCTGGTGGGAAAGGCACCTTGACATTGCTAAAACTCGTAGGCAGTTTTCTGCCTGGTAGCTTTGGCTCTTCCATATGCAAAAAGAAAAAGAAAAAATCCACCATTCCTCAAATCCAGGCCAACGCAAGACATTTCTTAAGCCAGGGGGCTACATTGCATGATCTGAGCAATGCATCCTAAGATCACTGGCAATGTCACAGAGGATACAGGACCACAGTGCTCAGATTTTACACTGGCTTCAGTGTCCAGTCTAAAAAAATACATAATCCTACTATTTGGATTACCTACAGTCAGGCTGGCCCTACTTCAAATAAAAGCAGAGCCCCAAGTTTTAGATTTGTGACCTAAACATAATGAAAAAGTTATAATCTACAACTTGAACAAAGACCAACCAATAGTGAAGTGAACTCTGTTGCTGTGTGTGTGTCTTAGAATTATAAATGTTTTGTTCCTTGCTTTTGTAATTGTTACAAAGACCAAAATCTGTGATGATTTTCATGCTATAAAATGCAAAGAAAAACTAAGGATAGGCATTTCAACTGAACAAAGCAGGGCCGACTGTGGCTAGGGAAAATATTTGTTTGTTTCACTCATCTTTGGCAATAAAATAAAAATAAACCTTTGCAATAAATGGAGTCAAAGTTTTACATAGAGGCATCACTTTTTTCTTTTATTAGCATGAATAATGAGGATGTTTTAGAAACATAAATTACACACAGTGATGGGGAATCATAATATAAATTTTCTAAGGAACATTTTATCGAAATAGAAAGGAAAAATACAGTAGATGCATATTTCTTTTTAATACAAATAAGAGAGTGAGTAACTTCACAGAAAGGCCACTATTTGGTAATGTGGACAAGTTCAATAAGTAAGTAAAATCTTGTAAAAGTGTAATCAGTATTAGAAATTGTCTACTTGCAAAAACAGAATTAAAAACTGCAGCTGTTTTGAACAGTATAGGCCAGGGAATGCTGCAATGCTGGCTCAGGTCGCCTGATCGAGAGCTTGGAGCAAGTCACTTCCTTGCAGGAGCGTTGAGCTGCCCAGCACTGGGACGTTAACCTCACAGTCATATCGGGTCAATTCTGGCAACAAATACGGTTCCAAAGATGAGCCAAGGAGGCGGCTTGTGACTCCTGAAATGAGAAGATTTTATTTATTGCATTTATATCCCACCTTTCCTCCAAGGAGCTCAAGGTGGCAATACATGCTTCTCCTTCCTCTCCATTTTATCCTCACAACAACCCTGTGAGGCAGGTTAGGCTGAGTGCTATCGGCTGGCCCAAGGTCACCCAGTGGGCTTCACACCCAAGCGGGGATTTGAACCCTGGTCTCCCAGGCCCTAGTCCGACACACTAACTACTACACCACACTGGCTCCCATATAAAGAAAGTGGATGACACCATGCTGATCTATGGGCTTGCTTTATTTATGGAGGTATTCAATGCTAGTCCTACTCCAAGTAGGACAACCTTTAGGTTCATCATATTTGGATTTTTGCCTGGAAAGGGCAGGAAACAGCACCATCACCACCACACATCCACTTTAAAAAAAAAATCACAAGAGTTTGATGAAAAAAATGGAAGCATTCAGCAATAACAAAATGGTACCTTGAACAAAAATAGGGGAGCAGAATTGGTAACAAAACCAGTCAGTCTCATCAAAACCACAGGAATCAGGACAAGGAGACAATCATATTGAAGTCTCATAGAAAAAGGCTCGTTTTTACTGAGCGATGGAAGGTCAAGAGGGAAGGAGCCAAATGACACCCCCCCTTCAGAGAGATAGGGAGGGAGTTCCACAGACCAAGCATTGCAGCTGAGGATCAAATTAGGTACCGTCAATTATGGGACTGGACTATGCCATGCTTGCTTTTAAAAATTTATTAAACAGCAGTTGGGGAGGGACGGGCTCATCCGGATTGGGGCCATGATGTAGGTGGAGGGGGCTTCGTCTATTGCATGGACCCAATCAGCGTGAAAGGGGAGTGTGTTGGCCACTGAGATGAGTCCCAATGAGTGTGAGTTGCAAGCCAGCCTTTATTAGTTCCTACTTCAAAAAGCCAAGGCAAGTTGTGGAGAGTGAGAATTCAGTAACTGCAGGAGACGAGACAATGAATCTGAACCACAGCTTCTCATCTACATTTCCAGCAGGTTGGTAGCAGCAGGAGACAAATGTCTAGACACTGAATTCAGTAATTCAAGCAATATCTCTTGGCAGTGAGAAATGACAGTCAAATGGTGACAGTGACAGAGAAGCAGAAAGCAGCATTCAAGCCTGGCCAGATTATTAGATAATTTTAGAAGTTTGTATAATTTTAGAAGGGGTCATAGCTATGAGGGGGTGTGGCTGTGCCTATCATGAAGGGACCCTGCACTTCTGAATTTGCCACTACACTGCTCTCTCTCTCTCTCTCTCTTCCATGCTAGGGATAATTAGGAAAGGTATTGAAAATAAAACAGCCGATATCATCATGCCGTTGTATAAATCTATAGTGTGGCCGCATTTGGGATACTGTGTACAGTTCTGGTCGCCTCATCTCAAAAAGGATATTATAGAGTTGGAAAAGGTTCAGAAGAGGGCAACCAGAATGATCAAGGGCATGGAGCGACTCCCTTATGAGGAAAGGTTGCAGCATTTGGGGCTTTTTAGTTTAGAGAAAAGGCGGGTCAGAGGAGACATGATAGAAGTGTATAAAATTATGCATGGCATTGAGAAAGTGGATAGAGAAAAGTTCTTCTCCCTCTCATAATACTAGAACTCGTGGACATTCAAAGAAGCTGAATGTTGGAAGATTCAGGACAGACAAAAGGAAGTACTTCTTTACTCAGCGCATAGTTAAACTATGGAATTTGCTCCCACAAGATGCAGTAATGGCCACCAGCTTGGATGGCTTTAAAAGAAGATTAGACAAATTCATGGAGGACAGGGCTATCAATGGCTACTAGCCATGATGGCTGTGCTCTGCCACCCTAGTCAGAGGCAGCATGTTTCTGAAAACCAGTTGCCGGAAGCCTCAGGAGGGGAGAGTGTTCTTGCACTCGGGTCCTGCTTGCAGGCTTCCCCCAGGCACCTGGTTGGCCACTGTGAGAACAGGATGCTGGACTAGATGGGCCACTGGCCTGATCCAGCAGGCTCTTTTTATGTTCTTATGCTCTCTCTCTCACACACACACACACTCACACTCACTCACTGCCCCCAAGAAGCTGCTATTTGAGTTGGGAGAGAAGCTTCTGTCGCTGCCAGTGGTAGTTTTCTCCTGGGCAACAAATAGCTGCAAGGCCCTCTGATCCAGATTAACATTGAGAACAAAGGGTTAAAGTCTCCTTCCCTCACACACCGTGGTCCTGATCCAGACCACACCCCCACCGATCCTGAGAGGGCCCTATTCTATCTACATTCCCATATCCCATGCTTCAGATGGTGATGCAGAACACAGAGGAGGGCCTCACCCCAAAGGCTTCAGTTGACGGGTAGGATCACACAAACAGCTGAGTCTTTAAATGCCCTGTTCCCAAACTACCTATTCTTCATGGTACAGTTTAGTGGTTTTTTCTCCAACTTTTTGAATGTTGGGCCTCTCTTCAAAACTCTGTAGAGGGTACTTTTAATCATTTGGTGAGATGCAGCAGCACCTCACTATCTGCATTTGCACATTACGCTACAGCATAGTTCACTACAGCAAGATGGACAAGCAGGCATGAGGCACAGTTAGTCTTGGGCTTTTGGAAGGTTGCACTTCCACTTTTGATTAACCACAGTTTACTGTGTTGCCCAGACCCAGAGCTGTGACAACTATGGTTAATTAGTAACTATGGTTTGAACCTGGCTTGCTTGGCACTAGTTATAGTTATTGTTAACCACAGTTTGACAGTCCAGAGACTGCATGATAAATCCTGGTTAAGCAAAAGCAGAAATGAAAGATTCAGAATGCCTGAATCCTGCGGCTTATTTCTGTTAGTTCATGTCATATTAAACGATGGCCTAGTTCACAGGTGGGGAACTTGTAGCCATCCAGATGATGCTGGACTACAACTACAACTCCTGATCTTTGGCCGTGATGGATGGGGCTGATGGGAGTTGGAGTCCAGCAACATCTGGAAGGCCAACGGTTCCTCACCTCTGGTTTAGCGAGAATATTATCACAGTCATTGTGTAGATTAGATAATTTCCAGCATACTGCTGAAAGCATCCACCCATCCAAAAAAAAAAAAAAAGAACTTTGCAAGTGACGTGGCCAAAGTCTTGTCCACAACCACCAGTCTCTTTTCCCACTCTTTGTTGGAAATTAGTCTTCCCATGGTATAGTTTGAGATGACACTTACCTGACATCCTATGAGCTTGTGGCACACTGAAGTTCTGGTAAGGAGGACGGTAAAAGTGTGGGGGGAAGGCAGCTTTTGACATATCGGCAGAGTTTCCTAAACAGGGTGGCGGATGCCGTCCCTGCAGTTGCTGCTGCTGCTGCACCACATTCATGGGCGGTTGGCCTGACCCTCTTTGTGGCTTACAAAGAAACTCGTCTGCAATTCAAAAGAAAAAAAACACTTTAAAAAGGAACAGCTGGATGCCCACTGTCAGAAACACAGTGCTGGACCTGCTAGGTGGCCTTTAGTCAGTCCAGCAGAGCTCTTCTTTCCTCATTACTGTGACACCCATTTTGCCTGAAAACGTAATGGGGTTGGGGTTGGCGGGGAGCTTTTTTGCATTATCTTCTAAGGCTGCAGCCTTAAGAAAGATGGACATATGAATGGGTCAGATATCAAACACTACAGAGATAATTTTTCTACGCCAGACTCCAATTCAAATACAATACTTTTCACACATTTGGCCAAGAGCATGCATGAACATTCACACTTGGTTACTGCACCCTTGATGACTGTAGGCTGAAGATCTGAACTTGTGACAGTGCATCTGGAGTGTTGCATCTGAATGAGCCATCATCACAGATCCATGTACAGAACACAGGAAGCTGCCTTATACTGAATCCTACCACTGGTCCATCTAGGTCAGTATTATCTACTCTGATTGGCAGTGGCTCTCCAGGGTTTCAGGGCAGGGGACATTCCTAGCCCTACCGGGGGTTGAACCTGGAACTTTCCACATACAAAGCATTTGCCCTGCCACTACGTTATGACACAATCCAGCCTTCTAGGGACACAGGAAGCTGCCTTGTACTGTCAGACCACTGGTTCACCTAGCTCAATATTGTCTACACTGGCTTACAGCAACTCTCCAGGGTTTCAGGCAGAGGACATTCCCAGCCCATCCTGGAGATGCCGGGGATTGAACGTGGGATCTTCTGCATGCAAAGCAGGTATTTACAACTGAGCTACAGGCCTTTCCCAAATAACTGTGATATAATCTTAGGAAGTTCTATCCATGGCTTAGTGATGATTGGTCACATACACTCATATAAGTCACCACATGATGCTATAAGTCGTGCCTTTCTTGTGAGCTTCCCAGAAGCAACTGTCTGGACACTGTGGGAGAGCAGAACACTGAATAAGATGGGCCATTGGTCTGTCTGATCCAGCAGGGCTCTTCTTAACAAGTCTGAGTTTGGTGCAGAACATGGACAGTGAGAATGCCATGTGGCAAAAATGAAATGTAAAAGCAGAGAATGTGTCTCTTGAATATGTTTTGCATGTCTCTCTCCAGCTGCCCAGTAGTGGCATACCAGACCCTGTCCCTGTTTGGCCACATTTATTTATCATTAAAAAAGGGTCTTACCATTAAGGACACTTGTGCTGAGTGATTTTTTTTCTGTAAGCAACGCACAATTTTCACTCCTGAGAATTTTCATCCTTTTCCACATTAAATGTGTTGGGTTAATGCCAGACACATCTCCTCGTGTCTATAAAGTAAGGAAAAAAGGGAAGGCATAAGCTAGTCAAGAAGAAACTTTTTTTTTTAATCTTTTTTTTTTAATTTTATTTATTTATTGCATTTATATACCGCCTCATAGCCAAAGCTCTCTGGGCGGTTTACAACAAACATTAAAACAAGTATACAAATTTAAACCATACCAAATTAAAACCCATAAAAACCAATAGGCAAGTTAAAACACATGCTATTGAAATCATAGAAGAAAACTTAGGAAGCTGTCTTGTACCAAGTCAGACCATTGGACCATCTGCCTCATTACTGGTGACTAGCAGTGGCTCTCTACAGTTTCAGGCACGAATATCTCCTAGCCCTACCTGGAGATAATGGGGATTGAACCTGGGACTTTCTACATGTGAAGCAGATCCTCTACCACTGAATTAGAGTCTTTTTTCCCAAAACAGGGTTGGGGAACCTTTTTTGACTCTGAGGTCCAGATCTTTATATGGCCCCACTCCCTGGGCCAACTTGGACAGATGGGCATGGCAATCCACCCGTCAATCACATGGTGTCATTATGATGTCACATGACTGACAAGTGCATTGTCTCACCTACCTGTCAAAAATCCTTGCACAGGGTGCCCAAGCTTGGGAACCACAGTGCAAGGGCCATTGACAGACCTATGCTCTGCGATCCTCCCTGCACTTTTCCTTTCCAGCCCCGATGTTGGAGGCGCAAAGAACAAGCATGGGACGGCTTCAAAAAGCAGTGCTCCCAATTGTTCCTTTGAAGCCTTGCCCTGTCCTGCCCCCACACCTGATGTATGATGTCATGTGTAGGGTGGGTGGGCATGTCTTCTCAAAATGGCCAGGTGGGCCAAATGGGGAGGCCTGGTGGGCCACATTTGGCCTGTGGGCTGGAGGTCCCCCACCCTTAAACAAAAAGGCAGTAATTGCGAAGGACAGGTTACCCCACTCAGGTGTTGAAATGCTTGCTCTTCGTAGTCTAGCTGCCGCTTCAGCTTCAAACTGTTGGCAAGGGCAATCCGTGCAGGGTTTATATCTATGCCCCGCTGTCCAAAACTCTCCAGTGACCTATTAAGACAAAAATATTTCTTTTTAATTAAGCAATTTTTTAAAAAATTGTTTGAGGAGGACATTTCATCAGGCCAAGATAAGTTTCAAATCAGAGGAATAAGACTTGCTAACCCACAGAGACCTGTTCTTCTTCTTAATAAGTGGTGCTGTTCTTTCATTGGCCAAAAGACCTGGAATGTCCTTCTTGAGCAGGCACAGGGAACTGCGGCCTTCCAGATGTTACTGGACTCCCATCATCCCATGCTGATAGGGGCTGATGGGGGCTGCAGTCGTCCAACTACATCTGGAAGGCCACAAATTCTCCACGCCTGTCCTTGGGAGACAACTCAGTGATGGTAGAGAACAGTTGTAGGATGCACAACTGATGAAATATGAAGTCTTTATATGAACAATCCACATTGTTGATTCAAGCTGACATATTATTTCTGCTTCTATAAAATCTGCTAGCAGAAAACAAAAAATATATACTTTAGTAGGGAGTGAAGGCTGGGGATTAATCACTGAGATTTATTTCATCATGTTTGTGCATCACAACTGTTTTCTGCAGACAGTATCTGTTGCCACAGCACTGTTAACCCTTTGTGCTGTAGACAATTCACTGGCTTACACCACTGGCCCTGGCCCATTGATATCAGAAGCATCAAATTAACAGTCTGTTTTTACTTGTGGTTAATTTGTCACATCCAGTAGTGTTGTAGTAAATTCAGAAGTGCAGGGTCCCTTCATGATAGTCACAGCCACATCCCCTCCCTCTCCCCTTTTTATTGCTGTTGGGTTGAGAATAAGATCCTTGTTAATGCCTTCTCCCACAACAACAGATGTCCCTAGGAGCCAATAAGCACAAAAGGGAGGAGCCTTAGCTACTGAAAAGAGACTTCCCAGTGGCTGATTCATCTCCTTTCACTCTGATAGGCTCCAATCAGCAGGAAAAGGCAAGGAAGCATGTTAGAAGATTCTTCTCAGTGGCTAACACACTCCCCTTTCATGCTGATTGGCTTGTAGGATGCTGGAGACATAGGGACCCTACTGGGATCCTGCTCCCCAAAAGGTAAGGGGTCTAAGACCCCTCCGAGACCCTGGACAACTACACCCTTGGTCACATCAGATCAAGGTGGCAGTGTGCGAGCTGCATTTTCAGTGGCATCATCCAATATCACTGTAACAACATATGAAAGGTTGGAACTCTATAGATGAGGCCACTGGTCTGCGTATGATCTGAAGGGACAAGGGGCCACCACTTTGCTGAAGCTAAACAGATCTATGATGGAAGAAAGGAGGGATATACATGTAATACAATCAATCAGTTGTGTGGATTTTCTCTGCATTACCGTCTCTTTCCCTTTCTGGGCAGACAGCTATTGGGTGGGAAAGATCCATGTGATGATTGCCCCCACCCATATGATTCTGCCCTATCAAATATTAACAGTGGCAGCAATGGATTAAGTCAGCAGCTAAATTGCTGCAGCATCATGTGAAGGATCCCCAGTTGAGTATAGTTATTAGAAAGTAGATGGTACAAGCAGGCACATGCACACAAAAACATAGGGGCCAAGGGTGTGAAACCTGTGGCCCTTCAGGCTGGTGGCTGGACTGAAACTCCTATAACAGAGTATTGAAAGAACTGGCTGAAAAACTCTCAGAAGCACTGTCTATTATCTTTGCGAAATTGTAGAGGATGGGTGAAGTGCTGGATGACTGGAGGAGGGCTAATGCTGTCATCTTCAAAAAGGCAACAAGGAGGAACCTGGGAACTACAAGCCAGTCAGCCTGACATCGATCCCTGGAAAAATTCTGGAGCAGATTATAAAGCGGTAAATCTGTAAGCACCTTGAAAACAATGCAGTGATTACTAGACGCCAACATGGATTTATCAAGAACAAATCCTGTCAGACTAATTTAATTTTTGACTGGGTAACCTCCCTGGTAGACTGTGGGAGTGCTGTGGACATAATATATCTCGACTTCAGCAAAGCTTTTGACAAAGTGCTCCATGATATTCTGATTAGCAAGCTAGCTGAATGTGGGCTGGATGGAACTATCAGGTGGATCCACAGATGGCTACAGAATCGTACTTAAAGAGTACTTATCAATGGTTCTTTCTCAAACTGGGGGAAGGTAACAGTGGGGTACCACAGGGCTCTGTCCTGGGCCCAGTGCTCTTCAACATTTTTATTAATGATTTGGATGAGGAGGTGCAGGGAACACTTATCAAAATTGCAGATGATACAAAATTGGGAGAGACAGCTAATACCGTGGAAGGCAGAAACAACATTCAAAGGGATCTTGATAGGCTGAAGCATGAAAACAACAGAATGAAATCTAACAAGGATAAGTGCAAAGTTCTACACCTAGGAAAAAGAAACTAAATGCACAGCTATAAAATGGAGGATACTTGGCTCAGCAACACTACATACGAGAAGGATCTTGGGATCGTTGTTGATCACAAGCTGAATATGAGCAAAGAGTAGGATGTGTCTGCAAAAAAGGCAAATGCTATTTTAGGCTGCATTAACAGAAGTATAGTTTCCAAATCGCGTGAATTATTGGTTCCCCTTTGTTTGGCACTGGTTAGGCCTCATCTTGAGTACTGCATCCAGTTCCGGACACCACACTTTAAGAAGGATGCAGACAAATTGGAATGGGTTCAGAGGAGGGCAACGAGGATGATGTGGGGACTGGAAAGAAAGCCCTATGAGGAGAGACTGAAAGAACTGGGCATGTTTAGCCTGGAGAAGAGAAGACTGAGGAGAGATGCAATAGCACTGTTCAAGTACTTGAAAGGTTGTCATACAGAGGAGGGCCAGGATCTCTTCTTGATCATCCCACAGTGCAGGACACACAATAATGGGCTCAAGTTAGAGGAAGCTAGATTTCAACTGAACATCAGGTAAAACTTCCTAACTATTAGAGCGGTATGACAATGGAATCAATTACTTAGGGAGGTGGTGGGCTCTCCAACACTGGAGGCGTTCAAGAGGAAGCTGGACAGCCACCTGTTGGGTATGCTTTAATTTGGATTCCTACATTGAGCAGGGAGTTGGACTTGATAGCCTTATAGGCCCCTTCTAACTCCATGATTCTATGATTCTGTGAATACTCAGCCATTGGACATGTTGGCTGAGCTTGATGGGAGTTGCAGTCAATAACAGCCGCCCTGGGCTCCTGCTGGAAGGGCGAGATATAAATAAAATAATAAATAAATAAAATAAATAAATAACATCTGAAGGACCACAGGTTCCTCACTCCTGTTTTAGATTATGCCTACATTTTTTTTTAAAAAAACCCAGTCATACTATAGTTTCATGTTTTTTAATTATGAGAACCTCTCTAAGAAGTCATAAATACAACGCTGACCTCTCCCTGACATTTTGAAAAGCAGGTCTGCTGGCAACTTTTCATTTTTTTCTGGGACAATAAAGTTCCCGGTGAGGTTTCTAATTCTGTGGCCTTATTGTGGTCACTGTTTCTGTTTCAACCGCTTGTCTCTGGGCTGAGAATGAAAAGCTTAGCCACTGGTTTGCCTTATCTGAACATGTTCATGTATTATCTTTAACAGTTATTACTGATTTGTGCTCCGTTTAGAGAGGCCACTTATAATACACTTTCAAAACCACTGTTGAAGTCCAACTGGAATCAGGGGAAGGTTCACCAGTGCTTTCAGAAAAGACTGAATAGCTGACCCCACAGCTACTTTTTGGCTAAGTGGGAAACTATAATTCCTGCCCCCTCAAAAAAAAAGAAAATACTGTTTTTCAAGTTTTGAGGCTCTGAACCAATTCACACACTATCTTGGGCTGTTTCTTACCAAATCTGATAGTTGTCCATTCACCTAAGACTAGGGATGGACAGATCTGTCAGTTTTAGTTTTTCTCAGTTTCTCATATTTGCAGTCTTAAGTTCAGTTCTCCATATTTCCATATCAGTTTGAGATTTTTTAAAAGAAATTTAGTACAGATTTCTCCTAACCTTCACATTTTTCTAGGTAATTTTGCCTAATATACACAATTTGCAAACCAATTTTCCCTTGTATAATGCATTTTTAAATGTTATTTTCACGAATATATGCATTTTGAAGCTCACTTTCTCTTAGTATATGCATTTTACTTTGCTGGAGAACTGCACTGCAAAATTCAGGAAAGAGCAAATTCTGAAGGATGGTGTGGTTTGGTTCATGCACTGTTTCAGAAAGAGCAAATTAGGTCAGTTTGCCTTTAAATGTGAAATGATTTGAATTGATCCCCCATCCCTGTCTCTGACACAACATGGACCTCAGACAAGAAACAAATGTGATCTCCAAGGTACCTTCTTGAAGCTTGCAGATCATGGGACTTGCTATGGCTGTGATCTGTGAGTCACTGGCTCTCATGTTACATATGTAGGAGACTCCTATAACTGAAAAAAAAAACCCCACCTCTACTGCCCTTTCAACATAATGTCTGAATCAGTCCAAAGCAGCTACAAACATTCACACTTTCTTTGCTTTGAGTTACCTTTTCTTATGTAAGTTCACGTTACGCAAATGCAGTGGTGGCCCTGATGGAGAGCTACCTAACGATCCCGGACACTTATTGCCCATTCCTCTCCATTTCGTGGGAACGTATTGTAATGGTGGATCAGGTGGCCACTGTGTGTTTGGTCTTCCACCCATTGAAGATAGTGGAGTGCTGGCTTGGGCATAGTAGGGCAGCAAGGATGACGACTGGCTTCCATTGTTTAAGAATGCTGGTGGCAGAGTCCCCTGGCCTGTGTTCATGTCTTTGTTAGACATTGGTTGGCAATATTTCTCTGGGAGGAGCTGGTTCTGCAAGGAAGGAGCAAGGGGCTGGAAGAGGTTGCTCATATTACTTAAGCTCTGTTGGGTGAGTTGGGCGCTTTCAGAGAGGGGGCGCTCCTCTTGACAGATAGGACTGAGCTGGAAATCTTCTCCATCCATCGGAATGTAAGGAGCCAAGGTTTCAAGGTCCAGCTCGTTGAAATCAGTCTATATAAAGAAAAGTGGGAGCAGGGGGAGAGCAGGGAAGGCACAATGATTACAACGATTACATGATTATCCCTTATATAGCCAGTCGATCACTGCGCTCTGCAGGTGAGGGCCTCCTGCAGATACCATCTTATCAGGAGGTCTGTTCTGCACAACATAGGAAATGGACCTTTATTGTGGCGGCACCTACCCTGTGGAATTCCCTACCCTTAAATACTTGACAGGCACCATCTCTGTTATCTTTTGGGCGCCTGTTGAAGACCTTCCTCTTTCAACACGCCTTTTAAGTTGAGACCTATCCCAGTCTGCGTCTGTGTTGGAATTGCTTTTTAATATGTACTTAAACCTTCTTTTTAAAAATGTTTTTAATCTTAGAAGATGTTTTGAAAGCTTTTTTAAAAAGAAGTGTTTTTAAAGATGTTTTGTTTTAATGTGTTTTAAAGTTTGTTTTTATGATGTTTTAAAGTTTTTAGTGCTTTTGTTTGCTGCCCTGGGCTCCTGCTGGGAGGAAGAGTGGGATATAAATCAAATAATAAATAAAATAAATACATAAAACCATGAAGGATAAATTCTCCTGAAACGAGAGAACTACTTCTCCTCCCATTTTCCAGCACAACATCTAAAAGTGTAAAACAACCATCCTTAAGCTGGTATCCTCCAGATGTTGGTGGACCTCAACTCTTTTCAGCCACAGCCAGCATAGCTAACAGTCAGGGATGTTGGGAATTGAGTCCAAAACATCTGAAGGAAAACAGGCTGGGGAAGGCTGGTGTAAGCCAATACTTAGAAGCAAGTCCTACTGAATTCAATGGGCCTTACTCCCAAGTAAGTGGTTATAGCAGGATAAACCAATGGTTGCCCTCCAGATGTTGTCAGATTACAACTCCTACCATCCCAGGCACCATTGACCATGCCAGCTGGGGCTAATTGGAGTTGCAGTCTAACATTTAGAGGGCACCACAATGGATACCTCTCAGGTAGGAACACAGTAAACTGCAATAAACCAAGTCAGATCACTGGTCCATCTAGCTCAGTATTGTCAATACTGACTGGCAGCAGCTGTCCAGGATTTCAGACAGGGATCTCTCCCAGCCTTACCTGAAGATGCTGGGGATTGAACCTGGGACCTTCTACATGCCAAGCAGATGCTCTACCATGGGCCTACAGCTCTTCCCCTAGGACTGCAGCTGAAGACAGGGTTTCCTAAATGTTTAGAAGCTGTGATGCAGTTTTGAACTCTTGATTACAGCTGGCAGAACTCCCAGGTTTTTTAGATGGAGGGGAGGAAGTACAATCAGGCAGACTCATAACTAGATAACAGCCTTAAAATGCTACCTTACTGCTTTTGGTCTACTTGGGAGCAGCAGAAGTTAGCGTATGGTTGTTGCTGAGCAATGACCTCAGTTATCTTCTGTTCATCTTTGGTCCACATATGCAACAAAATGAAATGGGAATGAGGTAGCAGGATGCTGAGGTGGGAGAACTGACTGCATAGGTGGGGACCCCTTTATTGAAAAAGGTATGCTACTTGACATTGAGAAAACAAAGGAAGGGCTGTTTGTGAGACGCTGGAAAGCCACTGCCTGGCAG
Organism: Rhineura floridana; assembly: GCF_030035675.1. Taxonomy (NCBI): domain Eukaryota; kingdom Metazoa; phylum Chordata; class Lepidosauria; order Squamata; family Rhineuridae; genus Rhineura; species Rhineura floridana. Next base: position 184,186,270 of record NC_084483.1, on the reverse strand, counting down.
AGCAGATAATACCAGGGTGAATGGACAAATGGTCTGACCTGATATAAGGCAGCTTCATAAGTGACAGATGGGACTGTATCTCAATGGCACAACACTTGCTTTGCATGCAGAAGATCTCAGGTTCAGTCCCTGGCGAGTCTAGGAAAAAGGATCTGGTAGAAGGCCATGGGAAAGGCCTCTACCTGAGACCCTGGAAAGCCATTGCCTATCAGAGTAACAATATTGAGATAGATGCTCCAATGCTTTCACCTGGTATATCACAGCTTTCTATCTTCCTAATGAATAGGAGCCTATGGCCATACTACCCTAAACACACCCGATCTAGTCTGATCTCAGAAGTTAAGCAGGGTCAGGTCTGGCTAGTACTTGGATGGGAGACCGCCTGGGAATACCAGGTGCCGTAGGCTTAGAGGAAGGCAATGGTAAACCACCTCTAAATACCTCTTACCATGAAACCCTATGAATATATTCAAAAAAATATTTATAGGGTCGCCATGAGTCATAATCGACTTGAAGGCATATAACAACAACAACAAATGAATAGGAACACAGGAACATACTGAGTCAGACTATTGGTCCATCTAGCTACTACATTGATGGGCAGTGACCCTCCAGGATTTCAGACAGGGGTCTCTCTCAGACATAACATATGATGCTGGGGATCGAACCCAGGATCTTCTGAATGCAAAACAGGTGCTCTACCACTGAGCTACAGCCCTTCCCCAAATGTAATATATATATTTTTTTAAAAATGAAAAAAGCCCAAAGTCTCTAGGTTTTCCATTACATATTGTCATATATTGATGATGATACATAGCTCCTGCACTCTGTTCTGTCTCAGTCATGGGGGCTAAGAGGAGTAAGCTTAAGCTCTAAATGTGATGTGTGTGTTTTTCTGGGCTACAAACCGACAACGATGATGTTAAATTGGCTCCCTGGCTTCACTTACCTGTGAGTTGCACTGATTCTTGGTATCTGTGTCCATGGCAAAAAGTTTCTCAATCATCTCAATCTTTAGGTCTTCATCTAAGGAAGTGTAATAGTCCCCAGGGCTGCTGGGCTGCAGAACAAAAAAGACAAAACAGACTATCACAGACTAGCCACTCCCCTAGTCACCTATGCTGAGTAAAAATTTCATCCAGGTAATTAGCAGCTTTACCTAAAATAATTCTTCTTTTTCTCTTTGGCCACAAATGACAGCCATAGATATATGTAAGTAAGTGAACTAGTCACTTTTGTAGGGGTATTTGTAAGGCTCGCCTATCAAAGAGGAGCAACTGCATGTTTGCACTAGGGAAGCAGGAGTTTCCTTGTGTTTGCCTTGAAAGAGAATTGAGGATTTCAGTGTGTTTCATGCAAACATGTACAAAACCTTGAGGGCTTTGTGCATGCTCTTTGTGAACACACAAAAGTCTTCTGCTCCAGGGCACTTGAGAAGAGTTTACAGCTATCTCCACCTCCCTCTTCCCTAGGGCCTTCTCATTGGTGTGCTGGGGATGTTGAGTCTTGAAGTCCAAAACCCAGTTCTCAGCAAGGTAGCACTTGCCTCTGCCTTTCCCTTCACCTGACCAAAGGGGAGTCTCTTTGCCTTTGGGCAGGAGGAAAAGGATGAGGTTTGCTGGACTGGGACAAACACAATCCTTCTTTCAAGCATTTGGTCAGATGTGCTCACAGAGTGCCCTTGAAAGAACATGTGAGGCATCCCTTGGTTTGCCTTGTTTAATTCAGAATGTAACTGCAGATCTCTCTCCAGACAAAAATTAATCTGTCTAATCCTAAAAAGTGATTGTGGTTGCCTGTCTTTTGATTATTAATTGTGGACATTGCCTTAATGATAGGGTATAATGTTACCACTTTGGAAACCACTGAAGGCATTTATGGTGAATTCATATTTAAATTAATGTGGACTGGTTCACACGGTCAGCTGTTCTTGGATATCAATCTTTTAGTTATTTGAACCCCTGATTTTTTTATAGATATCATTTTTATTTATTTATTATTTGATATATATCCCACCCTTCCTCCCAGCAGGAGGGATACACAATATGTTTCTAATAAAGCTGAAAGAAGCTTCAGTTCCCATGGTATGCATACACATATTTATTTTGTCTCTGTCACTTAACCTTAAACTGGCTTTGCAGGTTTTGGAAACCTTCAAAAATGTGGTTACTAAGCCAGAAGTGAAATGGAATCTACAAACCATGAGTAGCAGTCTCACTTCTAAACCACTTTCAGCTCGCTCGCTCTCTCTTTTAAAAAAAACTTTCTCCAGGTTAAAGCAGGAGTAGTGATCAGGGCAGGCCCTTACCTGACCTCTTGTCACTGGCATCACTGCACCTTACTGCCTCACATCTCCTGGTAGGCTGCAGCGATGACGGTAACAAGAGGTCAGATAAGCAATGATGCCCCTCCCCACTGACAGCTACTAGCTTCCAGTGGCATGATCAGAGGCTCAAGGGGATGGAGCAACTCCCCTATGAGGAAAGGCTGCAGCATTTGGGGCTTTTTAGTTTAGAGAAAAGGCAAGCAAGAGGTGACATGGTAGAAGTGTATAAAATTATGCATGGCATAGAGAAAGTGGATAGAGAAAAGTTTTCTTCCACTCTCTCATGACGCTGGAACGCGTGGGCCTACAACAAAGCTGAATGTTGGAAGATTCAGGACAGACAAAAGGAAGTACTCCTTTACACAGTGCATAGTTAAACTATGGAATTCGCTCCCACAAAAGGCAGTGAAGGCAACCAACTTGGATGGATTTAAAAGAGGATTAGACAAATTCATGGAGGATAAGGCTATCAATGGCTACTAGCCATGATGGCTATGCTTTCCTTCTCATGGTCAGATGCAGTATGCTTCTGAATACCAGTTGCTGGAAACTGCAGGAAGGGAAAGTGCTCTTGCACCGCGGTCTTGCTTGTGGCTTCCCATAGGCATCTAGCTGGCCACTGTGAGAACAGGATGCTAGACTAGATGGGTCACTGGCCTGATCCACTTCTTGACCTGCCTCCTTACATCCCAGAATGGGTGGTCATGTGAACAGGAGGTTTGCTGTCTCTGGTACACTGAGACACCAGTGACCATTTAACATCAAGGAAATGATGCTTTAAACTGGGAGCTGACAGCACGCCAATGTAAGAACATGCCCATGGTGGAAAAAGTGGATACATTTGTTTTGTTTTTTTAAGCAGACTGTGCTGTATAGCCACAGTTATTTCTTCATCCTCTGATGTTGTTGAAGCGCTTTGCTTTTACAGATGCATTTATACATGATTAAATTAGCAAGATGATTAAAGCACAGTTCTATGGTCTCCTGAGAAGATGAACTGGGGCCATTGGAACCATCAGTCTCCGAGGACAGAGAGAGAGAGATCTGACCACAGACAGTGAAATCTGACTGAATGGCTCCTCCCCATTGCCATGGAAACCTCCATAGCCCTTGCCTAGTGATGTTGGAGTTCTGACTTTGATAGGGCCAAAAAAGGGAGCATGCCAAGCTGTACTGGGTGACTGGGACAAGTTTCAGTCAGAGTAGACCCACTGAAATTAATGGAACTAAGTTAGTCATGTTCATTAATTTCCATGGGTTGTTTCTGAGTAGGCCTAGAACTGGACACAACCCATGGATCTGAAGGATCTGTAGCTTTTGCAGTTCCCCAGACCAGAGAGGAAACTCTGCCAGCCCCAGAGTGAATTTCGTTCCCAATATTCCCAAGGGAAGGGAAATTGTTAACAGTGGGAGAGGGGAGAACACAGAAAAATACGGAAGGTGCAAGAGTGTTGCTCTGCTCTTACTTTCACCCTGCTGGTGCGAGCCGAAGAAGGCACTGGAAGTGGGGGTTCAGCTGCCTTCAGTTTATTCTCCCTTCCTGCCAGGGCCAGCTCCAGGCATGACAGGGCCCTTGGGCACCAGCTTGCCCTGGGCCTTCTGCTCCCCTTCCATGATCCGCGGCAGGAGCATGGATCGCAGGACAGGAGCTTCCGAGCCGCCTGCCATTCCCCCTCTATCCCCCCGCTTCACCTACCTTTCTCTGTTGTTTTTTGTGGCTCTGCACACTGCATGCACAACGTTGCCATCAGTCCAGATGGCAGCAGAGGTTTCCATAAGGGGCTGAAGCCTCTGCCGCCATCTTGGTTGATGGCACACACGCACACGTATTGCTGCCATCAACCAAGATGGCGTCAGAGGCTTCAGCCCCTTACGGAAACCTCGGCCGCCATCTTGATTGATGGCAACCCTGCGCACACTGCAAAAAACAGCAGAGAGAAAGGTAGGCGAAGCGGGGGGATGGCGGGCAGCTCGGAAGCTCCTCCTGTCCTGTGATCCGTGGCTCCTGCCACAGATCACAGAAGGGGAGCGGAGGGGCCCCTCAGGGGCCTCTGTAGCTCCAGGGGCCCTCGGGCCAGTGCCCCACCTGACCACCCTTTAGAACCAGCCCTGCTTCCTGCTTCTAGGACTCCAGCCTTAACGTATAATTTAGTTTTGCTCTAAAACAGTAGGACCATCTTTCATAGATTGGAACCTACTGCAGATGCAATAACTGGATAGTGAAAAGTTGTTTTTGTAAACACTTATCGGCTGCTTAGCCATATGCTCAAACGTGGCATACAAAGGTATTGCAGGTTGCTGATTCATAGGGTCACCATAAGTCGTGATCGACTTGAAGGCACATAACAACAACAATGCTTAAAACTACAAATTAAAACATTAAACAACGCAGATCAGGTGTGGAGTATTACACACACACACACACACACACACACACACAGGGGATTATGAAATTTGTTTTACAAGATGAGATGGAAAATTAAGGGGCACATCCTGAAAGCAGAGATAGCATACACGAATCACTTAATTGAGGTTAATAAAATATAGCTACCAGTGGTCAAGCAATGATTGATTCATGTATGCTACATGTGCTTCCAAGATGTGTTCTTTTATTTTATAATCTCATATTGTAAGTTGGATTCCCTTCTGTTCCCTTCCTACATGCTGGACTCATCATTCCTTCTAATGGGGAACACAGGTGAATCCTGAGCGCACATAGGATAGTAGTTGTAATGGAGGCAATGAAAAACAAGAGGGAGATAACCGCATGTTCAGAGGACCACCCCACCCCACCCCAGTTTGCAGAAATAAATATATATAAAAATGCTAGAGTCAGAAGAGTGCAGGGCTGGAGCCAAATGTGGATGGAGCCAGACACATTGGGATGGACAAACCCCTCAATTTTGGTTTCGCACACTTTCTCACTGAGTTCAGTTCTCCACATTTCCACATACGTTCATAATTTTTTTAAAACAAACGAAGTCCTCACAGAAACTCATCAGCGTTTTAGTGCAAATTTCTCCTAGCATACACATTTTTGCAAGCCAATTTTGCTTCATAGTCACTTTTTTAAATGTTGCAAACCAATTTTCTCTAAACTTAAACATGTTTATGCACACCTAACCCTAGTATACGCCTTTTGGTACATGTTACTAGGCTGCAGAACTGCATTAAAAAATTCGGAGAAGTGCGAATTTCAAAGGATGCCTGCGTTTTGGTTCATGTATTCTTTCAGAAAGTGTGAATTTGTAGATCTGCCTTTAAATGAATCAAGCTTCTTCCCCATCCCTAGGTCAGAGCCAAAGCTGGATGGAGCTGCCCCTTTCGCTCTCTCTCGTTTTCTGCTACATCTTTTTTTGCTCTCTTTCTCCCCCCTCGGTTTTCCCCATCTTGCCTCTTCCATGAAATCAGACCAAGGTCTCCATGAAACAAGACCATGGCTGTCCCTGCCTAACACCATAACTGTCCACTTCATGAAACAGCATCTTGCCAAGTAAATCTCAATTGCCAACATCATTTGTTGTTGCTTTTGGCTGCAAGAGACTAATGCAGCTACTCTTCTGGAATTAATCTCTCCTAAAAACAACTTGTATTGTAGCCCCTGTGCTCATGAAAGAATCATACACGCCTTGATGGACAGCATGCATTTTCATTGCAGCCCTGTGCATGGGAACAACAAAGGCCTTTCTTACAGTGGAACAGCTGCTGTTGCTGCTTGCGCTGGGGGTGCTGCTGCCAGGTGCAACCTGGGGCAATGTAAACGATGGCACACTCAGCTTTTCCGTCTGGGGAGCCTGGGTCTTCACTTCCGGAGGCCACTGCTTGTTTGGGGCCATCACAGCTTTGTTGTAAGTGGAGATTTCCTCAAATGTTTGTGTTCCTGAAATTGAAGGAGGCAAGGTCAACTCATCCTTGGAGCTTGCAAGACATAATTTCAGAGAAAGAAAAGTGTGTATATGTGTATGCGTATGCGTGATGTATGATGGCACAGTTAAGTCTTGGTTTAGTATAAATAGGTGTTACGCCTGATCCAACTGTCATTCAGGCTTCCTATGAAACTCTGAGGTCACCACCATGCAAACAAAGGACTTTCTCATACTTGTGTCTATAATTCTTCATTGAGGTACTACTCATGCTACTTCCCCCCCCCGATGTGTGACATTTCCTATGCCTGATCTCCACATGGTGTCTTATCTAAATGAATTATGCGCATGACTGGCTCCATGACAGATCTGTGAATTTCAACCTTCATAAATTCAAGGGGCTGTCTGATGCAAAAGTGATTCAGACAATACACTTGTGCGTGGTGGAAAATGAAATGGGTGCTAAAGACATTGGATTTGGAAGATCACAACATGTGGTTAACTATGAGCATATGTGTACACTCAATTGCATGTTCATGCAGCCATATCCACAAATTACACTGACTCATAACATGGCTGTCTATCTGGGAGTCTGCTTTGTTGTTTGTAGATTTGTCTTTGAAGAAACCAAATGGCAAAAATAACAAGTGGCACTGAGACCTAGTTCACCATGGTTTGATTCTGGTTTATTTTAATACACTTTAGTTAGAACAAACCACAGTTCCTCAAATTCATGTGTAGTGTGGAACTTAAGTTATTATTATAATTATTATTATTAGATTTATATCCCATCCTTCCTCCCAGCAGGAGCCCAGGGCGGCAAACAAAAGCACTACAAACATTAAAACATCATAAAAACAAACTTTAAAACACATTAAAACAAACCACCTTCCAAAACGTTACTTAAAAACGCTATCAAAACATCTTCTAAGATTAAAAACATTTTTAAAAAGCAAGTTTAAGGGCATATTAAAATTCCAACACAGATGCAGACTAGTTATAAAGTGAAAGCAGAAGAAGGAGAAGAGAAAAGGGGGAGCACACAAGCCCAAAGCTCCCCACAGCTTGTTTCCAATCATGTAAACCAGGCATGGGAAACCTCTGGCCCATGGGCCAAATTAGGGCTGGCAGGTCCTAATTTGGTCTGCAAAGCTATTTTCCCCACACCATCTTACACCTGACATCATATGTAATGTCAGGTGTGGAGCAGGTAAAGACGTGGCTGCAAAGGAAGAATTGGGAGGCTAAAGTGAGTTCCTGATTGGCAAACTGAGCTTGCTGAAAGCAGCAATCAGCTGACAACGAGCCCCTTTGAAATTGGATTCAAACCACACCTTCATGTGGACATTTTCATTCTGCAGATTGGCCATGTCCATATGCAGGCACGGCTTTAATCCAAACGGTGCCCACAAAAGCACAAATCAGGGCTCACTGTGAGCACCAATTAGCTGACAGCTGGGAAATAGGGGAGATAGGGGAGTTCAGGATCTGGCCTGCCAGCTGGAAAAAATTCCCCACCCAGATCTAAATCATCACTTAGATCAGGCTTACCCCACCCCAGTGCCCTCTAAACAACATCTGCAGGGCACCAGGTTGGGGAATGTTAGTACTGGGGAAAGCTAGTAGTAATGATCTTGTGATCTTCTTTGACCATAAAACTACATAAAGTGTGCTTCTCTGTATTAGCTAAACAAGAAGTACTTGGTGTCTGTTGTTACTAGACAGAGATTAAGCTGAACATCTACAAGAAGTGGTGTAGTGGTTAGAGTGCTGGACTATGACCTGGGGGACCAGGGTTCAAATCCCCACGCAGCCATGAAATTCACTGGAGGTGACCTTGGGCCAGTCACAATCTCTCAGCCTAACCTACCTCACAGATTATTGTTAAGATAAAATTGAGAGCGAGGAGAACCAAACACACCACCTTGAGCTCCTTGAAGGAAAGGTGGGATAAAAACATAATAAATAAATAAATAAAATGTTTCTTTATTACAATAATTTATGGGAGATACCTCTATCTACCAACACCCTACTGGTTAACTATTGTGAAAACAGGGTTCGCCTCCCCCCAACCCCAAACATTACTAACCGAAGTCAAGAGAAATAATAGAATCGCCTGGTGTCGGTGCCAACTGGGCAAGTTCTTCAGGTTCTTCTTTCAGCTTGGTGAACAAGAAATCACTCTTATCCGTCACGGGGACTCCGTTATCAAACATAGGATTCATTGCCATCATGTGAGGCTTAAAGAGCGACTCTGTCTGATCCATGGAGAACACAATATCATTGTTCTCAATTTCACTAACAAGAACAAATTAGGTGGTTTAGATAGCTTGTATTCAGAAGAATGTCCATAAACAATTAGTTAAAGGAAAATTCAGTTGTACCACACTGGCACCTGATTTTGGATGTTTATCTTCATGAACATGGCAACTTCCCTTGGAATAGACAACCATTGTGCTGTATCTAATTAATTTCTAGCTGGTTTCTCTGCTGGATCATTAAGACAATGAAATCGTAAAACCATAATAAAAGAATCACCCACAACTTATGGGCTCATCAACTGTGACTACAGTCAGTTTTCTCTATTTTCACTGTAATGTTTTACTAGGTACTGAACAGCCACATGGACTTCAAGGTAGAGCAGGAGACTTTCCTGTCCTGTGGGGGCAGTTGGGGACAACCTTTGACAAATCTCTACATGTCAACTATTAGATTTAGTTAGAGATGGATGATTTTCCAAACTCCCTCTGCACTTGCATGTTTGCAATCTCTTCATAATTTTCAGGAAATGTTATAATTTCTTGGGGGACAGGGGGTTCACCATTGCATCCATTATTTTGTCACTCTAGGAGCTCTGGAGAGTAGTTCAAGGGCATTTGATGCTGGTATTTCATTTATGCTTTTCAGCCTTAGAGCTCACAATAGGAGAGAACAATTCACAATTAAAACAATTCAAGCATAATACTAAATCAAGAAATGAACAGACAAAAAGTTGAACCAAATAGCAAAAACAGCAGGACAATAAGAAACAGAATGTCAGAATAAACAAAACAATTGAAAAAATAACTTACTTAGTCTAATTGTGGATGGGTCCAGTGAAAAAAGTTTGTGTGTTCACCTCCTCATCTAACTGGAGATGCCAGAGATTGAGCATGGACCCTACTGCATGCAAAGCAGATGTTCTATGATTGAGCTACGGTCCTTCCCCATTCCATAATGGATGGTGCCACCAGGACAGGGCTTGACCAGCAGGTCTTACTACGCAACGGTGCAGGGAGTGGGTGGTTCATTCTTACAGTTCAGAACTGATCAGTGCTTGGATGGGATTTTCTGGGGAAGCCCCATGTAAGCTGCTCTAAGTCACCAGTGTAAAAGTGGGATCTAAACTAATTTGCATTTACATTCACCTCCTCCCAGACAGGAAAGTTCATTCTATCCTTCCTTCTTCCCACTATTCACTGTAGGCATCTGTTTTTCCAAGTGTGAGGTGAAGCATAAACAGTAATTAGGGAAGACCTAATTAGGGAAGACCTGGGAGACCCAGGGCCTGCAGGAAGAGAACATCGCCGCCCAGGGAAGGAGAGTCTGCTGCTGCTGCTGCTGTGGGATCACCACCTCCACCACCCTTCCCTGTGGGACTTCTGCCTGGCAGACCTGCATCCTGCAGGACCAGGCCCCAGGTACCCAGCCAGCTGGGACTGATTGCTACCACCTGTCCCTCTTTGGAGGGATACATAAGTCGGCTGGCTGGGGTGGCCTGGGTGTTTGTTTGTTTTTTGTGTGCTGCTTTTTTTTTTTTTTGTGGGATTAAGGAGGATTAATTTTATGATGTTTTAATTGGAAATTGGTTTTAAATTGTTTAGGACTGTGGTTTGTTTTTGTATATGTATATTATGTATAGCTTTTTGTTATTGTAAGTCGCCTAGAGTGTCCACTAACCTGGACAGATAGGCGACCAATAAATAAAATATTATTATTATTATTATTATTATTAAGACCTCAATTCCTTTCTGAGCATTCCCAATTTAATTTGAGTCCACATGTTGTGTACACTTGTGGATCTTGAATGCATGAAGATGACTGTGTACTTGCCTATCTAGAGCCACTGACAGTTTATGTAAGCTGCTGCCCCAGGCTCTGAAAGCTCCCATGAGAGACCCCACAGTCTTCCTGTGGCGTCTTGCAGGAGTGGGCGAGGGGCCCCAGGGGCCCCCTGCCACCAAGAGCTGTTGCGCAGCTGCACAAGGCATCCCTATACACATGGATTTTAGGGGTCAAAGGAACCATCTCCTTTGTAAAGACTGGACTTCCACAGCGATGGTACCAACAGGACCTTAACAGAAATGGTGGGTTGACAGGGTCCTCCTTTACTTTGGCAAACAGATTTGGTCTGAGCTGAGGAACTAGCAGCTATACATTCTGTGTTGGGTTTGACCTGTGTTACTCTTAGAGCAAGGATGGGGAATCTATGGCCTTCCAGATGTTGCTGGATTCCAACTCCCATCAGCTCCAAGTAGCATGATCAATGACCAGGAATATCAGAGTTGCAGTCCAATGACATCTAAAGGGTAAGAGGCTTCCCATCCCTGCTTTACAATTTCAGTTGACTTACCTCAGGACATTGTTGACACAGATGATGCACTGAGGCTGCAGGTTGCGTGTATTGTAGATTACTGTTCCTTGGGTTTCCAGCCACACATATCCACCATGCTTGGCGAGCATGCGGTACTGTCCAGTGACCACTTGACCTTTTGTACACACTGGGTGTGAGTGTGGGAAAACAAATACAAATAAGTGCAACTGTATCAAAATATTATCAAGTACAGCATGCATTAAAAACAACTTTATAACTAGCCTTTTTCACAGGCAAATGTTCCAGCACCTCCCTTAAAACAACAAAAACCTCATGCCACAATAAGTCTGTTAGTCTTAAAAGGTACCAAAAGAGTCTTTGTTAACTTTCGCTACAACAGCCTAAGGTGGCTATTCCATTATTATGATTATTTTTATTACTAAATGTATATCCTTCCCTTCCTTCCAAAAGGAGCCCGTGGTGGCCTAGGGTACCACCACATACTCTTTTTCAAATATAAGTAGGGCAATGTGCATCATGTCATTTTGTGAGAATGCAGAAAAAATACAGAATGGATTTATTATTATTATTATTATTAATAATAATAATAATAATCCTGCCCTTCCTTCAGATAGGAACCCACAGGTATTGCGTGCAAACACCGACTTCCTGTTAATTCCTGCTTCCTTTGTATTTTTTTAAAGCAAGTTCCTAACCCTTATGGATATCAAGATATGCTTAGAACATGCAAGGGCGATGCCTGTTACTCTCAGAAGCCAGAGATGGATTATTTTTAATGACTGAGGATGGTGCATCTAGCCCCTTTCCATGATAAACAAAATCAAAACCATGCAAAATTAGCACAGAGGGCAGAATTAGTTATGCAAAATGAAATATAATATGCAGCATTTCACAATGCATGCAACCAGCAGTGACAGGATTCTCCTTTTCTTGATCTGGAATCTGGGTTACTTGGGCACAAGAATGGAAGGGCCTGAAGGGGCAGGAACTATGGGGCCCTGAGTATACCTGCCAAAAGTGGAAGCCAGCAGCAGCAAGAGGAGGAGCTTGCTCACGTTGCCTTCACCTGCTGCAAGTTCCCTGCTGACCTGCTCTGCTGCTAATCCCCATTGGCAATAACATTGTCGGTGGGAGGAGGGTGTTCTAGACTAGCGATGGAGAACCTCAGGCCTGGAGGCTGAATAAAGCCCTCTGGCCCTTTCTTTCCTGCCCTCAGGACTTTCTCAGGTCATGCCCCCTCCCCAGCCCTGCTTTGCACTCTCCTCGAGTGCTTTTGCCAGACTAGAAGGTGTAATTCAATTGTGCTAATGCCTCTTGCTTGCCTGGATGGAGGACGGAGACATGTGGGAGTGTGTGGGAGTGAGTGCATGTGTCTGTCTCTGCATGTGCAGATACTTCTGACTCTTGTGTGGCTGGAATGCACCCTCTGTACAAAGCCACCTCTGTTGCTCCTCCCTCTTTTGCCTCTGACCTCACCCACTTTCTGTCTCTCACCTGGTACACCATTGCCATGCACCCCTTCCGGAAAGTCCCCTATGAGAGAATGAGGCCCTGAAAAAGGTTCCCCACCCCAGCATTCGTAAAGTATAGATCAGAGATGGGGAACTGGAGGTCCAGGGACTGAATGAGGCCCTCCAGGCCTCTCTATTTGGCCCTCAGAAGTGTCCTCAGACCACACCCATCACATACTCCGAGAATTTTTGCATGGCTGGAATGTATCTGAAAGTACTCTGAAAATACCCCTGGTGGAGGATAGAGAGGAGCGTGTGAATGTGTGTGGAAATTAGCCTGCTGTCAAAAGGTAAAAATTATGCTTGTTGCTCTGCACCCTTTTGCCTCTTGTTCCGCCCACCACCAGTATGTGGCCCTCAGAAAGATGCATGGGAATATGGCCCTCGGACAGAAAATGGTTCCCTGTTCCTGGTTTAGGCAGTGGCAACTGCAGACTCCACTGCTGCTATTTCCATTTTCTGTTTGGCTGGTGGCAGCAGCATACGAAAAGGACTGTCTGGCAACCGGAGGTGGCGCCTGTGATGTGCTCTTTGTGTGTGCTTGCCTTAAGTGCTGCATTAAGGGTGTGCAAAGGGGATACAGCAGAAGCCAGAACATCTATAGGGCTGATGAAATGGGGAAAGGATGCATCATCGCATACACACACGCCTTGCTTCTTTCTGCTGCTGCAGCTGATTTATATCATTTTAATTTTCCCAACTGTATATTGCTCCAATTGTTGTTCATTGTAAACCGCCTTGGGAGCTGTTACAGTCGAAAGCCATACTATAAACATAAGAACATAAGAAGAGCCTGCTGGGTGAGGCTGATGGCCCACCTAGTCCAGTATCCTGTTCTCACAGTGGCCAACCAGATGCCTGTGGGAAGTCCAAAAGTAGGGCCTGGGTGCAAGAGCAGGCCAGCGGACACTGGTTCTCTAGGGCAAATGAACCTCAGCCTGCCCTCAACCTGCCCCCACCTGTCCACCATCTTATTTACAGCTACTCCAGGTGGTGGCATTGCCTGTCTCCTTCCTCCTCCTCAGACTCAGTGTTGCCCTTGGAGACCTCAGCAGGGAGGAGGATGGGGCCACAACCTAGAATGAATTGGCTCTGCTTGTCATTGCCTCTGGCTCCCCCTACCACTGGGCTCCCTGCTTTCTGCACCACCAGTCCCAACAGGCACCAGCCACCACTGAAGAGCACTCTTCCTTCCTGCGGTTTCCAGCAACAGGTATTCAGAAACAGACTGCCTCTGACAGTGGAGGAAGAACATAACCTTCAGGGTTGGTAGCTGCAGAACCTACCTTTGGAATTCCCTCCCCATAAATATTAGATAGGCACCGTCTCTTGTTGTCTTTTTGGTACCTTCCTCTTTCAACAAGCCTATTAAGTAGAGACCTTATCCCAGTCCGCATCTGTGTTGGAATTGGTTTTATGTTGTTTTAAATTTTTTAAAAAAGACGTTTGGTTTTTAAGATGTTTCACAGATGTGCTTAGTGCTTTGTTTGTTTGCTGCCCTGGGCTCCTTCTGGGAGGAAGGACGGGGTGTGAATTTAATAATAAATAAATAAATAAATAAATAAAAACAGGCAAAGAACTTGATGCTTTCGAGAAGGATCAAAATTCTGTGCTATATAAATTACCAAGACTCTCCCCAACCCCACTCCCATCTTAACATTGTTGTAAAAGGAGTTGCTTGATTTGAACCCCAGCCTCCAAATTGCTTTGGCTACATTTGGAACCTTATTGTTGTTGTTATGTGCCTTCAAGTCGATTACGACTTATGGCGACCCTATGAATCAGTGACCTCCAACAGCATCTGTCATGAACCACCCTGTTCAGATCTTGTAAGTTCAGGTCTGTGGCTTCCTTTATGGAATCAATCCATCTCGTTTGGCCTTCCTCTTTTTCTACTCCTGTTTTTCCCAGCATTATTGTCTTTTCCAGTGTTGGAACCTTATTAGTCTGCCTTATACAGCTCCTTCACACAAAAAGTCTGACTTTTGGTACCATGATAGAAAACAGTGGATTGGGACCCTGGCTGAGAGACAGCCACAGAACAAAGTGGGTTGTTTAGGATGCAAAAATGACCATCCTTTGTGTAGAGGTTTTATTACAATCAAGTGGTATATAAATCTTGTTAAATAAAAATACATAAAATGTGTAATCTACAAAGTGCTTTTACAATGTCTTTTGTTGTCTCTCTCTTTATCTCTCCCCCCCCCATTTATTTTAGACTATTATATTTTGATTAACAGATTACTTGTGCAGGGTGTGTGTGTGTGTGTGTGTGTGTGTGTGAGAGAGAGAGAGAGAGAGAGAGAGAGAGTGTGTGTCAAAAATCAAAAAGTTTTGTCAGATCATTTTAAAAAATGGGTTCTGCAGTGTCTGTAAAATATGATTATACTGGCTTCCTATTAATCAAATTGCAATAAAGAGTCATAATGAGAGTTGCCTGTTACATTATCAAATGCTTTTTACTGCTTTCATCTTTTTTTTATTAAATCACATTATGTTCTGTTACAACAAAGAGTGGCTGTACTCTTTCCTTAAAGTCATACTGGGGGAGGGGGGTGTCCAGTGGCACTGGGACAAGTTTCCATGCTTGAATCAGTTGTAGTACAGATATATGGGAAGCTGCCTTATACCAGATCAGACTATTTGTCCATCTGGGCCACTACTGTCTACTCTGATTGGCAGCAGATCTCTTTCCCATCACCAGCTATTTGAACCTTTTCAAAGCTGGAGATGACAGGGTTCGCTTCGCTTCCACAGGAGACAGAGATGGCCACCAACCTGGATGGCTTTAAAAGAGGATGAGACAAATACATGGAGGATAAGGCTATCGATGGCTACTAGCCATGATGGCTATGTACTGTCTCCAGTACTGGAGGCAGTATACCTCTGAATATCACCAGTTGCCGGAAACTGCAGGAGAACAGAGTGCTGTTGCTCTCAGGTCCTGCTTGCGGACTTCCCATAGGCATCACTAGATGGGCCACTGGCCTCATCTAGCAGGCTCTTCTGATGTTTTTCACTTGGGATCCTCTGTACCTAGCAACATGGTTGGGTAGCTCGCCCACTACTCCCCCGTCCCCGAGAAAACAGAAGCCAGATAACTTTCTAGTTAACTAGTTTTCTGAGAATACATGCCTGGATAGACCAGATAGATGTTATTCACAGAATCATAGAATCGTAGAGTTGGAAGGGGCCTATAAGGCCATCAAGTCCAACCCCCTGCTCAATGCAGGAATCCAAATCAAAGCATTCCTGACAGATGGCTGTCCAGCTGCCTCTTGAATGCCTCCAGTGTCGGGCAGCCCACTACCTCTCTAGTCTAGTGTTTCTACCAGCATCAGGAGTCTGCAATGTTAGGCACTTGCCAAGGGCCATAGCCTATAGCCCTGTAGCCCTGTAGCCTCTGGGCCAGCTGCTTCTCCTTGTCCTCTATGGAGAAGCAAGTAATGAGAGGAGCAAGAAGGAGGAGCAGTGGCTTCCACATGCCTTGCCCCTAAAAATAAGTCCCCCCATTTAATTACATTACTTAGCCTTTATTTGTCAATGGATTTACTAAAGAATTTCAGTCGGCTCTCTGCTGAGATGAATGGCAAGATTCAGTGGGAACAGAAACAGACCCAAAATGGAAATTATTTTAGAATATTAAGGATGGAATGTAATTAATTGCTTATTATGATACAGCACATCATCAGGGCACGTTACGTAACAAGACAAAGACTGTCTCCTTCCCTTTCCCTCTTTCTCCCTCTCATTCACTCCATAGGTTTCAGGGAGTTATGCATGCCAGCTCTGCCAAATTAAATCCTATTATTGCATCTGATGACTACCAATTAAGTCTCTTGAAGTGCATAGAATTTTCATATTTGAAGCCAAGAATGCAAACAATGGTGTAGCTTATTTCAGAACAATGCCATTGCCCCATCGCAAGATAACAACAGAGGACTACAAACTTGCAGCAAGCTCTAACTTGGCAAAGAGTTGTACAGTTTATAGGCAATTTAGGTGTTTTCATAAATCCATTATTCCCTTCATCCTTGTAAACAATTATCTTGTTTTTTCCCAGAATTAATTTTCCATAGTTTATATTTTCAGTTTAGTATTTAATTTTCATGGAATCATAGAATAGTAGAGTTGGAAGGGGCCTATAAGCCCATCAAGTCCAACCACCTGCGCAATGCAGGAATCCAAATCAAAGCATTCCCGACAGATGGTTTGATTTGGATTCCTGCATTGCGCAGGGGGTTGGACTTGATGGCCTTATAGGCCCCTTCCAACTCTACTATTCTATGAAAATTAAATACTAAACTGAAAATATAAACTATGGAAAATATAATCCTGGAAAAAACCAAGATAATTGTTTACAAGGATGATTGTTTTCAAGTTTGTAAATTAGTTACTCGCTTGGACATACCTTATTGGTTTTGGGTAACACTAGCCAACTGGCCTTGGTCTTTCCCTCTGTGCCTTGATTTCCCATTTGTTAAGTATTAATATTTTCAAAAATATTTTAAATTTGTAAAGTGGTTTGAGATGTTGGAGAGAAAACAATACCTAAAGGTACTAAATATTCTAAGGCTGCAGATCTATGCACATCTACTTGGAACCAGTGCTTTCTTTGGTAGAAACTGAGGTGCCAGAAGTCATATCTCAATAAAAGTGCCATGGCCACCAGGCACAAAATGGCAGCTACGAGAAGCAAAAAAAAGAGGTTATGGTATTCCATACCAGTGAGTACCATCACAAAAAAAGCCTTGCATGCACCCCTATATCCCATAGCGGCCCATACGTCCTTCTGATACCAGCCTTGCTGCAGTTTACCTGGACAAGGCCTGGGTGGGGCATGGCAGTGCCAAAGTTGGGGGCTGTGTGGGTGCACTGGTGGAGTGTCAGAGGGTAGCTTTGTGGCTCCGCCCCACCATGCAGGCTGGTATTATACACACATATATACTTCATATACAAGAAATACAACAATAACAACAAAACTAATTATGGCAGATTAAAAAACAAGGATTGCTGGTATTTTTAAGCCATGTATTCTGATTTTAGAGCCCTGTACAGATGGGCTATGGCAGGCCTTTTGGGGGATTTTAGACATGTGAACAGATGGGACCCAGATTAAGATCTCAGAACATCACATTAGAAGAGCACATCTAGATTGAACCAAAGGTCCATCTAGGCCAGCATCTCAATCCTATAGCCATCAGGCAGAGACCTTGGAGAAGCCCACAAGCAGGCAATAGCCTTCCACCTCTATTGCCTCTCCTCACCCTCAGCAATTAGCATTTAGCTGCCTCTCTGCATGGAGATTCCATAGAGGCATAATGGCTAATAGCCACTGATTGACTTAGCCTTCTTGAACTTCTGGGCAGAAGTAACGAGTGGAGTACCACAGGGCTCGGTCCTGGGCCCAGTGCTCTTCAACATTTTTATTAACAACCTGGATGAGGAGGCACAGAGCATGCTTATCAAATTTGCAGATGATACAAAATTGGGAGGGACAGCTAATACCATGGAAGACAGAAAGAAAATTCAAAGGGACCTTGATAGGCTGGAGCATTGGGCTGAAAACAACAGAATGAAATTCAACAGGGATAAATGCAAAGTTCTACACTTAGGAAAAAGAAACCAAATGCATGATTATAAGATGTGGGATACTAGGCCCAGCAATACGACATGTGAGAAGGATCTTGGAATTGTCATTGATCACAAGCTGAATATGAGTCAACAGTGTGATGTGGCTGCAAAAAAGGCAAATGCTATATTAGGCTGCATTAACAGAAGTATAGTTTCCAAATCATGTGAAGTATTAGTTCCCCTCTATTCGGCACTGGCTAGGCCTCATCTTGATTACTGTGCCCAGTTCTGGTCTCCTCACTTTCAGAAGGATGCAGAGAAACTGGAACAGGTTCAGAGGAGGGCAACAAGGATGATCAGGGGACTGGAAACAAAGCCCTATGAGGAGAGACTGAAAGAACTGGGCATGTTTAGCCTGGAGAAGTGAAGACTGAGGGGACATATGATAGCACTCTTCAAGTACATGAAAGGTTGTCACATAGAGGAGGGCCAATATCTATTCTCGATCGTCCCAGAGTGCAGGACATGGAATAATGGGCTCAAGTTGCAGGAAGCCAGATTTCGACTGGACATCAGGAAAAACCTCCTAACTGTTAGAGCCATACGACAATGGAACCAATTACCTAGAGAGGTAGTGAGCTCTCCGACACTGGAGGCTTTCAAGAGGCAGCTGGACAGCCATCTGTCAGGAATGCTTTGATTTGGATTCCCGCATTGAGCAGGGGGTTGGATTGATGGTCTTATAGGCCCCTTCCAACTCTACTATTCTATGATTCTGTGATTCTCTAACCCCCCCCTTTAAACCAATCTAAACTAAGCACTTTGGATTATTTTTAATGGTTGCATGTCCTTGCATGAGGAAAAGGCTATCCTCCCATGACAACTACTTCCAGACCTCAATACCTGCCACCCACTAACTTCAGTCTCTACACCCTTCCCAGTTTGCTAGTCATTGCAGATATAGCCAAATAATTTGAAACCTGGATCCTACAAGCAAAATTATGGAAAAGCAAGACTATGCACTTTTGGAAAATGTACACTTTTTAAAAAAGAATCAAAATTAGTAGCAGTTGAAAGAATTTAGATTCCTTTAGGGGGCAGAGGATGCACAAATCTAAATATAGAATTCAGTGATATAAACTTTTATGGAAACCACTATCCTCCTTTGTCCTCTTCTTTTTGATGATGCGTCTCTTCTTCTTTGGTAATGCACGAGTGGCCCACCCTAGCAGAGATTACCCCTGGGATTGTGGTTAGGGTCTCTCCTCCTTAACCATCACCTGAAGCCAAGGCTTGTCCTATGGTTACAGTTTATGGTTAAGGAGGAATCATAGAAAAGAAGAGTTGGAAAGGGCCTATAAGGCCATAAGAGTCCAACCCCCTGCTCAATGTAGGAATCCAAATTAAAACATACCTGACAGGTAGCTGTCCAGCTGCCTCTTGAATGCCTCCAGTATTGGATAGCCCACCACCTCCCTACGTAATTGGTTCCACTGTCATACTGCTCTAATAGTTAGGAAGTTTTTCCTGATGTTCAGTCGAAATCTGGTTTCCTGTAACTTGAGCCCATTATTCCGTGTCCTGCACTCTGGGACAATTGAGAAGAGATTCTGGCCCTCCTCTCTGTGGCAACCTTTCACGTACTTGTACTATCATATCTATCAAGCACACACAAAAAGTGCATCACAGGTGCCACCTCCGGTTGCCAGACAGTCATTTTCGTATGCTGCTGCCACCAGCCAAACAGAAAATGGAAATAGCAGCAGTGGAGTCTGCAGTTGCCACTGCCTAAACCAGGAACGGGGAACCATTTTCTGTCCAAGGGCCATATTCCCATGCATCTTTCTGAGGGCCAGAACTAATGGTAGAACTTTGCACTTATCCCTGCTAAATTTCATTCTGTTTTTTTCGGCCCAATGCTCTACCCTATCAAGATCCCTTTGGATTTTGTTTCTGTCTTCCAGGGTATTAGCTATCCCTCCCAATTTTGTATCATCTACAAATTTGACAAGTATTCCCTGCACCTCCTCATCCAAGTCATTAATAAAAATGTTGAAGACCACTGGGCCCAGGATTGAGCCCTGCGATATCCCCACTCGTTACTTCCCCCAGTTTGAGAAGGAACCACTAATAAGCACTTTTTGAGTACGATTCTGTAGCCAACTGTGGATCCACCTGATAGATGTTCCATCCAGCCCACATTTAGCTAGCTTGCTAATCAGAATATCATGGGGCACTTTGTCAAAAGCTTTGCTGAAGTCGAGATATATTATGTCCACCGCTTTCCCACAGTCCACCAGGGAGGTTACCCAGTCAAAAAATGAGATAAGATTAGTCTGTCAGGATTTGTTCTTGATGAATCCATGTTGGCTTCCAGTAATCACTGCATTGTTTTCAAGGTGCGTTATAATCTGCTCCAGAATTTTTCCAGGGATTGATGTCAGGTGGACTGGTCTGTAGTTCCCAGGTTCCTCACTTTTGCCCTTTTTGAAGATAGGAACGTTAGCCCTCCCCCAGTCATCTGGCACATCACCTATTCTCTATGATTTCGCAAAGATAATAGACAGTGGTTCTGAGAGTCCTTCAGCCAGTTCCTTCAATACTCTAGGATGCAGTTCATCAGCCCCTGGAGATTTGAGCTTGTTCAAAGTGATTAGGTATCCCTTGAACATTTGTCTATCAATTTCAAGCTGCAATCCTGCCACTTCAACGTCACATTTCCCAGGAGCAGCATAGACTCTCTTTTGGGAGAAGACTGAACCAAAGTAGGAATTGTGCACTTCTGCCTTTTTTTCTTTGTCATCTGTTATCATTTTGCCATCCTCATTGAGTAGCTTCTTCTACTATTTTCTCCCTTTTTCCCTTGATGGAATTGTTTACCATGGTGCCTTTAGAATTTCCTTTTTTAGAAACTCCTACCCATCTTGGACTCCTTTTCTCATTAGGGTTGCTTGCCATGGAACCTTCCTCACCATTGTTCTGAGTTTACTAAGATCAGTTTTCCTGAAGTCCAGGATACACGTATGACTACTCTCAGCTTTCACTTCCTTTAAAATCAAGAACTCAAGTATAGCATGGTCACTTTCCCCCAGAGTTCCTGAAACTGCCACTTCATCCACCCAATCTCTATTTGTTAAAATTAAATCAAGGATAGTTGATTCTCTAGTTGCTTCCTCTACTTTCTGTAGAGAAAATTATTTCCAACACAAGTCAGGAATTTCTTGGAGGGGCCATGTTTGGCAGAATTTGTCTCTCAACAGTTATCGGGGTAAATGAAGTCCCCCATGACAAATACATCATGCCTCCTCAAAACATTGGCAATTTGCTTTGCAAAACTTTCATCCTCATCTTCTCCTTGATTGGGTGATCTTTCATCCTCATCTTCTCCTTGATTGGGTGGTCCTAGCTCCATTTATTTTAACCCAGACACACTTGATGGAGCTACCAAGCTTGTTCTTCTGTAATTCTCTGCAGGGATATATATTTTCAACAAATAGTGCTCCACCTCCCTTTCTATTCCTTGTTTTTTTGAACAAGTTATATCCTTCAATTGCTGTATTCCAGTCATAGGAGTCATCCCACCAAGTTTTAGTTATACCTATCAAGTCATATTAACTCTCCTGTATTAAGAGTTGAAGTTCATCCTGTTTGTTTCCCATACTCTGGGCATTAGTATGGAGACATCGAAGACCATATGATTTACAGTCTGGCCTCCTTCCTACATTTTTATGAAGACTATTATTACTGGGTGCCATTAGAGCCATTCTCTCAGTTCCTCTTACTGGAGAGACTTTAACCATGATCCTGGATTCAGACAATATGCTTAGCCAACTTCTGCTTAGTCTCTACGCCACACTGTGCTGTGCTGTGCTAAAAGGATGGAGGAGGAGCAAAGCTGCTGCAAACCTCTCTCTGGATGTGAGCATGTTCACACAGTCCCAGTAAGCCATAGTTTGGCTTCCCACTACATGCTTACCAGGCCAGTGTTTGTATGAAAGTGGGCTGAAGTGACCCATGGGTCCACCCCATTTCTGTGACTAATATGTTTCAGCTGATTTTAATACTGAATTTTAAATTGTTGTAACCTGTCCTGGGATGTGCTGGTGAAGGGCGGGTAATAATTTATTAACAATACTACTACTACTAATAATACCAATTATTCATGTTGCCCACTGCATAAATAAATGTACAACTCATGCTCCTGCCAAATGCAACTCTACAGTTGTGCAAGGTGTTCAACAAGTCTTGTTCCTACCAAAAATGCCGCTTTACAGTGTGACTTACAGTTCTGATGGCTTTTGGTCATATTCTCAGAGTCCAATGCATGGTAGAATTCATATGCAGAACGACCCAGCAGCTCTTCAGGATGGTATCCAACCAATTCAGTTATCCTTAATAAAAACAATCAAACATTTTTCATTAGATATTTGGTTTCAAACATCCCCCCCTTTCATGTAATAGCACAACTCCCTGAATTAAGGAAAAAGCAACTCTGTAAGTTCATATCTGTAATGCTCCTGAAGAAGTATACTTCAAAATGCATTGGATCAAATAAACCTTTGCTATTTCATCTTCCTATCCTTAAGTTGTATTCCACTAAGTCCTACCCAGAGAAGATCCATTGAAATTAATGAATCTAAGGAAGTCATGTCTATTAACTTTATTGGGTCTACTTTGAGTAGGACTAGCACTGAATGCCACCCCCTTGTTTGCTCCTGACTCGGCATAGGGTAGCTTCCTATGTGCCTGACAAGTAGTGCATTTGGCTGCAACAGGATAGCTCTAGAGAAAGTAGTCATATTGGCAATTGCTTCTATAAACATGAAGTTAAGAACATACACTATTCTCATATTTTCTGGTCTGTGTAGAGTGACCACTCTCTCTCATACTCTGTTTTAGGCAAATCTGGGTATACCTGGGGCAAGATCCAGAAATATTTACTCCCTGCAAGTATCTCTTTAGGCAGTGACGGGAAGTAATGATTTTCCTGCTTGGACTGAGCACCTCTGGTTCTCCCCCTCCACAAACACACATATACTTTGTCTTCTGCATCTGCGGGATGTTTCCACATTTGTCTGGGCATATCTACGTTTGACCAAAGTTGTAATGCAACAATCTATACTCGATTTTCTGTTAAAGTCTTCTTAACTACTGAAGTAAAATTTTAAAAATGCATGTTCACACATGCATGCTGATTGCTAGATAATTGCACCATCAAATCACCATCAACTGCTGACCTTTGTGTGTGAATGAGCCATCACTAAACACCACAAGACAGAACTTTCATACCTCCAGCACAATCCTTTTTCCAATTGGTATCGAGAAGACTAAAGTAATGACAACAGAAGATTTATGTAACTTTAAAGTTGACAATGAGGACATTGAACTTGTCAAGGATTATCGATACCTTGGCACAGTCATTAACCAAAATGGAGACAATAGTCAAGAAATCAGAAGAAGGCTAGGACTGGGGAGGGCAGCTATGAGAGAATTAGAAAAGGTCCTCAAATGCAAAGATGTATCACTGAACACTAAAGTCAGGATTATTCCGACCATGGTATTCCTGATTCCTATGCATGGATGTGAAAGTTGGACAGTGAAAAAAGCGGATAAGAAAAAAATCAACTCATTTGAAATGTGGTGGTGGAGGAGAGCTTTGCGCATACCATGGATTGCGAAAAAGACAAATAATTGGGTGTTAGAACAAATTAAACCAGAACTGTCACTAGAAGCTAAAATGATGAAACTGAGGTTATCATACTTTGGACACATCATGAGAAGACATGATTCACTAGAAAAGACCATAATGCTGGGAAAAACAGAAGGGAGTAGAAAAAGAGGAAGGCCAAACAAGAGATGGATTGATTTCATAAAGGAAGCCACAGACCTGAACTAACAAGATCTGAACAGGGTGGTTTATAACAGATACTACTGGAGGTCGCTGATTCATAGGATCGCCATAAGTCATAATTGCCTTGAGGGCACATAGCAACAACAATATTGATCCACACATTCAGATATCAGGTTTGGAGTAATACAAACACATGCATGTGTAAATTAGCCACAATTCTATGACATTTGGTACAAAATAGATGCTCTTCAGTACATTTTAATAACTCTTTGTCAAGATTTGCAAGCTGAGCTTAGCAGCAGGAACAAGCAATGCCTGAAGGACCACAGTATTGCCATACAATGACAGTGTATAAGCTCATCTTTCCTAGCTTTGTACTTGATCAGCAGCTGCTGTTTCCCATTCTAAGCAGTTACTTGCTAGCAAATCTAGCGTGAAAGAGAGGGCTAAGGATCAAAAGTGAATATTCATTAATGACCTGACACCAACCCTGCATTCCCTTTGGCCCATTACATACATAATAATCCTGATATCTAGCCATGGGTGGCTAGATCAGGGTGAACTGTGAATTTACTTACCCCTTCCTTGCCCTCTTCCCTTTTCATGTGCAAAGGGCTCCATCAGACCCAACTTATTCAAGCTAACCATGGTGCCATGCTAGTTTTAACCACAATTACCTTCAACCAGAGTTTGCAAATCTTGGCAAGCCAACTATGGTCACACTACACATTTAAAGCACACTTCCCCACAACAATCCTGGAAACTGTAGTTTACCCCTCACAGCGCTACAATTCCCAGCACCCTCAACAAGCTACAGTTCCCAGGATTCTTGGGGGGGGGAGTCATGTGCTTGAAATGTTTGGTGTGAGGGTGGCCCCATTTAGTTCATACATAATGAAGCATCACAGTGAGTTCCAAAAAGATAAGGAAGGGAAGAATTTGCAAACAAGGGAGGAGGGGACACATCGTTTCACAGAATGGTTCTAACGTCTTAACCACGGTTAAGACATCAGGAAATGTTGCATCTACACTGGGCCAACCATAACCCATGGCTCTGACTGATTTGACTTGAAAGAGCAGATTGGAATGAAAAAACACCAAACACCAATGAACTTTTGACTCTTGCCCTCTTTGGACTTCCACATTTTCTTTAGTTTTGACTTTCCAAATTGAAATTTATAGTTAGAGATTAGCTCATCGCTTTCGGTATTTCCTTTACTGAAGCAAATATTAAACAAACAAGTGCTAGGCAAGACATTAAAATGATGGCTTTCCCCGACTTAAGAGTCAGCTGCTGTACTTATGCAATCATGTTTCCTAGCATAAAGTCCACAACGATTTTCACAGAGTGACTCCTTTCCTTGCGTCACCAATGTACAAACAAAATGCTGGGTTACAAACAAAAGGTGCTGTGAAGATTTGGCCTCAAAGATCTTAGTTGTTTGCAGAGATAAGCATTAGGGGAAATGGCCCTGTTAATTCTAACAATCAAAATGATTGCTGTACATTGTCAATAAAATTAAACCTTTTTTTCTTTTGCTGATTCTTCTCAGCATTTCAGGATAAAGCTTGTTACATTTTGTATACTTTTGATCGTATCTAAGTCAAGAGTCCACATCATGTCTGTATAATGTTACTGGGTGACATCCTTAAAAACAACTATGGAACAAAAACACTACAACATGCCCCCCCTTTATATTGCATTGCTACCAGTTGACATTAACCTTACAAAGCCAGGAAATACAACCTTAGAACAAGCACACAGACTCATCTGCCTGCAAGCACGTAATTGCCATTATCACTAATGAGGATAACACTGTATTCTCCCAAGAATTCTGACTTCTATGGAGGGTCTGGCTGTTCTACCCCACCTTCATTTCATATAGGTTTAAAAACAACAACTACACTGATCACAAAAAGGTGGGCAATCAGACCTCCATCTACTACTCATTACACATTACATTATCTAACTACACACCTCAGGGGCTAACTAGCTGTGACGATGGAAGACCGAAATAGAACACAGATCTCCTCCCCAGATTAAAAGGGGGGACCGGGCTGTAACTCAGCAGCTTTGCATGCAGAAGTCCCAGGTTTTCAATCCTTGGCATCTCCAAGCAAGGCACCTGTCTGAAATCCTGTGGAGCCTCTGTCAATCACTGTAGGCCGGCAACCTGGTGCTGCTAGATATTTTGGACTTTAACTCCCATCATCCCTGACAATTGGCTATGCTGGCTGCGGCTGACGCGAGTTGGAATCCAAAACACCTGGAGAGCACCAGTACTGAGCTAGATGGATCCATGGTCCAGCTTGGTATAAGCATCTTCCCTAGGAGTGGCAGACAGGAGAAAGTGATGAACCCTATCTTCACTCACTGCTCACCCTCTTCTCTCTTCCACCCCCACATTAAAGTTTCTCCTAGGTGGGCTCTGAGAGGAAGTTTTGGAGGAAAAAAAGGTGGTGGGAGAAAGATTTAGCATCCTTCACCAATCAGTGTTATAGCTGTGCTGCATTCTAAGAGAATGGGTTGGACCGCTGTCATATCTAGTCAGTCCCCAAGTTGTTTTAAAGGTACACCTAAAAATGTAAGGATCACTGCAACAATCACAGATTTGTAATAGCATGCTGGTGAACAAGGACTACTTATGGTTCTTTGTTGAGTGTACATTCAGTGGCTAGCCTGAGATTGTCATGGCATAAGTCATGAAAAAGCCTGAACTGCAGGAAAGACAGACAACAGGTTTATCAGTGTGTGAGATTTTCAGTTCAATTATAACTCTGCTTACTTAGATGTTAAGTTCCATTGATTTAAATGGGACTTACTTCCAAGTAAATATGCTTAGGGTTGCAGGCTGCAGTCAACAGCTTATTACTTCATCTTATGCATGATGCTGAATTAGATAGTACATGTAGAACTTGCAATAAAATGTTGCAGTGTGGTGTGCTCCTGTTCAAGATTCTATAACCAGCTATGCCCTTTTCCAGGACATTCCATTCCATTCCTCCCACCACTTTTTCTCCTGAAAAATCAGAGATACGGGCATTGCTAAGACATAATCACATATGGTTTGAAATGGGGCAGGGGGACTTTCCCCACAATACCCCTGCTCTTTCCTTCACTGTATTAGGGCTAAATTTCGCATGAAGTTAGATGTGTCTTTGCATTTAGCTTTCAGGTTTTAAAAAAATGCAAATAGCATCAGCTGGGACCAGAAAATCATTGGGATAGCAGCAGGCATGGAGGGGGAATTTAACCCTTTCTTCCCCTGCATCTGTCATCTGAAGCTAGTATTTGCAATGGGAGTAAATCCCCCATTGACACCAATGCAAAGATGCATTTAATATCATGTCTAGGTTGGCCTGTAGCAATAACATGGTTTAGGTCAGGGTAGCCAATGTGGTGACCTCTTGCTGTTGTTGGACTACAGACCCCATCATCCCTGACTCTTGGCTTGGGGTGAGGGGAGTTGGTGTTCAACAACTTCTGGAGGGCCACAGGTTGCCTTCCTCTCCTGCGCTGACATGGGAGCAACTTTGGAGAGTGAGGTCACTACACTGGTAAAGATACATGTAAGGGGGGGTTGTTGTATTTTATCAGTAAACCCATTATAGAGTGGCTAGAACATTTCCAGTAGTAGCTGAAAGACTAATCAAGCAGGAGGTGGCTAGCATGACTGCATCCTAAATACTAGAATAAGTGCATTGATCTTGAGCTTTTGAGCAGAAAAACCTCAATTTATAAAACTCTGCATTTGTCTCTGCAACTGAAATACATTATTTAAGTCCTTATCCCCATGCCGAACCTGCACATTTTAAATCTCTTCCTTTTCTTTCAGTCTGTGCCTGCCTCAACACAGCATTAACCTCTGAAAGTTCACACCACAGAATTACCTCTTGCAGTAGCTCAAGGACCTGTGAAAATGTCATGTTCACTTGGATCAGATGTAATCTTGGATTAGAAGGTCTCATGCATGGGGGAAGTGGTGTTTCATTGCATTTCACCAAGGCCAGCTAAGAGGTATGTCCACAGCATTACAAATAGCTATTTAGATGCTAAATGTCACAGAACTATGTTTATGCTCTTAAAAGAGCTGGTAATGTGGAAAACAGGGAAATTCTAAACCTGACCTATATGAAATTGAAATATTATCCAGGGATTAAGGTTTTAAAATAGCAACTTTTGAAAATTGGATAAACCATTCATATGCCGTTACTAATATTCAGATAAGCTTTCAGCAGAACTACCTGTGTAGCATAACTCCTTAATTACACACAGGAGTCTGCCTACTTCTTTTTCAAAAAGTGAATCATGGATTTGGTTCATTTTCCTCCACTCCTGTAAAACTGGATTTACTGAATGAGTTTTACTATGAGCTTTCTGAACTGCCAGCAACACTCTGCAGAAGGAGCCTCATAGGTAGCTATTAGGGCAGGCGGCCTGTTTATTTCTGAACTTGTGGTACGTTCAGAATGAGGGGTTTTCAAAAACCTTAATGCATGCAGACTGCAGGCATGGAAATTGCATTAACTATGTCCAGGTGGCGCTAAGCACCAGATGTGATGCTAAATGGCCTGCCAGTGTCATGTCACACATTTCGTCCAAGACCCTTTCAAGTGGCACATGTGTCAGCAGTAGATAAGAGACACAGCAAAGAGACCAGAAATAATGCATTCAGGTTCATATGTTCTTAGCATTGCTGTATGTGAACTTGCATGTTTAGGACTCTCTTTATATTGGTTTCACAGTGGGACTGCACATTACAGTAAATACAGGGCCGCCTTAAGACATGGCAGCTCTGCATTAAGTTTGTCCCCTCTGTCTCCACACTATATAATAAAATTTACATATGTGCTGGTGTCATCATTCTGTGCATTTCTTAACCTTGCTCTACATCATTGGCTGCCCCGTGGTGAGGAAATGCCAAACACAATGCTGCCTAGACTGTATCCTAAATACAAGCTGCCTACTCTAGGGTTGGAAAAATCTGTCAGTTTGGTTTCTCTCATTTTTCCAATCTTAACGTCAGTTCTCCACATTTCCAAAGTCCTCTTGAAAATTTATCAGCGTCTTAGTGCTAATTTCTGCTAATACCCTTTTTTCTGTATGAAATTTTGTCAAATGTACACATTTTTGAAAAGCAATTTATCTTCATTATTATTATTATTATTATTATTATTATTATTATTATTATTATTATTATTATTATTATTATTATTATTATCCACCCTTCACCCAGAAGTCCCAGGGTGGATTACCACAATTTTAAAACACATAAATTAAAACAGTTAAAAGCAACCTAAACAACATCACAGAAAATAGGCGGGTCCTAAAAATATACATTTCCGGTGTTGAAGGCCAGCATAAAGAGGTGCATGATGAATTCATGTGTGTTATTTTCACAAATATATGCATCTTTATGCACACTTTACCAGAGCTTGGAAAAGTTACTTTTTTGAACTACAATTCCCATTAGCCCAATCCAGTGGCCATGCTGGATGGCGCTGATGGGAGTTGTAGTTCAAAAAAGTAACTTTTCCAAGCTCTGCACTTTACCCTAGTACATTTTTGTACACAGTACATGCCTGGAGAGCTGCATGGCAAAATTAGGAGAGGAGTGAATTTCAAAGGATGGCTGTGTTCTGGTTTGCGTATTGTTTTGGAAAGTGCCAATTAGGTAGGTTCGCTTTTTCATGTGAACTGAACATAATATCTCCCCTATCCCAAGCCTAGTCAAATAGCCCATTTCTTGCTGTGATAAAGGGCATAGTTTATGGTTAAGCACATGCTTTGCATGCAGAAGTTAAAAGATCTTGGGGAGCAGGTGCCAGGGAAGATCCATCCCTCTCTGAGATCCAGGACAGCTGACCCCAGAGTGTATTATTATTATTTATTAGATTTGTTAATAACTTGTTACCTGAAGGTCTCCACGCAACTTACAACATAGTTAAAAACAAGCACAAATATATCATAACATGAAAACAAAACAATAAAATGGCAACACCCCCATACAGTCACAGGAAGCTTTCGCAGCTCACTAACAACAAAACAACATCATCTGAGTCTATCAAATGCCTGGAGAAAAAGGCAAGTCTTTACCTGGCACTGAAAAGATGGCAATGAAAGTGCTAGCTGGACTTCACTGCGGAGCACATTCCACAGATGGAGAGCCACAACTGAGAAGGCCCCCATTTGTGTAGACAGCATTGGGCTAGATGAGCCAATTCTTTCACCAAGGAAAAGCCACTGCATATGTTCTTATGAAAGAAACCTCCTCCAGTTTAGCCACAGTCAAAGCTCTCACAAACAATACCTGACATAAATGTGTCCTGTTCTGGGACTGGCATAAGAAATTTTGCTGCATGAGGCAAAGGACAAAATGCCCACCCACACCCTCTCCTGCCACATTCCACATACAGATACTGACTGGACTTGCAGTTCAACACTGGCAACCATGCAGCATCCTCCACTGCACCTGAGGGATGGATGTCACAGAATTCTGATGAAAATGGAAAAGGAAGCAGAAATTAATGCAGTTTGCCTGTTCATCTGTGGTCAGGAATGGAAACCAATCAGGCAAATAGGACCAGTATTCATTGTATAATTGTTGTTGTTTAGAAGTCCGCAAACAATACATAATTAATGACTATTTTTTACATTGTTCTGATGTTTCCTTCACGTGGAAATGAACGTAAGTTATTATGTAAATAGTTGCATAAGCTACATAAATTACATAACTTACATTACATAGCAGATAGCAAGACTAATAGTGTAGTATTTGGTGGAAAACAGAACAGCAGTGGAAGGGAAACAGTGCTGATTGTGATGAGTACAAGTTGGAAGGGAAATCGCTGCCTTCTTACATCCCTAATCTGAGGACAGCAGGCTAGTTTATGGGGTACAGGTCAGCTCCCCGAGGCACACACAGCTCTATCCTCCAACATCTTCCTGCCACTTCCTGCTCCCTAGGAGCTGTTGCCTGAAATGGTTGCTTCAAACTGCCTTTGCCAGTCCTGTCCTGTTCATTTTTAAAAGTAACAGAAATGAACCTACACTTAAGCTTATTTTTTTTACGTTTGTACAAATGAACATACTTTTAAAGTTGGGTCTCACTTCAAACATAATAAAGCAATAAATTCACTCTTTTACAAAGAGTGGAATGAAATAACCAGTTTTAAAAAACGTGGTTTTGGCCATCATTCTTGCAGGAACGTATTGCATTTTCTAACAACATTTATATTTCAAAAAGGTATGTAATTGCTAGTTAGAGAGAAAGTCATGTTAGATGTGGATGGCAACCTACAATCCTTCCAGCAATGGACTAATATAGTGGTTCCCAACCTTTATGAGTATGGGACCCCCTTTGTAAGCTCAAAAAAAATCATGATTCCCCCCCCCCCGCCACTAATTGTAATTTTAGTCTTTCTTAATTGAAGAAATGGTGCGTGGCAAAATCACATCTCCAAATATCCCTTTCCAGAAAAAGCTCCCTTGCAGACAGGGAGGTGTTGCTTTCTTTCCTTAACGCAAAGGTCCAATCAAATTGGCATCCCCCTTCACACCCACACACATAGTTTGAAGATGTACAGTCCTGTCTCCCAACACCAGTGGGTGACAGTGTTGAGCTGCTGAGCTTTTTTTATTTATTTTAAAAATCGATAAGCAGCAATGTGGTGGTGATGGGGATGCTAGAATGTGAACTGCGGACAAAAGGGTATATGGATTAAGTTGGGAGGTTAGTGCTTTTAAGCCTTGGGATGATCATCAGAACTGATACTTGGTTAGCGTGCATGTGGGGAATGACAGCGGAGCAGAAGATAGATCAGTGTATGCACACACACAAACACACCTCCCCCTCCTGCAAGCATCTGCAGGCGTGCATGCATTCAGGCACATGGGAGGGGGGAAGCCCTCAACTGCCACAGCAGGAGAGAGAGATGGGGGGAGAGTGTAGGTGGAGAAAGGGGGGACGCTGGCACACACACTTAGCTTCAGAGATGGGGGGCGAGCAAATCCTGGGCTTTCTTACTGCCCCTTGGCTCCATCTGGGCCGAAGGCAAGACCTGGGCGACCTCACAAATAAGAATAATTTTTAAAAGGAGGTGGCAGTGAAGCAGGAGCCAAGGAAGGTGTGTAGGCCGGCTGCCAGGAAGGAAGGACAAAAGCAGCCTTGCTTCTTTTTTGCTTCACGAAAAGCCCTCTCCTCTTGTTCTGAGCAAGGGCGTCATCAGCAGCGGCAATACAAAGAGATGGGAGTCCGAGTCAGCAATAGTAACCTCCTCTTCTTCCTGGTAGCTCCACCCTCAGCCTCCTTTGGGGTCTGCCATGTGTTTTATAGGCAGATGTCTGCCCTCGGCGTGCCTGAAAGATGCTCTGCCACTTCAGCAAAACTCTTCCCTCTTGTTTGGAGCAAGGGGGAAGTGTCATCTGCAGGGGCAGTGGGGAGCAGACAGCATTCAGTGAGTGAAGTTTTTTTTTAATTAATAAATAATTCATTTCTTTACTGTTCATGGCCCCCCTAGATTACTTTATGGCCCCCTTGGGGGTCATAGCCTCCAGGTTGGGAACCACAGCCTTAGAATGATTCTAACTCATGGATGAATTGCCACATGGTTAGGGATGCGTCATTGTAGCTAATAAGTCAAATCCTGCCTATTCTGTACACCAGTGTTGGGGAACCTCTTAACTGGCTGAACAACAAAAAAGTATCCGCAGATAGTCCCTTACAAATACTGGTGAATCACAAGGCTTTTTTATTCTCAGGATTTGTACCAAACTGTCAGTCAAGAAACTAAATTCTACAGCAACGAGGGATGGGTGAATATGCCAGTTTCTCTGTTTCTCATTAGTTCAATCTTAAGGTCAGCTCTCCACATATCCACATTGGTTTGTGATATTTTTTTGAAATCCTCATAAAAATTCATCAGAATTTTAGTGTGGATTTCTCCTAATACACACATTTTTGCAAAGCAACCTTTCCCTAGTGCAGTGGTTCCCAACCTTTATGAGCACGGGACCCCCTTTATAAGCTGATAAAAAATTGTGACCCCTCTCCCCAGGGAGGCAGGCTGGCTGCCAGGAAGGAAGGGGGAAAGCAGCCTTTCTTTGCAGGCTTGCTTCTTTTTGCTTCACAAGAAGCCCTCTCCTCTCATTCTAAGTAAGGGTGTTGCCAGTAGCGGCAGTGCAAGGAGATGGGAATCAGTGATAGTAATCCCCTCTTCTTCCTGGTAGCTCCACCCTCAGCCTCCTTTGGCATCTGCCATGTATTTTATAGGCAGATGCCTGCCCTTAGTGCGCCTGAAAGATGCTCTGGCGCTTCAGCAAAAGGCCTCCCCTCTCGTTTGGAGCAAGGGGGAGGTGTCATCTGCAGCGGCAGTGGAAAGCAGACAGTGTAGGAGGAGTGAAGACTTTTTTCAAAAAATTAATAAATAATTCATTTCTTTACTGTTCACGGCCCCCTCTGGATTACTTTGCGGCCCCCCTGGGGGTCCCGACCCCCGGGTTGGGAACCACTGCCCTAGTGTAATGCATATTTAAGTTAAATATGCATTTATATGTACACTTTACCTTAGTGTATGCCTTTTTGTACTCATTACTTAGTTGGAGAACTGCACTGCAAAATTCAGAGAAGGGTGGATTTTGACGTATGGCTGTGTTTCAGTTCATGTAATTCAGAAAGTGCAAATTAGGCAAGTTCACTATTAGACGTGAACTGAATCAAATGTCTTCATCATCCCTAGCAGCAACTCAGAAAGGTGACTTCTACAAGCTCACCATGCACAAAACATGAGTGATGAAGATCACAAAGGAACGTGGTAAAATTACATAAACTAGTTACCTCCTTGTCAGTGACAGCTGCTGTCTCCATGTCAGTGGAGCAGTGGAATCTGCTCTCAGTCTATAATTTAAAGAGCTGTCCAAGACGCTTCAGCAACTTGAAGCCACCAGCTTGACATGGAGACACCAGCTGCCACTGCTCCTTGTGTATTTTCTGTGATTTTGAACATTGGGCTTTTGAGGGTCTCCTGGGCAAGTTGACCGAGGTCTTCCTGGTCCTCCATCCTTCTGAGAATTGTATACATACCACAGAGGACTGTGAGAAAATCCTCTACCCTACATTCATTGTCCTCTGATCACTCATAACCATAATCAACAAAGACCATTCTACTACCTGCACCTCTATGTTTTCATGCTTCAGCTCATCCATCTGTCCTTCCTTCCTTCTGGTTCTAGCCCTTAAGGCTGAGAAGATACGTTTGAATGTACAAGAGCAATCTTCACAATCCAAAGGAACATTAATGGGGAGTTAGTGCTTTGCCCCTCCGTGACCAGCTGGAACAATGCCAAAATGGGCATTACATATACATATATAATGTTATAGCCCCACACACACAAGGCAGTCGTATTTCATTGTAAGTAATGGAACATTTTGTTGCAGCAGCCTTGGCCAGAGCTGTAGAGGGGTCTCAGCAAAGCAAGATACAAGACAGATACATTTTTTGGGTAAACATCTATTGCTGACGCTCTCTGATAAAAGGAATAAATTTACTCATTTTGAGTATTTTGCATCACTGCCTGTTCTTTATCACCACTTCCTGATCTGGGAGTGCCTGCCAGGGCATTTCCAAAGCAGGAAAACTGTTATCTAGCTAGCCCATATCCTCTCCCTCTCAGCACCCAGTCAGAGAGGGTGTACTGTTCTTTTCACCTCCTGTTGCCAGGTTGCAACCCTAAGCAGGCTTACCAGAATTACTTCACTGAATTTAGGGAGAGTTATTTCAATTTAGGATGAAGGCCTATTTGTCCTTTACTTTTCTGCCAAAGAGCTCGTGGAAGTGCAAACAGGGCTATCACATTTTATCCTTATCACACCCCTGTGAGGTAGGTAAGGTTGAGAGATGACGACATCCAAAGTTATCCAGCGAGCCCCATGGCTGAGCAGAGTTCGAACCCAACTCTTCCTGGCCCAGGCCTAATGCTCTTTATCTACTACTGACTGTCACCATCTCTCCCCCCCCACACACTTTTTGATGCTTGGCCAAAACCTGTTTGTCTAGGAAGTCCTTCAGCTGAAAAAACTTTTATTTTCTTGTTAGAAATATGTTTAGGCTATTTTCCTTTCTCTGTGATTTTGATTTGGTGTCGGGGGTTTTATGAGTTGTTGCTGTTGTTAATTTTGAATTTTTAAAAATTATGTTGGTATTTTCTGGTGGCTGTTTAATGCATTTTGTCGAGCTGGTATTTTTTTATGTGTACTTTATTGTTGTGAGCTGCCTTGACTTTCTTTTTGTGAGAGAAAAAAACAGGAATAGAAGCTTTTGAAATAAAATGAAATACATAAAAGGCCCATCTTGCTTTTCGAGGGATTTAGAACAGTGAACCCAAAGTTTCCATTGTGCACACACAAAGAGATTGCATCCTATTCCAGATTAAATTAGAATTAGTGGCATTCCATGCTTGAGTTACATGCTTGCAAGATTAAACTGCAGACCCCTTTACCCTTTTACAACTGTGCTCAGGGCCTGCCCAAGGCATTCTGTTTCCCCTCTAAGGCAAAGCAGTAAAGAGCATAGCGCACAGGCCCTTCACTCAAAGTGCATAGTACCCAACGCTAGTCAATTTATTTTGGCACCTGAGGCAGAAAATCTCATAACAGCCTCTCCCCCTCTGAGGCTGTAAAAAGAGAACAATACTAAATTAAATAACTAACAATTTGCTGCCCTTGCATGACACCCCAGATTTGCCATCTGAAGTGGTCACCTCACTCTGCCTAATAACAGGGCTGGCTCTGACCACCCTATATCTGAGTAGAAAAAGATGGTGTAATTTACCAACCACAGAGGCAGCATCACATCCATCACCTTGGCTGCCCGATGTTACCACTCTGGTGGGTGCCATAAAGCTGCATCATATAGTTCCCCTATAGGGAGTTCTCTTGTGCTCTTCTTCAGTTGCTTTGGTTCCAATCCCTGCCCCATTTGACACCAAGACCCCTTTTCCTCTTGTTTTAGGAACTGCAAAACCAAAACCACAGGGATTGAGGAGTACCTGGCAGACTACACAAGCCCCCATCCTGGAGTTCCCATTACCTTTCTCCTGCTCCCTCACACAATCCCCATCCTGATGAGTGCAGTGCCACCACTGCAGGAAGAATGGGGCTGCCTCTGTCCCCTGCCCCTCAGATTCATCAAGCTGCATCCAGCTGAACAGACAGGTAATGTGACCCACCAGGATGCTAAATAAGCCTCCTATTTTTGGTGCATGTCTATGACTGCAAGAGCCATGTGTGTGTGTGGGGGGGGCTTGAACCAGCCGTGTTTCAGAGCATATTTTTAGCAACAAGGTATTTACTATATTAAGTGCTGAAGCATTCTGATCTCTGTCACAAGTAGCCTTTGTTCCATCGTAAGAGCATTAGTTCAAATCCTTCTCACCACAGCTCAACTTTTTCTTTCTTTTTCCGTGGCGGGATCAGGACAGTGCTGAATGTTGCCATCTTATTTTCAGCCCTTACAAAGTAACTAATAGAATCTGAACTCATACGGTCTGCCTAGTAAACATCGCAAGACATCACCCTAAGAGTCGGAAACGACTCGCACTACAAGTGCGGGGACACCTTTACCTTTTACAAAAAGAATGCTCAAGCACCAGTGTTTATTTTTTAGGCCTTGAGTTAAAAGAAAATAAAATAATAAATCCCAGGATGCAACAAGAAAATCTGGCCTTGTTTTGATTAGAATACTAGAATGGCAAGAGAAATAAAATTATTTCAAGGGAAGGATTAGGCCCAGAATGAATGCTTTAGACCAGACTTTGTCGTCCTGGGCAGGCAGAAAACTGAGTTGCATAGACTAGTGTATTGATGCTTATGCCGTAATGAATATGTTAGTCTTTAAGATGCTACAAAAGACTTGTTGGTTTTGCTGCAACAGACTACAACAGCTATGCTCTGGAAGTCATTACAGTGGCAAACTACAGTACACAACTGGACAGCTGCATTTGACTTGGCAGCTCACAACTTGCCCAGCCTTGCTTTAGTCCAGCCTTCACCAACCTGGTGCTGTCCAGATTGGATTACAACTCCCATCAGCCCAGCCAGCATAGCCATGCTGGACTAGATAATATATTTGTGCTGCTGGCTGTGGCTGATGGGAGTTGTAGTCCAAAATATCTGGAGAGTACCTGGTTGGTGAAGGCTGCTTTATTCTCAAGAAAGTGTTGCATAAAATGGAGGAGGGAGAGAGGAATTTCACCTACATTTTAAGTTGCTGGAGCTTCCTATATATTTTCCAGCTGGCAGAC
This sequence comes from Rhineura floridana, assembly GCF_030035675.1. NCBI lineage: Eukaryota > Metazoa > Chordata > Lepidosauria > Squamata > Rhineuridae > Rhineura > Rhineura floridana. The sequence continues at coordinate 184,149,251 of NC_084483.1, read as the reverse complement.
CAGAACCTATTGATTCTAATACTAAGGCTCATCTACCGGATGGCACAATCCCAATAACATCTACCCAGAAGTAAGTCACACTATGCTCAGTGTTGATTACTGTCTACTGTGTGTTTAGGATTGCAGCCAAAGAGGATTATGAATACATTTGCCCAGTTTCTTCCCTACTCTTGCCTTTCCAAAGGAGGAAAATCCTTTTCTGCAGAGATATATCAGTTAATTGAAGATAATGTAGCTGGATTACAGCCTTAGGGTGACCATTTAAGCATCACGCCAAAAAAGAGGAAACACATCACCATTTAAAAAAGGACATAAGATGACATAGATTTGGGTAATATTTGCACATGCTAAATTGTATGTATTTATGCAGATTTAGAAAGAATTACTATAATTTAAATAGAAATATACAGCATAGTGGAGAGGACTGTAGCCAGGTGAGCCATGTACCTATTCAGACTATTGTCCAGGTGCTAACTATTGATGACCAACTTCAATGCCCCCTTGCTCTTTCTTTTTATGGATTCTTTATCTTTAAACTGGACTTGGACACCTTCAAACAGAGGACACCTTCCAATAGAACACTGTCCTCTGTCACGCAGGAGGCATGGCCGCCCTATCTCAGGAAGCTGACTATAAAATATACTTTGATTAAGTTATGCAGTCAAGTCATATTCACAAATGGGGCAAAAAAGAGAAGAACTTGATTAATTGCTTACACTGGACCAGAACTCACTGGAATTAGCCTGTGAAAGACGTTGGAACCAGGTTTTGTGATAAAATGATCAGGGGTGGGAAGTCTAACAGCTAGCTATGTATCACAGCTATGTATATGACTTCATAGGGATAACAGAGACTTGATGGGATGACTCCCACCCATGATTGGAATATAGCCATTCGAGGATATAAACTCTACAGAAAGAATAGAAGCAACAGAAAAGGAGGGGGAGTAGCGTTATACGTCAAAGACAAATACACCTCTATGGAAATCCAAGAGAGCGAACAAAGTGGTCCGGTAGAGACCATCTGGGTAAAAATAAATGGAGAAACAAATAAAACCGACATGGTAGTAGGTGTCTACTACAGACCCCCTGGCCAAGAAGAGGTGGTAGATGAGGCCTTTCTCAAACAAATCTCTGAAATCTCAAGGAGGCAAGAAGTAGTAGTGATGGGGGACTTCAACTACCCAGATATCTGCTGGGAGACAAACTCTGCGAAGCACAAAGCCTCCAACAAATTCCTGATGGGCCTTGCTGATAATTTCCTCTTTCAAAAAGTAGAAGAAGGAACAAGGGGATCATCAATCCTGGACCTGATCTTAACTAACACGGACGAATTGGTCACGGGAATTAAAGCGGTTGGTACCTTGGGGGAAAGTGACCACGTAATGCTGGAATTCGTGATTCTGGGGAAAGACAAAGAAGAATTTAGTCAAATATGGACCTTGGATTTCAGGAAAGCCGATTTTAGCAAGCTCAGGGAAATGATGGGTAGGATCCCGTGGCTAGATAGACTAAAGAAAAAAGGAGCCCAAGAAGCGTGGGAGTTCATGAAGAAGGTATTACAAAAAGCGCAATCACAAACAATTCCAAAGAGGAAGAAAAACGGAAGACATCGGAAAATCCCAATGTGGCTACACGGAAGACTGGTGGAGGAGGTAAAAATAAAAAAGAGCATGTATAAAGAATGGAAGGAAGGACGCATCACCAAGGAAGAGTACCGACGAGCGGCTCGCGCTTGCAGGAATAGCGTAAGGAAAGCTAAAACCCAGAATGAGCTGAGCCTGGCGAGAGAAGCGAGGAACAACAAAAAGGGGTTTTTCAGATATGTTAGAAGCAAGAGAAAGACCAAGGAAATGGTGGGACTGCTGCTCAAGGATGGCAAAATGTTGACAGATAACAAGGAAAAGGCAGAACTGCTCAATGCCTATTTTGCCTCTGTTTTCTCCCAAAAAGGGAACAGTGTGCAACCTTGCATCGGTAGCAATCTCAGTAAGGGGTCGGGATTGCAGTTCAAGATTGATAAGGAGATAGTCAGGAAATACCTAGTTAACCTAAATGAGTTCAAATCTCCAGGGCCTGATGAACTGCATCCCAGAGTATTGAAGGAACTTGCTGATGTACTCTCGGAACCTCTTGCCATCATCTTTGAGAAATCCTGGAGAACGGGAGAGGTGCCAGAGGATTGGAGACGGGCAAACGTCATCCCGCTCTTTAAAAAGGGTAAAAAAGAAGATCCAGGGAATTACAGGCCGGTCAGTCTGACTTCAATACCGGGAAAGATATTAGAACAGATAATAAAAGAGTCCATTGGCAACTATCTAGATGACAATGCTGTGATTAGTAGGAGCCAGCATGGGTTTGTCAAGAAAAAATCCTGTCAAACTAATCTCATCTCTTTTTTTTATCGGGTCACTAGCTTAGTAGATGGTGGAAATGCTGTAGATGTCATCTATCTAGATTTCAGCAAAGTGTTTGACAAAGTCCCCCACGACCTTTTGATTAGCAAACTGGTCAAATGCGGACTAGATGGAAATACTGTCAGGTGGATTCACAACTGGTTGGAAAACCGTACTCAAAGAGTTGTCGTCGGTGGCTCTGCTTCGGACTGGAAGGAGGTTTCCAGTGGAGTGCCACAGGGCTCTGTCCTGGGGCCGATACTCTTCAACATTTTTATCAATGACTTAGATGATGGGGTGGAAGGAAGTCTTATGAAGTTAGCGGATGATACGAAACTGGGAGGGATAGCTAACACAATGGAAGACAGGAATAAAATCCAAAGGGACCTGGATAGACTAGGAGATTGGGCTGAAATTAATAAAATGAAATTCAATAAAGACAAATGCAAGATTCTGCATTTAGGCCACAAAAACAAAATGCATGGGTACAGAATGGGAAATACCTGGCTTAGCAGTAGTACGTGTGAGAAGGACCTTGGAATTGTAGTGGCTCGCAAGTTGAACATGACCCAGCAGTGTGATGCTGCGGCAAAAAAGGCAAACGCGGTTTTGGGCTGCATAAACAGAGCTATAGTTTCCAGGTCGAGGGAAGTAATAGTCCCACTATATTCTGCATTAGTCAGGCCTCATCTGGAATACTGCGTTCAGTTCTGGGCGCCTCATTTTAAGAAGGATATAGACAAGTTGGAGCGGGTTCAGAGGAGGGCGACGAGGATGACAGCCGGTATGGAGAACAAGTCTTATGAGGAAAGGTTGAAGGAACTTGGCATGTTCAGTCTGGTGAAGAGAAGGCTGAGGGGTGACATGATTGCATTCTTTAAGTACCTGAAGGGCTGTCACATAGAGGAGGGTTCAGATTTGTTCTCTGCTGCCCCAGAGGGTAGGACTAGGTCTAATGGTTTTAAGTTGCAGGAGCGTAGATTCAGATTGGACATTAGAAGGAACTTCTTGACAGTAAGGGCAGTTCGGCAATGGAACCAACTGCCTAGGGAGGTGGTGGGATCCCCTTCGCTGGATGTCTTCAAGCAGAGGCTGGACAGCTATCTGCGGGAGATGGTCTAGCTGTGGATTTCCTGCTGTGAGCAGAGGGTTGGACTCGATGGCCTACAAGGCCCCTTCCAACTCTACGATTCTATGATTCACAGGGTATCTTGAGAAATAGGCTTGGTGAGCTAGATCCAATGCAATTAGGTAATTTTAGACTCTAAGTCTACCCTCAATGGCTTTACAGAGGAGTGCTCTTTGGATAGCTGTATGTATATTAAGTGGTGGCTGGTGGCTCCATGTCAGTGGGGCAGTGGAATAGCTCCAGCTTCAGTACCTTGGACAGCTCCTTGAAAGTTCAGACTAAAACTGGAGCAGATTTCATTGACCCACTGCTATGGAGTCACCAGCTGCCACTGTATATATTTGTGCAATAACTTCAAAATGTTATACCATATGTTTTTATGCATTTGGGGACACCTTCTGCTCATTATTGGGTGGGGCCCTGGACCTCTGCCCCTAAGTTCTGCCCTGATGGCACCACTTACCCAGAAAAAAATGTACATGCTCCGGGCTAGTGGCTCCTGCAAAGCTAACCAGGATTCTTTGACTCCCAAATCAGGCATTATCTGGGACCATCTTTTCTCTGTGCAGGTATGGTGGATGTATGTCAGGCCCAGGATGTGACTCAGGAACCAGACCAACGGCTGTAGTTAATTCGTGTTTTATTAGGGTAATAATAGACTGCGTTTTCTCATGAAGCAATACAGGGATACAGGTCCTGCGGCATTGGGAGAAAGTTGACAGAGGAAGGGACTTCTTCCCGCCTGTTCTTTAAGAAGGGGCCAAACGGGCGCGCAATCTTTTGCTCCTCCTTAACTGCCCCTCAGGTACTGCCCGCCTTCCCCCCCTTCTCTCCTGTCTTTTCAGCTGTCTGCGTGTGCGCGGTGAGGGGGGAAGCATCACCCCCTCCTCTTCTGAAGTTTCCGATTCCAGGATGGGGGATAGGGGAGGGGCTGATGGTAAACTGCCTCCCCGCTTTTCGGCTGTGAGCAGCCCTCCCTCTTTCCCCTCTTGCTCTGAGCCTGAAAGAGGGGGAGGCGTGAGAATGTCCAGGGAGGGCTCAGGCTCCCCGTTGCTAAGCGACCTTATCACTGGCAGTTCCTCTGTTTTGTCTTCGCTCCAAAGGGGGGAAGTTCCTCCCCCTTCCCTCTGCCATCCATCCGAATACTCTTCTCCCAACTCTCCGGGATCCAGCTCCCCGGGATTGGGACCCCAGCTCTGCCTTCCGACACCATCCCCCCTCCCAGGCTGTGCCCCCCTCCCCTTGTCTGGCCTGGGACGGTGGGGAAAACGTTGATGGAAAAGTTTTACCAATTCTGGAGCATGCACATCAGCTGCATCTTCCCATGATCTGTCAGCCACCCCATAGCCTTTCCAGTGAATCAAGTACTGCAGCTTGTGGCGTCTGATCCTGGAATCTAAGATCTCCTCAACTTCAAACTCAAGCTGCTCATTTACCAGGAGTGGAGCTCCGGGAGGTTCCTCCGGCCGTAACTCACTGGGAGGGGCGGCTTTCGTTAAGAGGGATCGATGGAACACAGGATGTATTTTAAACGTGTCAGGCAGCTTCTGTCGGTACGCCACGGGATTGATTTGAGTTTCTATTTCGAAAGGACCCACCCTCTTGTCTTGTAATTTTCTACATTTGCCCGGCATCTGGAGGAAGCGGGTGGACAGCCATACCTGGTCTCCCGGTTGAAGGGGGGGGCCCTCCTTCCTGTGCAGGTCAGCAACTCGCTTGTACTCCGTTTTGGCTTCGTTTAACTGCTGTTTCAGTGTCTGTTGCGCCGCTTGCAATTCCTTAAGGAAGTTCTCAGCTGCCGGTACCAGCATTCCTTCTGAGCTGCTTGGAAAGACTTTAGGATGGAATCCATAATTAGCGAAGAACGGGGTTTGTTGAGTGCTGGAGTGCAGAGAATTGTTGTAGGCGAACTCTGCAAAATGCAAATATGATACCCAGTCAGTCTGTTGATAGGATACATAACTTCGTAAATATCTTTCCAAAACGGCGTTCAAGCGTTCCGTCTGCCCATCTGTCTGGGGGTGATGGGCGGAGGAGAGTTTTAATTCCGTCTGCAACTGTTTCCACATTGCTCTCCAAAATTTGGCTGTGAACTGAGTTCCTCGGTCTGAGACTATGCTGTTTGGCAATCCATGCAGCCGGTAGACTTCTTTTATGAATAACTTGGCCGTTTCTTTAGCCTCTAAGGCCCCTGCACAAGGAAGAAAGTGTGCCATTTTGGTAAGTAGATCCACCACTACTAAGATGGCTGTCATTCCTTGGGACTTGGGTAGATCAGTTATAAAATCCATGGAGAGGTTCTTCCAGGGTTCGTGTGGGACAGGCAACGGTTGTAACAGTCCTGCTGGTGTCCCTGTTTGTGTTTTTGGCCGCAGACAGACAGAGCAGGACTTTACATAACTCTCAATATCCCGACGCATTTTAGGCCACCAGAAGTCCTTGGCCACGTTCTGAATGGTCTTGTAAATCCCAAAGTGTCCCACTGTGATGGAATCATGACACTGGCGTAGGATTCTGAGCCTTAATTCCCCTTCTGGCACATATCTGGCGGTTTTGAACCATAACAGTCCATTTCTCCAGTGAAAGGTTACTTCTGAGTCTTGACCTTGTCCCGTCTCCTGCTGATATTTTAGCATGTCTGCATCTTCTTGTTGTGCCTTTTTGAGTTCCTCTTCCCATGAAGGCTGGCATACTCCCAACGTTAATTTCTCTGGCGGGATTACGTACTGAGGCTGGTCCTCGGATTCACTTTCTTTGCATTGTGGCTGTCTGGATAAGGCATCCGCTCTCTGGTTTTTGGCTTGGGCATGGTAAGTAATCTGGAAGTTAAACCTAGTGAAGAACTGGGACCATCTTATCTGTCTCTGGTTCAGCTTTCTGGCTGTTTGGAGGCTTTCAAGATTCTTGTGGTCGGAGCGCACTTCAATTCGATGAGAGGTCCCCTCTAGGTATTGTCTCCAGTTTTCAAAAGAGTCCTTGATGGCCAGCAGCTCCTTCTCCCAAACTGTGTAGTTCTTCTCTGCAGGCTTTAACTTCCGAGAGAAGTACGCACAGGGGTGCAGCTCCTTCCCTTCTTGGTCTAATTGTAGCAGGACCCCCCCGATGGCAAAATCTGAAGCATCTGCTTCCACTACGAAAGGGCGGTTCGGATCAGCAAAGCGCAGAATGGGCTCAGTAGCAAACCTTCTCTTCAGCTCCTCAAAGGCCTCGGTGGCGTTCTCTGTCCATTGAAACTTCTTCTTCCCCCTTAAACAGTCAGTCAGAGGAGCTGTTAATTTGGAAAACCCTGGAATGAACTTTCTCTAATAATTGGCAAACCCCAAAAACCGTTGTACATCCTTTTTGGTGACAGGTTGGCCCCAGTCCAATATGCAGCTTACTTTCCCTGGGTCCATCTCCACGCCTTCCGCTGAGATTCGATATCCAAGGAAGTCTAGAGACTTGAGGTCAAATCCACATTTCTCTAATTTAGCATACAGGTGATTTTCTCTCAGTCTCTTCAACACCGTCTTCACATGCTGGTCGTGGTCTTCCTGGTTCTTTGAGAACACCAGGATATCATCTAAGTAACAGATTACATACGTGTCCAACAAGTCTCTAAACACGTCGTTCATGAATTTTTGAAAAATTCCTGCACTTCCACAAAGCCCGAACAGCATGACCAGGTATTCATACTGTCCGTAAGCGGTCAAGAATCCTGTTTTCCATTCATCTCCCTCCTTCATTCTGATCAGATTGTACGCTCCTCTCAAATCCAACTTCGTGAAGATTTTTGCAGAGCGCAGTCGGTACAGCAACTCTGAGATCAGGGGCAGCGGGTAGCTGTTGGGGATGGTGATCTGGTTCAATGCGCGATAGTCGTTACAGGGTCTGAGTTCCCCCCCCTTCTTTTTCACAGACAATAGTGGCGCTCCAGCAGGGGATTGTGAGGGGCGTATGAATCCTCGCCTCAGGTTTTTATCCAGGAATTCCTTCAGGGCCTCCCTCTCATTCTCTGTGAGAGAGTAGATTCTCCCCGATGGGATGCTGGCTCCTGGCACTAGGTCAATTGCACAGTCGTAAGGGCGGTGGGGGGGTAAAGTCTCTGCCTCTTTTTCATCAAACACATCTTTGAATTCTTCATACTTTGGCGGCAGGGTCACTTGCTCGATCTCTTGCACTGCCCCCGCTAAGGTGTTCTTGATTCCTTCAGGTTGACAGTTCTCCTGGCAATACTGTGAGGTGAACCACACCACCGCCTCCTTCCAACTTATTTTGGGTTCATACTTTGCTAGCCAGGGCATTCCCAGAATCACCTCAAAGTTTGAGAGATCTGACACGTATAGCGAAATGAACTCTTCGTGTCCAGGGATTTGAAGTTTCACTTCCTCCGTGGCTTGTGTCACCCCTCCTGACTTCAGGGGTCTCCCATCGATAGTCTCCACAGCTAGGGGAGCGTCCAGTTTCCACCGGGAAATTCCATGACGCTTGACTAACTTTGCATCAATAAAATTTGTGGAGGCTCCACTGTCAATTAAGGCAGTGGAATTAAACACCACTCCTCTGGAAGTTGTAATCCGAATAGGCAAGACCAACACCCCCTTTGAGGGAGGTTGGATCGTTGGGGGGCCTTTCTACAACGCTGCCCCCAGTCCACCGGCCTGCACGTGGACTGGGTGTTCTAGTTTCCCGACGGCTCGGCTTTCCCCCCTTTCAGTCCACAGTCTCTGGCCACATGGCCCGGCTTTGAACAATAAAAGCATAAACGTTCCCGGCGTCGTCTTTCCTTTTCTTCTTCTGACAGTCTTGGCCTAGCCCCTCCCTGTCCCTCAGTTGCATTACCTGCCATCCCTGCAGTGGGAAGGGTCTTGTTGCGGGATGCCGAGGCTGAGTATCTCGGGACCTCCTGCTTCCTTTCCAGGCGCCTTCCTTCCATCCGGTGATCTATCTGTAGGCATAGCCGGATGAGCCCTGGTAGGTCAGCGGGGGGGGGGAGGTCCTGGCCAACTCATCCAGGATTTCAGCATTTAATCCACTCCGGTACATAAACATCAGGGTGGCGTCATTGTAACCAGTTTCCTGGGACAGAATTTTAAAAGCGTTAGTGTACTCGGAAACAGTCCCTTTAGCTTGCTTCAGAGCGCCTAGTTGCCGCGCTACTGTTTCAGCCCTTTGCGGGTCTTGAAACATCTCGGTCATCTCCTGTATAAATCCTCTGTACCTTCCTAAGACAGTATCCTTTCTCACGAGATATGGAGTCACCCATTTTGCAGCTTCTCCCTCCAGGAGGCTAATCACGAAAGCTACTTTAGCCCCATCGTCTGGAAATTCCGTGTGCCTGACATCCAGATATAACTCACATTGAGCCACGAAGGTTGCCAACTGATCACTTTGTCCCGCGTATTTTGGGGGCAATCCAATGGGAACCTTTACTACGGCAGCTGGAGGGGCTGTTCGCATCTGGTCTATCGTGGCCTTCAAGGTTTGATTATCCGTCTTCAGCGCCTTGACTGCTGCTAGCAGCGCTTGAACATCCGTCTGCAAATCAGCTACCTTAGTCCTCAAGAGTTCCACTTCTTCCGTCTCAGAAGTGGGGTTCGTCCCCCCTGCTGCTCCCTTTGACATCTTGTCCCAGTCAAGTGAAGAGAGCGTTGAGGGTGATTTAGGTGGCTCTGTCAAGCTGTCAGGCCCAGGATGTGACTCAGGAACCAGACCAACGGCTGTAGTTAATTCGTGTTTTATTAGGGTAATGTCCAAACAAAGACTGCGTTTTCTCATGAAGCAATACAGGGATACAGGTCCTGCGGCATTGGGAGAAAGTTGACAGAGCAAGGGACTTCTTCCCGCCTGTTCTTTAAGAAGGGGCCAAACGGGCGCGCAATCTTTTGCTCCTCCTTAACTGCCCCTCAGGTACTGCCCGCCTTCCCCCCCTTCTCTCCTGTCTTTTCAGCTGTCTGCGTGTGCGCGGTGAGGGGGGAAGCATCACCCCCTCCTCTTCTGAAGTTTCCGATTCCAGGATGGGGGATAGGGGAGGGGCTGATGGTAAACTGCCTCCCCGCTTTTCGGCTGTGAGCAGCCCTCCCTCTTTCCCCTCTTGCTCTGAGCCTGAAAGAGGGGGAGGCGTGAGAATGTCCAGGGAGGGCTCAGGCTCCCCGTTGCTAAGCGACCTTATCACTGGTAGTTCCTCTGTTTCGTCTTCGCTCCAAAGGAGGGAAGTTCCTCCCCCTTCCCTCTGCCATCCATCCGAATACTCTTCTCCCAACTCTCCGGGATCCAGCTCCCCGGGATTGGGACCCCAGCTCTGCCTTCCGACAATGTAGAACAGAGCACATCTGATCAAGTGCAGAATGCCTCCAGCACTACCCCTGCTCTCAAGTCTTTTGGACCGGAGTGGGTTTAAGTGTCAGAGCATCTAGGGAGAGTTGAGCTCCAGAACTTCTCTTTTTGTTTATAAATTAAGCTCTGCTAAGGAACATTATTGTTTGTACAGCTGCATTAACTTTACCACCTCTTCTACAAAGACAAAACACAATAGTATTCACATGCAGTATTTGCTAGCACAGGGAGAAGGGGATGATATAGCAAGAATTTGCTCTTTTTCACAAACAAAACAAGACAAAAAAGACACACACATCAAATATTTTTTGAAGGGCTATGTGATGTTCCTATATTAATGTATATATGGTAAGTGTTGGTTGTTTAGAAGATATATGGTAAGTAGTGAAAGAGGAGGGGGAGTGAATGGGCAGTAGAATGCTAGATGATTGGCTGAGTGTTTAAAATGGCTGAACGTATAAAAGGAAGAGTGAGAGTGGAATCAGGGGGGGAGAAGAGAACTGAGTGGGTTGCTTGGTGGGGTTTAGAGAGTTGTTTGACAGGAGAGAGTGGAGAAGGAGGGAGGTGGAGTTCGGATTAGTATTGAGTAAAACCATATGCTTATGTGCTTTAAGAAAAAATCTTGTTAATCTTGTTAGCTTTGTTATCTTTAATAAATACTTAATTTAGTTTACCAAAGGCCTGATCCTTGACTGGGGTTTCACAGACCAGAAGGGAGGGTAAGGTAATGACCAAGGCTGAAGGGGAACTGTAACAAATGGTGGCAGCGGTGAAGAGAATAACAATACCAGTATTCAGAGTCTCTGGGAATACTAGTATTGGGACGTTACTGGTGGTTGCCTAGCAGGGGGATCTGTTGAGATCTGTGCTAGAGCGGGGAGAGAAACCATAAGAGAGAGCGGTCCGGACTGGTGGAGTCCCTGGTGGTGCCTAGTGACAGGCAGTAGCCACGCGCAGGTAGGAACCTGACAGGGAGAGCCAGGGAAGGACGCCTCACAGGCTACGATCAAACACTCTTAGAATTACTTCCTTATAACTGCTGCTGCTGATTTTGCCATGAACGTCTCGTTTACACCACTTCTGGAAAAATACCTCTGCTTCTCAAGTTCAAGGCTGAATGTGAAAGACCTTGTATTATATAAAACTTAGTAAGCTAATGTACTATCAACTTACTTGTTTCTTTTTGGACCCGGCAGAAAGGGTAAGACACAACTCACTAATCAACCCAAACTGGTTAAACACACACCTGCTACCACCAAATCCAGGGCAATTCTAGGGCTGTGAGCCTGCTCCTTCAGGATGAATGTGGCCTTGTGCTGAACTGGAAATTCCTCTGCCTCCAAGCTTCTAGACCTGTAGGCTTGTTGGGATTTGGGTTCAATTAGAAATAACCTGAAAAGGGTTGCATAAGTGGCTCCTGTCAAGTCCTGCTTGGGTCTGTGGAGGAATTATTGTCCTGTTCCTTGCAAGAGTAACTTCCTACCCAATATAGAGTGCCATAAAAGCCTTCTTCAGGCATTCAAAGTGAACACATGAAAAATCACAGAATCATAGAAGAGTAGAGTTGGAAGGGGCCTATAAGGCCATTGAAGCCAACTCTCTGCTGAATGCGGTAATCCAAATTAAAGCATACTCGACAGGTGGCTGCCTCCAGTTGCCTCTTGAATGCCTCCAGTGTTGGAGAGTCCACCACCTCCCTAGGTAATGGTTCCATTGTCTTATCGCTCTAACAGGAAGTTTTTTCTGATGTTCAGCCAAAATCTGTCTTCCTATAACTTGAGCCCATTATTCCATGTCTTTCACTCTGGGATGATTGAGAAGAGGTCCTGGCCCTCCTCTGTTTGACAATATTTCAAGTACTTGAAGAGTGCTATCATCTCTTCCCTCAGTCTTCTCTTCTCAAGGCTAAATATGCCCAGTTATTTCAGTCTCTCCTCATAGGGTTTTGTTTCCAGTCCCCTGATCATCCTTGTTGACCTCCTCTGAATCCATTTCAGTTTGTCTGCATCCTTCTTAAAATGTGGTGTCCAGAACTGGGCACAGTACTCAAGATAAGGCCTAACAAGTGCTGAAAGAGAAGAACTAGAACTTCACATGATTTGGAAACTATGCTTCTGTTAATGCAGCCTAAAATAGCATTTGTCTTTTTTGCAGCCACATCGTACTCTTAGCAACCATCTCAAGATCCTTCTCATATATAGTATTGTTGAGCCAAGTATCTCCCATCTTATAACTGTGCATTTGGTTTCTTTTTCCTAGGTGTAGAACTTTGCCCTTATCCCTGTTAGATTTCATTCTGTTGTTTTCAGCCCAATGCTCTAGCCTATCAAGATCTCTTTGAAGGTAGTGGGGTCCTTGTCCTCACAGGGAGAAGGTATGAAAGGGGCTTGTAACCATGTACAGCTGGTTATTAGGGTTCAGCTGCATGACCAAGCAGAAGTTTCTAAGTATTTTCATCTTGGCGTGCGTAGAAGCCCCCTTCAGATTATTCTGCTCAATGCGGGAAGGTCAGAGCAGATCACGCAGGATAGGAATATTGGGGTGGGGCACACATCCTTATGCCCCTACACCTCTCCATGTCATTTGAATGCCAAAATGGGGCTAATATGATAATGTTCTACAGTGTAGGGCTCTCCAAAAGGGAAGAACAGTATAGTGCTTATGTTGTGGCATCCAAGACTGGAGAAAAAATATTTTGAATTTCAGTAGTCAGCTTCAAATGTTTAGCAGCTAGCTCTGAACAGAAATGGGGATACGTTTAAATTCTTTTGCATCATCACCATCATTTTTAAGAGTTTCATTTGCTATGTTTTTTTTCAGGCCTGGTGGAACCCATTTCCCTTTTGAGCAATACATTTTCTTTGCCTCAATTACTGCACTTTGCTCCAGCATCTTTTTAAAGGAGGGTACCTCCCAATTTATCACACTGAAGATGCACTGTGCTGCTTATGTTACATTATGAGCTAATGGCTGATCCTTTTACCTGTCATCACAATAGGTGAATTTCATGTCCATGCTATGACGGCTCAGGTACATCTTACTGTCCAGTGGGATGTCAGTATTGGAAGGGTGTTGAATAGGTTCACACATTAATATAAGGCAAGACAAGAGAGGCTCCTTGTAGCCACAGAGAGCATGAGGAGGGCACGTATTATAGACCTTAAGTTGTCCAGTGCAGTGTAAAACCTGAAACATGAAGAGGTGAACTGTGTTAATACAGGGTGTTTTTTTAAAAGGAAGTAGATTGAATCTTTCTAACAATGTAAGTAAAAAAAAAAATACCTTCCATGTAGCAGATTTGAGATTTACAGTTCTGCCTCTGTTGGTAACAGTACATTTCATTCTCATGAAGAAGTCACGCTCCATGGACATCTCTTTATTTTTTTTCCCAAAGCCTGGACCGAAGAAAAATGCGGACAAGGTTTTTTCTACACCTTGAAAGTTACTCTCTGCTTTAAAACTCTCTCTCTCTTTGATCTGGGAGTGTGTATCATTATCTGGTGAAACTATCTCCTCCAGTACCATTCGCTTAATCTAAGAACATTTTGGGTGGGTTCGGCCAGCAATGTTATTCTCATGACAACTGAAATTTATCACATGATAAGCTAGTCATTTCATCACATGATGCAGTGAGATGGTCACATTACTTCTTTTTTAAAAAAATCAGCCTTCAATGAGAAGAATGCTCAGAAGTGAAGAGACAATCACTTTGTCCATGGGTTAATAAATTATGAGATCCACGCTGTGGCTGCTGTAATCTATCGTTTCTGATTACTCTACAAACATTCTGATTGCTAAATCAGGCAATTATCATCTCCCCAGGACAGCTATCTGTCAACAATGCTGCACCAGAAGACTAGCCAGTTGCATTCAAAAGCAGAACTGGGGAACCTGTGCCCCCTGCAAGATGTCGTTGGCCTCCCAGCTCCTATCAGCCCCAGTCAACATAGCCAGTGGTTAGGGATTACAGGAACTGTAGTCCAGCAACAGCTGCAGGGCTGCAGATGTCCCACCCTGGTGCCCTCCAGATGCTTTGAAATACAACCCCCATAATCTCTGACCACTGGCCATGCTGGCTGGGGTGGATGGGAATTGCAGCCCCAAACATCTGGAGGACACCAGGCTGGAGAAAGCAATTATTACTCCATGTACTCTGAAAGACCACAGTCTATTACTTAGATGTCAGGACTAAGATCAGGAGCTAAGATCAGGAGCAGACAGTGGACTCATGCACTCCCTTCTCCAGTTCCATTCATTGTGGGGAGATGCTAACACCTTAACTGGGGAATCCCATGTCATTCTGAATACAGAATCTCCCAGACCTTATTAGGCAGATCCTGCTAGAAGAGTGGGATCCATTTTCTGGCACAGTTGCTGACATACCCTTGCACCGGGGGGGGGATGGGAGAGTGAACATGTGAGCCCCAAAACTCCTCCCAGTCTCTCCTAGGGTTAACATTCGAGGGCCAAGTAACAACTGAATAGGCACTAGCAAACACTTACTAGAAAGGAAATGAAACAATTTCCTGGTTACAGTAAATTCCCCAGCCATAGGTCATTTGGAAGTTCAGCCAGGCTAAGTACTTTGGGAGAGACACAACCCTTTCTATCATTTATTTAGTTAGTTAATTGCCTTATGCTAAAACAAGTCTCAAGGAGACTCAGAGCAGAAAATAAATACAAAACATATATAAAAAATCACTTTAAAAATTAAAAGAGAATAGAACACTAAAAATGATCATAGACAATCCCCACTACCACCATTAAATGATCACCATAAACAGCTGACTAAAATTATTAAGGCAGAAAAGCAATGAAATACCCGGGAGGAGAGGAAAGGCACTCAAAATATATTAATGTTGGTGTAAGGCAAGTCTCCTTGGGGACAGCATTCCATAAATCATGCATAAAGTGCATTGCAAGAGCATCTTCGTATGATGATGATGATGATGATGATATTATTATTATTATTATTATTATTATTATTATTATTATTAATTTACCATTTTTCAAACTCAGGTTTTCTCGAATTTCTTCATGATCACATGGGTGAGTGAAGTCAAAAATGCTGTGCCCGGTCAGCTCCACCTGGTTGGCCATCAAAATAAAGATATACAAAAATCAGAGGGAAAATGAATTTACACTAGGAACATATTTTAGACATTGCCAAATTTACATCCTATCCTTCCCAAAATAGACCACATGGCAGCAAGTCTGTTTTTCTGATAGGTGTTTTTCATCCTTCACAGGCTTTGAAGAGCATTTTATATAGGAAATAACTTTTCATTGTAAATGCACACTCTAGCCATTATTGTAACTGTATTGTTTAATACGTATTTAGATTTCTTTCCCATTCTACTCTAAGGGGTGATGATAGTTACAGCAATTATCTTTTACTGTTTTATTAGTGACATTTCTTTGTTTAAAACATTTATGAGCCACTTAATATTTTAAAAAACAATTAAAAAGGAGCTGCTGCCATTCCATCGCTCTTTCTCATCTCTTCCCCATCCTGTATTCTAATTCTGATTCAATTCTCTGAGAGCTATCACTTAATCACCAAAATGGAAATAGCCATGCTCAAAATAAAAGTATCAGCAAGTATCAGTTGGGAACCCCAACGTTTACAGAAGAAGAACAACAAAAACTTTAAATGAAGGAAGCCTCCATGCAAAGGGGACTGAACACAATCAGTATCCATGGAATATTGACTGTTGAGAGGAAAAAAACTGAAAACCAGGTGGGAGGGGAAATGGACTACAGTGGCTAAACAAGGAGGACAGAGGAAGAGAGACACAGATATAAAAAGGCTAGAGAAAACCATCTCATTCTGGAAGGGTCATTTTCTGGCTCACACTGAGAAGTTTTTTTAAAAAACCCAAACCAGTCCAATGAAGACTGAGCATGCTCAGTGAGCTGACTGACTATTGGAGAGGTGAATGTCAAACTGGGTGTGAGGGGGAATGGAATGGAGCATCCTGAACAGGGCCACTTCATGGTGCAACATTTTGTTGCAGTGTCCCACCTGTAACATCTAAGGACCTGCTGTCCCTGCCTCTGACCTCCATGCATCCAGCAAGAAGTAGGATGTTATTAACTTCATTTTACAGATGAGAAACTAAGGCTGGGATAAAGAGCAAGCAATTAGCTACAACCACAGAGTATGTCTTATGTCCAAATCTAAGATTCATATTGTAATCTACAGAACTTGTGACCCACAAAGCTGAACACTGTCCACCTGCAATATATTCTGGACTGCTAAAAGCTTGGCAACTCCTGTGTCTAGAGCCTAGAATTGGCAAGCCAAACCAACAGTCCAGCCAGGTCTATTTGAGGCCCCGGTGGACCACAAACTGAGCTGCATTCAGTCTGATGAGTCACAAGTTGTACAGATGAGTTTTATCACTATTAACTATATTGCCAACAATTTGCAAACTAAGCTAACCCAAGTTTCGGGCAGAGGCCTAGAAGACATTGGGCATGAAGCCTAGAGCTTCAATAGATATGAAACCAAACAGAATGATGTACGGACAAATCTCACTTGGATCAGGAACCACATACACAAAACAGATGCTTGCGTATGACAAACAGGCTGATCCCAACCTCCAAACAGGTGATGGATGCTGACAACACTGACCATATCAGCAGCTGAACAGGAAAGTATGCCTGCATGCATATCTCATATTCCACTTTTGTATTGCACTGCTGCACATGTACATTCCTTCACAGGGAGCCCCTGACCTTCACGCTAACCACTTCATAATAGGGTTAAACACCTTACAACCCCTCTAATCCTATAACAGCAAAGGCATAATTCTATTCCTTGGACTAGTGCTTTGGGGGATAACAACGCCCATCACTTTTGACGCTCTGAGATTTACAGGAAGCTTTTGTGAACTCACATTTGACAAACTAGCTCTATCAAGAAGAAAAGGAAGCAGAAGTTATCTCATCCAGCTTGCTATGTGAGATGTGTAGAGAACACCTTACCTGCGTCAAGCCCATATATTTGCTGATGTTCTCTGACAAAAAGATCATGTCTCCATCCTGTGTGATGACAGTGATAAATCCCTCCAAAGCTTTCAGGTACAAATTGTCCATCTGCTGATTGTTCTCAAATTCACTCTCGTTGTCAGCACAGACTACAGGAGTGGGGGAAAAGAAGCAGAACCAAAAGAAAAATGAGAAAGGATGCTTAGTAGTTTGTTATCAAATCATGCTCAAAGTCCACCTCTGATATAAAGTTTATGATTTTCCTTTTACAGTAGAACCTCATTATAACCCAGCTCGCTGTACCGTGGATTCGGATATACCACAGATATGAGGATGCCCCTGAGTACAATTCTGTATACAGCACCACGGTTTTCGTTATAATGTGGAACTCCTATAACATGGGTGCATCCTTTGTCCCCTGACCCCCGCATTATAACGAGGTTCTACTGTATTGGATATATAGGATATACAATTGAAATATAAAGTGGTATAATGATTATAATATTGCAGAAGTTCAGGCAACAAGGCTGCAATCTTACATACACTTACTTGACATAGGAACCTATATACTGAGGCAGACCATTAGTCCATGTAGCTCAATATTGTCTACACTGGCTGGCAACAATTTGAGACAGGAGTATTTCTCAGCTCTACCTAGAGACACCTGGGACCTTTTGGTTTTTACCTACAGCCCTTCCTCACTGAACTCAGTTGGCACTTACTCCCCAGTAAACACAAAGTTGTGTGTTTCTTATAAGAAAATACTTCTTCACACAGTGCATAGGTAAGCTATGAAATTAGCCAGGGCTGTGGAGTTGGTATGTCAAACCTTCGACTCCGACTCCTCTATTTTTCTACTGTCCGACTCTGACTCCGACTTCTTCATAAATGGCAAATGTATATTAATTTTTCTACTGTCTGACTCCAACTCTGACTCCTTCATAAATGGCAAATGTATATTAATGTATTAATATTAATATGAAAATATTAATTTTATTTTGAAGTCGGAATCAGTACATTTCTACCGACTCCAACTCCACCCAAAATTGCTTCTGACTCCGACTCCACCCAAAATTGCTTCCGACTCCGACTCCACGACTCCGACTCCAACTCCACAGCCCTGGAATTAGCTCCCATGAGGCAATGATGGCCACCAACTTGGGACGCTTGAAAAGAGGGATAGACACCTTTATGGGGGACAAGGCTATCAATGGCTACTACCTATGGTGGCTATGTTCTACCTCCACTTTCAGAGGCAGTATACCAGTTTCTGGAAAACAGGGGGGAGTGCTGTTGCACTCAGATCCTACTTGTGTGCTTCCCACAGGCATCCAGCCAGCCAGTGTGAGAACAGGATGCTAAACTAGATGGATCACTGGCCTAATCCAGGAGGCTCTTCTTATGTTCTCAAAGTTGTGCTGGAAATGTAGAAATTTGCCATTACCCAATCTTTCTAGGATACACATGCGAAAGCAGGCGTCTACATATATACAATTAGCTAGAGAAGGAATTCCATGCAGACACGTGCATGCATGGCTCCTGGCCTGATGTAACTGCTAGAGCTGCACATACTGAGTTAGAAAATCAACAACAGTGCTCATTAGGAAGGAGCACAAGGGATAGGATTTCATTGTCCGCACTACACAATCCTTCCAAACAGCTACTCAATGCTAAATGCTATCACTGACTATTTAACCAGGGCTAGACATGAGCATCCCATGCTGCTATAGCAGAACCTTGCTGGATCAGACAAAAGGCTCATCTAGCCCATCATCTTAGTCTGAAAGAAAGAAAGAAAGAAAGAAAGAAAGAAAGAAAGAAAGAAAGAAAGAAAGAAAGAAAGAAAGAAAGAAAGAAAGAAAGAAAGAAAGAATTGCACTGGCAGCCGATTAACTACTGGGCTAAGTTCAAGGTTCTGGTTGTGGTGTACAAAGCCCTATACAGTTTGGGACCAGGATACCTGAAAGATCATCTTACCCCTTATAAACCCAGTCAATCACTGTGCTCTGCAGTGAGGGCCTCCTGCAGATACTATCTTATCAGGAGGTCCATTCTGCACAACATAGGAAGCAGACCTTTAGTGTAGTGACACCTACTCTTTGGAATTCCCTCCCCTTAACTATTAGACAGGTGCCATCTCTGTTATCTTTCTGGCACCTACTGAAGACCTTCCCCTTTCAACAAGCCTTTTAAGTAGAGACCTTGTCCCAGTCTGCATCTGTGTTGGAATTGCTTTTTAAAATGTTTTTAAAGCTTTAAAAAAAAGTTTTAAAAGATGTTTTGTTTTAATATGTTTTTAAAGGTGTTTTGTTTTAATATATTTTAAAGTCTGTTTTTATGATGTTTTAAAGTGTTTATAGTGTTGTTTGCCACCCTGGGCTCCTACTGGGAGGAAGATGGGAATGAATGAATGAATGAATGAATGAACGAAATAAATAAATAAATAAATAAATAAATAAATAAAGGGAAGCCCATAAAGAGAAGATGAACTTAACATCACTTACAACTCATGATCCCCAGCAACTGGCATCTAGAGGTTGGTACTGCCTCTGACATGGAAAGTAACATCACCATCATGACTATTAGCCATTAATAGCCTTGTTGTTGGTTGTACTGCCTTCAAGTCAATCCTGACTTATGGCGACCCTATGAATAGGGTTTTCATGGTAAGTGGTATTCAGAGGAGGTTTACCATTGCCTTCCTCTGAGGCTGAGAGGCAGTGACTGGCCCAAGGTCACCCAGTGAGCTTCATGGCTGTGTGGGGATTCAAACCCTGGTCTCCCAGGTCATAGTCCAACACCTTAACCCAGCCTTTCCCAACCAGTGTGCCTCCATATGTTGTTGGACCACAACTCCCATTAGCCTCAGCCTGCATTGCCAATGGTCAGGAAAGCTGGGAATTGTGGTCCAACAACATCTGGAGGCACACTGGTTGGGAAAGGCTGCATTAACCACTACACTACACTCTTCCCTAAATTTGTCTGATCCTCTTTAAAAGCCACAGAGGTTGGTGGCCATCACCTGGACAGCAGACTGAGCATGCAGTCAGGTATAGTGCTCACAGTTTCTTACTATAGTGAAATGGATTGCATTTCTTTTAAAATTATAGTAATTGTTTATGAATTTCCATATAAATGAGAACATGCACATTTGATGCAAATGCGTCCTCTTGCTTAGGGATCAGTTTCCACTTTTCTGGCAATGCATTAGAAACCACCCTTGTTTAACAAAACATGCAATTCCACCCGCAGTTCAACTGTTTTTTCTGATAATTGATATTAAGCTGTTGCCATTTTTTTCTGTTTATCTTGCGGTTGTACTTAAAAAAAAGTATGATGCACATGTGTTGGGTCCTACTTGCTGATAACTGCAGATGTGTCACCTCTACACATAACGAGGACAATCACTATGAATGGAAAGAGATTTCTTATGCCTGGTAAAGTTGGAATGAACTGAGGTTGTGATCTAGAGAACTGCATCATTATCTTACCATGCTTAGCTGATCTTTTGATTCATGTTTTATGAACAGCAGCCTTTGTATGCAACACAGCAATCTGATCCTGAAGGGAAAAAAGACCAAAAGTGTTGCTGGGTGCGTCCATAACTTTGAAGAACCAAAAGCATCTCTCTGGGTTGTGGTCAATATGTTTGCACCCAGCAGCCTTTTCTGATGTAATCAAAGCATGGAGGAAGCACACTCTGGGGGTCAGTAAAAGTAAAACAGCCTTGGCCAACCTGGTGCCTTCCAGGCTATGGCTGATGGATGTTGTAGTCCAAAACATCTGTAGGGCACCAGGATGGTGAAGGCTGATGTTAACTATAAAAACAGCTCCACCCATTGATAGAGCATCATAATCCCCCTCACAATGTGTTCAACCTCCACTGTTGGAAAGAGTATGCCTCTGAATGCCAGTTACCTGGAATCACAAGTGATGAGAGTGCTGCTGGACTCAGATTCTGCTTGATAGCCATTGTGAAAACAGAATGCTAGAAATGATGGACCTTTTGGTCTGATCCAGCTGGACTCTTATGTTCTTAGCCAGTGAACTATATTTCACAGTATGCCTGGCCTCTGAACCAAGATTTAAAATCAGCTTCAATATGTGGATCACTATCTGGTAAATGTTATGCACTTCTGCCTGCAGCTGCAACCAACTGTGTCTAAGGAGTGTCTATGTACCTATTACACTACAGAGAGACACAGAACAGGTGGTAGAGTCACCTGTGCAAAAACATCTCCCTGTGTGCTCCAGTCATCACCACTTGGTAGTGGGGATGGGGGGAAAGTTCACTTTGGCTTTAATGCAAACCTACCTAATTTGCACTTCCTGAAACAACACACAGATCAAAACACAGCTATCCTTGGAAATTCACACTTGCATATATAAGGGGAAAGTATGCACAAAATTGCCTGTATTGATGACAATAATGTACAAAAATGCATTATATTATTGAAAGGTGTTTGTCAAAATGTATATATTAGGCAAAATTATATGTAAGTTACATACACGTATGCTAAGATGCTGAGGAATTTTCATGAGGGCTTTTTAAAAAAATGGACAACTGATGCAGAAATGAACTGAAAAATGAGAAACACATTTTAGCATGTGTTTTATACTGTTTAAATTTTTAAATTGTGTTTTAAATTGTTTTTATAAGATCTGTTTTAAATTGTATTTATTTTAATGTTTTCAGTTACTGTAAACCGCCTAGAGAGCTTCGGCTATGGGACGGTATACTAGTATAATAAAATAAATAAATAAATAAATAAAAACTTAGAGAAACCCCAACTGACAGATTTAGCCATCCCTACTTGATTGTATAAATGACCATAGAACAGGAGTTTACACTGGTGCATGAACTGCTACAGACAGCTGTGGATCATGTATTTGCAGCTAAAGTTACTTGAAAGGATCCCAACACCTGCGTTGCTCTGCTACTTTATGACTGCCATCATTTACCTAAAACAAATCCTTTATAGCACAAAGGTCACATAACACAGCAAGCTGCACAACAGGAATAACCTTTCTGCCACTCCAGGTCCCAACTGCACTTGTATTCTCAATTAAACCTATAGTCTAAAAGCAATGTTGGTCACATGCAGAAAGCCCTTTTGTTGCTCCTTCCTGTTTCGGGAGAATAGGTTTACTTTTCCATACAGCTTTGCTCAGAAAAGCTCTTCAGCAGTGGGCTTGAGATAAGATTGAGATAAGATTGCTAAGATGCCTCAGTTGCATCAGGAATGTGCTTAAATAACTGCCAATACCAGAGCTTACTGCTACTTTCGAACACTGCCAATCAACGAAGAGTTGACTATTCACTGCACCATCTTTGTTTTAGCACAGAATGGAAGGATGGGCTGGAACGAGGCACACCTTTGTGGAAAAGCTGTACCTCAGTGGGAGAACACATGCTTTACATGCAGAAGGTCCCAGGCTCAATCCCCACCATGTCTGGATAGGCCTGGGAAAGACTCCTCTCTGAAATCCTGGAGAGCTGCTGCCTGTCACTCTAGAATAGGGGTGGGGAATCTGTGGCCCTCCAGATGTTACTGGATTGCAACTCCGATCAATCCCAGACAGCACAGCCAATAGTTGAAGATGATGGCAGTTTTGTAGTTCAACAGCATCTGGAGGGCCACAGGTTCCCCTCCCCTGGTGTACACATTATTATTGTTATTATTATTATTTTCATCATCGTCATCGCCATCATCACCATCATCAGTTGAATTTATATCCTGCCCATACACCCAAAGGAGTCCAGAATGGCAATCAACAATTTAACAAGAAAAAGTTAAAAATACTAAAAATAGCTAAAAACACTCCAAAACACAATTACAATTAAAACATTTTCAAACACAGTTAAAAACATTCTAACGTACAGTTAAAAACATTATTTCATCAGTGATCTTCAGGTTACCAGAAATATCCCCTTCAGCCATCAAATGCTTGGGTAAACAGGAATGTTTTCAAATTCTTACTGAAAATTGATAATGATGGCAACACACACACCTCACTGGGGAGGGCATTCCACAAACAGGGAGCCACCACTGAAAAGGCCCTGTCACGGGTCAGTGCCAACCAAGCAGTACTCAGCAGCAATACCAACAACAAGGCCTCACCTGCCGACCGTAGGGTCCAAGATACTGGGGGAGGTGCTACATATAAAGATCAATGGTCTGAACCAATATAAGGCAGCTTCCTATATTCCTATTCACAGCCCTATTTCAATAGAAGGCACACATTTATTATTTATTTGTTAAATTTATATCCCCCTCTTCCTCCCAATAGGAGCCCAGGGCGGCAAACAAAAACAGTAAAAACACTACAAAATATCATAAAAGCAGACATTAAAATACATTAAAACAAAACATCTTTTAAAACATATTAAAACAAAATAGTTACTCTCTTGACCTATGCATAACTGGATGCTGTACCATAGCCATGATCTATCCTTGGATAACTTAAAGCCAACTGTCCATAGTATATAGTCTTGTAGCTGCCCCTTGCATCACTGAATGTAAGCAGCAAATGAAAGACTCTAAGTAAGAAAATGCCTTGTTTGTCGCATTGCTCTCTCAAAGAAAGAGCATATATATAACAAAAATTACAAAATGTAATTAAAAATGATTTGGGCACTGTAGAAGTCAATAATAATTGCTTTAAAAGCCTGACCATAGCAAAGCTGAAAGGGCAGTTGAGCTATTTCCTTCTCTGTTAGAGTTTACTGAAGTTCATTACAATGGATCCAGCAGCCACTCAGAAATGCTCAGTCTATTCCTGTGTTCTTCCATCTTTCTAAAGTTTGTCACAGTGCTTTCTTTTCTCCTCTTGTACATCTCTGTTATTACGTATCTCTTCTGCTTTATTTCATAAGAGGCCTTCCACAGAGGTGCATTGACAGCAATGGCAGCTAATGGCTCCATGTCAGTGAGGCAGTGGAATCAGCTCCTTGAAGGTTTGGACTAAAACCTGGAAAGGATTCCACTGTCCCACTGACATGTAACCACCAGCCACCACTGACCGAGAGCTTAAATAAGCTCTTAACAACAGTAAATAACTTGCGTACTACAAGTGGTTGTTTCTGATTATAACTGATTGCCAGTGCACCTAAGATAATAAGAACTGCCGTGCTGGATCAGATCAAAGGTCAATCCAGTTTGGCCCTGAGGACCGGACCAGATGTGATGGTTGGAGACTCAATAGTTTTCTTATACTATGTCTGCCCCATCCACATATAAAGTGGTTTGTGTGTGTGTATTTTACTTTAACATGCAAAGGAGTGTGTTGGAGAAGAGCATTGACTGACACTTAGCATACCCTACCTCTAGAAGCAGCTTGGCAGGTGGGGTGGATCTCTTCTTATGCATGGAGAAGGAGAGGTGAGAAGGTGCATGTGAAGCCCAAGGCTCACTGAAACTCATTCCCTATAATCTAAATTGTGTTTACTGTGCATATAAGGTGCATAATGAACACTGATGGTGATACTATGTCTGCCCCATCCACATATAAAGTGGTTTGTGTGTGTGTATTTTACTTTAACATGCAAAGGAGTGTGTTGGAGAAGAGAATTGACTGACATTTAGCATACCCTACCTCTAGAAGCAGCTTGGCAGGTGGGGTGGATCTGTTATGCTACTGCTATTCCTTACTGAGAGGGAGAGGGGCGAGGTGGCAGAGAAGCCAATGTAATGCAAACATACCAACAGGAGTGTCAAATTGTGTTTGCACCATGCCAACCTCCCCGCCACCTTGCCCTTCTGCAACCTGCTAAGCACACCAAAGCACCTGCCAGGAGCTAGCATAGCAGACCCTCTTATGCCTTAGTGGTAGCGCTGGCCACTTTTCCTACTTCTGATATTGGAGCAAAGAACAGAGAAAAGTGGCTGGGGAAGCAGATCACAGGGGGAGGGCAAGATGTTGGAGGGGAAAGGCTTTGTTCCCTCTCCTATGCACTCCTTTGACATATCAAAATAAGAACCCATCACTCTCACTTTCTATATGAATAGGGCTGACTAATGAACAATGGTAATGTCTGCTTTGGTTCTCAGGCGGCATATATGGGCTTAATCCTGTTATCCTCCTAGCAATCCTGTGAGATCAGTTAGGCTGAGAGAGAGAGAGAGAGAGAGAGAGAGATTGGCTCAAGGACACCCAGTGAGTTTCATGATGTTCATTTTCTATGTGGTGGCATTAACTTCAGGTTACATCTCACGACCAGCCAATCATCTGCCATATATGGCCATGTGTCACAGCTAATTATACCACATCTCTAAAATCAGTTGAAAATCTGGACAGGGATTCATAAATCTACTTGCCATTGGCAAGCATAGGGCAGTATTCAATGCTAGTCCTACTCAAAGTAGACCCAATGAAGTTAATAGACATGAATACAACCCATATTTTGTTTGGGCAAAGTCCACCCCCTTCACCCTATGCAGGAGAATGCAGTGGGTCTTCTAGACTTTGTACTGAGCCTTGGCTTAGCACACAGGGGTCATGTTGCCTTCTAAAACTATAATGTTGCTAATAGATAAAATTAAGAAGGGCCATAGCTCACGTTAAGGTAAGTTGATCTGGGTCACTTCTGCAAGAAAAAGCCACTGTCAAATATAACAACAGCAACAGCAGCAGCAGCAACAACTGAGTGGTAGAACATATGCTTTGCATGCAGAAGGTCCCAAGTGCAATCTCCAGCATCTCCAGGTATGGCTGAGAGATTCATGCCTGAAACCCTGGAAAGCAGCTGCCAGTCAGTATCGATGATACTGAGCCAGATGGCCCATTGGTCTCACTCAGTATGGCAGCATCCTATGTTCTTATCTTGTACCTCATCAGTTACGCAGAGTCAGTGAAAAGGGGCAAAAAAAAATCAATGCCCAACTTGGCGTTGCCTTTTTATAGCAAATGCCTAGTGCAATTTTCAAAGAAATGTCTTTTATGCTAAAAATATCTTTTGTAAACAACCTTTGATTGATTCCCACTGTCAGGATGTGCACAGTTCCAAAGGGTTAGAACACGTTTCCGCAGATGCTTGCTCACTTCCTGCCATCCAACTTCTTGGAATGTAGCTGAGGGCTAATAATCAGACTCTCTTTGCAAGAATAAATGGCTCAGGTATGATCCAAATCCAGAACTCCTCGATCCAATGCAAAGAAGCATCAACATTCTTTTGTGTACATTTTTTTTTGTTCAAATAGTGACACTTCAAAATATAAAGATGCCTACAGGCAGTGCTACATGGTGCCACGTAATACTTGTTCCACAGTTGTAAGAAATAAATCTTTTATTGTGGCACCATCTACCCTCTGGAACTCCTGGCCTAATGACATCAGGTAGCTGCTTCTATTATACTCTTTCTGGTGCCTGCTTAAAACATTTTTGTTTAGGCAAGCCTATCCAGACATTAGAGGTTACATGTATTTTAATTAGTTTTTAGCTTACTGTTCATTTTAATCAGTCTTTGAATGTTTTTAAATACCTGTTCTCAACTGTCTTTTATAGATAATTTTAATATGTGTTTTTTTGGGTGAAACTGCTTTGAGATTTAATTAAAATCAAGCACTATATAAATTTTGTTAAATAAATAAAATACTTGCAACAGCAGGATCTGCAGGCCTCCGTGCGCAGTCTTACAACTAGTATTTATTTATGATATTTATAAGTCACTCTTTGACAAAAAGTTCTCATTAATATAAGATTGCCTTTACACTTTAGTAGCCCTGACATAACACCAGATTTCAATGTACATAACCTTAAGTGAATGGGTTTGTAGATTTCATCTTAAAACATAGGAAACAGCTTGTCCTTCCCCTCAAACACTGTAAACAAGTTTTAAGTATGTATAACTGCATTTGTTCATGTTTAGCCTTCCATAACTAATGTTGCATCTACACTATTTATTTAAAGCACTACAAGATCATTTTAAACAGTCATGGCTTCCTCTAAAGAAGTCCCCTAGTTCCCTCACAGAACTACAGTTTCCAGAGTTCCCTGGGAAGAGGGACTGACTGTTAAACAACTCTGGAAAGTGTATCTCTGTGAGGCGATAGGGGTCTCCTAACAATTGCCAGTACTCTTAACAAACTGTAGTTTCCAGGATTCTTTTGGGGAAGCTATGACTGTTTAAAAAAATATAGTAGTGCTTTAAGTGTATAGTGCAGATGAGGCCCTAGTCTCTGTCCCTCCTCTCCCTCTGTTGTTCTCCCTGTTGTCAGTTTAAGAGGTGCCCTACTGGTTCAGAGCAAACCTAGTCCAATATCCCGTTTCCCACACTGGCCAATCAGATACCTTGGGGAGTCCAGAAGCGGGGCATAAAGACAACAGCCCTGTCTCATTGTTGTTCCCCAGCAGTCGACACTCAGAGGCTTACTATGCCTGAAACTAGAAGTGGCTCATAGACATCGGGGCAAGTTTTAATTTTAAATTGTATATTTTACAACAGCTGGTACATGGTCTATTTTTTCCCTATGTAACTCTGTGGCCCTGGAAAAATGTTGTTTAAGTGATGGGGAATGAGCAATGGTGAACCAAAGCTCCTGCGCTTCCTATCCTCTTTCACTTTAGAATAAAGTGAACTTTGAAACTATGGTTTGCTCTAATCAAAGTCAGCTAAAATAAACTAGGATCTTAAACAAACCACAGTTCCCCAAGTTCACATATAACTACAGTTTGTTTGACAGAATTTACAGTTTTTTCTACAGGAAAGGGAAGGTTTTTCACCCTCCTCTTATGCATGGAGAAGGAGAGGTGAGAAGGTGCATGTGAAGCCCAAGGCTCACTGAAACTCATTCCCTATAATCTAAATTGTGTTTACTGTGCATATAAGGTGCATAATGAACACTGATGGTGATATAGTGGGAAATGAATGAATGAATGATATTGACAAAGTTTTAAGCAGTGGCTACAGTTTTCATAAACCAAAAGAGTGCTTTAAGAACATATAACACCCTGATAATTTCAAATTTTCTTGAGGAAACTGTATAATTTCTATTGATCACCCATATAAAAAATGCTTAGAAGCGCAAGATGCTAACAAAATTGGCAGGACTTTGGAAGTTACATAAGCAATGTGATTGGGAGAGTGATATATTTATGTGCAACAAAATGCACTGAATGACCCACGAATAGAGATGGAAAGATCTGTCCATATCAGCTCTCTTCATTTCTCATTTTTCCGATCTGAAATTCAATTCTCCATATTTCTGCAGCAATTTGCGATTTAAATAATTCAGCATAGAAATTCTTCAGCGTTTTAGTGCTAAATTCTCCTAATAAACAGGTTTTATATGCAGGTTTGACTAATTACACATTTTTGCAAGCAATTTATCCTGATATAGTGCATTTGTGTATATTATTTTCACCAATATATTAATTTTATGCACACTTTCCCATAATATATGCATTTTTGTAAACATTGTTTGGTTGAAAAACTTTTGGAAAGTGTGAATTTGATAAATCTGGCTTTAAATGAAAACTGAATCTAATTTCTCCCCCACCCCTATCCATGAGTTATTCTCCTCCACCATCTTTTACAACTCCTTAGATAGAGCATGCTGGGAATAAAACTTTGGAGCATAAGCTGAAACTGCTCAGGACATGATAGTCTCATGTCAGCCTTGGGTACAAACCACAAACCACTGCAAGTAGCATGCAATTAAAGCAGGTTTGGTTAACCTTTGGCCCTCCTGATGTTGCTGGATGACAACTCCCATCATCCCTGATAATTGGCCATGTTGGCTGGGGCTGCTGGGACTTTGAGTCCGACAACTTCTGGAAGGCCACAGGTTAGCTAGCCCTGAGTTAAAGCAACAATCCTAGGCATACTTGAAAGAAATACCCTTAAGCCCAATAGGACTTACTTCCAAGTAAAGATTATTAGGATTGCACTGCATAATGACTTAACGCCACACCAAAGAGCTCAACTGCATAGGAACATAAGAAGCTGCATTATAGTGATCCAGACCATTAGTCCATCTAGCTTCTACCCTGACTGATAGGAGATTTCCAAGGTTTAAGGCAGGGGTCTTTCCCAAGCCTACCTGGAAGCACCAGGGATTGCACCTTTTGTGTGCAAGGTAGGTGCTCTATCACTATGTTCTTTCCCAAGCTCTACCAGTTTGCTCCATATATTGAGTGATTATGTGCTATGTACAGTATTTAACACAAAACTGATCAATGTATTATAGCTAATCATATTGCCACAGCTACCAAGGGCTGGTTGGTGGGAGGAGCACAGAGTGGGAGGGAAACCTGGTCACTCCTCATATTTATATTTTGATTCATGCATAGTCTGTTCCTGTATGTTTACTTGGAATTAAGTCCCACTGCATTGGCAGGCTTACTTGTTCCAAGTGTATGTGCACAGGCTTGCTGTCTTAAAATACATGCAAATTTTAAAAATCACACATTTGTGGTTGTGGAGGCTGAGCCAAACGCAGCCAAGAAAACTCTAGAAGGCAAAAAGAATTTTATTATCCTTCCTTGGAATATGCAGGTTGATCCATAGGTCTGTTACAATATTCTGAATTACAATCAGGGCCATTCTGCCCCCCCCTCCAGTTCCCTACCAACTTTCTGGCTCCAGTGATGGTCTCTCCTGAAACAAGCTCAGACCATCTCCCTTCTTGTCTTCCCTTTTTTGAAAGAGCTTCCTGTCTGTTTCCCACTCTTTCCAATTACTTTTACCGCCTTTAGCCACAGAAATAACCCATCCGTTTCCTCCACCTGCTCAAGAAAATATAAAAGAAGAGAAGGCAGGGGCGGGGGAAGAGGCTAAACTAAACTAAAAAAGTTAAAAGCCTCCCAAGTGTTAGTTTGCTAAGAATGGTCTCCAGGAAAAATGGTCAACACAGCCTTTGTTTGTTTAGTCCAGGATGGAAAGGGTTTGCATCCTCTGGGCCATTGCTCTGCACTTTCTGAAGTTAATAGTCTGCTGCAGGCCAAGCATTGGCCACGTTCAATTGCAACAAAAAGCCACAATCACTGGTTAACCTGAAACCATGGTTTGTTGTTGGCTTGCTGTTGGTGACTTGTTAGGGAGCAACAAACCATGGTATCTGATGTAGATGTGAAGCCAATGCTTTCAGGGAAGGAGTAAAGTGGGAGTAATTGAGCAGCTTGCACCAGCACACAGCTCATTCACTTTAAACCATGAAAAGCCAAAAAGCCTGGCTTATCATTACTTGTGAATTGTCTCCTTGTCTCCTTGTCAACCATGGTTTGCAATCAGAAACCAGCCTTGGGGAACACACCACTCCTCCCTAGCGCAAATCCCACTCCTCCTCACTGACTGATTGATTGTTAAAATTTCTAAATCTCCCAAACAAGCGAAGGGTGTGTAAGGGATTCATTCCAGAGCACAGAATAAGGAAGCAAGGAGAAGCATTTCCAGGACTGTTGTGGGGAAAAAAAAATTTAAATTTAAAAAGCTAAATAAATAAGTAGGATACACAGGCACACCCCATCTTCCTTAGCTACGGATACAGCACTTTTATTTATTTCTATGTAATCTATAAATCAGGGTTGGGGAACTTCAGGTCCAGAGGCCATATGTGGCCCTTCAGGCCACTCTTTCAGGCCTTTGAGACTCTTCCCAGGCCACACACTCTCCTGAGCCACCCCCCCACCAGCTCTGCCTTGCACCTTTCTTTAGTGTTTTTGCCTGGCTGGAGTGTGACCTTGAGTTCTGGTAGTGCTACTTGTTTGCCTGGATGGAGGATAGTGAGGGGTGTGCAAGTACAAAGGTGAAATTCACTGCCCAATTGCTCCCACTGTGCTCCTTCCCTGAAAGCATTGGCTTCACATTACATCTACACCAAGTATCGTGGTTCATTTCTCTGCCCACTTTCACTTCTGGCCGTGTCTGCCACTAGCATGTGGCCCACAGAAGGTTACCCAGAAGACAATGTGGCCCTTGGGATGAAGAAGGTTCCCCCCACTCCTGCTACAGACTTTTCAGTGTCTGGAGTTTTAAGATTTTTTTTGTACTGCTGTGAGCTTGGTTTGATTGTTTGCTGCTGCATTTAGACTTTATTGTTTTACCCTTTAATGTAATTGTTTTACTTTCATGGTAAGCTGCCCAGAGAATTGGTTGCTGCTGCTATTGGGTGAGCTATAAACGTATTAGTCAGTCAGGTGTTTCAACCAGTAAGTCAAAATAGGCAGTAAAAATACAAAATCACAAGCTCCATAAAAGCAGTTATTAAACACACACACACACACGCACACAAGTAAGAATTAACAATCATAGCAGGTCTAAGAGACAGGACAGCATTCAGATATTTTTCCACTTGCTCAGCAATATACTTAGAAGAGTCTTTGAAGAACTTCCAGGAAACCATCTAATAAGAGGCCATATCATGCGTTCTCTATGCCTGTGACAAAAAGCTACAGTAAAAGAGCATGTGAGATATCGCTATAAATGTAGCAATTCTTCCTGCTGGGAGGAAGGGCAGGATATAAATCAAATAATACAATAAATAAATAATAAAAATAAGCTAAATAAAACAGTGCCACTACTGATGGAAGAAAGGGAGCTTCCAGGCACAGTCTTGCCTTAGAGGGTCCCAAGACTGGCCAGAACATTTTGCTGCCTGAGATGAAGGACAAAATGGCATCTCACCCATCATTCAATGTACAGAACCCAACTGGACTGGCAGTTGAATCTTAAGAACAAAAGAA
This sequence comes from Rhineura floridana, assembly GCF_030035675.1. Lineage (NCBI taxonomy): Eukaryota > Metazoa > Chordata > Lepidosauria > Squamata > Rhineuridae > Rhineura > Rhineura floridana. The sequence continues at coordinate 184,117,737 of NC_084483.1, read as the reverse complement.
GAGCCTTGCTAGATCACACCAAAGGTCCATCATAGCCCAGCATCCTGTTCTCACAGCGGCCAACCAGATGTCTATCACAAGCCCACAAGCAGGGACCTGGGCGCAACAGCACTCACCCCACTTGTGATTCCTAGGAATTGGTAGTCAGATGCATACTGTCTCTGATTTTGGAGGCACTACACACAACCATGATGACTAGTAGCCATTGGTAGCCTTATCTTCCATGAATTTGTCTGAATCCCTTTTAAAGCCATCCAAGTCGACAGCCATTACTACATCTTGTGGTAGTGAATTTCAGAGTTTAACTACGCACAGTGTGAAATACACGTGCTGTTGGCACTTCTGGAGGGCACACCTCTCCCAATTCTAAACAAGTCTGGTAAGAGAGCATTACTAATTCATGCTTCTTTTTACCGTGCTGGTTTAGAACATCAGACATCACGCTGACTTCAACATGCAATGTTTCAATCCTTCCCTCCTGCAGACTTAAATCTACAGTCATAAAATCACAGGGCTGGAAGGAACCTTAAGAGGACATCCAGCCCAACCACACTGTTATTTTTTAATAGTGTGTTGATATATAACTTGTAAGCTGCTTTGAGAAGCATTTTTTTCCTTGAAAAGCAATCCATGTCCATTAAAAATGTTTTATTCCTTTGGTCAACTGCCAAGTTACTTGGTCATTTCCAGGAGTGGCTAACCTTTGGCCCTCCAGATGTTTGCTGGATGACAACTCCCATCATTCCTGACCATTGGCCATGTGGCTGGGGCTGATGGGAGCTGGGATAGTTAAACTGTAGAGGCCAAAGGTTAACTGTCCCTGGCCTATGCCTTCAAGTAATAGGCCCAGGCATTTAACGAGTGAGCCTTTCCCCAACACCGCACAACTTCATGCTGGATAAAGCCACATCCGTTGAATTTCTCCTTCTCATTCTACCATTAAAGGCGATTTTCAAAAACAAAACAAAAACCCTCCCAAGTACACCATTCAGAAAATAGGAACAGTATTCTACAGCTATTGTTCCAGTTAGCTTCCTGCAAGACTAATCTCAGTCAGGCCAGCAGACCACCAGACCTAAGTCTTCCTTCCCAGCATTCTTGCACAGAGCTGCCTACTGTGAAAAATCAAAGGGAAACAGGTTACTAACTAAAGAAGGAACCAGAATAAAAGAACGCTTGGTATGTTGCACTCTTTTGAACTCCAAGGCATGGGACCAACATTTCCTATTATGAAATGATAAAAAAAAAAGACCAAATTCAGACCTTCGAGTGGCTTCAGTGGAATGAGAGTTTGGGGCTGTACATGAAATAGAAAATTCATTCTAAAAATAGCATAGCATAATTTTAAATACTATGGGTTCTTCTTTGTCTTCTTCTGCAGGCTCAGATACACTTTACGAAGACTTAGCTCCCAACTTTTCTCGGATAAAGAAGCAACCTGACTTAACTGATTTTGCTTTTTGGTAACAAACATGTTAAAACTGAACTGAGAAACAAAATCCCAATATAGCAGATTAGCATCTGTCATCACCAAAGCTCTCAAGAAGTCAAAGTTAGGGATGGTAATCCAAATTTCTGTGGTGAACATGGACTACTAGGTGCCCATGAAAGCAGAAGAACCTGATTTATATCTAATCCATCTCTCCAGGCATTCAGACCGGAATTTTCCCCAGCCCCACCTGGAGACACTATGGATAGAACTTCAGACCTTCTGCATGCAAACCATGTGCTCTAACATTGACCTATTGTCCCTTCCTAGGGAAAATGTGGGTACACATGGGGATATAGTTTCCCCACTGCACATATATGCTACTGAAGGAGTTGTGGAAATGGCTCTGCTGACAGCATGTCACTTATCCACAGCAATACCATCACAAAAACCTCTAATAAAACACTTCTAATATAAGATTTGCATGCATAACCAAACACTCTCCCTATCAAATTTCGCTTTGCATTGCTGAGCAATGTGGGTGGCCTTTCTCCTGAAGCACAATCTCTTTCATGCATTTAGGTAGCCAGACCCAGATTTTATTGTGCAAGGAATCTAGGCCATATCACAACTCTACGCTCTGTTACAAGCCGTGCTAATATAGCAATTAGGGATGGACCAATCAGTCTGTTTCTGGCTCATGCTTATTCATAAGTTGCATCCTGTTTCTGCATTAATGTGTGAGATTTTTAAAAATCTGCATGAAAATCCACATTTAAATACATATTTTTGAATCTATTCTATCTCAAAATACACATTTCTAAACTTATTAAAACTACACATTTAATAAGGAAGCTCAAAATACATGAGCTGAGAAATGCATCGCAAAATTTGGAGTAATGCAAAGGATAAACATGTTCCAGTCTGCATCTATTAATGTGGGAGGTATGAATTAGGTCAGTTCATATCAGAATTCACCAAAATCTAATTCCTCAAGCACTCCTGTTAGCATTATATTTTGCTAGGTAAACTTCTGCTGGTACAGAAGTGTGAAGGTTTTGAGTTATACGGGCACTCGTTAGCAGAATGGCAACAGATCAATGGTTCTCAAACCTTTCTCCCCACAGACCACTTGAAAATTGCTGAGGATCTTGGCAGACCACTTAATGATCGTTCTGCTTGTTGAAGGTATTGCCATGCATTTGGCTAGATACTGTATGATTTTAATTGCATTTTATTGCTTCTTTTATTTCTTATGTTTTCTGTTTCATTGTATACAATATAAGAAATAAAAGAAGCAACAAAAATGCAATTAAAATCAATATGAATATTTAATGCAATGAATCTCTAACCTTGCATCTGGCTATGGTCTGAAGGTACATGAGGCCAGCACCCTGCTGAAGCTAAGCAGGGTCTGGTGCGGTCAGTGCCTGGATGGGAGACCACCTGGCAATCATATGTAAGCCGCCTTGGGTTTCTATCATGAAAAGAAAGGCAGGGTATACACGTAATAAATAAATAAAATAAATAAACCACAAATCAAGAGACATGCCACAGACCACCTGAATGAAGATTGCGGACTAGTTGTGGTCTGCAGACCACAGTTTGGGAATCCCTGATATAGATGATTTTCAGCTGTACAGATAGCAAAGATAAGTTGAAAAACTCTTGATACCTTAGGTACATAGCCGACCAGTCCCAAATGCTGTTTCCTCCCCTTCTCACACAACACACACACACATGCACATTAACCAGCAGAGGGTTGCAGACTCTAGTAATGATTACCAACAACAAGCTACAGATAGCAGGAGAGATAGAATAGCTTTATATTTAAGCCTGTTTAAGTGAAGCCTTTGGACTATGCAGCTGCCTTCTAAATGCAGTCATGCAAATGTCTTTTCCACATCAGATTAGGATTTGCTTGTTCCAGCATGGAAATCTTTTGTGATTTACAATTGCTGGCATTTTAATTAGGATTAAAAATTCCTCAAACTGGAAAGTCTTTTGTTTTTGATTAAAATTTGTCCAAGTTTATTTTTAGATGTATGCCTTACCTTTGTGAAGCAATACTGGTGTGTGTGTGTGTGCACACCTTCAGGTTGAATCGAGCTAACTCCTACTCAGAGTAGACACATTAAAATTAATGAACCCAAGTTAGTTGTGTCTATTAACTTCAATGGATTTACTCTGAGTAGAGCTAGCATTGCACATTATCCTTTATTTACTACTTGTGCAATGCATTCATTTTCTTTATCACAGGTATTGCCCACCTAGTTTAGGATGATGCACAGAGTTTTCCTGCTTTATCTTCACAACTCTGTAGATATTACTTTAAATGTATATTTGAACACCATGCTTGGGATCCCCATCTTTAAAACAACAGCCAAAAAGCAGCTGCAGGCTGCTGAAAATATGTGTGGGATTAATCCCCCGCCTTCAATGCTTTCCTGTTGAAAATCTCCCAAAGTTTTGCTGCCTGGGATGGACAAAATGTGCCCACCCACAGCCCCTTCTTCTTCAGGGGATGAGATCAAGGATTCAGAAGGGGAACTGAATGCACAGGGTTAGCCCCAGTCTGCAAGATGAGCCCATGATGCCAGTGTCTCTCCCGCCCAAAGATGTTGCACTGCTACCCTCTGATTCAGAGCCCCTTTAACTGAAGAGGCACCTTTCAGTGAAGCCAGAGGACAACTGGGACAGACTGGTGCTCCTATATATGGCTCAGTCTATGGCTTAAAGCTGCTGAAGCAACACCAGAGCTTGGCTCTCTTATAGCAGGCAGCCTGAGCCCTGCATAAGGCCTTACCTGGCCTCAGATAAGCTCAGTGCTTGCATCAAAACACCCCTCTGTGTATAGCTGGTGTGGGGAACCTTTGGCCCTCCAGGTGTTGCTGAACTACAACTCCCATCAGCCCCAGCAAACATGCCCAATGGCCAGGTATGATGGGAGTGGTTCAGCAACATCTGGAGGGCCACCCCTGGTATACATATGCCAATTAGATTGGCAGTTGAATCTTACTTCAACACTGGTGACAGGGCAGCCCTCCCCCCCCAATAGCACCTGAATGCAGCAGGCTGGCTTAATAGAGATCAGGCAGCCCACATTCTATTTATTTATTTGTTTATTTATAACCCACCTTTCCTCCCAGAAGGAGCACATGGCACATACAGCTGTATCTTCCAACACCTTGTTGCTCTCTGCCTGCAAGCATCTGCTGCCTGCACGCATCTGCCACTTGAGGCAGCTGTCTCACTTTGCCTAATGCCCTGAAGCTATGTGCTGTAAATAGAGGGGGGGGGAACCAAAATGGCATGTAGGGAAGAGTTAAACATTCTTAACCCTCTCACTGTGGCCCTGATCTAGATCAGGGCTTCTGTAGTTGCTTTTGGAAAGGGGATAGAAAGGTGTGGAGAATTCAAAATGTGGGGTTCAATGATACATTTAAAGTAGTGACCAGGCTGACTCAGAGAGTGAGATTTGTCAAAGAGTGTCTAGTGGACTTAATGGCTGAGGGAGGATTTGAACGCAGGTGTCTTTCGTTGCTTCCAGACTGGGCCCTAATTTGTAAACGGGGTTATTGAGATATCGCAAATGGGTCATTGGCAACCAGTTGTTTTTTACATATCGGATTTTCCCTGGAAAAAAAATGGGCTGGCATTTTGATGGCAACCATGATGCGTAGACATGGAAAAAAATGCTACATGAGTCGCACAGATCCCACAACAAATGCCTGTCTGGAAGGATCCATGGACCTAAATTGAGAGCCAGTGTGGTGCAGTGGTCAGAATGTTATACTAAAGGAGAGGAGATCCACATTCAAATTCCCACTCGGGCATGAAACTCAATGTGTGACCTTGGGTCTGTCATCGTCTCTCAGCCTAATTTACAGAGCTGTTGTGAAGATAAAATGGAGGAGAGGAAGAACTATTTATGCTGCCTTAGGGTCCTTGTAAGAAAGGTGGGATATAAATGTAGTGTTTTGGGGTTTCTTAAAGTTCAATATGCTATCTGCTACAGCAGCTACATGTTGCTTCATCTACTGACTCACTCCTGCATGGGCTAAGGAAGGGCTGGGGAACCCTACAAGTCATGTCATCCTTGACCACTGGCCATGCTGGCTGGGGCTGATTGGAGATGGAGTCCAAGAGCCTTTGGAGGGAGATACGTTCCCCACCCTTGAACTAAAAGCGCTCTTAAATCCCACCCCCTCTGTGAGCAGAAACAAAGGCTGTATCCTTTGCCCTTTTTGCTAGAGTGAGCAGCTGAGCTCCATAAGAGAGACCTTTCCCCAAAAAATATCACACAGGGAAGGAGAGACTCAAAGGGTGTCACTGCCCTTGTGGGAGAAAGAGGAAGAAAGAAGTATGTAATCCTGGGCAAGTTAATACTGAAGGAATTTACCAGGCTATCAACAAACCCTCTGCCCACCCCATAGCAGCATGAGACGATGCCCCAGAAGTGTGGCTGCCAGGCTAAGGAAAACATCAGCCAGCCAGCCATTAGAAGTATCATAGAGACTGCTGGTGATGGTGTCCAGAGCAGCCTGAAGAAAGCAGATATGAAATGACTGCCTTTAGGCAGCTGCAAAAGGGAAAGAACATTGTGGAGTGATCCTTCTGGGGATCTGAGTCAGAGCCCCAGAAACTGTGCTTTGCTTGCAATAGCAAAAGGAGCAGCAGCTGAGATTTATTGTTGTTGTTGTTGTTGTTGTTGTTGTTGAATATGTGATATCAGTATTTTTATATTTTTGTTGTTTTTCAATGTAAGAAATTAAAGAGACTACTCTTGCAATATGAAGTGGTATAAAATTAAATACAGAAAAATAAGCCATACTATTATTTGAATACAGCTGGTATAGCTCAGTGGGAGGGAAAGCCTGGTTGGGAGTCCAGAGTCTGTGAGTTCAAATCCCTGTTTGTGTCTCCTGGGTGTCAAGGGCCAGCTAAAGATCACCCCCACAGTGAGTGGCTCAGGGGTTACGTGCCCTGCCACCTGTGCAGCCTTGGGCAAGCTGCATAGTCCCAAGGAGCCCAGTTGCCCCCTAGCTGGCAGTTGTGGTCAAGGAAGGAGCTGGCTTGTGCAGCTGTGGCAAGCTGAGCAGGCCCTAGCCATCTGGGGAGGACTAGCCTCAGAGGGAGGCAATGGTAAACCCCATGTGAATACCGCTTACCATGAAAACCTACTCATAGGGTCGCCATAAGTCAGGATCAACTTGAAGGCAGTCCATTTCCATTTTTTCCCAAATGGGAAGCTTGATGGAGCTGGCATGAGACCCTGGACTGCCATTTGCAGTGGGCAACTCACCAGATCTGAACATCTTTGCTGTTACAACAAGGCTTACCTGAAGACAACAGTTTGTGTGTCCGTAAGAAACTGATTGCAAGACGCATTATTGATGCTTTGTCAAGGTGTGAGCTAATACTATGAGGCAAAGGTAGTTCATGGGCCAGCTCATAGAATACTTCCGTCTCTTTGCTTCTCCGGCACCTGGCAGCATCTCTTGACTTCTCTTTCCGCCTTTCAGAATTGCTCCTGTGATGACAAAGAAAAAAGAATTGTGTTGATTGTAAAGCTATTGATGAGCAATTCATTCTCTGGAAGGACAAATACACAGGCTTTCTAAAACAGAGACAATGTACCTATCATAGTGAGCCCACACAGATGTATTTTAATTTAGTTGTTATATTTGTTTGATACCACATAACTCACGTCCTCTGGGTGACACACAATTAAACAATTTTGAACTATTTAATCAAAGAGAAACCAACTGACTATGGACATTAAAATCCACTGAAGCAAGAAAACCGGACAAAGAACATATTGCCAGTCATAGTCATGTAACTAACCACACACAGTGCTAAAAACAACCTTGTAGGGCTTGGGTCACATCCCAACCATCATAAAAGCAAACAAGTGACATCAGATGTTAAATATTTTATTTCTGTAAACATGTCCATGCATTTTGAGTGTACAAATGGCAGTGGGAGACAAAATGAATGGTGTTGTCTGATGGTCCCATGAACTGAATTACCACTTAAGTACAATAGTGGGACCAACAACAAAATGTTGCAGTGTATCCTCACCTCCAAGCAGGTAGAGGAGGATGCTGGCATTCTTGCCTGCTTACCAGTCAGCTGTGCCTTCTTCCAGGATATTATAAGCTGCGTGGCACTCAAAGAGGCCATTCTGCTCCCCACACAAGCCTGGTTATCCATTTTTCTTTCAACATTCTACACCTTCAAACAACTCAATCCTCTTTGTGGGTCTTGTTTCTGTTTTTATTTATCTATCTCTAGATCTCTAAACTTAGGTTTTTTTCCCCAAGCATGTAAATATCTCATTTTTCAGTGGGCCCATTTAGGTACCATTTATGTTGCTGCTCACCACCTGTGTTTGCTAATAAAAGGAATTCATAAATTCAGCTTATAGCCTACTTAGGCTGTGAGTTTATTTTCCTGCTTAGGGAACAAGGAGAGGTAATCATTTTATATAATACAGATTTGCTGGCCTAAGGGCATGACAACGAAGGGGACAAACTATTCTGTTTCAGGCAAGCTTACTTGGGTCTAAGCATGTGCTAGGATTCTGCCCAATTTGGATTTGGTAATGGAATTTTCCATTAATTTGCTTATTCTCTATAGTTGCAGACTGGATTTTTATATAGCAATTTTCTGTGATTATTCTTGAAAACTGAATTTTTTTCTGCCTCTAAAATATCAATATTAAGAATGATAATTTTATCAATATTTCTTTTCAAAATATCAATATTTGTGTCATTTTTTGCAAGCAAAATTGGTATTGGTAAAAGTAGCTGCTGGTGGACAAAGAACAAACTTGAATTAATAGCAGCCTGTTAGGTCAACAGAATGCATTTGAATCAGCACCAGCCAACAGATTCCATTCCAACTTGGGCCTAGTCCCACTGAACTCAGTGCAACATATCTTACTGGTGTAGAAGAACTCCACTGGCTCCCAGCCAGTTCTCTGAGCTCAACTCAAGGTACTGATGCTTCCCTATAAAGCCCTATACAACTTTGGTGTAGTGGTTAGAGTGTTGGTCTAGGACTTGGGAGACCACAGTTTGAATCCCCTCTCAGCCATGAAGTTCACAGGGTAACCTTAGGCCAGTTACTGCCTCTCAGCCTAACTGACCTCACAGTGCTGTTGTGGGGATTAAATGCAGAGGAGGAGATCCATGTATGCCACCCTTGAGCTCCTTGGAGAAAAAGTGGGATATAAATGCAATACATAAATAAAAATAAAATAAAATAAACACCTGGTCCCACATTAAGATCATCAAATGGGAGGCTCTCTTCCATATGCCACTCTTCAAGGTGAGCCAGGTGGCACTTAAAATGGGAGAAATTTCAGCTGTGGCATCCCATCTTTGAAACTTCCCTCTTCCCCCCCCCCCGGAAGTTTTTCTGGTACCCACACAGTTACCTTTTTTTGGTGCCATGCAAAGTGCCAGACTTTTATGCTGATTCTAATAGTTATTTCTGTTGTTTTATGAGGACATTTTTCTTTATTTGTTGTGCCATTTTGTACACTGAAGTGTAAGTTGATACTGAAGGTTGGGATAGATTTTTTTTTAAATTAATATTTTTTAAAAATTGATACTTGCAAATAAATGTACAGCAGATTCAAGGTACATGCCTCATTTTTAGCGTTACCGAAGCAGACTTGTATGTTTGTGTGTATGTGCGCCCCCCCCCAGAAGGAATCAATCACATTGGCTGCCACAGACATACTTTGAGCAGGAATGTTTTGTGGCTAAACAGGTTGGAGATGCTTATCAATGGTGTTTTTGCTAGCTAGGGAGGGCCACATGTCATCAGCGCAAATGAGTTTGTTTATTATTTTATGCCTTATGTTTAAACCGCACACTGTTCCATAGGGCAGCCTACAGCAATTTTATTAGTGCCTCTCCTCTGGCCTCAAAGGGCTCAAGGAATATGTTACGTTCAAGTTGCTTGAAACAGAGAGAACTAAATCATCCCATTGCATGCACTTCCTTTTAAAACCTCCCCCTTTTTTTTACATCCATGCCAGTCTTCACCCTTAACAGTGTTCCAGGAAGATGCACAAGCACTGGCCTTGACAGGTTTTCCACGCATTTTAGCATGTGTTTTTAAATTGCTTTTTAAAAATGTGTTTTTAAATTTGTATATTTGTTTTTAATTTTTTTTAATTGTTGTAAACTGCCCAGAGAGCTTCGGCTATGGGGCAGTATACAAATGCAATAAGTAAGTAAGTAAGTAAGTAAGTAAGTTCCAAGGGGAAGGGGTACGGAAACCACAGAGAGAGTGAGCCTGAACTTTCTAAAATAGCACCACATGCATCTGCTTTGCATGAAGGAGGTCCCAGAGTCAATCCTCTCCAGGTAGGGCTGGGAAAGAATGCTGTCTGAAACCCCGGAAACCCTTTGCCAGTCAGTGTAGGCTATATTGAGACAGATGAACTGATGGTCTCAGTATTAGGCATCTTCCTGTGATTTGAATGTACTGATTAAACAGCAACAGTGTAGAGCGCAGAGTGAAGGAAGCTCGAGTGTCTCTTGCCTCCAGTCCTCTGTGACTTCATGGCATTTTCTTACATTTATATTGTGCCTTTCTTCCATCATGGGACCCAAGGCGGCATACCTTGATTCCCAAGCAGGCACTGACCAGACCCAGACCTGCTAAACTTCAGCAAGGAGGTGACCTCATGTGTCTTTAGACCATACCGTGGGACTTCAGGAGTATATATTATTGACCCATTTTTTATATTTTCAATGGCCATCTGGCTAGTGGCCCATATGTGTGAGGGTGTTATAAGTGAGCCTATGATTTAGGCTGGGCTCTGTCCTGGTGCCAAACAGACATGTGGCTCTTTGAACTGCTCTTAAACCTGAGGCCCAGAGTTACTTCCTTTTCTTTTTGTCTCAGATTGCCACAATAGGAAGAAAATAGTACATATTTAACACTCTTGCTTTTCCAGGTGAAAGTATATTTCTAAAGTCCAATTGCTTCTTAGCCAAATTAGGGGTTTCACTGTAATCCCTTTAATAATATTTTTGAAGTATGAGTGGAAATAAATTCAAGCTGAAATATGCATGGAAGCCTCCAGTGACTTCATTGGGATTCTTTCCACATCAACTTGTAGGCTTTTATTTAATTTTTGTCTGCTGGTTATTTCGTATAGGAAGCTGCCTTATACTGAGACAGACCATTGTTCCATTGAGCTCAGTATTGTCTACAATGACTGGTGGCAGCCTGGGAACGTCTGCATGTAAGGCATATGCTCTACTGTCACTAAGTTGTGCCCTTCTGCGCTTTATTGTTGTTTAACGTTAATTGTCTTAAAGTGTCTTCAAATCACTGATAAAAAAGTGTCATGTAAATCAGAGCTTGGAAAAGTTACTTTTTTGAACTACAACTCCCATCAGCCCAATCCAGTGGCCATGCTGGCTGGGGCTGATGGGAGCTGTAGTTCAAAAAAAGTAACTTTTCCAAGCTCCGATGTAAATGTTTGAAATGAATGAAATGAAACAAATCTTTATTGCTCAGAGCCATAGGCTACCACAATTTGAAATGAATGAACATTTAGAGAAGTTACACCTGGTACCTGGACACACCCTGCAATTGTTATCTATTTAATAGATGCAGTGCCCGTTTTCTCATGGGATATATACCAACCGAACATATGAACATAAAAACCTGCCTTACAGAAAGTCAGAATTTGGGCCATCTAGCCCAGTACAGTCTATCCTTACTGGCAGTGACTCTCCAAGATCTCGGATGGAGATCTTTCCCAGTTCTGCCATCTGAGATCCTTTAATGGGACCTTGCACATACAAAGCATGTGCCCTACAGACCCGTTATGGGCCCATGAGGATTGCTATTATGTACTGTAGTTGCACCCAATACATTCGTTTATTTCCCAGTATCAGCTGAATCTCACATCTTTGCTAATGAGCATGGATTTGTGAACGTCTGACATTTTGATATCCAAGGCAGCCCACCTCTGATGGCAGATTGTGGGATAGTAGGAAACGGGTAAACTGACAAAATATTTTTGCTACTATGGACAGTGCAATTAGGCTTCTCTTCCCCAGGTACAAAATATCTTGGTCCATCTGGACATTTTTAAAAGAAATGTCCCAGAACATTATGGCAAATTCAGTAAATGTAAAACTAGTGTGACCGCTCAGATTAGACTTCGTTGTGTTCAACTTAACAAACTGAGATATGAATGAACCTTTATGTCCACACAGCCCCTTTTTTCCTCCCTCTGCAGTGGGAGCTAACACACCATGAAGTCTTCTCTATTAATTATATTTAACCATAGTTTCCCAGTTTAGACAAAACAGTTAACAGCTTTGCAGCAAGCCAAGATATTAAAGCATGGTTTGTATTGGTATAATAACCTGGCTTGTTTTAAAGCTCTTAGCCATAGTGTCCCAGTTTGGATGAAATGTAGAGCTGAACCAAGAAATTTTGCCGCCTGGGGCAAGGACAAGAGACACACACACAAAAAGATAAGCATCCAAACAGATCCAAATAAGGTGAAAAAATAACAAGATGCTGGCAGAAAATTTATTTATTAAAAAAAGTCTGTGTTTCTCCCTGTATATGACGTTCATCAGGAGCTAAATCAAAGTGAGAAAACAAACTGCACATAGCTCTGGTAGTACGGTCCATTTTTTTTTCTTTTAACGCCTCCTTTTTTATATATATATTCTCTGCGTGCATCTTGTTATTTTTCACCTTTTTCGTTGGGGCAAGTACACATACACAGAATGTATTGAAGCCAACTGGACTTGTAGCTGAATCTTCATTCAGCACTAGTGTTGGGTCATCATCCTCAATCACACCTGACTTCAGCAAGCTAACAGAGAGGGTGGAGGACATGCCATGTAACACACACAGCTCTGAAATGGAAAACTTTACTTCACTGAAGACCCCCTCATTTGTTTGCTTCCACTGCAAAAGGAGAAGTAAAAGGGGCTGCCAAAAGGCAGGTTCGTAACTCAGCTTATTATGCTGAAATGTGATTGTCTGAGCTTTCCCCCATTGCTTGTTAGGGCAAATAGCACAAGCTTTAAGGTCCTCTTTATTTCTGATGCAGTAGCCTTTGGGTTTTCCCATGACACAGGAAGAAATAGTCATATGCGTGTACACATTACATGAACACTATCTACATTTATTTATTTATTTATTATTTTATTTATATCCCGCCCTTCCTCCCAGCAAGAGCCCAGGGCAGCAAACAGAAACTCTAAAAGCACTTTAAAACATCATAAAAAGACCTTAAAATACATTAAAACAAAACAACATTAAAAACATTTTTTTAAAAAAAGCTTTAAAAACATCTTTTTTAAAAAAACAGGGTTAAAAACATTATTAAAAAAAACATATTAAAAGCAATTCTAACACAGACATCTTTGTGGAAGTCTGGTAGTCCCCTGGTAGTCTGTGCTTCACAGCATCTTTTGTTGTTGCTGCTGTTTAACTGGAACCATTTTGCAAGATCTGTATTTTTGCAAGGTACATGCACAGCAGACATCCCACAAAAAACATCCAAGTCCAACTAAGTTCACCTGAGCCTTTGGGAATACTGCAGGCTAAAAAGATAAATTTTCTGCAGAATCAGCCCAACTGAATTACAAAAGCTTCGCCGCACAACACACACAGGGTATATAATTGCATGTAATGCACCTTCCAAACTAATTTCCCAACAAAAGGACTTGTTCAGCAACCTCAATGACGTCTTAAATAACATTAGATGCTGAAGGTTACCAAAACGTACAATGGCCCCACTAAATAATGTTTAGGAGTTTTTTGTGACATCTGCAGCAGAAGGGATGCTTCTGTGATATTGATTGCTGTATGCTGAATATATCAACAGTTATTTTGAATAAGGATTGTCCCAGGGAAGGTACATAGGTGAGAAATAAGTGTCTCTGGATAATAGAATATAAGACATTACTTGCTGGAGGCTTAACAGGAGCCAGTACGGAGATTCATTAGGTAAAGCTTGTCTTGTGAATTTATTTATTTATTAAATGTATATCCTGCCCTTCCTCCCAGAAGAAGCCCAGCTCTTATTGGAACAAAGGAAGTTACCTTATATTGAATCAGACCATTGGTCCATCTAGCTCAGTCCTGTCCACACTGACTGGCAGTGGCTCTCCAGGTTTCAGACAGGGTTCTTTCCCAGCCCGCATTTTAGTCTGAACTAAAGCACCTTGGACAGCTCCTTGAAAGTTTGGACTAAAACCCAGAGCAGATTCCCTTGCCCCACTGACATTGAGCCACCAACCACCACTGCTGGAGATGTTAGGGGTTGAACCTGGGACCTACTACATGCAAAGCAGGAGCTCTACCGCTGAGTTACAGCCCTTCCCCTGATTAGGGCTGTAACCTTTAGTTCATTAATTGGCTAGATCAATCAATTAACAGCATTCTGACTAAAAAAGGTGCCCCTTATTTGCCAGGCAACACATTTTTTTTCACGAAATATATTTATTTTTTAGAAATGATAAGTGGTTGTTTGCCATCTCAGAAGAGGAATTTTCCCTTCTCACAGAGTGGAGAAAACACTTCTAAGAAGAGGTACTTCCTGCAGCACACACACATATCTAAAAACAAAGCAAGCACACGTGTTTGTTTTAGTCATAGTTTTATTCATATGTATATTTATGCACATTTAATTAATGTATAGAGCCAGTGTGGTGTAGTGGTTAAGGTGCTGGACTAATCCCCACATAGCCATGAAGCTCACTGTGTGACCCTGGGCCAGTCACTGCCACTCAGCCTCATGAAAACCCTATTCATAGGGTTGCCATGAGTCGGAATCGACTTGAAGGCAGTACATTTACATTTATAGATGTTCTGTAGAATGTTCTGAATCACATAATTTCTGGACTGTTTTGCTTCTCTGTCCATCACATTTGCATCCTGTCCTTTATCCAGGAGCTCAGGGTGCCTGACAGGGTTTACTCCCATGCAGTTTTCATAACAACTCATGCTGTTCATGCATGCAAGTTTTTTGCAGTGTCCACAATATCATATTTATCAAAACACCATCCCATATTCCCTCTCCCAATTTAATCCAGATTTACAATTTCTGTGGGCTTTTCTTACTTATCAGATTTTCTTCAGAAATGGTAAATTCAAATCAAGGCCCTATCTGCATTTAAAGGATTATCATACCTCTTTAAACAGTCATGGCTTTTCCCAAAGAATCCTGGGAACTATAGTTTTCTAAGACTGTTGAGACTTGTTAGGAGACCTCTTATTCCTAATCCTCTCACAGAACTACAATTCCCAGAGTTGCCTGGGAAGCAGGATTAATTGTTACACCATGATTATTTAGTGGCATGATACTGCTTTAAATGTATAATGCATATGGGGGTTCTGTTTTTGAGTTTCAGGTGCCAAAATAACTTGACTGGCCTTAAGTACTACTATGCACCTTGACTTGGGAGTTGGGGTGGGGACATTTGCTGCTGTGCTCAGCCAGGAAAATGTCTTAAGCAGCTGCTGATAGTTCTTGTGGAACAACCCAACAAACCAGCTTCTGCAGAAACCTCACAAAAAGAGAGTTTCCTGGTGTACCACTCTTTCCTTTGCAGTGTGTGTGTGTGTGTGTGTGTGTATACACACAATTGTTGGTTCCTGAATCTCAAAGGTTAGGAACTCACAGGTAATTAAACTGTCAGGAATAAATGCTGTTTTCAAAAGGCTTGCTTTCATAGTTTTAAATGCTAACTTGCAGAACAAGAATAGTACATTTTAATGCTACCAAAACATGAAAGAAAGTATGCCCAGCTTTCTCTATGCATGCAAACTTCAAAATGCTGACCAAACCAACTGGACAAACTTTAGGGTATTTAAAAGGGACATTTTCAGAATTTAAAAACAATGATGTTATGTTAAAATCAGTCCCCCCCGTTGAGTATGACACAACAGCATTTGCTACCACTTTACATAAACGGTGTGCCCACACCATCAAAGGCAACCTTAATATATAACAACCTTATGGCTAAGTTCCCCTCAGCTTACTTTATTGTGGCGGGGGACTTAAATGCAAGGACGGGTCACAACGATGTAGCTCTGTACAAACGCTTCCATCTTTTCCCTCCTGCTGTGGAATTGCCTCATTTTTTCCCCTTTAGGCAATCCAAGGACAAAGGTTGTAATCTCGCTGGGCTTTGCCTTCTACAGATGATCCATGTCCTCGATTTGGTTATGTTGAATGGAGGCGTGGTGGGAGACCTCCATGGCGAATACACCTATGTAAAGTGTTACGGGGCATCTACTATTGATTATTTTCTGGTTTCATCCAATTTGCTAAGTTGTGTGGTTAGCTGTAAGGTAGATATAAGAGCTGAGAGTGATCACCTCCCCCTGGTGCTTACTCTTAGCCTGAGTAATGGGAAGCCATCACTGGTCTGTGAACCAATGTATAATCTAGCGGCGGAGAGAAGAGCCGCCTGTATTAAGTGGACTCCTACTCTAGCACAGGAGATATCCAAACTCTTATATTCCGCTGACAGTCTCAGCCTCCGTGGCAGGTTCCTACTTGAAACTGTCCCCGAGTCAATCTCCTTACTGTTTCAAGAATTACTGAGATCTCTGAATAATGGCTCATACTTTAAAAATCATTTAAGACCTCGTGCTACTGTGCAGGTCTCTAAGTCTTGGTTCGATCAGGAATGTGTCCTATTGAAGAATACTCTTATTGAAATCTATAGGAGGTATAGGGCTTCCGACCTGCCAACTTTGCCTGTAGAATACCTGAGTATCAAAAGACGTTATAAAACCTTAATCAAAGAGAAAAAGAAACATTTCCAAAGAGAAGTTTGGCAAAGCTTAATAGAAGCCTCCAGACAAAACGACCCTGGAACTTTCTGGAGGCTGGTCTCTAGGGGGTGCCAGTTTGCACCTTCGTGTATTGATTATCGTATAGCGGCTAGTGAGTGGGAATCCTACTTTGCTGGCATTTTTGCTAAGAGCCAAAATATCATCAGCTTACCGTGGGACGATCTTAATACCTTACCAAGCTGCCCCCCAGTTTCTACCTTTGAAATAACAGCACTTATTAAAAAGCTCAAGATGGGCAAAGCGCCTGGTCGACAATGTCCCTCCGGAATTCCTCAAGGAACATGTAGATTGGTGGGCGCCCATTCTGGCGGCACTGTTTACTGCCATTGATCAATCCGCTCGTATCCCTGAGGACTGGTGGATGGCCATTGTTGTCCCCATTTATAAAAAAGGTAAAAGATCGGATCCATCAAATTATAGACCTATTAGTTTGCTAAGTGTCATCAGCAAAATATATGCTAGCCATCTCCTTGAGAAGCTATCCACTTGGATGGAGAACAAAAATATTGTGGCAGACGAACAAGCCGGTTTCAGACTAGGGCGCTCTACCATCGACCAGGGCCTCGTCCTCCAGCACTTAGCAGAAAAGTATTCCTCCCATAAGGGGGGAGCACTTTTCACTGCTTTTATTGATCTTAAATCAGTATTAGATCTTATAACTCAGGAGAGACTTTGGGAAAAACTACAGGCCACAAATATTGATAGACGCCTGCTGTGCTTAATTCGCTGTCTACATGAAAAGACCTACTTAAGGGTCAGATGCAATCGAGCCGGACATTTATCTGCACCTGTTCCAACTTTTAACGGAGTGAAACAGGGTTGCATCCTCGTGCCCTCCTTATTTAATCTTTATATCAACTCTTTAGTCAAACGGCTGGAGGGGGTAAATTCCCACCCCCCCAACTTGGCGAAGAGACATGTGTCCTCACTCCTGTATGCTGATGACATTGTCCTTCTATCTCAAATGACCGTTGGTTTGCGCTGTCTGTTGAGAGAGCTTGCCTCCTTTTGTACAGAAGAACTACTAAAAATCAATTGTGCCAAATGTAAGGTATTGGTATTTTCCAGAAGAAGACGCAAACAACGGTGGAAAATTGATAATCACCCTATTGACCAAGTCACTGCTTTCAGATACCTGGGAATTTTGTTTCATTCCTTGGACACCTGGAAGGTGCATCTGAATAGGTCTGCCGAGTCTGCCCAGAGAACGGTCAAGGCATTGCTTTCATTCTTTTATACAAAAGGCGGCCAATACGTCCCCTCGGCTGTACAGGTATTTAATGCCAAGGTCATTGCTCAATTACTTTATGGGACCCAAATCTGTAGTGGTGGTAATTATGCCTTGCTGGAATCTATCCAATCCAAGTTCCTGAGGTCAATAATGGGTGTCCCTAGTTGTGTCTCCAACATGGCCTTAGGTTTAGAACTGGGAACACTATTAATTGAGACCCGCGCCTGGATGTACAGATTCAGCTATTGGCTGAAGTTGTTATTTGTCCCCACTGGGCTGGCCCCTTTGACGTTGGTGGATATTTTCCAGTCCAAATGGAAGCAGGTAATGACTAAAAAATTGGAGGCCCTTGGATTCTCGCTCTAGGCGATCGGGGCACTAGGATATTCGAAGGCAAAAATAGCCATTATCCAATGTCTTAAAGACATAGAACTCCAAAATAACTCGAGCCTGGCCGCTGCTTACTCTTACTATTGTACCAATACGAAACCTTTTGTATCTGCCAATTATTTAACAAACTTGCACATCTCTAAGCATAGGAAATCGTTCGCTCTAGTGAGACTTAATGCCCTCCCTTCGGCACTACTGGAGGGCAGGTATAAGGGTGTTCCCCTCTGCGAACGGGTTTGTCCTTGTGGGGTTGGGGAGGTGGAGTCAGTGCGCCACGTATTGTTACACTGCCCCTTCTACTTGGACCTCCGCTCTAATTTTATCTCCCCAATTTTGCCTAATTCTTACTTGGGTCCTGACACTGACCTTGTACATCGCCTACTGGCTGATCAGGACCACCGAATCACTGCGAAGGTTGCCTCATTCTGCGCAGCCGCTATAGCTCGCAGGAGAATTTTATGGGTTCTGCGTAATGAATTTTAAGATGTAAATTACTTGAGTCTTGCCTAATGTCTTGAAACTTGCATGTAGACCTAATTTTTTAACTTTTGCATTCATTGTTTTTTATTATTCTTGTTGTCACTTTCCCTATACCTTGTTGCACCTTTGTGCCCTGTCTGGTCATGGACCGAAATAAACTCTCATTCAACCTTAATATACAGAGGAATCAAAAGAGCTCCAAAAATAATCCACTCATTGGAGGTATCCTCTTTTTAGCAGAAGCGACATCTTTGGATATTGTGACTAATGTGAGGAATCGGTAACTGCATAGCCCTGCACCTTAGAGATTCTCAGTGGCCAATCCAGTCTTTAAAACAAGGCCAGCGGGACTGGCCCTAACACTAGACAAAGTGAAGTGACAGCCTCAGGTGGCAGATACTGGGGGGGGCGCAGAAGCAGTGGCAGTCCTGTGGTTGTTCTTCCTAAGCCCCGCCACCACCATGCTACACAGTATGTTTCGCCCCTGAAACCAGTCCACTGCTCCAGGTGTGGTAGAGGATGCGATCCCATCACCAGTGCTGTGAAGTAAGATTCAGCTGTCAGTCCAGTTGGCTTCTGCGCATGGAATAGCATGCGCTTGGCCATCTCAAGCAGCAAAATGTCTTAGACCAGCCCTGGAGGCCATGCCATACCTAAGGAGTTGACAGGGACTCAGAGCAATGACAAAGATGACATGGTGCACATACACCAGCAAGAGTGCCAGATGGACTCCACGCCGACCACACTTCCACCTTGCGCATCCCCTCTCTGTCGAAAAATGCAGCAGAGCCTCAGCCAGAGGGAGGTCAGGTGAGTGGCACAGCCCCACTATGCTGTCTGCTACCGGGGCCCACTTCATACCTTAAACCAGCATTAAGCCCTAGTTTTACTGCTGAGCGTACACGCAACAAGGAGCCGCATCCATTCCTTGCTCTCTGGCGGAGTATACCTTGCTTGTCCTTGTGTTTTCAACAGATTTGTTTGACACATTTATTTTACATTTTTCACTGTATATTTTTTAGGTGCATACATAATAAACTTTTTTTTAGTATACATCTTAAAAATGTAATAGGTAAAAAGGCCTTTAGAGGTGAGACAGTTGGATTCTTCTTATGCCAGGTAACTGATTTTCTCTCCCCTCCCCATCTTTCAAATTAAACAATTGACACCAGGGCCAGCACCAGGCATGACTGGACCCTTGGAGACGACCCTGCCCCAGGCCCACCTGCATGCTCCACCTACCTCTCCTGTCGTCTCACGTGAATTCAGTGTGCACTGCACATGCCTGCCAGCCATCAACCAATATAGCGGCAGGGGCTTCCTTAAGGGGCTCATGCCCCCTTTGCCATCTTGGTTGATGGCAGGCATGTGATCACAGTGCAGACAGCATTCATAGCAATGGGAGAGGTAGGTGGAGTGTGCATACGGGGGGGGTGCCTGGGAGCTCCCTCTCTGTGATCTGCTACCTTCCCACTCTAAGGAGGGGCCTTTCAGGGGCTCCTCTGGGCTGCAGGGGTCCTCGGCCATCTGGTGCCGCCTCTGATTGACACAATTCAATCATTTTCTTCTTCTTAGAGCTGGTTTATAGTACCTGAACAGTTTCACTGCAAGTTGTCCTTGAAAGCATGAAACTTCTCAACCACATTCAAAGCACACTTGCCCATACTCATTCTCAGCGATTTATACTATTGCTTTTCTTCTCATCTTTTGCATTTATTATATCAATAATAAAATATGGGCCAAGATCTCACTAGGGATGATAAGAATAATACCAAACACGAGATCTTTATCATTCATTTGTGTTTGCTTAGCCTCAAGATCCTAATCTCAGAGAGACCAGTCTTTCACTGTAGCAATCAGTCATTTATTTTGGACAGCTTATCTGCAGGTTTGAAAAACATCATCACCCAGAAGCTAAAGAAGCACTTTTGAGATCTGCCTGCAGATAAGTCAACTATTTACATAATCTTTTAAAAGTGCATACCAAAACCTAAGCTTTATCTCTTTGGCAAAGGCTATTGCAATGGTGGTCAAAGTACAGGGCAAAGAGCTAAGCTGTAAAGTTTTAATGTGCAACTCTCCACTATCAGAGGAAAAAATTTTTTACGGCCTTTCAACGTTTAGGCTAAAGCAAAAGCTGCTTATTGGGTTGGACAGAGCTACTCTGCTAGCTTCCTGGCAGACAGAGTGTTGTCACTTACCAGGAGGGTCACACAAGTGTTTCATGTACAGGTAGAATGCCACTGAGCAAGACCGTTCTGTAGACCAGGGATGGGGAACCTGTGGCCCTTCCAGATGATGTTGCTAGACTTCAGCTCCCATCAGTCCCAACCAGTATGGCCAATGGTCTGGGATGATGGGAGTTGGAGTTCAACAACATCTGGAGGCTCGGAGACTGCCCATCGCTGCTAACAGACCCACTTTGAGAATGGAAGTGAAAGAGATCTTCCCATCATTGCAACAGCCAATAATGAACTAGAATTTGAATGTCAGATTCTTCTACAGTTAAGTGCAGTCAGTTTAATACTACACATTGTGGTGGCCTTTAACTATGAGTAATAGGGCCGCACATGTATTACTACACAATGTAGTATCTTGTTATCCCAACAATGTGAAGAAAGGCATTCCTCTGAAATCTTTTTTATATATTTTCACATTTAAAAAAAGGGGGGGGAAGCAAACTACCCCTCCCCAGGTGAGCTTCTCAACAGTAGTACATGAACAAGATTAAAATTTCAGTTGATAAGGTGTCGGACACTGCATTGTTCATCTTGTTCAATTTCTCCCTGAAAGGCTGGATGAAGCTTGAAAGAAATGTGCTGGGCCTTTCAGTCCTATTAACTGCAATAAATCTGTGGAGGTTATTTATTTATTTATTTATTTATTTGATTTAAATCCCACCTTTCCTCCCAGCAGGAGCCCAGGGCAGCAAACAGGAGTGCTAAAAACACTTTAAAACATCATAAAAACAGACCTTAAAATACATTAAAACAAAACAATGTTAAAAACATTTTTTTTAAAAAACCTTTAAAAACATCTTTTAAAAAAGGGTTAAAAACATTATTAAAAAAACATATTAACAAGCAATTCTAGCACAGATGCAGGCTGGGATAGGTCTCAATTTAAAAGGCTTGTTGAAAGAGGAAAGTCTTCAAAAGGCGCCAAAAATATAGCAGAGATGGCGCCTGCCTAATATTTAAGGGGAGGGAATTCCACAGGGTAGGTGCCGCCACACTAAAGGTCCATTTCCTATATTGTGCAGAACGAACCTCCTGATAAGATGGTATCTGCAGGAGGCCCTCACCTGCAGAACGCAGTGATCGACTGGGTATATAAGGGGTAAGATGGTGTTTCAGGTATCCTGGTCCCAAGCTGTATAGGGCTTTGTACACCAGAACTAGAACCTTGAACTTGGCCTGGTAGCAAATGGGCAGCCAGTGCAATTCTTTCAGCAGCGGGGTGACATGTTGGTGATACCCTGCCCCAGTGAGCAGTCTCGCTGCCGCATTTTGCACCAGCTGCAGCTTCCGGACCAACCTCAAGGGCAGCCCCACATAGAGCACATTACAGTAATCCAGCCTGGAGATTACCAGTGCGTGGACAACAGTGCTCAGGCTATCCCGGTTCAGAAACGGCTGCAGCTGTCTTACCAGCTGAAGCTGGTAAAAGGCACTCCTAGCCATGGAGGTCACCTGGGCCTTTAGACAAAGATGGATCCAGGAGCACCCTAGACTATGGACCTGCTCTTTCAGAGGGAGTACAACCCCATCCAAAGCAGGCAACTGACCAATTATCTGAACTCGGGAACCACCAACCCACAGTGCCTCCGTCTTGCTAGGATTCAGACTCAGTTTATTGGCCCTCATCCAGCCCACTACTGAGTCCAGGCAGCGGTCAAGGGCTTGCACGGCCTCTCCTTATTCACATGTTACAGAGAAACAGAGCTGGGTATCATCAGCATACTGCTGACACCTCACTCCAAAGCTTCTGATGACTGCTCCCAAGGGCTTCATATAGATGTTAAACATCATGGGGGACAAATGGTACCCAGAGGCACCCCACAGCACAACTGCCAGAGAGCCGAAAGACACTCACCTAATGCTATTCTCTGAGAACCACCCTGGAGATAGGATAGGAACCACTGTAAAACAGTGCCTCCAATACCCATCTCACCAAGTCGGCCCAGAAGGATACCATGGTCAATGGTATCAAAAGCCACTGAGAGATCAAGAATAACAGGGTCACACTCCCCCTGTCCTTCTCCCAATAAAGGTCATCCATCAGGGTGACCAAGGCCGATTCAGTCCCATAACCAGGCCTGAATCCAGACTGGGATGAGTCAAGATAATCTGCTTCATCCAAGAGTACTTGCAATTGCTGCGCCACAACCCTCTCAATCACCTTCCCTAAAAGGGGGGTATTTGCAACCTGTTGGTAATTGTCACAAACCAATGGGTCCAGGGTGGGCTTTTTCAGGAGTAGTCTGATCAATGCCTCTTTCAAGATGGCTGGAACCACTCCCTCTCGCAATGATGCATTGACCACACCCTGGATCCACCCGGTCGGACCCCCTCGGCAAGCTTTAACAAGCCAAGAAGGGCAAGGGTTGAGAGGACACATTGTTGGCAGCAGCATCGAAAGCACCTTGTCTACATCATCAGGCTGCATCAACTGAAACTGTTCCCAAGAAGTTGCAGCAGATGTTGCACTGGACACCTCATTGGAGACTACAGTAGATGTGGAGGGGGCATCAAGACTGCTACAGAGGCGAGCAACTTTACCCTCAAAGTGCCTTGCAAACAATTCACAGTGGGCCTCCGAAGGGTCTAAAATGCCATTTCCTGGGGTTGATGTCAACAGACCCCTGACAATATGGAAAAGCTCCACAGGACGGCTACTTGAGGATGCGATGGAGGCAGGGCCTTCTTTGCTGCCCTCATCACCACACAGTAGGCACGGTTATGATGTTTTACTCATGCCCGATCAGCCTCACAGCATGTCTTTCACCACTTGCACTCTAGCCATCATCCGGCCTGTTTCATTGCCCTTAGCTCACTGGTGTACCAAGGTGTAAGCCAAGCTCCACAATGCCGGAGAGGGCACTCGGGGGCAACCATGTCAAGAGCCTGACGCACCTCGCTGTTCCACAGTGTGACAAGGGCTTCAACAGGGTCACCTGCTCTATCTACTGGGAACTCCCCCAGGGCATTCAGGAATCCTGTGAATTCCATTAGTCTTGGGGGGGGGCACCATCTTAATCTGTCCACCACCCCTGCAGGGAAGGATTGCACTCAGGTTCTTAAATTTTTTTGTCCTGTATTGCTTACCTCATATCAAGACATCATTTCTTACTCCTTTGCCACATCATTGGCTGCTAATCTTTATTATATTATATTATATTATTTATTTATGTTTATATCCTGCCCAGGGCAGCAAATAAAAACACTAAAAACCGCTCTCAAACATCTTAAAAGCAAAAGTCTGTAAAATATATTAAAACAAAACATATTTAAAAACAAAGTACCTGAGGGCTGGGGGAGGGGCAGGGAAATATGGAGCCCTGTGACATCATAATACAAGGTAAGTTCTTCTAGGCCAGGAGTGGAGAGCCTGTGGTCCTGCAACTCTCATTCAGCTCCAGCCAGTATGGTCAGTGGTCAGGGATGGTGGGAGTTCAAATCAAACAACATCTGGAGGGCCACAAGTTCCCCATTCCTGTTCTAGACACAACAGAGTGCAAGTGTGGTGGTGGAGTGAACAAGAAACTTTAGCTGAACTTTTACTGAAAAAATCAGGTTATCATGATTATTTGTTCTGCTTACTTTGAAAATAAAGTGACATACAAAAATGGACCTTTTCAAGAAATGTGTTTGTTTTAATGTGGAGTGAGTGTAAAGCAGTATTTGTATGGAACAACTTTTTCCCTGTTAACCCAGTTTCTCCTCCTTCAGGGGAAGCGTAAGCAACTATGAGGCCCATGCAGAGGTGTACCACACAGCCCACCAAACCTGTTTCTTTTATGCAGAGCCAGTTTGAGTTCCTATTCCAAATGTTACGTGACTCTTAAAATTCACAAAGTGACACAGCAACTCATGTTTTAAAAGGAGCTTTCTGTATGCAGGAAAGCTTTCCAGTGCACAAAGAAGGCCAAGATGGTGGCTTCTAAGATACGACCACACTCTACAAACTGTGTATGGTTCTGGTTGCCACATCCCAGAAAGGATATCATAGAGCTGGAGAAGGGCAACCAAAATTACTTTGGACTGGAGTAGCTTCTCTATGAGGGAAGGTTACAACATTTGGGGATTTCAAGTTTAGAGAAAAGGGGGAGACGTGAGATAGTTTTTTTTAAATTATGCACAGTGTGGAGAAAATGAACAGAAGATTTCCTCCCTCTCTCATAACACTAGAACACAAGGGCATCCAATGAAGTTGAATGTTGGAAGATTCCAGACAAACAATAGAAAGTACTTAATCACACAGCATATAGTTAAACCATGGAATTTACTACTACATGAAGTAGTGATAGCCACCAACTTGAATGGCTTGAAAAGGGGATTCAACAAATTTATGGATGATAAGGCTATCAGTGGCTACTAATCATGATGGGGAACAATAGCAGGAGAGGGCCATTGTCCTCATGCCTTGCTTGTGGCCTTCCCATATGCATTTGATTGGCCACTGTTGGAAAATGAATGTGGAAGAGCAGGACTCTTACGTGAGTTGAGGTACATAGCAGGATAAATCAAGTAGGGGGAAACTTCAGGGAACTTATGCATCTGATTTAGCCTGCAATATGGGGAAGTTTGTGTCACAGAATTTACTCATATTGGTTATGGTTAAGGTCGTATAGCACTTGGGCAGCAGCGAGTGTGGAAGAGGCAGTGCTTGCAACTATGGTCCAAAATAGCTACTTGAAAATCTGAAGGAGTTATAAAAGTCAGGAAGTGCCAACCAAACAACTTCTGGACTCATGAAAGTATTGAGGGTGATGGCCAGTGGGATAACTTAAGTACATTAAGCCTATATTCCCAATGAGCCCTCCATACTCTTGGTGTGGGACTAACCTTTCCTCTCTAGATTTGATCTGGCACAACCACCACTGCAGACTTTCTCTCTATTATTTCCCCTCCCCTGCACAGCCAACAGCAGTGTGGGGGATTCTGAATCTCAACAGCCCAGAGACAGATGAAGGAGTGGAAGACATTTGTACAGGTACTGGGAGCTGAAAAACACTGGCTTCCACAGAGCTCAAATTTCCATTTAAGTGGGCCTGCCCACTTCACTTACCACCAATGCCTCTCAAGGACTTAGCAATACCAGCCATTTCACTCATTTTCTGGTAATACCTTCAAGTGCTCTTCAGGATCTTTGAGCTACTTGAGTCTATTTGTTACAGTATTGGATTTTTCCTCTTCAGCTGTTGACATACTTGCAGTATTTACTTTCCAAGCAAGAGAGACTGAGGCCTCATCTGCACCATATACTTCAAGCAGTATTATATGACTTTAAGCAGTCATGGCTTCACCCAAAGAATCCTGGGAACTGTAGTTTGTTAAGGGTGCTGAGAGGTGTTAGGAGACCCTCAGTCCACTCACACAGCTATGATTCCCAGAGTTCCCTGGGAAGAAAGATTGGTTGTTACATCACTCTGGGAATTTGTCTCCTCTTACTCCCCATTTCTCTAAACCAAAATTCCCCAAATGTTGTAACCTTTTCTTCTATATAAAGGAAGTCTGTCCCATATTCCAAACTTCACCAGAGGGCTTCACCAGAGGACAAGATATGTAATCTACTGTAAGGGCAAAGTAGTCTCAGGTTTCTCATTTTACAATGTAAGGACTAAAAACTCTGCAGAACGTGCTCTATCTCTGCACACAGCTAAACAGCTTGCAACAAGCTGAGCAGAAAAGTAACACTTTTTGGGCCAAGGTAAATTTTGTGTATTAAGACAATAGGGTGAATCATACTACAGCTGCTACATAAAACAGTAGGTTAAATACAATGATTGTAATTTAGGAACGGAAACATAGCCTATAAACAGGCTTGTCTGATGAAACAGATTACACTGGAATCCAGAAGCAATACCAACGAGACCTATTTTGAAGTTATTGGATGGATAATATCTTAGCTCTGCAAAGCCAGTGTCAAGAACACTGAGGTCCTCTTATTCACTCCATTATTTAACTATGATTGAGATCAGTGGAACTTTAAAGCTTAATTTTTTAAGGATTGTCACAATTGCTATAACTGATGCATTTGCACAATATGTAGAGCAATGCTGTAACAGGTGGTACTGCCACCTCCAAACACACACAATTTGAACCAGTGTCAAGTCCAAAAGACAGCCATTTAAACACCTCTTCTTACTTTGAGGCATCCATCTCCTATCCCTCCACTCTACTCTGTGACCCAAATAAAGAGAAGAAAACTGGGATATCTGACATTGTTTTCTTGGCTTTCTGATGGCAGAGGTGGCTAAACTGTGTTCTTCTAAATGATGTAGGGTTCCAGGTCAACAGCACCATCTAGCATGATCAATGGTCAAGGGTGATGAGAGTTGCAGTCCAAGAACATCTGATGGATTACAGCACTTATTGTGATTTTGCAGAGGTGGGGCATCAATTAAATTAGCATATAAAGTCCTAAAGACCCTGGAGCTGGATAAGGATAAGATCAGCTTATTCTTTATAACCCTGACTGATCTTTGTGATTTACCACTGAGGCCCTTCCGAAGGTGCCTAGCAGTGTCATACTGTCCTCAATAAGTAATTGTGCATTTAGTGTGGTGGCAATGGGGCTATGGAACTTTCTACTTAGTGAAATCAAGTTGGCATAATCTGTAATGAGTGTCAGGTGCCAACTTAAGAGTTGGTTATTTCATCAAACCTTCTTATAAACATGAGTTACAGTTTTTATAAATTGTCAGACCACTCTTTTTTATGTTTGTTTAATGTATTCTTGGTTTTGCTTGTTGTGTTGTTTTGGTCTTAACTGAGAGCCTGTACATCACATAGACAAATTTTTCTGTGAGTTTGAGGTATAGAAATGATGGCTGATAATAACAATAACAACAATTGTTCTCAGAAAAGCACCCAGACATTCTGAAAGCAATATTATTTAGTTATGCAAAAGAAAAAGAGAATCACAGAATAAAGTTTTGTTGATAGGCAAGCTACAAGCCATCTCATTAGGCACAACTCTGACAGGATCTGAGACAAGTGTTCCTTATAATAATTTCAAGGGAAAGCTGCCTGCAGGCCTAGCATCAGTACTTGCTATCCTGGGACAGTTTTGGGGTCCCAAGTAGGGTCCAGTAACACTTACCCCTGCCTGAGCCTCCATTTTGATTTCCCATAATGCCAAAGAGCAGGAGTGGCCAATGGGGTGCCCTCAATATGTTGTTGGACTACAACTCCCATCAGCTCCAGACAGTATATTTGAAGCCATTTGGCTTAAGAACTCTTAACCAGTGGCGCCTGGTGGCTCCATGTCAGTGGGGCAGTGGAGTCTGCTCTGGGTTTTAGCCCAAACTTTCAAGGAGCTGTCCAGTCCCTTGAAAGCTCAGATTAAAACCTGCAGCGGATTCCACTGACCTGCTGACATGGAGCCACCAGGTGCCACTGCCCTTAACTCTATGTTGGTTTTGACCCTAGAGTTTGATCCTATTGATTTATCCCATCCAGGACCTTGCTTCATTCCCAGTTCAACCCTGCTGAGGGCATCCCATGTTTATCCTTTCTAGTTCTCAAACTGGCTTCTCATATGGACAGTGATTTTTTAGCTTGGCATCTGAATGTGGAGCTTTCCTTAGGCTTCTATCCTAATTTCATCCTCGATACCACAATCTATTTTAGCACTATTCTTCCTTCTTCAAATAATCAATTAAGATTTTCTGGTCAGTTTGTTACTTTCCATCCCAACTTCATATTGAACTTGACCTTGAATATTCTCCCATTTGTAGTTAGATATAATATACACGTTTGTCTTTCTTTACATTTTCCTAACATTTATTATAAGCTCCCCCTTCTTCTAGGCCCTATCTGCATTATACATATATATAGTATTATACCACTTTAGACAACCATGGCTTCCCCAAAGAATCATGGGAATGGTAGTTTGTTAAGGGTGCTGAGAGTTGTGAGGAGGCACCTATTTCCCTCACAGAGCTACATTTCCCAGAGTTCCCAGGGAACAGGGATTCCACTCTGAGAACTGTAGATCTGTGAGGGGAATAGGGAGGTTAAAGTGGTATAGTAGTACTTTAAATGCACAGTGCAGATGAGGCCCTTGTTTGTACTATGGTTATATCTGCAAAAACCTCAGCCCACCTCTCAGCTGGGGCCTGAAACCTTTATTCTCATGTAAGAGGCCAAGTTTAAATTTGTCCTTTAATAATCAGCTTACAAATAACTTCTGCCTGTTTATTATTAGAAGCTAGAGTACAGTTGCTACTGTATGTTGACATCTAGATTTCTGTCACCCTCTTCTCATATTGTTTTGACAGGCACTTTTTATCTCTAGGAAGACATTTGGGTTCCTTAAAATAAAAGCAACACAAACCAATGCTCTACTGTTAGCTGGAAAAATAAAAGGGATGGGGCAGAAACCACAAAAAGGGGTATACTTCTTGTAAAAATATAGAGAATGTAAACTTCTGATATTAACAGTAATTTCTGCCTGCTTGGAGAGTGACAGAGTTTCATATTGTAAAAGCGTCTGTACATTCCTGCAAACAACCCTGGTGCCTACCTAATGTTTTGGACTACATCCCCCATCAACCTCAGCAAGCCATTAACTTAGGGTGTGAACATCGATTCCT
The DNA here is from genome assembly GCF_030035675.1 of Rhineura floridana. Lineage (NCBI taxonomy): Eukaryota > Metazoa > Chordata > Lepidosauria > Squamata > Rhineuridae > Rhineura > Rhineura floridana. The sequence goes on along the minus strand of NC_084483.1, from coordinate 184,088,514 downwards.
TATCTGTTCGGGTTTCCCCCTTCATTTATTTAGAAGTTATATAAACCGTTTGATCAGAGAGCTTTCCAAGAGGTGGAGAAATAAAATTGTAGTTAAAAAAACAGCTAAAATCCACAACCCAGTGAAAACCAAATATACATAAAACCATCACTATTAAAAAACAAAGACAAAAATCAATAACAGGTTAAAAACAAATATAGGCACACTAAATCCTGTATATGGTCAGGCATGGAGAAACAAAAAAGTTTACAGCAGGCATCTAAAAGTGTGCAGTGATGGCGCCTGGCTGATTTCAATAGGTGGGGAGTTCCAAAGCACGGGAGTTGGCACACTACATGACTGACTCCTTGCAAATGTGCAGGGAAAGGACTTGATCCCCATGCGTGTTCCACTGTGTGCATCCTTTCAAAGTAATGGTCAGCCCATGCCGATGTGGGAATTCTGCAGGCAAAGTGGATCTCCTGTGTCTCTGAAGAATAACAGATCAGGGACATAGGAACAAAGCCTTTGCTCAGCCACAAACTTAGTGGGGACATGTCAGTCTCCTTTTCCCCATGTGTACAATGGTATCATCAGCAAGAACCACCTTTAACCCCATTAACTTGCAGGGCCACTGTGAAGTCAAAGACAAATACGGTCAAGTACTTTGTTCACTAGTAGCTATTCCTGCTAAACTAATACTCCATGTATCACTAGCACAATGTCCATTATGAGCAGTGGGCCAGAGAGGGGACCCACGTATTACAAGAACATCTAATGTGCTTGTGGCAATGCATTCCTTGTGTTCTCACTCCTTATGGGCCAAACCATGTGTGGAGAGGAGGGCAGTTTTTGCCTCAACTGCAACAGCACTCATTTATTTTATTGCAATATCTTTATGTGCCACTTCTCTACATATTATATCCAAAACATATTGTGTCCAAAATCCTATATATTATATACTGGGGGGGGGTATGGAACCCAGTTACCTATGGAACAATTTTATAATCTGAAGAAACCGTTTTATTGTTTTTAGAATTTGCTGAAATGATTTTATTGTTTTTAGAACTTGTGTTTTATTCTGCCTTTATTTTGTACACCTCCAGGGCTTTTTCCGTGACAGAGTATGGAACCTCCTTTTTTTTTGCTGCCCATAGAGTACTGCCATCCATGGCACTTTTGTCAAGATATGAGTACTGGAACAATTTTTTTAACCAAAAAAGCACTGTGTACACCACTTCAGTGGCTTTATGCTATGAAGTGGCTATACATTTGTTAAATAACATAAAACCACTAACAACTTGGTTAATAACCCACTACAAAACATAAGTAATTAAAAATCCATAAAATGCCTAAATTAAGATACACATTATACAAATGTGTATCAACAGTTCGGTAAATAGCCAAGCAACTATTCATAAATCATAAGCCATGCTGATACAAATGTGTCTTAAGTGCCCAGCTAAATGCAAGGAGTAAGGCAGCCTCTTTAATGAAGGGCTATAAGTAGCTTTGCATGCAAAAGGTCCGCAGTTAATGTTAGGAGCCTCCAGGAAGAGCTAGGCCTGGCTCAAAACATTTTGCTGCCTAAAGTGAAATACAAGAAGGTGCTCCCCACAAAATCTACATGCAAAACCTGACCAGACTGACAGGCTGCATGCATGCATACCTTACATTTAAAGCACATGAGTCCCCCCAAAGAATCCTGGGGACTGCTTACCTGTCATAGAGCTACAGTTCCTAGCACTCTTAACAAACTACAGTTCTCAGGATTCTTTGGGGAAAGTAATGTGCTTTAAATGTATGGTATGTACATAGCTACAGTTGAACCTTACCTTCAACGCTGATAACGGGACAGCAGCATCCAGTGCACCTGAGGGCAGCAGGCTGGTGTAGGGAGTACAAGGCAAGCCACATGGCAGTCACAACTTTGCCTTTCAAGACATCTCCACTGCGCCTCATCCCCTAGCATCTGTTGCCTTAAGTACCCATCTCACCCTGCCTAATGGTAGGGCTGGGCTGGGTAGAGTTGAGAAAGACCTATGCCTCAAACTTTGAAGAGATACTGCCAGACAAAGTATAGACAATACTCAGCCAGACAGATGGGCCCATAATTTACATATAGTAGCTTCCTGTGTTCTTAGCAGTAATGTAGTGACAAATTCAGAAGTACAGGCTCCCTTCACCACACCCATTCAAAGCCACACCCCTTTTCCCACTTTCCCTCATGTCTCTTGCTCTTCCTGTCATCTCACGAGTCCACATTCTACTACAACTGATGTCCCTAGGAGCCAATCAACATGAAAGGGGAGGCTGTATGATAGCTACTGAGAAGACTCTTCTCAGTGGCTAATCCTCAACCTTTCACTCTGATTGGCTCCAGTCAGCATGAAAGGACAAGAACTGTTCTCAGTGGGTAACATGCTACCCTTTCATGCTGATTGGATCATACATAGGGACCTGGTTGGAACCCTTCCCCCCCAAAAGTAAGGGGTCTACGACTCCCCACGACCCTCAACCACAAGTCCCTGGTTCCTAGAGGATCTCCTCTGGGGAGGTTGCTGTATAATTTGTATGCCACCAAACTGGATGCGTGCTGTATCTCTAATGGTGATTAAACACAGCCCCCCCTCTAAAACTGATCTTAAGGTCTAGGCAGGTTGATATGCGAGGGCCCTGCACTTTATTTATTTATTTTACCCATAGAGGTGAGAGTGGCAGGCATTCACTCCTAAGGGAAGCAGCAGCCAGGTTCATGCAGGACACCACTGGGGAAAGTATTTCTTGCAGGCTCATCCTAAGAGCATCCACTGGATTCCTCTGCAGTAACTGGATTGCATGCTTCTGTGATATCCTCCAAGTGTAATTGCATCATAAAGTAATGTATATGGGGCAGGGGGGAAACAGTAGCTGGGAAAGTAGTGAAGGACAGCTATTTTCCAACTTCTCCCCCAGCAGACCACAATAAAATGCAACAGTAACTGCCCTTGACATTTGGGATCTGGCATGCAGAGGAAGGGAGCTGCCAAACCACACAAGCTCAAAACCGACCCTGGGAGGACAAATGGAATTTTCATAGTTCGCACACTTATAGCTGCTATTAGAGTATTCTTCTTTCTCTTAATGGGAGAGTTATGTTTTGCATTTCCTTTTAATGAACAGATGAGTCTACTAATAGAAGTGGAGGGGGGGAGAATGCCCACAGAATAAATTATTCTCAAATGTATTTTCTAGTCACAACATAAAAAACAAAGCAAACAAACCTGCGCTTTGCACCATTAATTCACATATAGCCCAAGTTAGACTTCATGATGCTGTTAAGTCTAATCATGACTTGATAATTTCAGATGGACCGGATGACAATACAAACATGTTAACAAAAGGCTAAGAATATATCAGAAACACAGGATGTTTGCTTTAGGATATTCTCTCTCTCTCTCTTTTTTTTTTTAAAGGTAGTCTTTTACTGCAAACTCATACTGGAAACATGGCTTTGCAAAAGAAAAAGGATACAAAAAGAGTGAGTGAGAAGTGAACATTACCAGCACTCAGGGGAGATTATCCATTTCAACTGCTAAATAGCAAGCTCTGCTGTGTGTTTTTACCACTGACAGTCTGCAAATCACTTTTAATTGGAGATAATTTATCTTTTTATTTCCTTATCTAGCACAGCAGACAAAAGAGACAACAAATTTATTTTACAGCTGCTCCCGCACTTGCTCTGTCCATTAACATGGACAAATGAAGCCCAATTAGAGCTTTTAAGTTACATTTTCAGAATATATTGTTCCAAATGTTCTCCATTTAAACAGCACATGATCGCAACTAGATGCATGCAAGTTTCAGGAAGGTTGTATATTTTAAATTACATTGTATAGACTGTGTACGCGTGTGCATTTGTTTGATCTGACAAAGCAGCATGTGACAATACTAGCACTTTAAATGTAAACTTTGACTATTCATAAGCTTCTTTTTAAAAACAAACACACCTTTTCTGAAAAGAGTTGAACTCTCCTGGACATATATAAGAACATAAGAACATAAGAACATAAGAAGAGCCTGCTGGATCAGGCCAGTGGCCCATCTAGTCCAGCATCCTGTTCTCACAGTGGCCAACCAGGTGCCTGGGGGAAGCCTGCAAGCAGGACCCGAGTGCAAGAACACTCTCCCCTCCTGAGGCTTCCGGCAACTGGTTTTCAGAAGCATGCTGCCTCTGACTAGGGTGGCAGAGCACAGCCATCATGGCTAGTAGCCATTGATAGCCCTGTCCTCCATGAATTTGTCTAATCTTCTTTTAAAGCCATCCAAGCTGGTGGCCATTACTGCATCTTGTGGGAGCAAATTCCATAGTTTAACTATGCGCTGAGTAAAGAAGTACTTCCTTTTGTCTGTCCTGAATCTTCCAACATTCAGCTTCTTTGAATGTCCACGAGTTCTAGTATTATGAGAGAGGGAGAAGAACTTTTCTCTATCCACTTTCTCAATGCCATGCATAATTTTATACACTTCTATCATGTCTCCTCTGACCCGCCTTTTCTCTAAACTAAAAAGCCCCAAATGCTGCAACCTTTCCTCGTAAGGGAGTCGCTCCATCCCCTTGATCATTCTGGTTGCCCTCTTCTGAACCTTTTCCAACTCTATAATATCCTTTTTGAGATGAGGCGACCAGAACTGTACACAGTATTCCAAATGCGGCCGCACCATAGATTTATACAACGGCATTATGATATCGGCTGTTTTATTTTCAATACCTTTCCTAATTATTGCTAGCATGGAATTTGCCTTTTTCACAGCTGCCGCACACGGGGTCGATATTTTCATCGTGCTGTCCACTACAACCCCGAGGTCTCTCTCCTGGTCGGTCACCGCCAGTTCAGACCCCATGAGCGTATATGTGAAATTAAGATTTTTTGCTCCAATATGCATAATTTTACACTTGTTTATATTGAATTGCATTTGCCATTTTTCCGCCCATTCGCTCAGTTTGGAGAGGTCTTTTTGGAGCTCTTCGCAATCCCTTTTTGTTTTAACAACCCTGAACAATTTAGTGTCGTCAGCAAACTTGGCCACTTCACTGCTCACTCCTAATTCTAGGTCATTAATGAACAAGTTGAAAAGTACAGGTCCCAATACCGATCCTTGAGGGACTCCACTTTCTACAGCCCTCCATTGGGAGAACTGTCCGTTGATTCCTACTCTCTGCTTTCTGCTTCTTAACCAATTCCTTATCCACAAGAGGACCTCTCCTCTTATTCCATGACTGCTAAGCTTCCTCAGAAGCCTTTGGTGAGGTACCTTGTCAAACGCTTTTTGAAAGTCTAAGTACACTATGTCCACTGGATCACCTCTATCTATATGCTTGTTGACACTCTCAAAGAATTCTAATAGGTTACTGAGACAGGACTTTCCCTTGCAGAAGCCATGCTGGCTCTGCTTCAGCAAGGCTTGTTCTTCTATGTGCTTAGTTAATCTAGCTTTAATAATACTTTCTACCAGTTTTCCAGGGACAGAAGTTAAGCTAACTGGCCTGTAATTTCCGGGATCCCCTCTGGATCCCTTTTTGAAGATTGGTGTTACATTTGCCACTTTCCAGTCCTCAGGCACGGAGGAGGACCCGAGGGACAAGTTACATATTTTAGTTAGCAGATCAGCAATTTCACCTTTGAGTTCTTTGAGAACTCTCGGGTGGATGCCATCCGGGCCCGGTGATTTGTCAGTTTTTATATTGTCCATTAAGCTTAGAACTTCCTCTCTCGTTACCACTATTTGTCTTAGTTCCTCAGAATCCCTTCCTGCAAATGTTAGTTCAGGTTCAGGGATCTGCCCTATATCTTCCACTGTGAAGACAGATGCAAAGAATTCATTTAGCTTCTCTGCAATCTCCTTATCGTTCTTTAGTACACCTTTGACTCCCTTATCATCCAAGGGTCCAATTGTCTCCCTAGATGGTCTCCTGCTTTGAATGTATTTATAGAAATTTTTTTTGTTGGTTTTTATGTTCTTAGCAATGTGCTCCTCAAATTCTTTTTTAGCATCCCTTATTGTCTTCTTGCATTTCTTTTGCCAGAGTTTGTGTTCTTTTTTATTTTCTTCATTCGGACAAGACTTCCATTTTCTGAAGGAAGACTTTTTGCCTCTAAGAGCTTCCTTGACTTTGCTCGTTAACCATGCTGGCATCTTCTTGGCCCTGGCGGTACCTTTTCTGATCTGCGGTATGCACTCCAGTTGAGCTTCTAATATAGTGTTTTTAAACAACTTCCAAGCATTTTCGAGTGATGTGACCCTCTGGACTTTGTTTTTCAGCTTTCTTTTTACCAATCCCCTCATTTTTGTGAAGTTTCCTCTTTTGAAGTCAAATGTGACCGTGTTGGATTTTCTAGGCAATTGGCCAGTTACATGTATGTTTAATTTAATAGCACTGTGGTCACTGCTCCCAATCGGTTCAACAACACTTACATCTTGCACCAGGTCCCGGTCCCCACTGAGGATTAAGTCCAGGGTTGCCGTCCCTCTGGTCGGTTCCATGACCAACTGGTCTAGGGAATAGTCATTTAGAATATCTAGAAACTTTGCTTCTTTGTCATGACTGGAACACATATGCAGCCAGTCTATGTCTGGGTAGTTGAAGTCACCCATTACTACCACATTTCCTAGTTTGGATGCTTCCTCAATTTCATATCTCATCTCAAGGTCTCCCTGAGCATTTTGATCAGGGGGACGATGGATCGTTCCCAGTATTAAGTCCCTCCTGGGGCACGGTATCACCACCCACAACGATTCTGTGGAGGAGTCTGCCTCTTTTGGGGTTTCGAGCTTGCTGGATTCAATGCCTTCTTTCACGTATAGAGCGACTCCGCCACCAATACGTCCTTCCCTGTCCTTCCGATATAGTTTATATCCAGGGATAACCGTATCCCACTGGTTTTCTCCATTCCACCAGGTCTCGGTTATGCTCACTATATCAATGCTCTTCTCTAAGACCAAGCACTCCAGTTCTCCCATCTTGGTTCGGAGGCTCCTAGCATTAGCGTACAGGCACTTGTAAGCAGTGTCTCTCTTCAAGTGTCTTTGGCACTTGTGGTTAGGCCTGTGGTAATTTTGCTCTTCTGAATTTATATCCTGTGCCCCTGCTCTCACAATGCCTACTTCTAGGCCTACCCCTTTTAAAATTTCATCATTTCTTTGGTTTTTATCCCAGGGGGGAGGTTTATTCCGAACCGGACCTTTCTATGAACTTCTAGGTTGGATAACTGCAATTAGCTTTATATGAGGACAACTTTGAAGACTGTTTGGAAACTGCAGCTAGTTCAAATACTGTGTCTAGGCTGGTGGCAGAAACCCAGATGACATGACCAAAGCCTGATTCAGGCATTCAGCAACTCACACAATTAGAAGGAGAGTGGGTTCATGTTTAGAGGCCACCATGCCATCCATGTCACCTGACCCCACAGTCTTCTTTGTGCCAGAGGGGGAAGGTGTGTGAAGCACCAGCTTGTTCTACCTGAGCAAACTCCCTGCATAATTTGAAGCTGGCACAGTCAGGATTCTAAATCACGTGGGGAGCTTACCCATGTAGAGCAGGCGTCCTACTTCAGACCGCCCCAGTCAATGTGTGTAGGGCTGTCAAACGTTGACTGGACAGGCAGTGGAATCTGACTTCAATTCTGGCAGCAAGATACTGCATTTGAGGGCAACAGGCTACTTATTGGGGTACAGGACAGGCCATGTGGCACACAAAGCTCTGAGGTACACAAAGAGCTGGGGAAATTGCTGTCCCTACTTGCCCCTGCCCTTGCATTTGGCAGTTGCCTCACTTTGCCTAATGGCAGGGCTGGCCCTGAACTTTGTAAAAGTTGTCTGTATTATTTTCAGGTCACAACCGACTGACACAGGCATACTGCAGGCACACAGGCTAGCACAAATTGTAGTTTTATTTGGAATGCTGTCAACCTACTCCCTTGAAAAAGCCCACTTGGAATGAATGTAATTCCTTAGTTTGTCAATGCAAGAAAACCCTTTTATGGCTCCTGGTACAAACATGGAATTGACATAGTCATGCAGATACAAATTAAAAGGAATTCAGTGTATTTAATACACTTCTACTACGCTGTGTGTGTGCACACATGACAGAGAGAATACCGTAAGTTAGGTGTATTTTAGATGATAAATTAAAAACACACCCTCTGAAGCAGATGCCCAGGAGAACACGTTATCTTTTAATGAATGACTGAAAGGAATTAAATGCTGGGAATAACTCTACACTTCAGTTTGGTTCAACTGGATTGCTTTCCCCCATTGGGAGAATACAAAATATTGCTAAGTTTTAAAAAGAATTGGAATTACTGTGCACAGTAGTGTTTTGGGGGGGGTGAAGGCAGGGCAGCACTGCGTACCTGGTTTCCGGACACCAGGCGTTGCTGACACATACCAAGAAGGAGGGGCAAGGTGGAGGGAGCTCAATGTGGTGCAGGCACAGCAGTGGCATAAGTATCAGATTGGCTCTGCTACTGCACTCACACACCTCATTCCCCACCCCTTCCCCTCTTGGTAAGTGGCAGTAACCATCACCATCCATAAGCCAGTTATGTAATGCTGCTCCACCTTCACTGCCCACAATTGACTGTGTATCTGTTTATTTATCTGCATAAATACAATGCTTCCAATGCAAAAACATCTTGTTCCAGCACACAATAAGCCTACAAATCACAAAATAAGAATAACCATACAAGAAAAGTATTAGTAAAAAGTGTTAATGTTTCAGAACTTAAATAATGCAGGAGCTTGATAATTCTCCTTGAGGAAACTATTCCAAAGTGTGGGTGCCATCACCATAAAGACCCTGCTCCAGCATATATGTTGAGACCAAAACAGTGAACAGGAGCACTCCACACTCCTTATTGTTGCAGGTCCAGCTTGTATTTAAATCAAAAGGTGATAGTTGGATACAACTTGGTGTTACAAAGTCATACCCACTGAAATTGATGAACAAAACTAGCTTTCTTAGTTGGATAACCAATTGTCCAAATGTCCTGAATGAAGCTATCATTGTAATAATCAGTACTGAAATCAGTTCATTATCTAAGATGCCTTAAGAGATGTGCTGCTACAGAGACTTAAAATGCTCTCAACTCGACCCCAAAATTGTCCTATTAATATAATGTACTAAATGTCCATGAATAAATATTTCAATATGGAACTTGAGCAAGAGAAAATCTTGCTGGCAGAGAAAATAAGCGGTGCTGACTCCATTGTTTCTTTTAAAAACAATTGAAGTTAAAATCACAATGCAGCCAAAGTTAAGCACAAATAAGTTCCACTGATTTCAAAGCAAAGAGTGATTTAAGCACAAGCTTAATTTCCCATGGAAAGCAATGGGACTTCAAAGTTTTCAGGCTTGGCTGGATTGTGTCCTAAATGACTGTCATAAAAAAAAAGATTCATGACATCTCTCCTTAAAAACAGTTTTGTTTTTAAATAACATTTTGAAGCATTTGCACTAAATTAAAATGGTTTAACTTTAAGTCATCTTCTTGCAGAAAGACCTATTTATACTAAAATGGTGTATAGTATAAGAAACAAGAGATAGGACAATCAGAGGGCTATCAATGGATGACAGCTATATGCTACTTCTATGATTAAAGACTGCCAATTGCTGGGGTCAATAGCAAGAAAAGGCTATTGCCCTCATGTCCTCCTTGTGGGCTTCCCACAGGCATCTTGTTTGCCACTGAGGGAAACAGGATGCAGGACTGACTATATAGGCCTTTGGTCTGATCCATTCTTGGCTCTTCTTATATTCTTACCAATAACAGAAGCAACTGAGCTGGGATGGAAAGATCTGTCCATTCTGGTTCTCTCCGTTTCTCATTTTTTCCAATCTGAAACTTAGTTATCCACATTGGATTGGGGTTTGGATTGCTCTGTAAGTCTGGATCCAACCCAATGATCTCTAAAAAAAATGGTCTAAGTGAAAAGGAAAGGAAACCTTTTAGCCACTATTTCAGCAGTAGCGTCTAAATCGGTCTTGCAAGAGTTCTCCCCCCTCTGCCCTTTCATTATCCATTGAAGAGTTCAAAAGTCAAAGCTTTCCCAAAGACTCATGATGCCTGGTCACATGTTGTCCATTTAAAGCTCCCAATGTTTAGTTACATAGAACAGACTGAACCCTCTTCCAATCTGACAATCCCTTGGGAGCCGGTCGAGTTCACAGTGACTGCAGAGGGGATAGAAAAGCAGGGTAGGATAACCTCAGACGCTGTGAGCTTCTACAGTCACAGAACAGATGCATTTCCACTGGCTCTTGTTTGAGGAGGAACACACATTACAACAGATGAGGGAAAAACATATTGTTATTCTAAAGCAGTCCCCTGCCTAGCTACATATTATGGTCTAGATATTTAACCTTCTACTTGTGATAGGTCAACAGAAAACAGTATAAATATTTAGAAATGTAACTTTCAGTTTATTTTTATATATATACCCACACACGTACCTTATGAGTTGTATCATCACTAAGTAAGCATTCCATCAGTGCAAGGATTACCACTAGCGGAATGGGACTTCCCCCCTGCTCCCCCCATGCACCACCTAAATCTGTTCTAGAGGCTCCCCCAACCTCCCAGAGCACATTTGGGGAGGGTGCAGGGCATGCATGGGGGGAGAAGAGAGGGAAGTCCTCTTGCACTACTGGTAATCCTTCTGCTGAGCTGCTGACGGGACATGTTAGTTGAATACTGCCCTACATACACATCATTGCTACAGCAGGCTCCAGAGTACTCCAAAAAAACCTTTTGTTTCTGTTTGGCTTATCTCTTGGCCTAGGTGCTTAATGTTGGGTTGATGGCCAGTTTGATGTACGAGTGCCTCAAATCATTTGTTGGGGCTTATCTTCTTCTTCAGCTAGAATTCTGCTCCTGAGGTGTGTAGACACAGTGCTTGCCATATGAAGCGGGTGGGCCTATGTAAGTCAAATGCCCATATTCAGTACAGTTTGCATGTTACAATTCCAGAGAAGTGCCAAAAAGTACATCAAATGTGGTACTGCTGTATCTCCAAAATTTACCTCCCTGGTTTTAATTTTAAAGTGCATCTACACGATCCATCTGGGACGGCAACATCCACCTACCCCTCCCTTCCTTAACTCCCCCCACATATGAGTTACTCTGAAATGAAACTACAATGTGCAGGGCCGGCTCCAAAAGGCAGCCAGGTGAGGTCCTGTCTGAGGGCCCGTGGGGCTACAGGGGCCCCTGAGAGGCCCCTCCGCTCCCCTTCCACGATTCACGGCAGGATCACTGCCGCGGATTGCACGACGAGAGCTCTGGAGCCTCCGCCATTCCCTTGCTTCAACCCAACCTTCTTGACTGTTGTGCAGTTTCATGCACAGTCCTACCCTTAACCAAGATGGTGGCCGAGTTTCCCTAAGGGGCTGAAGCTTCTGCCACCATCTTGGTTGATGGCGCACATGTGTGCTACATGTGCGCATCCCTGCCATGAGCCAAGATGGCGGCAGAGGCTTCAGCCCCTTAGGGAAACCTCAGCTGCCATCTTGGTTAAGGGCAGTGCTGCACGTGCAACCGCATAACAGCAGAGAAAGGTAGGTTGAAGCAAGGGAATGGCGGGGGCTCCAAAGCTCTCGCCATGTGATCCGCGGCAGCAATCCTACTGTGAATCGCGGAAGGGGAGCGCCGGGGCCCAGGGCAGGCTTGTGCCCAAAGGCCCCGGCATGTCTGGGGCCGGCCCTGACAATGTGCCTCCAGACTGTCGTTTTAAGGGAGGGATACTAGAAATGTAGAGCTGTGCAATTAAAGTGAATTAAAGCACTCTGTTGCCCCAGTGCAACAAATCTACTTAAAAACATACCACCACCTTTTTCAGTTAGAAAAGTGAGGGGGAAAAGGAATGAAAAATGTGGAATGAACAAATGATTAAGGGAAAGGCACCCCACAGGCAAATCATGACGAATTCTCACTGACGTAACCGCTCCTAAACAAATCAGCACAAATACTCAGTAAAGACTGAGTATAGTCTAATCACCACGTAAGCTTTGTGCACGCAAATCAAGTTGGATGCTGTACAACAGGTGAGCCAGAGGAGCCCTCAGTGAGCCGCTCAAATTATTATGCACCAAGCCAAAATGCAGCCCACCAATTTCTCAACAACCATTTACCAAGCCTGTAAAGGGATCAGTATACATGGCTGTTGGGCTGATTTACAGGTAGATGTGTCACATGTTGTGTATATATATTGTATAGAAAGCTAGAGGATGCATTTCTGCTAAGGATGGGCAAGAAATTTGATTCAGTTCGCATTTTAAGCTGAATCTATCAAATTCGCACTTTCTGAAACAATGTAAGAACCGAAACACATCCATCCTTTGAAATTCACACCTGTCTGAATTTTGCAGTACAGTTCGCCAACCAAACAATGTTTACAAAAATGCATATGACAGGGGAAAGCGTGCAGAAAAATGAATATATGTATGAAAATAACATGCAGAAATGCATTCTGTAATGAAGAACTGCTTGCAAAAATATGTACATTAGTTCAAACTACCTACAAAAATCTGTTTATTAGGAGAAATTTGCACTAAATGCTGGAGAATTTTCATGAGAATTAAAAAAAAAACCCACCAAAATTGCTGCAGAAATGTGCAGAACTGAATTTAAGATTGGAAAAATGAGAAACCGAGAGAACCGAAATTGCAGATCTTTCCATCCCTAATTTCTGCAAGTATTTATCCTGTGGAGCAACCACATTAGTCACTCTCTTAGAACTGGTTGCCTACTATCAAGCATGCTTTGACCTTTTTCATCCTGCTAGCTGTAGCGTGTCCTGCCAGTAGAATTGTTTTAGCAGTTTTGGGTGCTTGTGCTTTGTACTTTGGCAATTTTTGGAATTCAATAATATGACTAAAGTTGCTTCTACCAGAACCAGCCCTCTGTGCTTGGGAGAAGGAATAAATATTACCTGTAGCTCAGTGGCAGAGCATCAGTTTTGCATGCAAATGGTCCCAGGTTCAATCCCCAGCATGTCCAGATCAGGATGGGAGAGGCTCCTGCTTGAAACCTGGGAGAGCCACTGCCAGTCAGTATAGACAATATTGTGCTTAATGGACCAAGGGTCTGACAATATAAGCAGCTTCCTATGTTCCTGATAGAGTGTTTCTAATTCTAGAAAGCAGCAATTCCCAAGCGTCGGGCTGGGAATCTGTTCAGTAGTTCACTAGATTGCCAACAGTATTTCTGGTTCAGCACAAACACATTGAAAATCCATCATAATCTGAAGTGCTGCATATTTGAGCCACATTTGATTTAATAATGTTTACATAATTCTCATGAAACAACAAGGATGCCCACTGATGGCCACATTGCACTCATTCTACAATATTGGTATTAAAAAAAAAGATTGCCTCCCAGTTAAGGATGTAAGAGAAATTCAGTTCGCATTAAAGAAGCTACCTAATGCATACTTTCCAAAACTATGCACAAACCAAAATGCAGCCATCCTTTGAAATTTGCACTTCTCTGAATTTTGCAATGCAGTCCTCCAACCAAGTAATGTGTATAAAAACACATATAGCAGTGAAAATAGCATACAAAAATGCATTACATAAGGGGAAATGTTTTGCAAAAATGTGTTTATTAGGCAAACTTGCATGCAAAGATATGCATATAAGGAGAAATGTGCACTAAAATGCTACTGAATTTTCATGAGGACTTGTTTTACAGAATTTCGCAAACTGGAGATATTAAGAACTGAACTTAAGAGAGAAAATGAGAAAATTTACACATTCCCCCATTTCTACTCCAAATACAAAAAAAAAGAGTCAAACCTCAGAAAATCTTGGTATTGCTATGCTTATGAACGATCAGAATGAGAAAACTTTCTTTTGAGTAACCATATATAGGAGTAAACTGTAGATGTGTGCAGGACAGCTTGCCAATGAGCATGATCCTGTCAAAGTTAAGCATTCAAGCCCTATTGATATCCATAGGAGAAAGAGGTAAGCACACATTTCATTCCAGACAGGAATCCCTGGCCATTCTATAATCTTGCTCCCCATTTAATAATTCTTACACTGACTGCTGGGAAGTGGTGGAAGAATTAATTAAGCAAAGTGTGCTTAGCATTTTGTAGATTGTGTACAAGATCAATTAGTGCTTTATTGCTAAGCATGAAAAGCATTCCCTGCCCAGGTTTCCAGTTTGTCAAGATGTGATTTGCTATTAGCAAATAGTTCATGCCAAAAAGGCCAAAGAATGTGAGGTTCAGAAATTCAGGGACAGAAGAAAGCAAGACATGACTACAATCTTTTCCTCGTTTTTTAAAGGGGGGAAATGAATTTAGCATAATAAATTGTTTTGAAGAGTGGTTCTGCTGGGTTGCAACAATGAGTGCAAGATTTTAAGAAAGTGATTTTTGGTTGCCCAACTTCAGACAATGGCCTGATTTGTAACACTAAGCCAAACTATGGCTTAGCAAGAACAAGCAGCAGTGTGGGCACCCAGAGCAAAAATCGTGGCCATACTGCTCCTCCCCTGGTCCTGCTATGCTACATGGAGTTAAACCATGGTTTGGCTTAGCATTATGTTTGAACCAGAGCTTGTGGTTTGCCTCAATCCCAAGAAATGTGAGCTGTTTCATACAAGAAATGTAACTTTAAGAACTGGTTCCTGAGCTTGCTTTTTTCTCCTCCATTCCATTCCCTTTTTCCTCATGTGTTATGTCTTTTTGATTGCAAGACTGAGGTGAGGGACTCTCTTACTGCTGATCTTTGTAACCTGTTCTGGAAGTCTTTTCAGTTAAAAAGTAAGGTAAAAAATAATTTCAATAAATCAATATTCCAGACTTTACATGTTCTGTGCCACCAACACGGTATATATGAATACAGGCTTCCTCTAATGAAGATGATGCAATATATAAACTGCAGTTTGAGTCCTGAAACACTTTGGGAAGCACTTTGAGCTGTTTATTTATTTGGATATATTAACATAATAATATATTAGCATATTAACCTACTTTGCAGTTGAAAAGACTCCTAGAGCGGCTTACATACAATTAATTACAACAAGACAGTCCCTGCCCACAGGCTTACAATCTAAAAAGACATGACACAAAAGGAGAAAGGGATGAGAAGAGGAAAAACACCAATCCCAAGCAGCAATTCTTAAAGTTAAATAGTAGCTCTTATAATGACCAGATGTTATCTCTATGTATGTCACTAGCTCCTTTTCCCTCATAAATGTTATATGTGTTCCTAATTTAGCCACACACCAACTAAAACTCTTGCATGGCTCAGACAGAATATCTTGGACAAGCTGGTTGCAATGTATGCCTTAAAGCTGTGTATCTCAAAAGAACCCTGTGGAACAACAAATCTACCAGGTGGGTACACTTGCAAAAACAAGCCCATTACTCTCTCTCTCTCTCTCTCTCTCTCTGCTGGCAGTCAGATGCTTCTGTTAAAATTTGTAGAGAACAGAAAAAGGAGTACCAAGCAATAGAATTCCATGTGGCTAAACAAAAAACAAAACTATTAAAAAGAGCACCAAAGAGGTCCGACCCAGAGGGGGCAGAAAATGAAGCTATAGGGGTGGGTTCGACGAGGAAGAGGCCTTCTGCATTCGGGTGGTCATACAAAGGGTATGTGAAAGGGATCTATTCTTTTATAATAAGAGCATAAGAAGATCCCTGCTGGATCAGGCTAATGGTCTGCCTAGTCCAGCATCCTGCTCTGATAGTGGCCAACCAGATGCCTATGGGAAGCCTGCAAGAAGGACCAGAGTGCAACAGCGCTCTCCCTCATTTGTGATCCCCAGCAACTGGTATCCAGAGGCATACTACTCTGCACAATGATGTTGCAATGTTAACGGTTGTGCTGGGCCAAAATATTTGGCCCAGAATTCTCTTGCTGGTTTTAGGGATGGGGCAAAAAGGTTTCTGAAACATTGGGTTTTCAGTTTTTACCTTTAAAGATGAGACAGCAGAGGGTCTCTCTCTCTCTCTCTCTCTCTCTCTCTCTCTCTCCCTCTCCCTTTTCATTTTAAACAACCCCCTCAAAAGCCTTGCCATTGCTTCAAGTGGAACATATCTGTGTTTCTGGAACAGAATTCTGTTGTGCCCTGGGGCATTCTGTTCTTAAAATTTTATTTATTTATTTATTTATTTGAAATATTTCTATCCTGCCCTTCTACCCTACAATAGGACACTCAGGGCAGCTACAGTAAAATAGCACACATATATAGTAAAATACACAATAAAAACACAATAAAAACAGTAAATTGAAATGCATAAAATACAATTAAAATACATAAAATGCATTATGCATACACATACACACATACAAACATACATAAATGTATATCTGTGCATACACATATAAGAGAGTGAGAATAAAAGAACTTAAAAGATAAAAATAAAAGATAAAAAACTTTAAACAGTGTCAGGCTGACCTGTCAGTTCCAACCAAAGGCTCTCTGGAACAAAACAGTTCTTACAAGTTTCCGGAAAACCATCAGGGAGGGAGCAAAGAGGGGCTTCTTGGGGCAGGGAATTCCAAAGTCTGGGAGCCACAATTGAAAAGGCTCTCTCCTGCATCCAAAATGCATCCAAGTTGATGAGCACAGCTGAGCTGTCTCTTGAAGTGACAGTACATTTTGCTTTTTGTTGAAAGATTTTATTTATTTATTTATTTATGATTTTATTTGTATCCCACCCTTCTTCCTAGCAGCAGCCTAGGGCAGCAAACAAAAACACTAAAAACACTTTAAACATCATAAAAACAGACTTTAAAATACATTAAAACAACTTTAAAAAACATTTTTAAAAGTTTTCAAGACATCTTAAAAAAGTTTACAAACATATCATTTTTTAAAAAAGGTTTAAAAACATATTGAAAAGTAATTCCAACACGGACGCAGACTGGGATAAGGTCTCAACTTAAAAGGCTAGTTGAAAGAGGAAGGTCTTCAACAGGCACCGAAAAGATAACAGAGATGGCACCTGTCTAATATGTTAAGGGAGGGAATTCCACAGGGTAGGTGCCGCCATGCTAAAGGTCCATTTCCTATGTTGTGCGGAATGGACGTCCTGATAAGATGGTATCTGCAGGAGGTCCTCAGTCCTCACCTGCAGAGCACATTGATTGACTGGGTATATAAGGGATAAGACAGACTTTCAGGTATCCTGGTCCCAAGCTGTATAGGGCTTTGTACACCAAGACTAGAATATTGAACTTTTAAAAAAAACATTTGGCCACCTTGTCCAGGTAAGACAATCAATCAAATTTGCTTGCCCCCCTGAAAGTTGCCATATTTCTCCCCATTTTTGTGGGGATCAAAATGGACCAGCTTTGCTACATATACACAGAAGCTAGAATCCTCTTGGCTCCTGTTTTTAACCTAAGCCAGGTATAGCTTCTTCCATTCCGCACCCACTTTGTCCTTAACTGGAGACTTCTTTATTCGATAGTTTGTTCACGGGAAGGTTCTGCTGTTTATAAAGAAACAGGCTCAGTCTTGATTTACATGTAAGCAGAAACTGACACAAAAGTAGGCTTGAAGTTGTTTGCACATACTTTGACTACAGGGCACAATTATTTCCGTCTCTGAACAGAATGGGAGCAAATGCTTTCTCTGCTCTTTGACCTGATTAGTATATAGCACTATAAAACCCCATACACTCTTGCAAACAGTTTCCCAAAAGCTCCGGAGGGGAAAAAAAAGAGCTATCCCATTTCATGTATGCAAAAGAATCAGGGCCTTGTTTGTCTGTAGCTTCTGTATATGTAGCTTCTCTAGACTCACTCTTTGCAGATCTATTTTGCAATTACAAGCAATGCTGTTTAGCGACTTAAAAACAACGAGAAAACACCTCTCTGTAATGCAATATTTTAGCAGCCTTCTCTCTGCCTTCCCCCCATCTTTCTAGGAAGATCAGAACAGGAATGTCCCAACTTCCTGTTGTACAGCTGAGGTAGTCAGAAATGACACTCCTCCAAATGCCCTTAATTCCCATGGAAGTCGTCTTAATTAGTAATTCTTTGCATAGCAGTTAAAGCATTCAAAAGGCTTAACAGGCACTTTATTTCATTCATTTGTACAACCTTGTGGAGTAGGTTGCTATCATAAAGTAGAATGGACAGTGTTGGATTTCTGACTTGAATCCTAAGAGTTTGGATCCTCAGAAATTCCTCCAATCTCTCCTCTTATGCTTAAAATGTTTCTCGGGGCGGATTCAGATGTCAAGAGTGTTTTTTTTCATTCTGCTGATTAAATCCATGATAGCTGCTACAGTGCAGATCATAACGTCAGGCAAAGACTGGAAGAATGCTCTAAACCTGGCCACATAGGCTTTGAAGTGGGGTTTCCCAAACGTCTGAGTTCATTGACCCCTTGATGAGCTTATGAAGTTTTCTTTGTCTCCTACCCAAATTCTTAGGAATGCAAATAAAATAAAATCAAGAAATACCAATACATAATCAATATTTATTAACCATCAGTCACCATTTATATAGAATACTGTTGTATTATGGAATCACATTAAATACAGAGGTTCCTCACTGGCAAGAGCTCAAGAAACGATAGCAAATTAAGGAGTACAAGGAAAAGTCCATATGGGTTCTGTGCATGGTTCACAATAATAAATACAATGCATGACTCATATCTTGCTAACATTAGAGGTCAGACCTGAAGTCAAGACTTCCTCCTTAGCCCCCTTTTTTACCCAGAATAGTAGCCTTTAGTTCAATCTGTTGGATCCATATGCCATGCTTCAGTTTTCATAGAATCATAGAATGGTAGAGTTGAAAAGGGTCTATAAGGCCATCAAATCCAACCCCCTGCTCAATGCAGGAACCCAACTTAAAGCATATCTGACAGGTGGCTGTCCAGCTGCCTCTTGAATGCCTCCAGTGCTGGAGAGCCCACCACCTCCCTAGGCAATTGGTTCCACTGTTGTAATGCTCTAACAGTTAGGAAGTTTTTTCGGATGTTCAGCTGAAATCTGGCTTCCTATAACTTGAGGCCATTATTCTGTGTCCTGCACTCTGGGATGATCGAGAAGCGATCCTGCTCCTCATCTGTGTGGCAACCTTTTGAGTACTTGAAGAGTGCTATCATCCCTTCCCTCAGTCTTCTCTTCTCCAGGCTAAACATGTCCAGTTCTTTGAGTCTCTCCTCATAGTGCTTTGTTTCCAATCCCCCAATCATCCTCATTGCCCTCCTTTGAACCTGTTCCAGTTTGTCTGCATCCTTAAAGTGCGGTGTCCAGAACTGGACACATTACTCAAGATGAGGCCAAACCAGTGCCGAATAGACGGGAACTAGTGCTTCATTTGATTTGGAAACTATACTTCTGTTAATGTTTTAAAGATATTATTTTTAAAAAGGTATTGGCTTTAACTTTTTTTTTTAATTATGCCTTATCCTTCCCATTGAAATAAAAAAAGAATCCCTCAGATATTAAGAAGCATCTCTCATGCACTGGAACAAACACAACAAAAATTCTTCTGCCATCTTAAAGACCAAGGCTGCATACACACCATATATGGCTTCCTCCAAATAATCCTGGGAACTGTAGTTTGCCAGGAGGGCTGGGAATTTTACCCCTCACAGAGCTATAATTCTCAGCACCCTTAAACTAATTCTGGCAAAATATTTCGTGGACTAACATCCACTTCATCAGATGTACACCAAAAGCTTGACATCAAGGTGAATGTATTTTCTGTGCAGGATTAAACTAACTTTATGGATGAATAGAAAGGTATCACCTAGTAACTTTTATTCTCCTCCCTTTCTGTACACTGACCTTCCAAAGACTTTTGTTTTCCACGCCAAGTTTGATTAGGTTTTCCTATGAAAAGAAGCAAACACAAACCTCAGGGTTTCCCCTGCACTAAGGCTATATAACCCAGGTCATCAGTCCCTACTTCTTATCCTGAGATTATGCTGGTTTTAGGTGGTATATCTTATCTTTATAACCCTTTGTGTATAAGACAGATACAACTAAAATTATGGTAGCAATTGTCTTACTGCAGTTTTTTTTCTGTTAGCAGAAAAGAGAATTATTATACTTATTCATGGGAAAGAGGTTGTTTTCCTTTGAAACAATAAAACACAAAAATGCAATGTCCCAAACAAATATGATTTTAGAGCCCGAGTTAATTATTGGCTGGAGGGTTATTTTGCTAGATGGGGGAGAAATTTGATTCAGTTCACATTTGTAGGTAAACCAAAATAATTCACACTTTCCAAAACAATATGCAAACCAAAACACAGCCATCCTTCAAAATTTGCACTTCTCAGAATTTTGCAATACAGTTTTCCAGCCACGTAATGTATAAAAAAATGCATATTCCAGGGCAAAGTGTCTATAAAAATGCATATATTAGTGTAAATAGTATGTAATAATGCATTATATAAGGAGAAATTGCTTTGTTAAAAATGTGTCTATTAGGTAAAATTGCACACAAAGATTTGTATATTAGGAGAAGTTAGCACGAAAATGCTGCTGAATTTCCATGAGGACTTGTTTTTTGAAAATTGCAAATTGATGTGGAAATGTTCAAAAGTGAATTTAAGAGTGGAAAAATTAGAAATGGAGGGATATTGACACATTCACCCATCCCTATATTTTGAACACATATACATAATAGGAAGGTGAAGTCAATGTAAGATTTTGCTGCTGCATTCAGGAAGAACAAAACTTGACAATTAGGGTGGAATAAGTGGGACCTGCATATTGCAGCGTGGAGGCTGGTGATCCAATGTCAGTGGGGCAGTGAATCTGCTCATGGTTTTAGACCAAACTTTCAATGAGCTGTCCGAGGTGCTGAAAGCTGGTTCCTAACAACTAGGCTTTAGCTGCACCCTAAGAATGTGCATTGACAAAGTCCTGGGTACGAATCTTATCACAGCCATGAACACAGTAGGTGGCCATTCTAGTACCCATCACTGCTGTTGTGAATAACATCTCATTTTCTTTAAAAACTGTTTACTTTAGGGCAATCAGCATTACGAATCAAATAATTCAAAATGTTCATAGGAACAACAAGTTTATAATAATAATTGTCTTCCTAAAATCAACAGTTTCTAAAACCTAAAACCAACATTGGGCAGTTTGAAGATTTGCAGCCATTTTGGGGGAAAACTGATGGGGTGAGGATGATGTGACCAGGCCAGAAAATATGCTATCTTATCCAAGAACACACCTCAGAACAGAAACTCTCTGTATGCATATTTGCCAACAGGCACTTAGCTGGGCCCTAGACTTACAGAGCAAGTATGGAGAGGCAGATTACGCCTGCTGGCTCTGCCACCAACATTGCTTCACTCCACTGACCCTGCTCCAGAACACTGCTTAGAACAGGAATGGTAGGGGGAGTTGTGGCCCTCCAGATGTTGTTGGACCCTAACTCCCATCAAACCCAGCCTTCATGGCCAATGGTCGGGGCTGTAGTCCAACAATGTCTGGAGGAGTCATCGGCTCCCCAGCCCTGGCTTAGGAACACAAATGTCTACAGTACACAAATAAGTGGCCCTTTTCAGACCTTTGGTTTTCCAAATGGAGGTTTCAGACAGAACCAGTGCAGTGCAGTGGTGTTGCTGAAAGTATCAAAGGGCATGTTCCCATTCCCCGTTTCATTTGTTTGCTGTTCATGTGGAGGGAATTTGTGAAAGGGGGTTGTACTTCTGGCACTTCAAGAGCATTTGATCCCAGGGAGAGGAAGGGGGAGAGGGAGAGGGAGGGGGAGGGGGAGAGGGGGAGAGGGAGAGAGAGAGAGTATCTGATGTAGTGGACTTTATTCCATGAAAGCTTATGCCGTAATTAATCTGTCAGTCTACAACACACCACAAGATTCCTTTATCATTTTAGTTAGCCACAGGAAATTCACTTTCTCTCAGCCTCTGCATCCTATCTGAAATATGGATATAATAGCTGTGACCTACCCTGAAAGACTATTTAAGGATTACACAGAAGATGACATACATGAAGCTAATGCATAAATTAATTGACAGCTTCTGGGTCTCAAGGCTGCCTTCACATAAACATCCTCCTTTCCTGCCAACCTTCGATACATAGCTGCCCATCACAACTATCCAGGGTTGTTGGGAAAGCACCCTGTACAACCTCAGAAGCACATTTTCTTTCATGCCACTTCACACTTCCCAGTGCTCAGATGCCACACAGAACATGGGGCTAAACCTCAGTGAATCCTGGCTCAAAATTAAGTGAGGGGGGAGGTTTTTCACACATTTTGCCTTTGAAAGCCACATTAGAAATAAAACAAGAACTTCAGTACCAAAAAGGCACCAGTACAAGAAGCAGAATGCTCCCAGCATTTAGCAACCTCCTCCCTTTTATCTTTGAGTGCAGGCAACTTTAGACATAGACTTATCTGCCTTAACATGCTTTTGGCAGAGAGAAGTATCTCCGTACCACAACAAGTGACATAAACGAGGAGCTCCAACAAAGATATTGCTTCAGTGCCTCTTTTGCTGCTGAGATCAGATGCCTTCATTAACTAGAACTGGCATTAAGTGCAACAGTGCTGTTACATAAGCAGGAGAAGGGTGTTTCCTTTCCTTATGTTTGAAAGTAGATTACTTTGCATAGTTATACGCTACTCTGAATACAGATCATATGCAAACAAAAAAATGCCAAAATAAAAGGAAACCCAAATACTCGGAAACCTATGTCAAATTACAAGCCTGAGTATTCAATCCAAACTTAAAAATGAATTGTCTCAGCTCTCATACCTATGCTTTTCAAAACCTCTTCGCTGCTGCATTAAAAAGAAGTACATAGGAGCATTTCAAAAGGATTTGAATATGGAGTTATTGAATACAGACTGCTTGAATACAGAGGTTCAGCCCTAGGCCATTTTAATAATTTTTCATTAAAACTCTCAGGTTGTAATTCTTTTAGGAATGCTGCATGGAGGTTCAGGCTCCAATGTTTGAGACCCTCTTTTTCTCCCAAGAGCAGGGTGGCTGTGTGTTTTATTTTAGAGTCCTTTGTTTGAAGGGCTGTGTCCAGTCCAAAGATAATGGACCCTAAGAAGGGAAATCAGTGGCCTTGAAGTTGCCCATTAACAGACAGCAACTGGATAGTATGCTAAGCTGGTGTGCAAGTCACCTGTTCACAGTCTTCCACACTAAGGTGAGATGTATTATTTTTCTATTTAAATTATAGTGATCATTTCTAAAATTTGCATGTATCTATATGAATTAGTATATTCAGGACACATACAAATCTGTGTCCTTTTTTTTTTTTTTTTGGAGATGTGCTTCCACCTTTTGGGCAATGTGTATGTGGCCAACCTACCAGGTAAGATTCCCCATCCCTCCTTCACAGATTTGCGTTCAAATTTTTTAAAAAATGGTTTAAACAAGTGGAGAAATGTTGAAGGTAATGTGGTGCTCTCTCGCTCTCTCTCTCACACACGCTTCTACCTCCTTTTAGGATTCACATAAAAACAAAAGGAGAGCCATGCTGCATATGACCAAAGGTCTCTTCAGGCCAGCATCTGGCTTTCCACAGTGGCCAACCAGACAGTAATGGGAAACCCAAACCAAAACATAAGTACAATGGCCCTCTCCTGGTGTTCTTTCCAAGCAATTTGGAAATATTTTAATACTGGAAAATGAAACAAATACTGTATCTCCAATATATATATATGTACAGTGTTTTTCATTTTATGATAAACATCTATATGCCACCTTTCAGCACAAAACTCCATGGAGACTTTACAAGTATAAAAAACCCAAAGTACAATTTAAATCCCCCTCTAGGATGCACACCTTAACATGGTGAGGGGGTTTGAGAGTGTTGAAGAAGTTGAGAGCAATGCCAAGAGGCTAGACTCCTAGCAGGGGCACCCATGGCGGAATGGTCAAAGCTGAGACACCAGACTAAGATGCATCCAAACTCAGAGGAAGGCAATGGTAAACCACCTCTGAATACCTCTTACCACGAAAATCCTATGAACAGAGTATCCAAAATGCAACACGAGATAGTGTTGGAAGATGAGACCCCCACGTCAGAAGGCACTCAACGAGCTACTGGGGAAGAACAAAGGACAAGTATGAGTAGCGCTGTGACTAATGACACAGCTGGGTCAAAGCCAAAAGGAACCCCAGAGGCTGATGCACACAGATGCGAAAGGAGAGTCTGGAGTTGTACAACACACACAGTAGGAACATGGAATGTGAGAAGCATGAACCAAGGCACGTTAGACATTGTCAAGCAAGAAATGGAAGTATCAACATTACAATACTTGGTGTGAGTGAATTAAAATGGATGGGAAAGGAACGTTTTCAGTCAGGCAACTACAAAATATTTTATGCAGGAAATGAGAAATTAAGACGAAATGGGGTTGCTTTAATAGTGAGAAGGGATGTAGCAAAAGCAATTAGGAGCTACAATGCAAGGTCTGAGCAAGTGATATCAATGAGATTAAATGGGAAACCTATTAACATAACCATCATCCAAGTCTATGTTCCAACAGCAAACACAGAAGAAGAGGATTGGAGAGATTTTATGTAGAAGTACAGGAAGAATTGGTCACACACCAAAACAAGATGTCCTGATAATCATGGGGGATTGGAATGCAAAAGTAGGGAACAGAGAAGAACTAGGAATTGTGGGGAAATGGGGCTTAGGAGACAGAAATGAAGCAGGAGAAAGACTGGTTGAATTTTGTGAAGCCAATAATTTGTTTCTTGCGAACACTTTTTTTGAGCAACCAGAAAGACAACTGTACACATGGACATCACCAAATGGTCAATATAAGAATCAAATTGATTATATAATTGGTAGCAGAAGTTGGAGAAGTTCCATACTTTCTGTGAAAACAAGACTAGGAGCAGACTGCGGTACAGATCATGAACTGGTCATATCGAAAATCAGAGTAAAGCTAAAGAAGAACAACAAAGCAATCATAATGCCAAAATACAATTTAAATAACATCCCAGAAGCATATAAAGATCAAATAAGGAACAGGTTTGAGGCTTTAAACTTAGTTGACAGAGAACCAGAAGAACTATGGACTGAAGTCAGAGACACTATCAGGGAAGAATGCAAAAAGACAATACCTCTACTTAAAAAGAGAGAAAGACCTCAATGGATGACTGAAGAAACTTTTAAAATGGTTAAAGAGAGAAGGAAAGCAAAAGCAAAAGGAGATAGAAATACGGTCAGAACCCTAAATGCAACTATACAGTGACTAGTACGTAGGGAGAAAGAGAATTATTACAATAGTTATTGTATAGAAATAGAAGAGGACAACAAAAAGGGAAGAACAAGAGCCCTATTCCAAAAGATTAAAGAAATGAAAGGGAAATTTAAACCAAGAGTAGGGATGTTGAATAATCAACAAGGGAACACATTGACTGACCAAGATGAAATAAAAGGAAGATGGAAGCAATACACTGAACAACTCTATAAAAGAGATGCCAGGATGACAGGCTCATTCATGGAGGAACCGTAAGATGAAGAACCAGAAATTCTAGAATGTGAGGTGAAAGCTGCTCTTAAAATACTTGGAAGAAACAAATCACCAGGAACAGACAGCATATCAATAGAGTTGCTACAAGCTACTGAGACTGAATCTGTCCAAATTTTGACTAAAATTTGTCAAGAAATATGGAAAACTAAACAATGGCCCACAGACTGGAAGCGTTGCATATACATCCCAATTCCAAAGAAAGGGGATCCTAGGGAATGCAGTAATTATTGAACTATCGCCTTAATATCCCATGCAAGTAAAGTAATGCTCAAGATTCTACAACAAAGGCTCTTACCATATATGGAGTGAGAAATGCTAGTCGTCCAAGCTGGATTTAGAAAGGGAAGAGGCACCAGAAGTCATATCACAAACATACTTTGGATAATGGAACAGACCAAGGAATTTCAGAAGAAAATCACCCTGTGCTTTATAGATTACAGCAAAGCCTTTGACTGTGTAGATCATGAAAAGCTATGGAATGCTTTAAAAGAAATGGGGGTGCCACAGCATCTGATTGTCTTGATGTGCAACCTATACTCTGGACAAGAGGCTACTGTAAGGACAGAATATGGAGAAACCAATTGGTTCCCCATCGGAAAGGGTGTGAGAAAGGGGTGTATTTTGTCACCCTATTTATTTAATCTATACGCAGAACATATCATACGGAAAGCAGGATTGGACCAAGATGAAGGAGGTGTGAAAATTGGAGGGAGAAATATCAATAATTTAAGATATGCAGATGATACCATACTACTAGCAGAAACCAGTAATGATTTGAAACGAATGCTGATGAAAGTTAAAGAGGAAAGCACAAAAGCAGGACTACAGCTGAACGTCAACAAGACTAAAGTGATGACAACAGAAGATTTATGTAACTTTAAAATTGACAATGAGGACATTGAACTTGTCAATCAATACCTCGGCACAGTCATTAACCAAAATGGAGACAATACAGTAGTCAAGAAGTCAGAAGAAGGCTAGGACTGGGGAGGGCAGTGGTGAGAGAACTATAAAAGGTCCTCAAATGGAAAGATGTATCACTGAAGACTAAAGTCAGGATCATTCAGACCATGGTATTCCCAATCTCTATGTATAGATGTGAACGTTGGACAGTGAAAAAAGCAGATAAGAGAAAAATAAACTCATTTGAAATATGGTGTTGGAGGAGAGCTTTGCACATACCATGGACTACAAAAAAGACAAATAATCAGGTGTTAGAACAAATTAAACCAGAACTATCACTTGAAGCTAAAATGATGAAACTGAGGTTATCATACTTTGGACACATCAAGAGAAGACATGATTCACTAGAAAAGACAATAATGCTGGGGAAAACAGAAGGGAGTAGAAAAAGAGGAAGGCCAAACAAGAGATGGATTGATTCCATAAAGGAAGCCACAGACCTGAACTTACAAGATCTGAACAGGGTGGTTCACGAGAGATGCTCTTGGAGGTCGCTGATTCATAGGATCGCCATAAGTCATGGTCGACTTGAAGGCACATAACAACAACAATTTAAATAGTATCTAAAATGCAAAACACAAAAAGGCAGCAGAAGTTGTAAAAAGCAGCAAGCATTTGTCGTAAAACAGCAGTTAGAAGAATATTCCAAAATATCCACAACAAAGGGTCTTCAAGACTAGATTAAAGTCCATCAGGAAAAGAACTACAGAGCATTCCACCCCCCACCCTGGTGCTGGGCTGGGCAGGAGGGATTGGATTAGGCTGAGGTGTGTTGGGGGTCAGCAGAAAGCCCCAAAATAGAGTGTTCCGATGGTGGAGGAAGGGTCGGTGCTGAGTCAGACCGGGATCCACTGGATCCCAAGCTGTTCTCATGGCCATCATATGACAGCATTGACCCCAATCTGGACCATCATGCCCCCCCATCCTCTGCCACACCCAGAGTAAGAAGCAAGACTGAGGATCTGGAGGTAGTCCTGCCTCTCTGCAAAACCCCAACGATGGGAGAGAAGAGTTTGGATTGCACCCTTAGCCAGGAATTCCTTAGGGAGAGAGTTCCATAATTTTAGTGCCAATATGGAGTAGGCAGCATTTATTTAGCTGGAAATGTTGAATTGACATTGAAAAATAACATATACGTGGATCTTATTTTTAAATTTGGATTCAGGATCCAAATTTATCCCCAATGCAAAATATGAGGCAAACTTTTAATTCCCTCTATTTTACTGCATAGTTAAGATTTCCCCCTCTTTTTCTCTTAAAAAATAACAAACAAAACTTCAGATATGGTATATATTTATGATGGCCACTTAGACTTTACTAAATGCTTTCCCAAAAAAATAAACACCGCCAAAGAAAGGAAAAAAGAAGACAGGTCTATGTAAAATTTGCACATGCTTGAAATGTAGTGTGCAGGTGTGACATTAGACTCTGGAGCCTCCTCTTTATATGGTAATGTGCATTTCTTCAAAATACTGTAAGCCAGCCTTCCTGTGTTTCCCATTCTGCTGTATGGGGCCCTGGACTTCTGCCCCCAAATCCTGCCCTGGTGGCACCACTGGTGACTGTGGCAAGGAGAAGCAAGGGTCACTGCTACCTGTTCATTCACTGCCCTTTCTATTGAGCATCTGGGACTGGACTGAAGGCAATGGTCCTTTCAGGACAAGACTTTAGGGTAGATGTCCAAAGTTCCACTCAGCAGAATGACAAGAGAACCCCCAGTCAGCAGGGCTGGCTTACCCCATTTTGAATTAAGCACAGTCTTACATATCATCATCTAAATAAGGGGGCATGTAACATCCCTGAGTATGGAGTCTAAAATTACTTAATTGCACCACTGACTGAGACTGGACTCAAGGCCACCACTACTCAGAGGAAGAATTGCACAAGCGTCAAGCTCCCCTCCACTTTGCCATTGCTGCTGAGTCACTAGTGGAGACTAGTGGCACCAATGCTCCAGGTTTTAGTCTGAGCTTTCAGGGAGCTGTCCAAGGTGCTGAAAGCACCATAGCCAACTCCTTGAAAGGTTGCTGGGAGCACCTTGGCCAGCTCCTTGAAAGTTCAGACTAAAACCCAGAGCAGATTTGCTGCCCCACTGGCATTGGAGCCACCAGTCTCCACTGCTGCCCATATAATGCAATCCATTATATATTTTTGAAAGTTGTTTATTACCAAGAATGTGAGCACCTCCAAAGATATTGTAACCAAACTTTGCATGATGGGTCTTGAGGGTTACATTTTTGTCTATGTTTGGATACAGTTGGCCAGCATTTGAGTCACGTTGGTGACCTGAGCCTTTCAAAATTTGGTTTCTTAAAAGTCCAGAGCAACACTGGCTATGAGGCTGCTAGTAACGATATAAAGCAGCTCCACTGATATCTCCTGTAGCATTGTCATGATTGTTCCCCTTCTTTTTTTCCAGCATTCACCTGTATAACTGCAGCATTTGCAGTTTTTTATGGTAGCCCAGAAAGCGGGTTGTGGGGGTGTGTGGACCCGTGACTCTCCACAGATGTTACATTCCACCTCCCAGCAGTCCCACCCCAGCATGGCCAATAGTCAGAGATGATGTGAGTTGTAGTCCAGGATTCTCTGGAGGGCCACAGGCTCCCAGCCCTGGAATGAAAGGTCTCACGAGTATAGGAAAGCTGGCACCTCAACATTGCAAACAAATGTATTTGAGATGAAGTAGTCCCACTGAACATGGTGGCTCTTAACTTCAGGAGTTGTACTTAGGAATGGAGCCTCTAATTCTAGCTATTCTGTTTAGCCATCAAAAGCAAATCACTTACACTAGAGTAATGCTACATTAGGTATTCTGTAGATTTTATGAAAATCCAAGTCATTATTGCAGCACAACTTTGCACTGCAGTTCTAACAGCAGATACACTGAGGTCTTCAAACCTGGCTCTTTCTCAGGCTGGTAACCAGAAACATGATTTAATGAGCCTAAGAATGTGTGTATATGCACGCATGCATGTGTGTGTGTGTTGGGGGGGTGTAATAGTGGGGGAGAAGTAAGAGAGAAAATAGTATTTTGTTCATATTTTTAAAATGTTCCTCCCACCTTTTTTATCCAACAGTGGATAAAGGCAGGTTTACAAAAACCATGAAAACCAAACCACTGCAGTTAAGGCAATAGAAACCCAGCAAAAACAAAACAAAACACAGAACAAAAACTAATTCTGTGCATATTTACTTGGGAGCAAGCCACACTGATCTCGCTTTTTTGGAGTAAACTTGCAGATGCTGAGGCTGTAAAGCTAAGTGACAATTTAAATATAAAAAAACTAAATCAATTTTGATTTAAGTTTAATAAAAATAACTAAATAAGTGCCAAGCACCTGTCAGTCATCCCAGTGTCTTTGTACTCGGTGAACAGAACATGGGAAGACAGGAGCAGAATTAGCTCTCGCTAAGCAGTTGGGGAAAATACTACCTGCTTTCCTCCCCCATTCCGCCAACCCATTTGTATCTAAAGGGCTAGGCTTCTTTTCAGATGGAAGTGACCAGAATATTATAGACTCTTGCCTTGAGTCTTCATCTAAAAGGGAAACTTCTACAGCAGCCTTTCCCAACCTTTGGGTCCCCAGATGTTGTTGGACTACAGTTCCCACATTCCTGACCATTGGCCATGCTGGCTGGGGCTGATGGAAATTGTAGTTAAACAACATCTGGGGAGCTAAAGGTTGGGAAAGGCTGCTATAGAGGCTTCAATTTTTAAAAGCAATTAAATGACGATTCAGGGCAAGAGGCTGTGATAGTCTGGTTGCTCCATCTCATAAGAAGAGGTGAAGGAAAAGGCAAACAAAATGATCAAGAGCTTGGATTATCTTCCCAACAAGGAAAAGATATAACACATTTGAGGCTTTAAATGACCAGGGTGGGGTGGGGTCATAGAGACTGATATAATGATGTGCAAGCAAGGGGAACAAGAGAGATGTTCTTCTTTTCTCTCACATACTTGAAGTTCTCAGACTAATATTTGACTTGTCAGTTGACTTGACCAGCATTCCGGACCTATATATACACAATATTTGGTTCATTTACTGGCCTTGGAGCACTGAAACAGTGCTGGTGCTCCCTAAAATCGCACCTTCTACACCTGGAGTTTAGGAACTTGCAATTAATCTGCATTGGTTTATGTACATACTATCTTTTAAATGGCTTATGGGCAATTATGGTGACACTGCTTCTCTGACTTTCATATATCCATGTGGTGCAGTTGTTACAGTGTCGGACTGGGACTTGGAAGGCCAGGGTTCAAATCCCCACTTGGCCATGAAGCTCACTTGGTAACCTTGGGAAGTCATTGTCTCTCTGCCTATCTTACCTCACAGGGGTTTTGTGAGGATAAAATCGCGAGGGGGAGAACCATGTTTGTATACCACCTTGAGCTCCATAGAGGAAAGGTGGAATATAAATGTAATAAAATAAAAAAATAAAAAAAATAAGCATAGCCATCTCATGGTTGGGTGAGAGTGCAAATCCCGCTCAGACTGTTCAACCCTCACTGACATCCATGGCTTACTTTAGTTATTAATAGGAAAGGGTTACTTTAGTTATTAATAGGAAAGAGCAACAAACTAAACTAAAATGGGATTTAAGAAGCAGAGCTGTATGCTGGATTGTAATCACGCCTTCTAATAGCTAACTCAGGTGGTGAGTGTCAACAGAAATTAAGTCAAAACCGCTATTGACAAACGAGAGAGGAGTCAGCATGCACAAGGAAACCCAGAGGTTTGCCAAAGTACTTTTTTTTTTAACCAAGGGGGCAAAATCTCAAAAAGCAGCCCAATTTAGACTGAGCAGTAGTCATGGAATATTGGGTATCAGTTGGGAAAAAAATTGTGGAGGTGGAGATGGAATGCCCTGCTTGGAGAGAAAGACCGACTACGACCCTGAATATGAACAGTCCTGTTAGAAGAGAGGATACATTGCAGCATTTTGTTGCTGGCCCTGCTTGTAATGGACTATCAATCATTTATTTTGCTGCTTTTCAGAAGCATTTTTTATATTTCCTCATATACAGAGCAAGATATTTGCTTAGCTACATATCTATGTGCCAAGGATACAACTGCAGTAAATAGAATTCAAACCTTCCACGTTTTGCCTATTAGACACCTTTTTCTGTTTAGCTCAACCTCGCATTGGGCTTTAATGCACACATCTATGCCAAAAGCACAGTGCTGGTCTTTCACCATAATAAATGATTGATTGATGCCCAAAGCACATCCTACACACTTTACGTCTGACTCAGAGCTTCAGACTGCAACCATCAGCATGAGCAATGCCACCTCGCAAAGCAGTCTCTGCAAGAGACTCTCAGGTAAGCTCCTCAGGTAAGCAGGCCTGCTTGGCCAACAGTTTCAGACACAATGCCTCTCAAATCTGCCATGTTAACAGCAGAGCAGCTAGGCCTAACGCACACAGCTATAACAAGCAGTGAGGAAATATTATGCAAGACCACAGGAAGTCAAAGGAGACAGTATTCTGGGCAGGCCTGGCAAGAAGTCTGTGTGAACTTCAGCTAACAAGCAGACCTCGGTCATTGGCGCCAAACCAAGCAGAGAACATTCCTAATGCTACTGAGGATAATGCTCCACATGTTTTTGCCAGTGGGCTGTGCTCCAGAACGTTGTGTACCTGACAGAAATCAGATAAACCCAGGTCTCTCTCTCTCTCTCTCTCTCTTTGCCAACTGTTGTTTTTTGGGTGGGTGGGTGAGGAGAGGGTGGGTGTTCATTCAACATTTGTTAGAAATGGCAAATGCATTGCTCCAATGAGAGCTTTGATCATTGTTACTTTTTCAGCTCTTAGCTGTGGTCAGTAACCTTACCAAGCAACCCCTTCTCTTTTTTTGCAGGGAATTCCTACTTTTTCTGTACCTTTGCCTATTGCTGTATCAAATTTTCACCCAAAGTGAACCTAGCTTGTATATTAGCTTCCTCAACAACACCTTGGCAATAGCAGCATTTGGGATGGCACCTTGAAATGCAATTGCTTGCACAAATACACTGTTCTTCAGTGGTGCAATGGTATAGTGCCCTGGTCACCAATGAGTTTTGCTAGGATGACCACACTGAGAAGGGAGAAAGGGGGAAGATGGTATTCCCACATCCCAAGACAGAATGCTATCAAATCTCACTTACACAAAAGCTGTATAATCACACCACCTTTTCATCTTTGAGGCGAGCAGTTTCAAACCAAGGAAACACTATTCATGGACTGGACTTGGCCCAGTTAGTGACCTCCCCATCCCCTCCAGAAAAGTGATTTCCTCCGATGGATATATATATTCAAATCCCTGAAAATATTTACAGATGCTAGACTATATTGGCCTTTGTTCTAACACAGTAGGGCTCTTTTTATGTTCTTAGCTCCATTTAATGTTGTTATGGGGGGCGGGTTAAGATACTATTTAGAAGTTTTATTGAGAAGAAAAAGTCTAGGTTTGGCCCAGAATCTTTGGCTCTGGAGGACCCACATAAAATATATTAATGGGTAGAATTGCAGTTCTATAAACCAGAAAGTAAATTGCATTTAAATTCCATTGAAATTACTGGAGCCAAATTTGAAGTCAACATGCAACAGGATTTGGGATGCAAGTCATATGCCATTTTACCTAGGAGTAACATAGGAAACTACCTTATACTGAGACAGACCATTGGTCCCTCTTGCTCAGTATTGTCTACATTGACTAGCAGGGTTTTCCAGGGTTTCAGGCAGGGGATATTCCCAGCCCTACCTCGAGATGCTGGGGATTGAAATTGGGACCTTCTGCATGCCAGGCAGATGCTCCACCACTGAGCTACAGCTCTTCCCCGAGTATGCTCCCTCACACCCTTTGTTTCAATGGCGCTTCATTAGAACTAACTTTAACTGCATCAGTACCTATAAATATTTGCTAGCTATTTACCCAATTGTTGGTGCTGGAATATTCCAAAATTTTGGAAATGTTGAGATTAGTGCTTTTCATATTGATGAAACTGAACATGGCAAGTGATTGTGCCAACTAGTTTGGATGGCTGTACTCCGTTCCCTTCTGAATAATAATAAATTAAACTAACTACCACTCACCATATGCTCAGAGGCACATGTTACCAAATTCTTCCAAGCTACACAGGAAGTGGATTGGACTGTGAAAGACAAACCCAAATTGTGTTTGCATTTTGACAAATTTGTAGGGCAGTACAATATCTCAGAGAGGAGGTCAGGTCTCCTGCTCCCCTGGTGCATTCACTATAGCTGCCCAATTTCCCTGCTTTTTAAAGTTTGATAGAAATAACTGTTGGCTATAGGTACATTCTTAAACCACAAGGGTTTTTTTGCCTATTACTGAATATGTCTTCCTCTTTTGCAGGATTAGTTATTGGGCCAAGTTATTGTATTGTTAAGGCCCTTAATATAAACCACTGATGAATGGATTGCTTAATATGTGCATAGCATTAACACTGATTGTACTAAGTATTATTAATTGTCCCGTTGTATTTTTACACTTATTTCAACTTTTGATGTGCTTTAAAATGAACTGTTAAGGAATAGCTGAGCAATGTAATATTGTAGCGTATAAACAATGGCTGACTCTTTCCAATATGTGTACCTGCTAGAATGGGAGACAAGGTTGTAGATATCATGCTATCATCATAGTAGTGTTGATTCACCAAACTTCCATTGAGCAGATTTAAAATGGCTGCTGTCCTAACTAATGTTTGATCATAAAAACATTCTGACAACAGAATTCTACTTCTCCTATGGAGTACATAGGAAGTCGCCATGAACAATCATTTCTGAAAAATAAAATCTTAATTAAATAGTTTCCTATAGAGTGCTTTCACCTTAAGCCTCGATAAATTACAAAACACTTTCTTCAAATGTAATAATTTAAATACAGATTCATCCTCTGCATGCCTTGTGTGCTAGTAGAAGTACCTAACAATTATGTTGACAGCAGCAAATAAGGGTGCAGCTTCACAATAATAAATTCTGCTTTAATATGAACTAATGCAGTACGATCTAGCCTCAGGACTAGTTGCTATCAAATGATGAATAATATCATTGTTCATTAGCTTTCCTTTTCAGACTTAAAAAGAAAGGTGGTGGGAGGAGGATTTTACAAATTATTGCCCTCTTCAATTTGTCTAAATACTTAAAAGTTTAATGGGAATTATGTTCAAATAACAGTTTTAGCACTGGAGGGCACTCTAGTGTTCTGTGCAGTGCCCAGGTCATATTGGTGCTACATCAGTCTAAACCAAAGGTAAACATGCAGGGCTCATCCAGACATGGTACAGTCCTTGCAAGATTGCAGCAATCACCTGTTTCAAAATGCCCATATGCAGGGAGCTCTTAACATGGACATATATTCATATTAAAAGATTCAGTGAAAGCATGACTGTCTACACACATACACATGTGTTTATGCATGAACCTGGGTTTTAAAAAAGACCTTTCAAACTTCATGTAGATCCTCTCACTTTTTATTGGGCTTCCCAGTGACATATAAAATGGACTCATTTTATAAACAAGAAACTTATAGCATGGAATATAGCAGCAATTGTGTTTGTGAAAAATTCCAGTACAGCACTGCCTCGCAAACACAAGGTGATGCAATGTGGATCCAGCCTTAGATTCAAATCCATA
This sequence comes from Rhineura floridana, assembly GCF_030035675.1. Lineage (NCBI taxonomy): Eukaryota > Metazoa > Chordata > Lepidosauria > Squamata > Rhineuridae > Rhineura > Rhineura floridana. Next base: position 184,053,422 of record NC_084483.1, on the reverse strand, counting down.
TTCAACCAATATGTTCACTGAGCAACCACCTTTGACTAGTTACCATCTCTCTTCTAACCTGAGGATAAAAAGGGGTTGTAGTGGACAGCACGATGAAAATGTCGACCCAGTGTGCGGCAGCTGTGAAAAAGGCAAATTCCATGCTAGCGATAATTAGGAAAGGTATTGAAAATAAAACAGCCGATATCATAATGCCGTTGTATAAATCTATGGTGCGGCCGCATTTGGAATACTGTGTACAGTTCTGGTCGCCTCATCTCAAAAAGGATATTATAGAGTTGGAAAAGGTTCAGAAGAGGGCAACCAGAATGATCAAGGGGATGGAGCGACTCCCTTACGAGGAAAGGTTGCAGCATTTGGGGCTTTTTAGTTTAGAGAAAAGGCGGGTCAGAGGAGACATGATAGAAGTGTATAAAATTATGCATGGCATTGAGAAAGTGGATAGAGAAAAGTTCTTCTCCCTCTCTCATAATACTAGAACTCGTGGACATTCAAAGAAGCTGAATGTTGGAAGATTCAGGACAGACAAAAGGAAGTACTTCTTTACTCAGCGCATAGTCAAACTATGGAATTTGCTCCCACAAGATGCAGTAATGGCCACCAGCTTGGACGGCTTTAAAAGAAGATTAGACAAATTCATGGAGGACAGGGCTATCAATGGCTACTAGCCATGATGGCTGTGCTCTGCCACCCTAGTCAGAGGCAGCATGCTTCTGGAAACCAGTTGCCGGAAGCCTCAGGAGGGGAGAGTGTTCTTGCACTCGGGTCCTGCTTGCGGGCTTCCCCCAGGCACCTGGTTGGCCACTGTGAGAACAGGATGCTGGACTAGATGGGCCACTGGCCTGATCCAGCAGGCTCTTCTTATGTTCTTATTTACACTGCTGAACTCCTTCGAAGAAGGGCAGATTAACAATGAATTTTAAAATGAATTGGTTTTTTTAAAGGACTCTCAGAATGAATATGAATTGGACAGCATGCTGCAAGCATAAAATTATACCCTGACTCCTAAAATGTAAATGTACTGCCTTCAAGTCGATTCCAGCTTATGGCGACCCTATGAATAAGGTTTTCATGAGGCTGAGAGGCAGTGACTGGCCCAAGGTCACCCAGTGAGCTTCATGGCTATGTAGGGATTTGAACCCTGGTCTCCCAGGTTGTAGTCCAACACCTTAACCACTACACCACACTGGCTCTACCCTGACTCCTAGCTGCTACTTAAAAAATAAAATATCTTCATGAAATCTTTGTATAAATGTTATGATTTTCTTTGATCTAAGCTGAAGCAAAGAAGAACAAAGACTTTCCATGTTTGGTCTTAGAGCCCATCCATATGAATGTATGATCTGCAATGTTATTGCTTTGTATCCTCATTAATTCACTGTCATCCATATGACGTTGCAAGCTAGTACGGATTTTCATGTTCACAAATCTGCATTAAGAAATACCACTGAAATTGATATGCTTTGCTGTGTCGATAATCGCATTAACATCTGTGCACTCGGACAATGTCACAGACTTTCCTATAATAGACAGTCAATGGGCACTCCTCCATCATATGCCAAACCCCTTATCTCCTTCCCACCCAAAAGCACATCCATAAACCTGCGTATGCGTGGAAATTTTTTTTTAAAGATATATGTTTCTGTGCTTTTCCGAAAACACGTGCGAAAAGCAAACAATCATTATGGACCAATCACTGAAAAGGGGGTGGACGTAGGGGAGTGGCCAATCCTAAAGCAATTTAGGGGGGGAAAAGCCCACACATATGGATGCTTGATAATTGGGTTTTCACAATAATCCAACCACCAACAGGACATGTATTGATCTTGAGGCCACCAACCGAATATGGAAAACGTGGATTTTGTGGTTAGGCATGGATGGGCCCTTAGTCCAGAAAGATGGCCCATTTCCCTACCAAGTCCAATAAGTTACATCAACATAAAGAATGCAATGTAATACTTAAGGTAGGTCTAAAGCTCTGTTTGGTTATGATCATGCTATTAGCTGTGAAATATATATTGGGGGACATTTTCATAACTTTTCCACTATTCCTTTCCCCCCCGCCCCGCCCCCCCAAATCTGGTTGACTGAAAGTCAATCTAAAGTGGAACTGCATATGTTAAGGGAATCTTGTGGGTGGTTCCATTTATACCCAGATCTTCAACTCACATTTATTCAGTCCAGTTTTCTGAAGTCTTCAGGTGGTGTCAACCACTCACAAGGCCAGTTCAACTCATACATTTCAACCAAAATTGACAGAAAAAAATAGTTCAGGATGGGGGAAAACGCAGGAAATAGTTGTTTGATTCAGCCTTTGGAAACTGAACTGTGAGAACCAGCATCAAAGACAAAGGCCCTTTTATTTCTTTTTTAAAAACTGTATTTGTAGATTTTCATCTCACCCTCCACATTTTGGGATGAGTAATAATTGATTAAAATCAAATAGAAACCAAAACCAGAAGTGCTATTATATTTGCCAGTTGTAGTCTTCTGCCATCCTCCCAGTACAGTAAATGGAATAAGCACCATACCAAGCAATAAAAGTCCATGCTTACTCAGATTTTAGAAATATGAAATAGGAATTCAGTTTGAAAATGGCTGCAGATATACATCTTTGGAACACTGGTATTCCCTCTCATTACAAAGGCATTACAAAGGCACATTTTCTGGTTGTTTTTCTACTCCTTTTTGAAAAACACAAAGAGGACTAGAAATTACTCTAAATCAGAGGTTCCAAAACTGGTCTGTGGACCACTAGTGGTCTACAAGCTTCATTCAGGTGGTCTGCAGCAGGTCCACATTAAATATCCACACTGATTTTTAAATATATTTGTATTGCTTCTTTTGTTTCTTCAATTGTATTTTATTGTATTACAATTTGAATTCTATGAAATGCAAACTGTATAATGAACATACAGTATAATAAAAGAAGCAATGAAAATACAATTTAAAAAAATCAAAGCACCTAGTACAGCGCATTGCAATTGCTTCAACAGGCAGAAAAATGATTAAGTCATCCACCAAGACCATCAGCAATTTTCAAATAGTGCATGAGGAAAAAAATGTGGGAACTACTGCTCTATGGGCTCATCAACACAGGGTTTTACTGTGTGTTTGGTGCTACTTGCATCCCCTTTTAATTCGCATGGTTCACATGATGTTACTGGCAAACAGAAGCTATCATGCAGTTCCCCCCCCTCCGCCCGTATACCCATACTAGCACAATCCTGATAATCCAAAAAAGGAAGGAAAAAGTCTTCACTCCATATCTTTAGGGCTTGCAGATGCTTTGATCTGATGCTTTTAGGTGAGTGTGTCAATTGTTTCCCTCTCCACACCCACTCTCTTCTCCTCCCTTCTTTCGTTTCCTTTCCTGTGGGCTGTTCTGCAAGCTTCTTTTATGTTGCAAATGGTGCCTTTATTTTCTCCCCCCCCCCCACTAACTTGTGCACAAAAGAATAAAACTGCTCAAACAAAGATTTTTATTTCATCTGTATTGTACCAGTGAAAATACAAATAATTGCACTTCTGGGTTATTGCTTTTTTAAATGAAACTTACTGGTAGAACAAACTGAGCATGCTCGGTTGCCAGGTAAACAGAGGGAGTGGAAATGTTAAATTAGAGGGTGTGGTCTCTAGAAAACTGCGTGATTGATGCTTCCCCTTAAGTGTGACTAGAAAACACCCTGTTTGCAGCTGGCATTGAGCCCTTACTGTAGACAGTGCAAACAGCAAACGGAGGTAAAAACAGCGTCTTTAGCACGAAGTTATGCTCCCATGTGGATTACCCCAAGTCTCAGAAATCACTCATTTCAGACTTAATAGCCTATTAGAGAAATCCACTTTCACTATACAGCAGAATGTTCAAGTCACTACTAAAGATGTCTAAGATGTTTTAGAACTTTATCCTAAAAGGTTTATAGTTCTCAAAGCAAGAAAAATTGGCTAGGTAAAATTCCTCCTGCAACTTATTTCATTTCTAGCCTTTATGAAAGGAATGAAAACTATAAATTACAATTTCTAGATGAAGGTTCCACTAGTACACTACTGGGAGGAAGGGTGGGATAGAAATCAAATAAATAAATAAATAGTAGGACAATGGAACCAATTATGTAGGGTAGCGGTGGGCTCTCCAACACTGAAGACATTCAAGAGGCAGCTGGACAGGCACCTGTCGGGTATACTGTAATTTGGATTCCTGCATTGAGCACAGGGGGTTGGACTCAATGGCCTTATAAGCCCCTTCCAACTCTACTCTTCTGTTATTCTAGTTCCAGATTATTCCAGATTTTCTTCTCTGTCTCTGCACAGAGACCCACAGCTATATAATTCATAACGTTTTTAAAAACAAAAACTCCTTCCATACCTGAAAAAAAAAATTGCATATTTGTAGAGTGGGGACTGGGAACAAACAAAATACAGCTCATGCATAAGCAGAGATACAGGTCTTGGCCTGATTTGCATATATTTCAGTAGCAAATGTTTAATTTTCTAGGAACAGAATATTGAATTTTCTTTGCAGAATCTCTCCCTCTGTCACACACACACACACACACACACACACACACACGAGCACAAAGTATAGGCCAGGGGTAGAGAGCCTGTAGCCCTCCCGATGTTCTTGGACTCCAACTCCCATAAACCCCTGCCTGCATGGCCAAAAGTTGAGGGTAGTGTGCAGTAATCCAGCAACATCTGGAGAGCCACAGATTCCCATCCTTGATATTGACTGACAGGACACAAATATATTTCAATTAATATGGGCCACTGCTTTTCTTTTTCTTTGGACTGGTTGCTTATTCAAGCCACCTTAAAAATAATTTGATCAGTGTTTGTTTTGGAAACAATGGGATGCAATGCTAGTCCTAGTCTGATTAGACCCACTGAAAGGAATAAGCATGACCAAGTTAGGTCAATTAGTTTCAATGGGTTTACTCTGAGTAAAACTGAGTTGGCTACAACCAACTGCCAGTCCAACTATAAAATGGGGAGTTGGAACTCATCTAGTGCGCAACTGCCAAGGCGCATTCGGAAATTCAATGTGATCAAAGCAGTAGAAGCTGCCACTCACAAAAGCAACTTCTGCTGCTCAGTACACTCTACCAACTGAATCAAGGTATCATTTTACCTACTTTGTCCACCACATTCTACAGATCCAGCATGACAACATCAAACTATACCCATCATCAAACCACAATAGATCTGCCATCTGCAAGATATATTCATTGTGATTTAATCCCTAAATACTTACCCAGCCAATTATTTCCAATGGTATTTAATATCTATAGAGATGTTATAGCATAAAGTTCACATTCAGATCTGATATAAAACCCATTGAAAATTACATGTTGCTCAATAGGTGCAGCTTACACAGAGAGGCACAAGGGGGTGGCATGGCAGGAAGATTGCCTCATACTTTGACCACACCTTTCCAGTAATTACAAGCCATTACCATTATTAATTATTGGTAGTAATAGGCCCCAAATGGGGATATGGGTTACATTACATAAACCAGATATGTAAGAGAGAAGCCTGTCTAAAGAAGGTTATAAAATCTAAACGAAGACAAAGAGGTAGGATTGGAAACTGAAGACAGTTATCGTTTCTCCAATTTTAAGGCTGCAGACACACCATACAGTTCAAGCATATGACTTCCCCTAAAGAAGCCTGGGAACTGTAGTTGTAGCTCTGTGACGGATACTTAAGTGCCAAAAAGAGTACAATGAAGGCACCTGCCTAATGTCAAGAGGCAGTGAGTTCCAAAGCATAGGTGGTGCCACACCAAAGGATCAATTTCTTACAAGAGTAGAACAAGTACTATGTGGCACGCGTAACATGGAAACCACATATTAAACTTGGCCTAGTAGCAAACTGACAACCAGTACAGATTTCAGAGAAGAGGTATTATGTGCTCATAGGGTCCCACTCATGTCAGCAATCGTGCCACAGCATTCTGCACTAACTGCAGCCCCCAGGTCAGGTTATTCTGCATGGAGATTTCTGTGACCTTGGCTGACTGGCTGCCGGGATGTTTTTAGTTTTGGTTAGGAACCCTTAATGGTTGTGGGATGCTGAGTTTTCTGCCTTACTCATAGGAATTTTGTTGGGGCTGGTATGGTATTGCATTTAGGAAATCATCATTGTCTTTTGTTTTTGTTTTTCTATTCACTTTTCATTTACTTCTGATCTCATTCCCTCATCCATAGAAGCAAGAAAAGTGGTTTCATGTGCTCAGCTCAACCCCCTTAAACCCACTGATGATGCACCTTGTTCCTTGCATTATGGTTTGCTTCTTGTCTAATAGTGGTCAAAGAGAATTCACATACTGGGAAGTGTGGCTTCAGTTGCTGTTGTTCCCAAGCTACTGCCTGTGAAGTTAGACCAAACCATGTCTGTTTTCTTTCTGTCAATTATTACTTATTGGAATTGGGTTGGCTGTCAAAGTGAATTTATAGCAGCCCACAGGGTAGGCAGGAAAGGGTAGAACATCTTCTTAACTCTTACTCCTTCCTCAAACCTCTCTCTGCAGTGAAGGGTCAAGTTTGTAAAAACATTTGGAGCAGCACTTTAAAAGGCAGAGGCAGGGCATTCCAGGCAGGGGATTGCCAACTCTGCTTTGATATTGATATCTTTGCAGAGGACCCCTAGTAAAGTCTTACCAAAAGCACAATCCTAACAATATCTACTCAGAAGTAAGTCCTGTTGAGTTCTATGGGGCTTAGACCCTTAGTAAGAGTGCTTAGACTTGCAGCTTTCAAGGGCATCCATCTTTACTCCTGAGTGCTCCCATCTAACATCTCCACAATATTATTATTTATTTATTATTTGATTTATATCCTCCCCTTCCTCCCAGCAGGAGCCCAGGACAGCAAACAAAGGCACTAAAAACACTTTAAAACATCATAAAAACAGACTTTAAAATACATTAAAACAGAACATCTTTAAAAACATTTTTAAAAGGCTTTCAAGACATCTTTTAAAAAAGGTTAAAAACATATATTTTTTTAAAGGTTTAAAAACATATTAAAAAGTAATTCCAACACAGACTGGGATAAAGTCTCTACTTAAAAGGCTTGTTGAAAGAGGAAGGTCTTCAATAGGCACCCAAAAGATAACAGAGATGGAGTCTATCTAATATTTAAGGGAAGGGAATTCCATAAGGTAGAAGCAGCCACACTAAAGGTCCATTTCCTATGTTGTGCGGAACAGACCTACTGATAAGATGGTAGCTGCAGGAGGCCCTCACCTGCAGAATGCAGAGATCGACTGGCTATATAAGGGATAAGACGGTGTTTCAGGTATCCTGGTCCCAAGCTATATACACCAAAAGTAGAACCTTGAACATAGCCTGATAGCAAATGGGCAGCCAGTACAACTCTTTCAGCAGTGGGGTGATATGTTGGCGATACCCTGCCCCAGTGAGCAGCCTCGCCACCACATTTTGCACCAGCTGCAGCTTCCATCCAACCTCAAGGGCAGCCCCACATAGAGTGCATTATAGTAATCGAGCCTAGAGGTTACCAGTGCATGGACAACAGTGGTCAGGCTATCCTGCTCCAGAAACTGTCTTATCAGCCAAAGCTGGTAAAAGGCACTCCTAGCCACTGAGGTCACCTGGGCCTCTAGCAACAAAGTTGCATATAAGAGCACCCCATACTATGGACCTGCTGTTTCAGAGGGAGTACAACACCATCCAAAGCAGGCAACTGACCAGTTATCTGAACTCGGGAACCACCAACCCACAGTGCCTCCATTTTGCTAGGATTCAGACGCAGTTTATTGGCTCTCATCCAGCCCACCACTGAGTCCAGACAGCGGTTCAGGGCTTGCACGACCTCTCCCGATTCAGATGTTACAAAGAAATAGAGCAGGGTTTCATCAGCGTACTTCTGACACCTCACCCCAAATCTCCTGAAGACCGCTCCCAAGGGCTTCATATAGATGTTAAACAGCATGCGAGACAAGATGGTACCCTGCGACACCCCACAGCACAACTGCAAGGGGCCGAAAGACACTCACCCAATGCTATTCTCTGAAAACAACCTTGGAGATAGGAGCGGAACCACTCTAAAAAAGTGCCTCCAATACCCATCTCACCAAGTCAGCCCCAAAGGATACCATGGTCAATACCATAGTATCAAAAGCCGCTGAGAGATCAAGTAAGAGTAACAGGGTCACACTCCCCCTGTCCTTCTCCCAATAAAGGCCATCCATCAGGGCAACCAAGGCTGATTCAGTCCCATAACCAGGCCTGAACCCAGACTAGGATGGGTCAAGATAATCTGCTTCATCCAAGAGTACTTGCAATTGCTGGGCCACAACCATCTCAATCACCTTCCCTAAGAAGGGGGTATTTGCGACTGGTCAGTAATTGTCACAAACCAATGGGTCCAGGATGGGCTTTTTCAGGAGTGGTCAGATCACAGTCTCTTTCAGGGCAACTGGAACCACTCCCTCCCACAATGATGCATTGACCACACCCTGGATCCACTTGGTCAAACCCCCTCGGCAAGCTTTAATAAGCCAAGAAGGGCAAGGGTCAAGAGAACATGTTGCTGGCTGCATCATCGCAAGCACCTTGTCTACATCATCAGGCCGCATCAACTGAAACTGTTCCCAAGAAGTTGCAGCAATTGTTGCACCGGTCACCTCATTGGGGACTACAGTAGATGTGGATGGGGCATTAAGACTACTATGGAGACGAACAACTTTACCCTCAAAGTGCCTTGCAAACAATTCAGTGAGTCTCCAAAGGGTCTAAAACTCAATTTTCTGGAGTTGATGTCAACAGACCCTTGACAATATGGAAAAGCTCCACTGGACAGCTACTTGAGGATGTGATGGAGGCAGAGAAGTGGGCCTTCTTTGCCACCCTCACCGCCACACAGTAGGCACAGTTATGTTTTACTCGTGCCCGATCAGCCTCACAGCACGTCTTCCACCACTTGCACTCTAGCCATCATCCATCCTGTTGCATTACCCTTAACTCACTAGTGTACCAAGGTGTAAACCGGGCTCCACTATGCCAGAGAGGGTGCTCGGGGGCAACTGTGTCAAGAGCCCAACACACCTTGCTGTTCCACAGCATGACAAGAGCTTCAACATGGTCACTTGCTCTATCTACTGGGAACTCCCCCAGGGCATTCAGGAATCCAGTGGATTCCATTAGTCTCCGGGGGTGGACCATCTTAATCTGTCCACCACCACCACCCCTGCAGGGAAGGATCAGAGCCATAAGTCTAAACGTCACCAGGAAGTGGTCTGACCATGACAATGGGGTGACATCCACCACCACCCATCTCCAGACCACCCCTTTCTCCATCTGGAGCAAAAACTAAGTCGAGGGTTTGTCCTGCCCTATGCATCAGGCCAGTGACAATATATAATATAAATAAATTTAATTTCTGTGTCGCCTATCTGGCCAATGGCCACTCTAGGCGACGTACAGCAGTTAAAACACAATAAGATAAAATACAATAGTACAATAGAAAAACAATAGAAAAACAGTACAGCAGCAGACAATGATATTAAAACAGGGTATTAAAACAGGATAGGAGGCAATTCAATCCAGTAATTAACCCTCCCCGGAAATCCCAAAGGCCTGTTGAAAGAGCCAAGCCTTTAAGGCTTTACGAAATGTATTTAGGGAAGAGGCATGCCGGACATCTTGTGGGAGGGAGTTCATAAGAACATAAGAAGAGCCTGCTGGATCAGGCCAGTGGCCCATCTAGTCCAGCATCCTGTTCTCACAGTGGCCAACCAGGTGCCTGGGGGAAGCCCGCAAGCAGGACCCGAGTGCAAGAACACTCTCCCCTCCTGAGGCTTCCGGCAACTGGTTTTCAGAAGCATGCTGCCTCTGACTAGGGTGGCAGAGCACAGCCATCATGGCTAGTAGCCATTGATAGCCCTGTCCTCCATGAATTTGTCTAATCTTCTTTTAAAGCCATCCAAGCTGGTGGCCATTACTGCATCTTGTGGGAGCAAATTCCATAGTTTAACTATGCGCTGAGTAAAGAAGTACTTCCTTTTGTCTGTCCTGAATCTTCCAACATTCAGCTTCTTTGAATGTCCACGAGTTCTAGTATTATGAGAGAGGGAGAAGAACTTTTCTCTATCCACTTTCTCAATGCCATGCATAATTTTATACACTTCTATCATGTCTCCTCTGACCCGCCTTTTCTCTAAACTAAAAAGCCCCAAATGCTGTAACCTTTCCTCGTAAGGGAGTCGCTCCATCCCCTTGATCATTCTGGTTGCCCTCTTCTGAACCTTTTCCAACTCTAGAATATCCTTTTTGAGATGAGGCGACCAGAACTGTACACAGTATTCCAAATGCGGCCGCACCATAGATTTATACAACGGCATTATGATATTGGCTGTTTTATTTTCAATACCTTTCCTAATTATCGCTAGCATGGAATTTGCCTTTTTCACAGCTGCCGCACACTGGGTCGACATTTTCATCGTGCTGTCCACTACAACCCCAAGGTCTCTCTCCTGGTCGGTCACCGCCAGTTCAGACCCCATGAGCGTATATGTGAAATTCAGATTTTTTGCTCCAATATGCATAATTTTACACTTGTTTATATTGAATTGCATTTGCCATTTTTCCGCCCATTCACTCAGTTTGGAGAGGTCTTTTTGGAGCTCTTCGCAATCCCTTTTTGTTTTAACAACCCTGAACAATTTAGTGTCGTCAGCAAACTTGGCCACTTCACTGCTCACTCCTAATTCTAGGTCATTAATGAACAAGTTGAAAAGTACAGGTCCCAATACTGATCCTTGAGGGACTCCACTTTCTACAGCCCTCCATTGGGAGAACTGTCCGTTTATTCCTACTCTCTGCTTTCTGCTTCTTAACCAATTCCTTATCCACAAGAGGACCTCTCCTCTTATTCCATGACTGCTAAGTTTCCTCAGAAGCCTTTGGTGAGGTACCTTGTCAAACGCTTTTTGAAAGTCTAAGTACACTATGTCCACTGGATCACCTCTATCTATATGCTTGTTGACACTCTCAAAGAATTCTAATAGGTTACTGAGACAGGACTTTCCCTTGCAGAAGCCATGCTGGCTCTGCTTCAGCAAGGCTTGTTCTTCTATGTGCTTAGTTAATCTAGCTTTAATAATACTTTCTACCAGTTTTCCAGGGACAGAAGTTAAGCTAACTGGCCTGTAATTTCCAGGATCCCCTCTGGATCCCTTTTTGAAGATTGGTGTTACATTTGCCACTTTCCAGTCCTCAGGCACGGAGGAGGACCCGAGGGACAAGTTACATATTTTAGTTAGCAGATCAGCAATTTCACCTTTGAGTTCTTTGAGAACTCTCGGGTGGATGCCATCCGGGCCCGGTGATTTGTCAGTTTTTATATTGTCCATTAAGCTTAGAACTTCCTCTCTCGTTACCACTATTTGTCTCAGTTCCTCAGAATCCCTTCCTGCAAATGTTAGTTCAGGTTCAGGGATCTGCCCTATATCTTCCACTGTGAAGACAGATGCAAAGAATTCATTTAGCTTCTCTGCAATCTCCTTATCGTTCTTTAGTACACCTTTGACTCCCTTATCATCCAAGGGTCCAATTGTCTCCCTAGATGGTCTCCTGCTTTGAATGTATTTATAGAATTTTTTGTTGTTGGTTTTTATGTTCTTAGCAATGTGCTCCTCAAAATCTTTTTTAGCATCCCTTATTGTCTTCTTGCATTTCTTTTGCCAGAGTTTGTGTTCTTTTTTATTTTTTATTAGTTTTATTTTTTATAGTTCCAGAGGGTGGGGGCCGCCACTGAGAATGCCCTCTCTCTAGTACCCGCCAACCTGGCTGTTTTTGTCGGTGGGATTGAGAGAAGGCCCTGAGTGGCTGATCTTGTCGGGCGGCGTAATTGGTGGCGTTGAAGGCGCTCCGTAAGATAAACTGGGCCGAGACAGTATAGGGATTTAAAGGTTAATACCAACACCTTGAATTGGGCCCGGAAAACAACTGGAAGCCAGTGTAGATCGAAAAACACTGGTGTGATGTGACAACTTGAGACAACCCCATGGTCGACATGGAGGCCATGAAGTCCCAAGCTGGAACACTAGAGGCTGCCTCAGCTTGGACATTGAAGTCACCCAGCACTATCGCTCTGGGCTCCTCCAACACTACAGCCGAGATGGCCTCCACCAGCTCAGTCAGAGAAGCTGCTGGACAGCAGGGTGGACGGTGCACCAGCAGCAACCTTAGTTTACTGTCTCCTTGGCCCGACACCAGGTGCAGGCCCTCACAGCCAGCTCCAAGACAGAGTGGTTTCCTGGTGACAGAGATGGAAGTTCTGTAGACCACAGCAACTCCCCCCCCCATCCCTGCTGGTGTTGCACCGAATATCCAGGTGGGCAAAGCTGGGTCAGATCAACTCCTCCCAGCTCACCCACCCAGGTCTCGGTAATGCACACCAAATCGGCTCCTTCATCCACGATCAAATCATGCATGAGTGTGGTCTTATTGTGTACCAATCTGGTGTTAAACAACAACACACACAGGCCAGTGGGCACAGCAGATGAGCAATGAGGAACACATCCATGAGAGGAGTGGCAGCAAGGAACAAGGAGTAAATGCCCTTGCCCTCATCTTCTATAGTAATTCACCACCTCCCCATGTCTATACTTCCCTCTACCCATGATCACTGAAATTGGGGTGACATCACCCATGTCCTTCCTTACTAAGACTCCTCCTAAATACCTGATATGGACCCAACAAGAGTCCACCAACAAAACCTACCTGAGTGAATTATCCCAGTAGGCCTCTGTGAGAATTAGGAACAGTGAAACCCACTAAATATTTTTCACCCAGGGCACATCTACTCCCCCCCTCTGTCTCACTCCCAGGGAGGGTCAGCCTTCTGCCAGTTACAGACTCTCACTCTGAAGGCATCTGGCGACTTTCTCCTATAATTCAGTTCACTGCACAGGCTCTCGCCCTGCACAGGAGCTATACATGAGCCACATGTCCTCCCCACTACCCAATCTCCTCCAGATTGGTTAGAAAAACAAAAGAAAGAAAGAAGTAGAAGAGGGTGGTGCCCTCAGGACTCCCTAAGGAACAACTCCCTTTGGTTTCGCCCCTTTGGTGGTGACCCCGCTAGCAGCAGACCCGCTGGCAGAAGACCTGCTGCCCAAGGGCAGCTGGGCTTTTATGCCTCCTGACCCAGCCAGGAACTGATGCAAGAGGCTGTGCAATTAACTGCAGCCTCTCTCTGGAGCCAGGGTCAGGCATGGGGTCCCAGTCCTTGCAGTACTTACCGGGGACTTCAGCTGTCTCAAAAGACAGCAACCCAAAGGAGCAAGCAGCAAGCACCCAGATGCTCAGGTAGTCATTCCCAGGGCAGGTCTTCTTCAGTCCCCCTAGTGCTTGCTAGGCTCCCTTCTCCCTACAATGGCCTTCTTGCCAGAAGCGAGTAGGCTAGATTAAATGTTCCCTACCGAGGCTCCCTAAACAAGTGAGAAGGAATGATCCTGCCTCTTCCGCTGGACCTGGGAACACCCTCATTTAGCTAAGATTTCTATCTTTATTTCCGATCAGAGATTTGTTTGAGTGGTATGTTCCACTCAAACATTTATTTATTTATTTATTTATTGTTTTATTTATATCCCGCCCTTCCTCCCAGCAGGAGCCCAGGGCAGCAAACATGTGGTTGATGCTTAATGTATCATGCTTAATGACATCACTAAGGCCCGCCCCTGAAATTTCAGGGTTTGGGATGCTTCTGACCTGGCAACCCTAGATGGAGACCTGTGTTTTGAACACTGTTATGGGCAGGTATTGCTGTCAACAAATAAATATAAAATTTCCAAATCACACACACAAACAGCCCCCTCAGAACAGCAAGAACATGTGCTACTATTTTGGTTATTTAAAGAAGGTGGTGAGAAGGGTCCCTTTGTGATTAGCAACAACAACAAAATTGTATGGGAAACAAATGTTCACTAGGCACCAGGATTACATTTCCATATAGTCCTTTGCTAATTTCTCCCCCACCCCCTCTCTGGTTCATACATGCCCACATTAAAGAAAAACACTGTGGCGGTTGTGACTTCTTATTTCTAACACACTTAATGCTTCCCATTGTGCAACAGCTCAGGGCAACATGGAAAAACAATAGATGGGTTTATATGAATTCAAATAACACTCTTTATTAATGACAGCAAGAACACTCTCTTGCAAACACTTTGGAGAGCCAATGACAACAACAAAAGAAAAAGAAATTTTGTAGTAATATAACAATTAAAATGCTAAAATATTAATTGGAACTTATTAATGCTGCCAAACCAAGAATATCCTAACACTGGGTTCATTCAACTAAGACCTACTCAGAACAGACCCATAGAACCTTATCCATGTCTAGGAACTTCAATGGGTCTACTCTGAGTAGGATACCATCCATTTTTGCTAACTAAAACAAACACATACAAAATATTTAACACAAAATTCTGGTTCTTAAGCAGCCTCTTGCCTCACCCCTGGAAAGTAAGAGTCATTTCCAAGTTACAATGCAAGGCAAGTAGATTACTTGCTTATTTGTTTGAGGTATTGCCACCCATTTTTTGCCAATAAAAAGTCTCAAGGTGGGTTACAGTAAAATAATTAATAAGTTTAATGTGATAGATGCATAACAAAGTTTATTTTGGAAAATGGTTGTTCAAGCAACATTGAGGAGGGCTAGTGTTGTGGAAAACCACCCAGAGAAGATCTGTTGAAATTAATGGCTATGACAAACTTACACCCATTAATTTCAATGGGCATACTCTGAGTAGGACTTAGTTGAATACAACCCATTGCCTTTTATTAACATTATCTATAGATCCTCACTTGTCTTCCCAATGATATACAAGATACAGTCTCTAGAAAGAAACATAAGGTAGTATTGAATGCATGTAGGGTTGCTACACTAGTTTGTGCTCACCATTGGCAGAGTTTGGAAGTAATTAGTTAGGAATTAGTTACTTGTAATTTATTACTTTTTGAGGAATGTGGATAATTTCTTTACATTTTGATTGAAACAGAACAAGGAGTAATTTTATTACTTTTGAGGTGTAATTGTAATGTTTCCAGCACTACCTTTGAGCATCGCTGGGGGGGGGGAGCATTGGAAACATAAGGAGATCATTTTTTTCACCTTCCCTCATATCAAAGGTTGTGGGATACCCTTTTATTGGAAAAACTGCCTGCACACTGTAAAAAGCAACAAATGCACTAGATCATGTTAATGAAATATAGAGTAGCTGTGTATATAAAGAACTCTGTCATTTGATCACAACAATTTGAATGGTGAAACCTGGTATAAAAGTTAATATTATGTGCATAGCATATGTATTTTATCCAGAGCTTGGAAAAGTTACTTTTTTGAACTACAACTCCCATCAGCCCCACCCAGCATGGCCACTGGGTTGGGCTGATGGGAGTTGTAGTTCAAAAAAGTAACTTTTCCAAGCTCTCATATAGAAATGGGCATTTATATTATGGGCTATTTATTTTAACATTTGTATGTTCTGATACTTGCATCTATTTTTTTAAAAAAAATCAATTGTAGAAAAATAATAAAACATCAGGAAAAGCAGTAGATGAAAATTGGAAATAGTTAGATTAAAAACAACATAAAACCAGCAGATAAAAGTTGTCAAGTTGCCACTAAAGGACACACAAGAATAGGACATTTTGCCTGGCACCTAAAAGGCACTTGGCAAACATGCATGGTAAGAGAAAGTTGCACAATTTGTGAGTTACCACAGTACCACTCAACAGGACTCCTCTCTAGTCATAACCTGCCTAATGCCTTTCTCTGCCACATTCTCCTTTCAGGCATCAATGTTCCACAAATGACCAATGAGGTATGTATATACAGGCAGATTACCTTAAAAAAAACATATTTGAGGCCTGATATGCAAGTCTAAAATCTATTGGTTTGAGGCTGCACACACACTATGCCTCTAAAGCACATTCCAAACACATTCCACCCCCCACCAAGAAATCCAGGGAACTGCAGTTTACAGAGCTACAATTCCCAGCATCCTCAAACTATAGTTCCCATGATTCTTTGGAGGTCTGCTTTGAATCTACTTTAACAGTATAGTGTGCATGCAGTAGAACAAAAAGTGGAGTAGACCATTATATATGTAAATGGACAAATAGTCTTCACACCACCAGCTTGGATGGCTTTAAAAGAAGATTAGACAAATTCATGGAGGACAGGGCTATCAATGGCTACTAGCCATGATGGCTGTGCTCTGCCACCCTAGTCAGAGGCAGCATGCTTCTGGAAACCAGTTGCCGGAAGCCTCAGGAGGGGAGAGTGTTCTTGCACTCGGGTCCTGCTTGCGGGCTTCCCCCAGGCACCTGGTTGGCCACTGTGAGAACAGGATGCTGGACTAGATGGGCCACTGGCCTGATCCAGCAGGCTCTTCTTATGTTCTTATGTTCACAGGAGAATATAAGGAGCGCCTTGGTAAACTGTACCTGTAATTGAACAAATAATATATTCTTCCCCCAGGCCTCTGTTTTCTCCCTCTGTTGTCTCCCTGTGTCTGCTTTAGACAGTGAACTCTTTGCAGTAGGGACCTGTCATTTTAAAGGAACCTGTTCTATGTAAAAGCACCATGTACCTCAATGGTGCTAAATAAACTAATCCAGTCCACCACCATTTTGTTTCCACCAGCAGCCAGATTTTTATTTCTTTAAAATGTTATATCCCCTGCAATAAGCAAAATTAATAGGCAGCACAATTCATATAAACATATACCTTTTCATGCAACCAGCTTCACTAATAAGTATTAAACATATACCAACCCATTGGGGAAAAAATGCCAGGCAAATTACCTGCACGTACCTATGCCACAGGGTGGCTGGTATGGCTCAGAGAAGCAACTGAACTACAGAAAGACTATTCATACAAGAACTTTTACCATAATGCTAAATGAAGGCATGTGCTTACCAAGCACTTTCCAGCTCTTAGCCTGTGGCATACTGTGATCTCTATTAAGCACTGGGTGTGTTTCAAAACAGTGAAGGAGATTTGACTAGATGATATCCCAGGTCCTCCTAGCCTCACAAGTCTGTAAGTGTACTTAGAAGACTGTAAAATCTTAATTGCAGTGGTAGGAGATCATATAAAGACGTGGGCAGCACATGGCACCCAAGTGTATGGAACTGGATTTTGTTGAATATTATAAACACCTGTGTTAATTACTTAATTGTACTTATAGCCCACCTTTCACTAAATGGCCCCAGGGTAGGTTACAAAAAAGTCATACTTAAAAACATTAAAGTCATAAAATAAAACCACAAAAATAGCAATGATAGAACAACAGAACAGCAAGCAGCACAGAACAATGAAAGAGGAGGGAAGACATCTTGTCATATGACAGCCTGGGTAAAGAGGTGTGTCTCTTGACCAATCACTGAAAAGCATAACATTTAAAAAAAAAAACATTTATTTGAACCATTTTAAAATCACTCAGTTAAAAAAGTTTAAAAGACTGGAAATCATAATACTACTGTATCATAAAATCATAATCTAACTAAGAGCCACAGTAACAAAAACAAAAGTCCATAGTTGAAGCCTTCCAAAAACACAGTCTTCTAAAAACTAGCACGGCAGTAAAACTAATATCATTGCACATTGAGAATATGTAAATATATTTCCCCTTTCTATGGTATCCCATATGTAAGAGGGATCCAAAACCGATCAACAGACCAACCTGCCATCCAGCAGGGCCTGCCCTACCAGTAGGCAGATTGAGGCAGTCACTTCAGGTGGCACATGGTGGGGGGACGGCAGCAACAGCCTGCCTAGTCATTCCTCCTGAGCCCCCTGGTCATACCTGTCTGTTGGACAGCAGAGCTGTATAAGTCCCACTGCCTGTCATGCACCCACTAAGCTACTGGGACCCCCTTAGCAGTAGAGGATGCTACCCATTGCCAGAGCTGAAGGAAGGTTCCATTACTAGTCCAATAGGCTTCTGTACATTGAATTGGGGAGGCACCTTTTTGTCCTTTGCCTCAGGCAGCAAAATGTCTTGAGCTAGCCCTGCCATTGGGATTTTGAAAACTGTGTATACAGGTATCATTATACCTGGACACTGATCTTTGGACTTTTGACTTCCCCCCAACACCATGTTTTTAATTGGTGCGTGTTAAATGCGTTTGATAGATTTTTTTATACAGCCAAGTTGAGTTTTGTAATATTCTGCCACTGTGACACCGATTGCCACTTCTGTAATGGCCCCTTTTTCATTACTCCCTCCCCTTCCTTTTCAGCTGCTTTTTGTCTACCAGTATAATCACGATGTCCACCAACTATATTTTGACATCATTCATGCCACCAAAATTGGGTGGGTGGGAGCAATTTCCTGTGCAAACTGAGGTATATTAATAATTAGCTGTGACTGAAAACATGGTCCAAAAATACTAGCGTAGAATATACCTATAAAGTTAAAGAAAGCTAAATTTTGAGTTGGCATCAAGGGCTTTGCATTTTTCAGCCAGTGTAAATAAAAATAATAGTATTTTCAATGCACCTCCAGGATCTTCAAAATACTGCAAAGAAGAATGGGATTGGTAACATCAAAGGTTTGCTTCCATGGAGGGTAATCTAATTGTGAATACACATGGCTAGGAGATTTATTGATAATGTTATCTGAAGGTGGGATATTTCAAGGATCAGCCTGTGATTTTCTGTACAAAATGAGAGTGAAAATAAGCAGCATGTTATTTAAAATTAAAAGTGTAGTGAACATGTGCCACTTACTGCTACCATTATGTACATCTAACTTAATCACAGCAAAATCAAATTCAAGCCATCTTGCTTAACTGTAACAAAATTACACTTACGGAAGCTACTTCAGAACCTCTTAAAAATATGACCTTCAGACTTGCTTTTATCTCAGGCAGCCAATGTTTGTCGAGACACCAAGTGCACAAATTGTATATTCTAGAACACTTACAACTGAAGTACTATTGAGTCCATTTATGTAAAAATCCTCATGTTCATTGAATTGGATGGCCTTTTACTTTTGCACACATATATTTGGCTGTTTAGGCACTTGTGTATTGACGTACAGGCAAAGGCTTTGTGCTCTTATGAGAATGGGTGTAACTCATGGCTGGATTAATCATGATGTTAGGTAAGCTCCAGAGCACATTCCCATTCCAAACTAGGACTGCAGAACAAACAAGTAACAGGTTCCCAACAGGCACTCATAGTGATCTTTACATGGGTCTCATCTGAAATACCCTGCAGTTCAGAACACCACAGCTGCTCTTGCCTAACCAGAGGAGCAGTGGCCATGTTCCCAATGCCAATAAAATCAGGTAATGCTTAGCCACCGTGAGTTGCTTGTACATAAAATATCGTGGCTGGGATGAAATTGAATATGAAACCATGGTTTGTCTAGTTAAAACTATGGTTTGTTTTAATATCTGAACCCATGCCTGCCCATAAGCAAGAACTTGTTTGGGGCTGACAAACCAAGATCTGCAACTACAGTTTGTATAACTGTCATTTGCCATTATGACTAAACTCATAGACCATTGACAAACCACACTTAGGGTCTTTACTCAAGAGTTTGTTATACTGTGGAAATGAGAGTGAGTTTATTAACATATGAAATTGTGTCCTGAGCAAATTGGAAACCAAAACAGACAAAATAGCACAAAACCACAGTTTGCCTGTCATACATATGAAAGCCCTGACTATGGTTTTGTTTTTTTGTGAAACCATGGGTCATGGCAACCATAGCATTGTCTGCTTGCAGCAAACAATAATAAGCCAAGATACAAATGTATCTGAATGCAATGCAAAAGTCTCTCATTAACCATCATTTTCCATTTTGTGTAAACTATGGTTACCAGCTTCAAAACCATCTTGCAGTTTCTCAGTTTGTGCCCCATTTCATCTATTTTTAAATATATATTTGTATCCCCCTTCAACAAACTCAGGACATCAAACCTAGGAATATCCTTTAAAAAATCTCACAACCCTACAGCCTTTTCCATCCTTTGGGTCCCCAAATGTTGCTGGACTACAGTTCCCATAATTCCTGACCGTTGGCCATGCTAGCTGGGGCTGATGGGAGTTGTAGTCCAGCAACATCTGGGGACTCACATTGGGAAAGGCTGATGTTCCAAGCTGAAAGATCAAATGACTGGGTCAAAGAGCCTCGTGTTTTAGCAGCAGCTGGGTTTTCCAGTCCAAGGAAGACAGACTCCATCACACTGACTTTCATACCATTGGCTTTTTCCACAAGTTGGTTGAATGCATTTTCTAGCAGCCTAATGTGTCATGCTGCTAGTAAGTCTGTACATTTTAGCTTCAGCTTCTTCCACTTTACTAGCAAGCAGAATGCATGCTCAGTTCTGAATCTGTCTTATATCAC
Source organism: Rhineura floridana (assembly GCF_030035675.1). Lineage (NCBI taxonomy): Eukaryota > Metazoa > Chordata > Lepidosauria > Squamata > Rhineuridae > Rhineura > Rhineura floridana. The sequence continues at coordinate 184,033,025 of NC_084483.1, read as the reverse complement.
CATGCTGCAGGATGTGGGTGGTACTTAGCAGAGAAAGTGGGTGGGATTACACTGACACCAGGGTGGAAATAAGTAACACTCAGCTCAGCCAAAGTTACCCATTGTATCTAAAAGATTTTGGAGTAAACTATACCATATAGCTGTGCTTCCCTCCCCCTTGCTCACAAGTAGTGACAATAGATATTTTGCTCACAAGATACAGTTACAAGAGATATTCTGTTTACAAATGACAACTTACAAGTGATATTTTCCAGATAGTAAACAACCATCTTAAATCAGTTCATGTCCCCTGTTTCACATCATGCTTGTAGCTGTTTGCACCATAAAAGTGGAAAAATATTTTTCATCAGTGGTTTGCTCCAGTATTACCTACGGTTAACATTCACAATTTACTACAGGAATGAGGAACCTGTGACCCTCCAGATGCTGCTGAATTACATCTCCCACCATGGGCCATGTTGGTTAGGGCTGATGAGAGTTGGAGTCCAACATTATCTGGAGAGCAACAGATCTTTCCCCCACCCCCAATTTATTAGCTAAAAAGAAATTTCAAAATGACTTTTAACAGTTGCATTGCCAGACACATCAGTATGCCAGCTCTAGAATACCTTAAGCCACACCCACATGATTCATCTGTCGGTTCAGAATCCTCAGTTTCAGGACAAACAAAAAAACCTCTGGAATCCAAACTTTTCATTAAAAAAATGCAAAACTTAATACCCAAGAAGACAAGACAGATAACGTTAAAACTCACTTTTGGAGACCAGCAGTCAAAGAAATGACAGATAAGAAGGAAATTAGTCTCAAGGTCTGATTTGCACCTTGCATTTTCCATCCATGCAAAGAGTCTCAGATACGCCAGCCCACATGGAAAAATGTGTAAACTGGAAAAATGCTTGCATGATCATGGGTAGTAGAATAATAGCAGATGTTGAAGAGGAGGAGCTCCTCATAATAGCCACTATAGCCACACCGCAAGCAGAGCCCACAGCTGTGTTGATCCATTATCACACACACACACACCAGCAGTTCACAACCTAATGCTCAATTTTATTAGGATCAACATGACTGCAATCCTACCCTATGCATAGTTTCCTAGGACTAAGCAGTCTCCACTGAACTCAGCGGTGCTCATATCTGGCTGCATATGATCAACTTGTAAAGCATACTGTATTTTAAACAAAAGATCTCCAGCCACCTAAAATGCATTTTAGCTTGTAATTAGAAATGCACACAATCTTGCATATAAGTGTAACAATTATAAACTGTTAGCATGAAGGAGGTATCAAATAAAAGAAGTATCCAGCCTCTGTTTCATTATTTTCCTCATTATCCAGCTTCCTCTATGTTAATATGTTGAAAAAAACTTGAAAGGCTCATTATCATCACATTCACTTTCCAGAGAAAGAATAGTCCATCAATTGCCCTGACACTCCAGCAAATGATGCCATTGCTCCTATTCTGAAAACAGTTCTGGAGCTGTTTCCCCTCTACTATATCACAGCTCATGGAAGTGCTATGACTTATATCCATAATTGCCGAGCTCACACAATATGTTTTCACACACATAGGCGTGCCCATGAATGTGCAGAGACTGGTTTATCTATGCTTATTCACCACTTGATGACTACAATATCTGGTGATATAATAGGCAATACATATCACCAGATATTTATGGAAAAATAGGCATAATAAAGGTGAAATTTTAAAAGCCAGTTTCATAATTGGGTCCTTTTTTGGCCAAAACATGGTGAACAAAGCATTTTGATCCTGACTTTTAAGCAGTAAGGGTCTGCAAGGTGGCTAACAATATGAAATAAGAATTAAAATAAGATCAATCAATTATAAAACAATCAAATATAGCAGTGAACAATAATCAATAGACAATAAATACACAAGCAATGGGGCAGGGGGGAGTGGAAGCATCAAACAATGACTATACACTGAATTAGATTGAAAGCTCTCTAAAACAGTGCTTGTGTTTGGATGTCATAAGCCATGGTTTAGCGTGCTGGAAAGAAGCCTCAGATTCCTCTGTTGATGCTTCATCTGCCTCAGCCATAAGAAGACTGGAAACATTTGTTTCCCTTTTTTTAAATTAATCACAATATACGATGAAACGGTGGTTAGTCTTAACTATGGTCTGGTGAAACAAGCCAACTTTAGAACCTATGGACTGATGTTCATTTGCTTCTAAAAGTTAAGATTAAAAAGTTTGTTACATTTAGATACAACAACAAGCTGCAGTTCATAAAAAATGGAAGCAAAAGTTTCTGAATTCCTCCTTGCGCTATGCCGGAGGAAAGGGGGAGGGAGAGTGCACAAGCCTGAATCTTGCTGTGGCTCATCCCACCACTATAAACCAGGGGTGGGGATCTTCTCTTAGTCCAAGGGCCATATTACCTTCTGGGCAACCTCCCAAGAACCACATGCCAATGGTGGATGGGGTCAGAGCAACAAATGTAAATGTCACCTTAGTGCTGTAGGCTAGTTTCGTCACAGACCCCTCTCTGTCCTCCATCCAGACAAGCAAGAGGCATTATCAAAGTTCAAGGATACATTTCAGACTGGCAAAAACACCCAGAATGCAAAGCAGGGCCAGGGAGGGTTGTGGCCTGAGAAGGAGGAAGTATGCTGGGAGAGTCCCAAGGGCCAGATGGAGAGGCTGGAGGACTGCATTTGGCCCCAGACTCCAAGTTCCCTGCCCCTGCTATAAAGCCTGGTTTATCGGGACATCTGAATGCAGCCAACAGGTCTGGCCCCAGGCATGTCGGGCCCTTGAGCACCACCCTGCCTCAGGCCCCAGTGCTCCCCTTCTGTGATTCGTGGCAGGATTGCTACCATGGATAGCAGAGCAGGAGCTTCAGAGCCCCCGCCATTCCCTCACTCAACCTACCTTTCTCGGCTTTGTTTTGCAGCTGAGCGTGCAGGGCTACCCTTAACCAAGATGGTGGCCAAGACTTCCCTAAGGTGCTGAAGCCTCTGCTGCCATCTTGGCTGATGGCAGGGATGCACGTGGGTTGCACGCATCGGTGCCATCATGCAACATGGCAGCAGAGGCTTCAGCCCCTTAGGGAACCTCAGCAGCCATCTTGGTTAAGGGCAGCCCTGTGCACACTGTGTGCACAGCTGCAAAACACAGCTGAGAAAGATAGGTTGAATGAGGGAATGGTGGGGGCTCCAAAGCTCCTGCTCTGCGATTCGCGGCAGTGATCCTGCCACGAATCGCTGAAGGGGAGCGGAAGGGCCCCTGTAGCCCCAGGGGCCCTCGGCTAGGGCCCCACCTGGCCACCCTTTGAAGCCCGCCCTGGCAGCGAACACTATCTTACCTTGGCACTCACACTCACTGGATCGTTACCTTGTAGTGGTAAGTGGGCTTGTGTGTTCCATTGAACCCTGTGAGCAAGGCAGTCACGAGTGATGTACTCCCAGCAGGGTCACCCATGGCGGTAAGGTCAAAGGACAGGAACCAGACAAAGAATGATCCAAGAATGTCCTCAATGGCAGAACAGGCAGAGGATAGCTACATGTATGTTACTATGGCTGTGAAGGCAGATGAAGGCTGCAGCAGATAAAAGACTCCCAATCATCGTGGTATCCATGCCTTTGGACCAAAGCCTTTTTCTGTCAAGATTGTGCGTTGCTCGTTGTGCCCCAATCTCCCCATATAAAATAAATTCACGCACAGGCATCTTCCAACCAAAACAAAACAAAAGTCCCATGGTGATCGGCCAATGGCGACGGGAGCAGGACTGTGAAATCGGGAAGCCCCTAGTCATGGACCGGCACATGGGCAGTGGATACAGATTCAGTCGTCCTGGCTCAAGGACCTGGGCAGTTGAGTAGTTCGGCAGCTATATCCATGACTGAGCAGTTCCATTCAGAATCCACTCTGCTCACCCCATATGGGGAGGGGACTAGAAAAGGTGCCCTAAACATAGTCTGCCTCATCTCTCCCTGACTGGATTACTGCGTCCAGTGGGGTCACCACTTAGTGGTCTCAAAAGACAATTGAATTTTGGAACATGGAATATATGGGCATTGCTGGACAACGCAGATAGTGAACGTCCTGGATGCAAGACTGCCATCATTGCGAGGGAGTTGAGACATTTTAATATTGACATAGCAGCACTCCAAGAAACTCAAACAGCAGGAGGACAACTGAAGGAAGAAAAAGGAGGTTATACCTTCTAGTGGAAATATCTGCCTGAAGAAGGACGAATACATGGAGTAAGCTTTGCTATTAAAGACAATCTTGTGAAGCTCTTGTCATAAGTTCCTATTGGCATTAATGAACAGCTCTCAACTCTCTGGTTAGAACTCACCACAAACCAGCAGGCAAGTATAGTAAGTGCTTATGCACTAACATTAGATGCTGATGAAGACATCAAAGAAATTTTTTATACCCAGCTGGGTATAAAAGATACCTAAGGAGGATAAAATTCTGCAAATTACTTGGGAATATAGACAGACTAATGTTAGCGTTTTGGAAGAAGCGAAGAAGCAAAAACTACCAGTGTTGAAACAATGATCCTTCAACATCAACTTCGCTGGACCGGCCATGTAGTTTGAATGCCCGATTGCCTGATTACCGTCTTCCAAAGCAGCTACTTTACTCCCAACTTAAGGATGGAAAATAGAGTATCGATGGACAGCAAAAGAGGTTTAAAGATGTTCTTAAGGATAATCGAAAAAAATGTAACATGAGCATTGAGAACTGGGAAGTTATGGCCCATGAGTGTCCCAATTGGAGGTCAGCTATTATCAAAGGTGCTATGGACTTTGGGGAAGCACGAGTACAAGGCGAAAGGGACAAACGAGCTAAGCAGAAGGCACGTCAAGCAAATCCTCATCGCAGCTGTCTTCCATCTGGAAACCTATGTCCTCACTGTGGGAGGCTGTTTGGATCTAGGATTGGCCTTCACAGTCAATTACGGGACCACCGTTAAATACCTTATCTTGGAAGACAATCTTACTCAGTCACGAGTGATCGCTAATGAAATTACCTTGGCACTTGAATCTTAATCATTGGGAGCCAAACAAATCCACATCCTCAGCACCAGCACTGCATAGGCCTTGGCTAATGTAGATACTTGCTGCACATCAGACAGTGCATGGGCTTTACTGACAACCAGAGTGAATAGGTAGGCTCATGGGAGGTGGTTCTTAATATGCTGTGACTTCAGATCAAATACAAAACTTTGGTAACACCAGATGTCACTTGAAACCCACTGCTTTTTGGTGGAGTAAGTTCACGCATTTGGTTGCCAGTCATCAAGTGTTTGGGAATGTGCGCAACTGCCTCATACTAAGTTTGGCCATGGATCCACCTTGCTCAGTATTACATGCACAGACAGGCACTGGCTCTCCGGGGTTTCAGGTAGGGATCTTTCCTGTCTTGGTGGATTGAAACTGGGACCTTTTGCATGTGAAGCATGTGCTGTGTCACTGAGCTATACAGCCCTCCCCCTAATTATTGTTTATTCTCACAAAAATCAAGAGCTACGATATAAAGCAGTACATATGCATATGTAAAGCAACTCTATCCCTGAAATTACTTAGACCTTTGGGGGCAGGGAGGGAGTACTACACGAACCAGATCCAAGTCTAGCGATGTGTCTAAGATGACATCAAATATCGATCAAAGCAAAGAGGAACTAACATAGACTGAAGATGTAGAGGAAAAAGCAGCACAATTTGCCCTGCTCTATAAAGATGAATTTAACTCTGAGAATTGTCCTCTTTCTTTTATAGATTGTTACACTGAGAGGATTAAAGAAAGCAGATGCCTGCCATACGTCTGATAGCATCCCCTTGCTTTTACAGCAGTAAGCTCCTCTCACTTTGAATCATAGAGTGATGCTACTGTTCAGTACAACAACCCCTTTTGCAGTATAGGCGCAGTTATGGCAGGGAACACTCACACTTAAACAGAACCGAGGGGCTGGCAGTGATCATACAAGTTAAAAAAAAGACCACAGGGACTACATATACATCTGTTACGCACCTATATTTAGGTTTGTAAATACTAATTTCCCTACTCACATGTGGCAAGTCTTACATAAAGGCAAGAATTACATGTAGGCAAACAAGCATGGATATTTTTTTGTAAATCTGAAGAGGCCTTTTCTACTTTCAGACTATTGATTTGACAAAAATGGCTTACATGTGTGCAGAAAGAGAGTATAGGGCCTGAATTGGCCTTAAAGTAGGGATGAGGAACCAATGGTCAATGCCCAAGGATGATGGGAGTTATTTCCCATCAGTAGGTTCCCTCTCCCTGCCTTACAGTCAACACAAGTGTAAGATATGTAATATAAGCACAGATAAATAGCAATATAAATAGAGATAAGTTGTATATAAGTAAAGAGATTCAGTATATAGCATGCTATTATATATTAGAGGGTGGCCTCTCAGATATTACTGAACTACACTTCCCATCATCCCTGAGCACTGGCTATGCTCACTGGGGCTGATGAGCTGGAGTCCAACTACATCTGATTAGCCACCCTGCTCAGAAACCACGCCTAAGGGATGCAGCTCTTTCTGTAAACGGTCTTCCCCCTTACCTCCATTTTCTGCCCCTCCCTTCTTGTCTACACACCTTTGCCAACATTTGGATGGTAACTCCATGAGGCAAGGACAAGTCTGTGCTACAGAAATCATCCTCATCCTTCTTCCCCTCCCCTCCTCACCCAGGTATATGCAAGATTATTTTCTGAACAGTTTATGGCACATGTATCAATACACTCATAAGAACATAAGAAGAGCCCGCTGCATCAGGCCAATGGCCCATCTATTCCAGCATCCTGTTCTCACAGTGGTCAACCAGGTGCCCATGGGAAGCCTGCAAGGAGGGCCTGAGTACAAGAGCACTCTCTCCTTTTGTGGCTTCCAGCAATTGGTATTCGGAAGCATACTGTCTCCAATTGTTGGAGGCAGAGCACAGCCATCATGTCTAGCAGCCATTGATAGCTGGATTCTCCATGAATTTGTCTAATACCCTTTTAAAGCCATCCAAGTTGGAGGCCATCGCTGCCTCTCAACAATGAGCAGCTGAGGCTGCAATCCTATTACACATAGTGGAAGCTGATTGGGGCAAAGTCCTCCCAGGAAGAATTTCAAGAAATGTCATTTTTAACGCACACACACACACACCAAAGCCACACACCATTTCCTGTCTCACAGTCACTTTATACATCTATGAATGTCCAGGGGCATGGGGAGGCATTTCTGTCAGTTTCCTGTTCTCTGGCCAATCAGGTCTCTGGACTACTCAGCCAATCCATTTCCAAAAATATAACTATGGCTAAGAGGCTTTCCCATGTGCCTCTAAGCACAAAAAAAGCCATGTGAACTGGGTGGGGGGAGGCTGCTAGTTCCTATCGGGAAAGCTTCCATTCCATCTGTTGTTATAAGGAATATCCAGCTCAGCCAGCATAGCAAATTGAGGAGTCAGAGAGATTAGAGAGGTCTGCTTCAAGAGCAGCCGGATGTGATAGCCTTAGCCTATATCAGAACCATACACTGGTTCTAAGCATGCTCAGAGCTGTTTCCTTGCAGGCCATGCCTCAAAACACATTCTTTGTAGCTAGCCAGCAGAAGGGCGTGGTTGCTAGTTTGAGCAGCTTGATTTAAAAAAAAAGTTAAAAGAGAGGAATGGTGGACAGAATATGCGAATATCTTTATATTGTTGCATGCCACCCCAATCTCTGAGCGGGTTTGGTTTCCTTGGAAAGAATGCCAGTGGAGACTGTGGTGTCTTTAAGGAAATAATGGCTTTTATTTACACACAATCCAACCTGAGCTTAAGATGAAGAGGTTCACAGCAATATCAGATCTTGCTCCCCATTGCCCATAGCTTTTTGGGGGGTCCAGAGAACAAGAAAGCTTTCTGTCTGTCTCTAGTTCCCAGCTTCTCCAGACTAGACTAAAAACACAAGACACTTCTTGGCTCCAGGAAGGGGGGGGCGGAGGGCCCCTCTCCTAAAAAGAGTTCCAATAGTCACAGGATGTCTCCTGGCCACAACCCTTTGGATATGCAGAATGACCACTCAATAAGCCATTAACTCACAGCTAACTTGCCTAAACTATCAGTTTATGCAAAGAAGACTGGTTTGACCAGTAGAGGAGGTTTCTTCCTTTGCAGATCCAAAATCAGAGGCTAGCAAGGGGATTCATAGAAATCATCCATCTCACCCCCCAAAATCCAACAACAGTATAATATATATATTTCACTTAATCATTTATATTTATTTATGTGAATGGGGAAAGGATTGGGAGGAGAAATGGTGGGTGGCTTCTCTGTGTATTGCAACTTTCAACACTTGTATGTTACTGAAACTGTAGCATTCGTGTGGGTCTCTACGTTTCAGAGAAGTAATGAGGTTTTGTGTTCTATTAAACTTTAGTTTTTTTTAAAAAAAGTGCTCTATATGCCCACTTCAGTTTGGAACTGCAGGTATAAGTGTGTGCAAGCCTTATAGAGATGAGAGAATTGTGGAGATTTTGCATTCTTTTTTTCCTTCAGGTTTAAAAAATACTCTGTGTGTGTGGGTGTGTACATGGGTTTGGCTACTGTTAGAACAGGATGCTGGACTAGATGGGCCTGTGGCCTGATCCAGCAGACTCTTCTACTGTGGTGATTATAAGATGTACTTATGCAAAGGATACATGTTGTGGAATCACCTTATTAAATACAAACAGAGGTTCCTCATTGGTGAGACAGGGGCACTCTGTGCATGCTAATGCCATTTATTTCTGAGGCTTATAGTTCCTAACCATGTCTCCTTTGCTCAGGCAGTGAGAAGAGGATGTGGTTTGTGAGGAGGAGTTGGTGGTAGTGCTTATAGTTAAATAGGGTTGCCAGGTTCAATCCCTGAGACTGATCCTGTACCTTTAGGAGAAGAGAAAGTCAGCCAAGTGCAGGTGTTCTTGCCACCCTGTAATGGGAAAAACCACAAGGCAGAATTCTCCCTCCTGCCTGCACAACTTTTAAAGATGCAAAAGACCTTGTGGTTGCCAGGCCCGGCCTCAGTCTCAGGGATTGAACCTGGCAACCCTATTAAACCCCTTATACTCTGAATAGGTAGAATATTGCCTGCACATTTTCCTTCTAAGAAAGCCAGTTGGCAAGAATCTCCTTGTCTTTATACCTTTAAAAATAAGTACACCAGAGGATCCAAGGTAAAAATCCAGTTTATAAACAGGAATTAAAGAATAGTCAAGTAGCCCTTTAGAAGCTAGCCAATATAATATTCCATAAACTTTTCTGGATTACCAAGAATTATGCATCTAATGATGTGGACTTTAGCCCCCAAAAGCGTACACCATAATAAATTGTTCTTTTTGTTGTTTTGCTAAAGATACACTATGATCTACTTTACAGGGTTGTTGTGAGGATAAAAAGACTACAAAACCCTTTGGCAAACTTAAAATATTATTACAAAAAGTAGGATGGCACAGAGGATAGTTCAAAGGAGAACTCCATGTACAGAGCTTTTATGTAGAACAAGATCATAGATTGCACCCTGCCTGCACATCCAACCCAGGGAAGCTTATCTAGCTAGCCTCACATTGGATTTGCCAAGGATCTACATGTAAAGTCTAGTGTTTGTAGGTTTGAATATCCTAGCTGTGTTACAGATAATTTTCTGTGATTTTTAGGTTAAGCTTTTTTCATTATTCCAAATTTGGGTCCCCTCCTCCAATTCAAAATAGGGAGCAGGCAGGCTGGAGAGAAACTTTTTATTTTGTTCATTCCTTATTTATCAGTATTTTGTTTGCATCCATTCAACCTCCTATAAGCAGCTCAAGGTGGCATTCATGCATCTCCATATTATCCTCATAATAACCCTGTGAGGTAGGTTAGGCGGAGAGTCAGTGACTGGCCAAGGTCACACAGTGAGTTTCAGGGCTCATTCATGATTTTAACTGTAATCTCCAAATCCTAGTCCATTTAATTTCTCTGCATTTTATTCCACATTCTGGAAAAAATGTGGAAATGGGTAAATTGGGGGAGGGGAAAAACAATATTTTCCCATAGGTCTGGAAATATATGAGGTTCCTTGTTAACAGTTGTGATGTTCCTGCTTATAGTGTAAATATGGTAAGTGCTGTTTATATAGAAGACATATGGTAAGTGGAGTTAAAGAGGAGGGGGGAGTACATGAGCAGTAGAATGCTGGATGATTGGCTGAGCATTTGAATGGCTGGGAGTATAAATGGAAGAATGACAGTTGCATCTGGGTGGAGGTCAGGAGTGTGGAGAAAGAGGGACTTGGAGTTCTGATTAATAATGAGTCAAGTACAAAACAGGAATAGATGAAACCATACGCTTGTGAAACATTCTAAAACTAATCTTGTTATTTCTGATATTTAATAAATACTTATTTGGTTTACCAAAGGCCTAATCCTTGGCTGGGGGATATACATACCAGAAGGGAGGGCAAGGTAATTACCAAGGCTGAACAGAAACAGTATCTAATGGTGGCAGCAGTGAAGGGAGGAATAATAACAATTCAAGTATCCAGAGCAACCCAGAGTTGTATGCGTTATCTATAAAGATACAAGGGGGTTGGGAACAGCATAAGCACGCAGTCACAAAAGTAACCAGCTAGAGAGAGACTCAGGCAAAGTCTCTGGGAGTATTGGTTATAGGACGTGACTGGTGGTGCTGCCTAGCAGGGGGATCTAGTGAGATCTGTGCTAGAGCGGAGTGAGAAACCATATAAAGGACGGTCCGGACTGGTGGTATCCCTGGTGGTGCCTAGTGAAAGGCAGTAGCCACAAGCAGGTGGGAACCTGACAGGGAGAACCAGGGAAGGACGTCACAACAGTCCTGTGTGGCACCATTAACACTAACCAATTCAGGTTACATAGAATTCAGTGAGGCCTTATCTCTGAGTAGCGTATGGTTATTCTGACATAAATCCACACTAAAAATTGTGACAGCTGGGACCCACTCTGAACCAACACTTAGGTACTAAATATTAATAAAACTGTAATGTTTAAGTGTTCACTGTGTCTTTGCAAAGGAGGAGGATAGGGAGAGAACCAGATCAGGTAGAGGCACACAACTTTTTGGCTAGCAGAGAAGCAACTGTGGCAGCAGGATTCCTTCTGAACCAACCTAAGGCTGCAGTCTATTACACTCGTACCTGGGAGGAAGTCCCACTGAACTCAATGGAGCTTACTACTGAGCAGACATGTATTGGATTGCAGCCTAAGACATTTTTCACAGTTTAGTTAGGTGCTAACTATTTGTAAAACTGTAATACTTAAGTGGCTACTGTATCTTTACAAGTGGGGATGGTGAGAAAACCAGAACAACTTGGCCACACCCCTGGAACCTCTCAGCAATCCCACCAGATCTAGTAGGCACCAGCCACCACTGTATACATGCTTACTTGGGAGTCAGTCCCATTGAACTCAGTGGGACTTCCTTCTGAGTAGAGATGTATAGGATTCCACTGCTAGTTTTAGGACCACCAAAAGAAGCAGATGTCACTCACTGGCATTTTCTGACTCACTGCTGCAGGATCAGATATTCCATTTACTTACACGAACATTGATTTCCAATACCTTGTGTTCCAAATTAATGTTTTCATGAAGACACAGAAAAAAGAGTATTGTCAACATTCAGCAGGGAGACAAAGCAAAAACACTCCAGACAAAATTTGCATCACTGCATGTTTAAAAACCCAAAATAATATTTGTTCCTAATAGACAAAACAAGAAGATCTCCTTGGCCTTGTAAACTCTTTCAGCAATAGAAACAAAATGGTTAATTACTTTTGAGAGTATACCAGGAGTCTGACTAAGTGAAAAACCAAGACCTTTCAAGAATTCGGCTAAAAAAATGTTCTCGGAACATTGGAACATTGTGCCTAAGGAGAAAACAGGAAATCTGTCCTAACGAGATCTGGGGACATCTGGACATTTTAGTTTGGAACAGCAGCAGTGGACAACATTAAGAATCACACACACAGTGCAGTCCTATTAATATTATAAAGCTCCCTCCCATGGGAAATAAGACAGCTCTCCCTTTTTACCTGCATTCAAGAAACATGTGAATACTTTTTTTTTTAATCCAGGCTTTTGGTTGATAGTTCTAACACGTTTTTATTCATTGGTTTTAACTACCATCTCTAATATGTTATTCACTAATAGGCAAAAGAAAAACCTTGCAGTTTAGGAATGAACCTATGGCCAACAGATATTTCTATCAAACTTTAAAAAGCAGGGAAATTGGGCGGCTATAGTGAATGCACCAGGGGAGCAGACCTGACCTCCTCTCTGAGATATTGGACTGCCCTACAAATTTGTCAAAATGCAAACACCATTTGGGTTGGTCTTTCACAGTCCAATCCACTTGCTGTGTAGCTTGGAAGAATTTGGTAATATGTGCCTCTGAGCATATGGTGACTGGTGGCAACACGTGCAACCAGGACCATATCTTCAAAGATGGAGAATTACATTTTTTTGTATTTTGTTGGTGGTTTGTTGATATGTAAATCAGACATATTTAAAGTGACCATCTGAACTATATCAACTGTTTTAATAATGTTGCTTCCTCCCTGCTTAAATAAGATCAGCACAGCACAATTCTTGTTTCTATTATTTGGGCTGATTGCAGGTGTTGCCACCACTCACCATATGCTCACAGGCACATCTTACCAAATTCTACCAAGCTACACAGGAAGTGGATTGGACTGTGAAAGACCAACCCAAATGGTGTTTGCATTTTGACAAATTTGTAGGGCAGTCCAATATCTCAGAGAGGAGGTCAGGTCTCCTGCTCCCCTGGTGCATTCACTATAGCCGCCCAATTTCCCTGCTTTTTAAAGTTTGATAGAAATATCTGTTGGATATAGGTACATTCTTAAACCATAAGGTTTTTTCACCTGTTAGTGAATTTCTCTGCTTTTTAATCTAAAGTAAAGGTAAAGGTGTCCCCACACTTGTAGTGCAAGTCGTTTCCAACTCTTAGGGTGATGTCTTGCGACGTTTACTAAGCAGACCATATATATGGGGTGGGATTGCCAGTTCTGCCCCGGCCTTTCTTTACCCCCCAGCATATGCCGGGTACTCATTTTACCGACCACGGATGGATGGAAGGCTGAGTGGACCTTGACCCCTTTTACCGGAGATTCAACTTCCTCCTTTTGTTGGAATCGAACTCCGGCCGTGAGCAGAGCTTTGGCTGCGTTACCTAGGAGGTAAGAAATGTGATCCTTTGCAATTTTGCTGAGAATGGATTATCTGCATGCTTATCGAGTTCAATGGGATTTACTCTCCTGTAATCATGCTTAAGATAGGTGAAACTGACTGAGGGGGGAGGGGAGGAGGATGAAGGTCAAGGGGATGGGAGGAGGAAGGGAGGAGGAAGGAGAGAGGAGAGGGTCAGGGCAGAGGGGAGGTGGAGGGACAGGCAGGTCTGATCATTTGCACACTTATTGAGTTCAATGGGATTTACTCAAGTGCAATCATGCTTAGGATAGACATGTAGCCTCCCACCCAAATTTAAACCGAAGCTGTCCCTGGCCACATCCACACCAGGCCTTTATTTCACTTTAAACAGTCATCCCCAAAGCTTTCCCCAAAGAATCCTGGGAAGTGTAGTTTGTGAAGGGTGGTGGGAGTTGCTAGGAGATGCCCTAATCCCCTCACAGAGCTACAATCCCCAGAAGAGGGGCTGACTGTAAAACCACTCTAGCCACTGGAGTTCTGTCAGGGGAATAGGAGTCTCCTAACAATTCTTAGCACTCTTCACAAGCTACACTTCCCAGAATTCTTTGGCGGAAGCAATGGCTGTCTAAAGTGAAATAAAGATCTGGCGTGGGTGTGGCCCCCTGATTAGCCAAACCAAACAGCTGTGAGTCTGGCTTTTAGAACACTGACAGTTGGTTCTCACTGAGTATGCCAATGCTTATCATCAACTCCAATGTTAAATTTCTTAAATTAATTAAAAATCAGCCAGGCATTTTTTTAAACTTTTGAATGGCAGAAGGTGAAAGTCAGAGTATGGGGCAAGGTCAGCAATACAGGGAATACAAGGATTACAGGTACTCTGTGAACATGGCTGATTTTTAATTAATTTCAACAAATTATGAGACCACTGACAAAAAAAAGTCCAACAGGAGTCTGGATTTTTTTCTCTTGTTTTACACTTTGAACTCTTGATTCTCTGAGTGTCTTGTGTATTGCCATGAAAACTTAGCAAGCGTTTCTGAGTCCAAGACTACAAGTTTTGTAAAGTTTTGTTTTGAAATGAGCTTATGGGAAGCAGCAGAATAGCTGGGAGATATTTTCAATTCAACACTGTGGAATGTGAAAAATCCATGGTGGCTATAGTATACAGCCACTCTTGTGGCTGTATAATAATATTGCTTTGAGTTGTAATTCATGTAATCTTATATTTGTGAGCTGCTCTGGTCTCTCTCTGGGGAGGAAGGGTAGGTTATATGTTTGAGATAGGTAAGTAGGCAGGTAGATAATGCTTACTCAAAAGTGCACAATGGCTGAGTTATCAGAATGAGGTGGGAAGGAACAGGATGGTGGGGAGTTTTAAACATCCACTCCCAGTGATCTCCCCACCCCCTTGCTCAGCAGATAAAATCTAGCAGCAGCAAAAAGGGTGGTGTGGTTTGTGGTCTAGGTACAGAGATTTGTGGCTTGTATGTGGAACAGGTATATGTGGCCATGCCCACTTTGTCACATTCACTTTTGAGTTGGCCACACGCAGCAGTGGCATGCAGCGCCCAGAGGGTGGGCCTGAATTAATGTGGTCCTCACACCAAAAAACATTCCACACCTCTAGTGTAAAGGGCTACAGCCAGGGCTGTATATACTCCATACATTATTGTAAAGCACATTTAAAGCATGTGACGCCCCCCAAAGAATACTGGGAACAGCAGTTTACTCCTCACAGAGTTGTAATTCCCAGCACCCCAACAAACTACAGTTCCCAGGATTCTTTGGGGGAACATGCTTTAAATGTATAGTGTGTATGCAGCCTTAATGTTATTTGATCTTAAGTTTTCATTTGACGACCTGTACAGTAGAATATTTTATTCTACAACAGAAAAACTTTGTTGGGACACCAAGATCACACTTTCTGGCATCCACATAAGCTCTTGAACAGGCACAGTAACCCCCAGTGCCCCCAGTGGAGGACACCTCATGAATTCTTCTCATACTGTGAAAATTACCCCTTAATTTTTCAGAATTTTGATCTGGTAGTTTTGCACTACAGAGTACATTTTCTTCTGTGTAGATTAAAACCTTGAACAGTCTCTATCCATTGCAGTATCTTACACTTGTAAAAAGAACTTAACTGATGCAAAGGTCCTACAGATCCCAATGAGCCCATAATTTAACAACCAAGGCTACAGGATATATGTGTCAGACTCATATTTAATGCAAACAAAATATTAAATTGTTCTGAGAACTGTAGTGTATATTCTAGGGTCACAACTATAAAGGAGGTTATCTGGCATCTGTAATAATCCCAGCTGTTGAGCCATATCCCACAATTACCCCACAAACATTATTCAAGCACTTTTCCTTCAACAACTGTAAAAATCCTTCTAGCAATATTTTTTTTAAAAAAAGACAAAATACTAAATGGTTAACACCTCCCTGTCTTAACCATATCAACTTAATTGTCACACTGTTAAATCATAAGAGTTTTTCACCATGCTGGTGACATGTACCCCCCCCCCGCATGGCTAGGTCATTCAGTGATTATTTTTCCTTCCTTCACTCTGACCCTCTCCAACACACATTTGTTTGTTACATTCACTAAATGTATCACACTCTGGAGGGGACGGGTTGAACACCATGAACATTCAATTGCCTTATTGTTGAGGGATACATGGCATTTTTGTTGAAGAATATATCACGGATGAGGTGACACAGATCAAAGGGAAAAGTTTTACATATTTTATACCCCATGGTATCAGGCATAACTTTTTTCACACAACGCATAGTTAAACTCTGAAATTTGCTCCCACAAGAGGCAGTGATAGCCACCATCCTGGATGGCTTTAAAACAGGCTTAGACAAATTAATTGTGGCTACTAGCCACAATGGCTATGTTTTACCTCCACTGCTAGAAGAAGTATGCTTCTGAATGCCAATTGCTGGAAACAGTGGAGGGCTGGGAGAATGCTGTTGGGCTCAGGTTCTGCTCGTGGGCTTCCCATGAGCATCTGGTTGGCTGCTGTGAGAAAGGACGTTGGACCAGATGCGACACTAGCCTGATCCATCAGGCTTTTCTTACGTTTTTAAAAACCCTAATGCAATGGAAGGTTAAATATTCAATGCATGGAAACCAGAACCAGAACCAAACGTAGCATGACCTTTACACTCTGTACCCTTCCTCATTTGAAACTATAAAGTCTGCCCCTCCAAAACATCCGACAGACCTACACCGATAATGCCACATTCTCATGCATGTGGTTTACATAGGGTAAGAGGATCTTGATTTCGGGTTTGCTCTAAGCCTCTGGGAATCTCTGCACAGACCTATATTTCCCCCCCCCCCCGGTTGTATGTGTATGTATACACATGAGCCCTCCCTGAAAAGCCACCAAGATCATCAAAAAGGCAGATTTCTTTAAGGCTCCAATGTACACACAAGGCTCCAGTGTGTACAGAGCTCCATATAAGCCATATGAACTGCCTCACTCTCTTCCACACATGCATTTCCTGACTATAAAAAGAGAATAGAGTAGTACCTCATCAGTTGTGCTGGATCAGTCGCTATGCATCTCACAAGCTCTCTCTATAGCTGAGGGTTACCTTTCTGTTATTCGTGGTTAATTCAATGTTTCATTGCAAATTGAAAGCTTCTACCAATAGAAGCCAGCCCAATAAAAAGATACAAACTTTTTTTTTACTATCTAGTAACAAACCATACAAGATAAGCATAAACAAAATGTGAAGTCCTAGGTCAGAACTACTGGAAAATATATTTTAACAGAGACAGCTCTCTACTAGTGTTCTGGACCTAATCCAGCACCAGGATATGATCCACCCAGTGCTGAGCACTTTTAAATCTTATGGAAGTCAATGGAAAATATTAATTTTGGATGAATTTCCCCCCAGATTTATATTTTCAGGGATTGATACACAGGGTAATCTACGTACATAAAATTGCACTTAACTGGTGCTTAACTTTCCCAGTTAAATATTGAGGCTTTCAAAGTGCTTAACTTTGGTGGGATCACACCCTGGAATTCCTCATAATTAAAATGAAAACACAACATCAAACTAAGATGACTTAGGAGGAACAGCCACTAAATTCAATGTGAAATAAGGTTGGGTGAAATTGTCACACGACATTTACACGTCACACCTTTGTAGCCTGTGTTGAATAATAATAATACTATTGAACGCTCTGGTTTAATATTTTGGTGTGACAGAGGATAAGAGATCGAGCTGTGAACTGGGAAGTCTCCGGTCCAAATCTGCCTCTGCCCTGTGCATACCAGGTGACTCTCCCTATTCTCGTCTGCAGTATGGGTACCAAAAACACAGATCACAACACAGACAGGGGCGTATGGTATGTATCATTCAGAATGTACACAGAGGTCAGAAAAGTGCAATACAAATCTGAAGTATGAATATTTCAACCCGTTGCAGACATTTATGGGGGGGGGGGACTCTACCTCCTCAACTTCACCTTCAAGTGTGGCAGGATAGCTAAAAATGGATTAAACTGGGTAAACTACAGTGAGAATGAGCCTGAAGTGTGGATAGCACACTACAGCTGGGAATGAAGAAGCATCTTCGTTGACACAAGCTATTAAAGAGGATGAGCTGTTAAAATTCCTCCTTTGCACAATCGGCAACTAGTAATGAGGGGAGATGGCGTCAAAAGAGCGGCTGGAGAGTTGATCTGATGAGCCACGGACGAAGCGGGAAGAGGGTGGCGGTTGTGCAATCCGAATTCACCCTTTAACCTCCTGGGAAGCTACCGGACCTTCCCACCCCTACCCCTCACCAAAAGCAGATCGACTCGAGTTTAACTGCCAAGCAGAGCTCACTGGCGCGCTTTGAAGCAGCATTCAGCCTATCCCAGACCGGAACCTCAAAACCTCGGTGGGGGTGGGGGGCGCCTTTCTACCGAACCGATCCCTCCCTGCCTGATTTTTTTCTTTTCTCGATGATGAACACTCCGCTCAATTCACGTGATCTCCTGCTTTAGAAGGAGGATTCTTGAATGCCGACTCTCTTCAAACTAACCCAGTCCAGAAACGCACCCCCCAAAACAAAACCCCACTCCTGAATCCTTTTCAGGAATTAGCCACCGATTACATACAACCGCAGCGCTTGGTGGTGAATATGGGCAAAGGAGCATGTGATGGATCAGGGGTGCCATTGGGGAAGGCCTTGGGGCGGGGAGTCCAGAGCCCCACTTTGAAGGATGAGCAGGACACAGCCTCAAACGCAACAGGGGATGGCTTACAACCGGGGTCGTCAACGTGGTGCCCTCCGCCCCAGATGTTGTGGACTCCAACTCCTATCAGCCTCAGCCAGCATGGCCAATAGCCAGGGCTGATGGAAGTTGGTGTCCAAAACATCTGGAGAGCACTGCGATGCCTACCTCCGGTGAAGTAAGGGAAGTGATACAGGTCACCATCTAAAGAGGGCTCACCCGTAAGACCATTCAGTCCAGAGTCTAAAATTACATAACTGCACCACTATACGTGATGGCCATTTACTCGCCATTCCAACTGACTGGGGGACGACGACGACCCTATTCGTTAAACTAGGTAATACTTTGGAGAAAGGATCTTCTGAGAGGGAGTGGGTCGGAGCGAGCAGGCAGTTACATCCTGCGTTGCAGCTTCTTAGGATGTCTCCCAAGTTACGTTACTCCAGCCTCTAGAAAATCTTCCGTGGGACTGAGAACAGGTCTGATAAACTCCCATTTAATTTTTAGGCGGTCGATTCTATTAGCAGAATTCTCACTTTACATCTCACTCACACACACAGACACACCCCACGGGTGGACACCAAAAAAGAATATGGTAGTCCCATTTTCTGTCACTATACACAAATACATCCCAGGTTATATTTTAACTGGCTCTCTAACCCCCCTACCGGGGTGGTGGAGGAGGAGATGATCTTTAGATGTCTCTCTCAGTCTAGAATTACAGTAGCCCAACAGGAAAAGAGGTGATGCGGCGAGGAGAGAGAATATCAAGGACACTGAGTTTTAGTAGTTTGAATAGGGATCTTTTTCGGAGCTCTCTGGAGAAGGCAAATAATCCCTTTCCGCCTCCAAAACATACACATACAAACTCCCTGAGGCGCAGATATTACCCTCCAACGTCTACCAATTCAAGATCGGGACCGTTCCTTAGCTTTAGTGGCAGCAAACCGCTTTCTTGGGTAAGTTGGCCACTGTGAGAACAGGATGCTGGACTAGATGGGCCACTGGCCTGATCCAGCAGGCTCTTCTTATGTTCTTATGTTCTTAAGTTTTTGGATCCGCTAAGCGTCCAAAAACAAAAGCCTAGTCCAAGAGCTGGAAGTTGAACCCTTCAAAAGTACACAGATCTGGGAACGACAAAACAGTCACAGAACCCGGAGAGAAGCCAAGAAGTAAATGGGTTCACGCCGCAATCTGAGTGAATGGATTCAGTCATTCCCAAAACACTAGAGTGAGATCCTGCCAAAATTAAACGCTTCCACCTCCTATTGATTCCAAGGGCAGAGTTGAGCATGTGTTAAGCCTTTCACCCCTTGACGCGATCTAAACAAATATGGTGTTGTTTTTTTTAAATAGTATTACAATCCAGCTAAAGTGCCCTTAGGTCTTGTAGATTTCAGGGCATGTGAGCACGTGTTTAACGAACTTTTGCCGTTAAAAAACAAGGGGATCTAAAAGTGCTCAACTCTGACTGTATCATGCTCATCATTTTAAAAAAAGATAAAACTGTAAACATTCAGGAGCTAATCGTACATAATTCTAAAGTGTGTAAAGTTGATATGTGCAATATATTTATTAATATAACACAGACACACACACCCCTGCAATCCCAAAATATGTTTAAGGGACCACCCTTCATAAAATAGATGTCCATTATATCAAATCGGCACTGAGGCATTCCCGTCCAAGAAGCTTAATAGCAACATTAAGTTTATTATTATTATTACTACTACTACTACTACTACTACTACTACTACTACTACTAGCCCGAGAAGGGCAACTTTGCAACAGCATCCCCACCATTTTCACTGCACAGGGAGGACAAAAAGTTTTTTGGTTTTTTTAGTATGCGTGTATTTAGGTTGTGAAGAGGGAGAGGTTGTTTTTCAGGTGCGTGCATCCGTTCCCTCCGCCCCATCTCGTCGCCCCTTCCTCCTCTTACCGCTTCTTTTCCTTTTCAGCTGTCATCCTGGAAGCTGCGGCGGCTCCTGTCGATTCCCCCTGTGGTTAGTTAACCCAAGCACAAGGGAAGGCAGAAAGGCTCCCGTAGGCGTCCTGTCTTGGCAAGGGCAGTGTAGTCGCACACGGATCCAGGCAGGGGGCCTGGCTTGGGTGGGTGGGAAGGTCCCTGGAGGCCTTTGATAGGTGCAGGCTGGGCTGGGCTGGGCTGTTGTGCTCTCGCTCTCTCGCCTCTCCTGCGCTCCTTTCAGTCGGGCAGGTTCCCTGGCCGCGAAGAGGCCCCTTATTGCGCGCTCCTCGCAAACGTGCCGAAAGACGATCAAGAAGAAGGACTCGCCGTCACCCCAGGCTGCAATCCCGGCCAAGCCACCCCTGAGCTGACCATACAGTCTCAGGACACTGCCGAGGATTGTATAGCCCGCTCAGGGGAGAAAAGTGGCAGCGAGCGTCCGCTTGTGCTTTCCCTCTCCTCGCGCTCTCGGGATATCTGAGGGGGCAGCGGCGCGTCCAGGGCTCCCTTTAAAACGTCAAGCCTTGGCCGGGAGCTCCGAGGGGCAGTCTCAAGGCTCTCGAGCCGCAGGCTCCGGCTCCAGCTGGAGCTGCCGACCGTTCGCCGTCCAATGGACGAGCGAGGCGCTCGGCTCTCGGCCCGCCTCCTTTCCCTTCCTCCCCGCCCGTCGAGCAAGTTTCTCTTACTAGTTGAGAGGAGGTGAGCAGAGTAAGTTAGTAGCGCTGGCAGCGGCAGCGGATGAGCCGGAGAGAGGGAGACCGCATAGAGCCGTCATCGCCGGGCTTGATTGGAACCCCAGGAGCTATCTGCTGGCGCCCCGGAAAGGGGTGTCAACGCCTGGCACATGTGACGTATGGAGGGAGAGGAAAGGAAATGGGCAATGACACTGAACATTTAGGGAGCCTTTAAGATGCTATCAGAATCGGTCTCGCCAGGGCCAGGCTATTGTGGCGGCGGGGGAGGCTCTTGATGGCATGCCTTCAACCTCCTCGCCTCCGCCAGCGGGCAGGACCCGGGTCAGCCGCCCATCATGCTCTTGTGTCACATCCACACCCTTTATTTTAAAACACGTGGCTTGCCCCAGAGAATCTCCTGAGTTATAGTTTCCTCCACGGGGAGCTACAGTTCCCGGCATCCTTAACAAACAACAGTTCCCAGGATTCTTTGGGGAGGAGTCATGGGCTTTGCACCTCCCAGAGGGAGACAGCATGCAAGGGAAGGCAGTGGTAGTTGCTCTTGGCTCATTTGTTTGGGTGGATGAATTAGGGGCAGCTGCCCTGTGCCTCCCACCCTCTGAGATGGGGCGGTGGGAGGAATCAGAGAAGCAGAAAATAGCCAGTAGCCATGATGGCTATGTTTTATCTCTGCTGTATGCCTCTGAATACCAATTGCTGAGACTCAAAAATAAGGACAGTACTATTGTGCTTACTTCCTGTTTATGGGCTTCCCACAGGCATCTGGTTGGCCACTGCAAGAACAGGATGCTGGACTAGATGGGCTTTGGGCCTGATCCAGCAAAGTGGTTCTTACGTTCTTATGAATAAGGGCCCACCTCCCCAAGGGACCAAAATCTCCTAGGGGGCCCTCCGGCAATAGAGCGATGGCTGCTCAACCTCAGTGGTAGCTGGTCAGGATTCAGCACCTGTGGCTTAGACTGGCTGCCCATTGCTGCAAACTCTGGATCCAAGCTCTGATCCTCAGGAACACTCTGTAAAAAGTGGGTGTCTTTTGGGAACTGGTGTGCTCTAGTGAATAGAGTGTGGGATGTAGATTAGGAGAGCCTCCAACTAGAGCACTTAAATCATAGACTACCCGTTTCTGAGCCCAGTTCAAAGTGTGGGCCCTAAGAACATAGGAAGCTGCTTCGTACTCATACTATTAACCTGTGTACCTCAGTGTTGTCTCTGCTGACTGGCAGTAGCTCTTCAGGGCTTCAAGACAGGCCTTTCACTGCCCTACTTGGAGACGCTGGGGATTGAATCTGTGTACAAATTATGTGCTCTACCACAGAGATATGGACTTTGCTCGAAATGGTCCAGGACTAGGACAACTTTATGGGCCACGTTCCCATGCAGTCAGATTTGAAACAGAAGCCATGTGCTATGTAAAGGGCAGTTGGGGGTGGTCATGAAGGTACTATGGAAGCATTCTGTAAAGAGGGCCTGCTAGCTTCTATCATTATTATTATTTTATTCATTTATATCCCAACTTTTTCCTAGAACTGGGACTCAAGGCAGCTTACAAAAATTTAAATGAATTCAGTCAAAAACATAAAATATACAGAAGTTATAATTAAAATGTAATTAAACTATAATATTAAAACCATTTAAAACAGCAATTAAGAAAAACACAAAATACAATTCAGTAAAAAGCACTGCTTTTTTTTGCTGAGTAACAAAGATTTGCCTTAATCCACAGACAATTGGGGGGGATGCGTAAATTAATTTTTGTTCCCTTGCCAGTTCTCTGTCTAGTGCTATTATCGCAGCTTATAAATATAGTACATATTTATTTGGGGGTTTGTGTATTCATTTATTGATTTACTGAAAGTATTATCATCCCTCTTTTCCACTGCAATTGCCACTTACAATAGTTATTTTTAAATCAAAATCCAACAGAAATTGAACAATCAAGAGGCACATAGAGAGAGTCAAGTGCAGCAATCGTAAAAACCCAGAGGGACAGCCACAAAAGAAACTTCAACCTGGCAGGACTCCATGACCCAGCACAGCCACAGAAAAGGGTGTCTTAAGTTTTAATGGTTTTATTTTACTTTTTTTTTATAAACCACCCTGAGGATATGATTGATGGGTGATGTAAAAATGCTTTAAAAATAAAGCTAGTATTTTTCCCCATTGGCTGTGCTTCATTGTTATTGTTAGGTGCCTCAAAGGCTTTTGGATGTAAACATAGGTCAAACACTTGTTTTAATAAACAGATAGAATTCCACCTTGGCCACAAAGCTTTCCTGGTGACCTTGAGCAGGTAACTTTTTCCAGACTAACCTACCTTGCAAGTTTTATTGGGCGTATTCAACAAAAAAGCTGTGCTAGCATGAAGGTTAATGCTATGGGATTTCCTCTGCATGGGCCCAGCTGCACTCCCAGATCTGTTCTGGAGGGTTGAGGGAAACCCCATAACAGATTTAGGGGGTATGCACGCAGGCAGAGGAGAGAGGGAGATTCTGTTGCACAAGGAGAAATCCTTATGCTGATGGAATTATCTGCTTAGCGCTACGTTGAATGCAATCCACTGTTTATTTACTTACATCATTTTTATCCTGCTCTTCAGTCAAAAAGATTCCCAGAGCAGCTTACAGATCATTAAAAAAAAAAAGATCCACATAGCTCAATATTGTCTATACTGACTGGCACTGGCTCTCCAGGGTTTCAGACAGGAGGCTGTACCAACCCTTCCTGGAGACACTGGGAATTGAGCCCAGGACCTTCAAAGCAAATGTTCTACCACTGAGCTACAGCCGTTCCCCTAAGAGACTGGACACAAAAGGAAAAGGAGATGGGGAAGGACGAGGGAAAAAGAAAACTCGGGCACCACTTCTTGAAGTTACAAAGCTTGTATGAGGATAAAAGGGGAGGACCCCATATGCTGCCCTGAGTTCCTTGAGTAAAGTGGTGTAAAATAATATACAAATATTTATTTATTTATTATTTATTATCTTTATTTTTCTCCCGCCCTTTTCTCAAAATTGGAACTCAAGGCAGCTTACAGATAAAAGTGGATACATATAATAAAAAGATACAAAAATCTGCATTAAGCTAAAATCAACCTGTTTGCAACATTAAAACATTAACATACACTCAAGATACTTAAAAACAATTTAAAAATAGTGCAATTAAAACCAATTAAATATTGGTTATCCCTATGTTGCAACTGGAAGGTTGGAGATGGGAGCCAACTTGGGTATCATGCAATATAAAGTGATAGCTTTCTGGACTGTGCCACTTTAGGCGATATTGTTGCACATAAAAAAAAGCTTGCTGTGTGCAGTAAACTAGCAGAGCGGGGTCTCTGGTCTGCCTGTTTATCACATGCATGGAAACTATCATAATGTACAAAATAGCTGCGAGTCCATTCTCACTAGGAATGGCATGCTGATCAATTGTCCAGTCAAATAAGGCATTGTACGCATTACAGGCTTAAAATGCAGAGAGGCCGGGGTTTTTCCCCCAGCTGCATTTCAATTTTGCAAATCCTGGAACACAGCACTATGCTTGGATGTGTTTCCATAAGCGTGTTGTCCCTGGTTTCCCCACACCTCCACCCATCCCAATTCCTATTGGTGAAGCTTATATCTCTCCATCTCCACCTCCGCACTTGCTGTATCCCAGAAGCTCCACTTCCCTTCCCCACTTCCATGAAACCTAACTGCACCCAGCCTACAGGAGACTCTCTAGGAACTGTTGTCTCTGCGACATGCTGCCATCAAGAAGAAACAGTAAACAGGCTGCTTCTGGTGTGTTGAAGGCTCCCATAAAACAGCTTTTGGACATTGCACGCTCCCCAATTTCCCACACTGCAAGATTAGTGCAAATACAAACAGCAGCATCATTGGCTTAAAGAAGCCTCACACTTCCATTAAACCTAACTGTTACCAACTGTTTACAGGAGCCTCTCTAGGAATGTCTGTGTCTGAATGTTGCCATCTATACCTTCTCTTCCTGCTGACATCAGAGATTTAGGACCATCCCCAAGCAAAGTGTTTCCCTTGTGCACACCTTGGAGTTGTGACGCTTGATCAAATAGTTTTCAGGTCAGAGTGAAGCTGGCTTGGAGGAAAAACGCATCAAAACACAAAATTCCGAATTTGGGGAGAAGAAAGGGGCAGAGTATGGCTAGCATCGTGTTCTCCCAGATTTACAAAATAGAGGTGGAGACGCACTGGAGCCAGCATAACCCGCAAGTGTGTGCATAGCCCAATATTGATTGAACAGTCAACTGGCCACCTACACTTTGACTCTGGTCAAGCATTGTTAAATATTCTACAAAGTCAAGAATGCTACTGTTTTGGTGTCTGCTTACACTTTCTTTCATAATGCTGTCATTGGTTACCAAGAACAGGGGCTTCTTGCCCTGTAGCTAGCAACTGAGAAGGGGGGGGCAAACCTCGCAATGTAGCAAAGCTTCTACTGGCCATCTGCTAGAACTGGAAGCATCTCCAAACAGAAACACAAACAGCCAGCAGGGGCAAAGGTCACGGTTTTGGGCCACCCCTCCTGCATTATTCCATTTTACTTGCTGCACAAACCAGGGAGCGCATGCTCCCCCCCCCATATGAAAGAATGGATTGACTTCAAGTTGATCCCGACTTATGACGATCCTATGAATAGGGTTTTCATGGTAAGTGGTATTCAGAGGGGGTTTACCATTGCCTCCCTCTGAGGCTAGTCCTCCCCAGCTGGCTAGGGCCTGCTCAGCTTGCCACAGCTGCACAAGCCAGCCCCTTCCTTGTCCGCAACTGCCAGCTGGGGGGCAACTGGGCTCCTTGGGACTATGTAGCTTGCCCACGGCTGCACAGGTGGCAGGGCACGTAACCCCTGAGACACTCCCTGTGGGCGTGATCTTTAGCTGGCCCTTGACATTCAGGAGACATAGAAAATAGGTAGCTAATACAGGGTCACCATAAAAGGGCTGTAGGCCATCTGGTCTGCTTAAATTGCACCAGGATCCTGTAAGGCAAGGGTAGGGTCCTCCAGGAAGTTTTATGCCATCACCCATTAGTCTGCAATCCTATTAACCCCATTTATGCAGCAGTAAGATGCATTGAATTGAATAGGATGGAGCAGGCATAATTAGGATTGTGCTGCAGATTAGCCTGTCCCACAAGACTCTTTGTTGGTTTTGCTGCTACAAACTAACATGGCTGCCTCATTGGCAGTTGTACTTAATACTAGTAGTAAACATTAGTAAATGCATAGTAAATAATTTACTAGTACTAGTAAATGCAGAACATTTCACACAGAAGACCTGGGATATCCCTGAGAAGTAGTTTTCTACCTCCCCCATGCTTATAACTCTCGACCATCCTTCCTATCCTCAACAATATTTTTTAATATTTGTCAGGAGGAGGGACATTACTTGCTTCAGTTAATCTCCCTTCTCCTAGTTTCTCATCTCACCCAGCAGCTCATACAACCATCATCTAGTTCCATTGCTAGGAAAAGTTCAAGACATCTTTCAGGGTACTTCCTCACAAAAATACAAATTTATTTATTTATTACACTTACATACCACCTTTTCCTCCATGGAGCCTCCCCGTTTTATCCTCACAACAACCCTATGAGGTAGGTTAGGCTGAGAGACAGCCCAAGGTCACCCAGTGGGCTTCATGGCTGAGTGGGGGTTCAAACCCTGGTCTCCCAGGCAGTAGTCCAGAAAATAGTACAAAGACACCATTCAGGCTGCTATGTAATGCACACTTACTAGCAGCATGCATCTAAAATCTCCAGTGTTCTCACCTAGAAAGGAAATTGATGTTTATTTATTGAATTTATATCCTATTCTTCCTCCTGAAGTAACCCAGGGCTGCAAACACATCAATAAAACAATATAACAACAACAAAAGCATTCTAAAAACAGTTTAAAACATTCTATAATACAATTACAGTTAAAAACATTCTTTCATCCAGTGATGCTGTGCAACACAATGCCAACTGTGGTGCGTTCGGTGCCAAGTGGTACATACTGATTTTTTTATCAGTTCTTTTCTCTGCCCTTCCTTGTAGCATTTTTACAGTGAGTATATTTACTTATTTTATTTATCTTATTAGAGCATTTCTAGCCCATCCTGTCAGCATAAATAGATCATTTGGGGCAGCTTACAGCATATAAACATTGCAAAAATTATTTTGGAAATTTTCTTCATCAGACTACAGTGTAGCATAGGAGAGTCTGCAGTAAGAGAAGGCAGTGATTTATGAATGAGAGTGGAGAGGTCTGTGTGGAAAGGCAGGGGAAATCCCTTCACCAAGACTTTAAATAATGACTCTCTATTTGTTGGTCATTACCAGCATGAGAGTTTCCCAAGTGGTGGAATTTACTAACCATGAATGATTTTGTTAATCAAAGTGTGTCTCTCTCTAGTTTTGGGCTTTCACATTTTTAGCTGACTTTTAGTGCCTATAGCAAGGCATTGCACTCCAAGCAGCTGAAGGCTACAGCAAGCGCTTGCTAGTCCTGTTTTGTTGGAAACAAGAGTTACCCTAAACATCACCTTGCATCTTGCTGTTCTATCTCCAACACATAATTCTGTTGTTTGTGTGCACAAGTACTTCCCTTTCTCTTCTCTTCTGAGCATTTGATGTTTGTGTCCATTTATTTTCACTGCAAAATGTAACACTCTCTCTCACTCTCTCTCCCCCACCCCTGCCACTCCCAATAGTACCTTACTTCTGGTTAGGACATATGTGAGATGTCTTGAGTTTTTCTGTCATTGATGTGGGGGCCTTCAGGAGGATTAAGCATAATGTACCCTTTTATAAATCATGTTCCACCTACAGTATAAAAATTATTTTCATCTTCAAATTCATATCTAAAAAAACAGAGAGATGAAATGCTGCAAAAGAACTTATTTCTAGAAAAAGCCCAATGAATTTTGGTCTGTAGTTATTTTAGGCCTTCATCAAGGGTCAAATCAAAATGTAAAAAGAGTCTGCAGCGATCTCCGATAATACAATCACTTCTTTACATTCACTGACAACTCCCTTGCAGCACCTTGAGATTTCATCTCTCTCTCTTTTAGGGTCATTTTGGTTGCTTACCACTTTTTGCATTTCTTCAGATTAACATTTAACCACTGTGCCCAGAACCGATCCACAATGCTGCTTAAAAAATCAACCCATTAATCACCCCACAAAGCAAACAAACAAACAAAAACCCCATATCTAAAACATTTATGGCATGTTTGGCAGTGATGTGAGCAAGAGCCTTTTCTGTGGCAGTGACCCGATTATTATTTATTTTATTTCATTAAGTTATAAACCACATTCTACATGTGTATCAAGAGGATTTACAAACATGTGAGTAACACATACAGAGGGCTAGGATTTAAATTTCTATAGCATTCCAAATAGGTTCATTCCCATCTCTTCTTTGTTCCACTTTTTCCTCATCCTTCCCCCCAGCTTTAATTTAATTTCACTTAATTTTATATGTATCCTTTCATACACTGTCTTGTGTTGTTCCTGCTCAAATAAAGCAACAGTAAACATCTATAAAAATTCAGTAATTGACTATCCACTGGGAATAACACCACTCAAAACTCTTCTTTGATAAGCAACACCAATTGCTTCCGCTAATCTGCATACATCAATTATTATTATTAGCCTGTAGATCCAGGCAACACTCTCCTCTTCAGGGGAAGAAAGTCACTTGATTAATTACCATCACGGTGGCAACTATTTAATCATTTTATGTATATTTGTTTTTTTAGTGCTTAATGATGTCATACCTTTGGATTAACAGCTCAGTCATCTTTGTAATTTTGCCTTAAATCTTTTAGTAGTGTTGCTATTTGTAATGTATTTAATTACTTTTTTTTTTTTTTGCTTTGGTGTATATTGCCTTGCTGATTTTCAGAAAGGTGCAATGAAAATATTAATAAGCAAATAAAACTTAACAGAGTACTGTACGCACAGAGAAATGAATTAGCATGTTCTATCCAATGTTAGATTAATGTTGTGGTTAGTCAACTAGGTTTCTAAATGCTGTTAGCTCTGAAAAGCTGTCCTTCCATTGCACAGTGTGCATGGTGCGGGAAAAGACTGTTTCATGGGGAGGGGCTGCAGCTCCATGGCAGAACACTTGCTTTGCATGCTTAAATGTCCCAGCTTCCATCCCTGGCTTCTCCAGCTGAAAGGATCAGGCCACAGGTGATCAGAAAAGCCTTTGCCTGAGACCTTGGAGAGTCACTGCCAGTCAGAGTAGACAATAC
The DNA here is from genome assembly GCF_030035675.1 of Rhineura floridana. NCBI lineage: Eukaryota > Metazoa > Chordata > Lepidosauria > Squamata > Rhineuridae > Rhineura > Rhineura floridana. Next base: position 184,003,661 of record NC_084483.1, on the reverse strand, counting down.
TGAGTGAATGGACAAATAGTCTGGCCTAACAGGTTCCTGTGTAATATTGTGTATTTGTATGGTACCATCACCACCTCATACATTTCAATATTTTCCAGATGAAAACGAATATTCCCACCCTGAGGCTCATTGCCATAGTGCTGGAGGCTTTTCACCAGGCTGTGTAAATTTATTTTGCAATTGCCTGTCCTGCACTGTTGAAAACTCAAACTGTTTTAGTGATTTTGTTTACAGATATAGTAAAAAAAAAAACATTTTCTCCATATTGTTATCAGAAATGAATCTCGTCAGCTGTAGCGTGGTTGAGCACTACATGTGCCCTTCCAGTGCCATCTTGTACATCCACTTACTGTGATAATTGCTCCGCTGTGTTCAATGGAGGTTACTTCCTAGTAAGTGTATATAGGATTCCAGCTGTGGTGTTAATAGATATGCATTTACATGCATGTGGAATTGCAGCTTTTCTGGACCAACAGCAAGTAGAAACTGAGTTAAACAACTGCAACATACATCTAACACAGTGATCTAACATCTAACATGCATGCTGCTTTTATAATTTTGTGGCTTTTAGCTTATTTTTGCATTTATATTTTAATTGCTTTATTCTTTTTCTTTTTTTGCAAACCACTCTCGGACCGGAATATGATTGAAGGGCTATCTAAAAGTACTTGTATCAATTAATTAATTGTAAGTATTTTTATAGCACCTTTCAATCATATTCTCAGGGCAGTTTGCAAAAAGATGCACACAAACCTCACTTCTTAGAAACTTGGCATCATAAAAGCAGCTGAAGCCTAGAGACTGATAACTCTGGAGTCTCACATTGGTGACATTTTCAAAGGTGCCTTCAAAGGCTCCTCCAAAGGGATAGTAGTTGTGTATGTAGCTGGAAGTCTCCAAAGCAACTATCAAAACTGCAGAGGAGTGATAACATTTGGGAGACTAGTGGTCCTTCCAGATGAATGTTTACTGTAAGGATAGGTGTTCTCATGTATGCAAGTTTTTTGCAGCATCCACTTGATGGTGTAGATATCAAAATGCCATCCTGTATTTTCCCCACATTTAATCTGGTTTTGCCGTTTCTGGGGAAAATTTGATAAATTAAAAAAAAAAAACCACGCTGCCAACAGCTGTTTGTGACGTCTCAACAATCCATTTGCAAATTAAGTTCCCATCTGGAAGCATCTTACAATCATGTATAAATTTACAGGGTAATCCTAGCTATGTCTACTCAGAAGTAGGTTCCACCGAATTCCAAGTAAGTGGGGTTAGAACTGCAGCCTTACTCGGCAACCAGCAAGGTATCCTAACTTTTAAAAAATATTTTATGGCACCAGGATGTCTGTGTTGTTGCTGCTGTATTCGCTATGTAGAAAACCTTTAAGCTTTGGATCAAACTCCAGTCAAGTACACATGTCTGTTTCTTACAACCATGATGTATGTGCCATATACAACTTATATATGCAATCATTTGTGACCTTCTCCTTAGGCTGTTTTGCTCTTGTCCTGCAAGCATGATATACACTAAGAATTGTACTTACATGTTTTTCTGTTCCATTAGTGATCTTGTTATATTGGGATGTGTGATCTTTGATGTTTTTGTTTTTATTTCAAAATTCTAAAAAATCCATAAGAAAAAATAGGGACAGTGCAAACTGGGACTCTCCCTGTTAAATAGACAGTCAGATCAGACATTACCAGTATGCTCTGCTTAGTCGTCTGTAGAGAGTCAAACATACTTGCAAAGCAACAGTCTAATCGTATAGTAATAGACTCTAAACAAAGGTAATTTGCAAATATTAACCAGGCTCAGTGTGTGTGTGTGTTAAATTGGGGGTCCCAATTTAGCCCATGGATGATAGAAGAACATAGCAAGATCAAAGAACCAGGTCACTCATTCCCTAGATTAACTGAACTTTGGGTTCTTCATTGATCTGAGCTTCTCTGTATCTGATTCTAGGATAAACACTTGACTTCACAAGCCAGTCAAGTAAAATATTTCAGACAGGCAACACCAAAGGCATACAGCTAAAATCCAGATCATTCAGGCCTGTCTGCCTATATACGGAGCCCCAGAAGTCTTGCTCTGCATGCTTGGATTTCACTTATGCCTTCCAGCAAAGTTAAAAGTGGACTGAGAACAGGAAGAAGTATTGTCAACCCCTGTGCTTATGGTTTTCAAAGGACACCTCCCCTCTGTTGTCCAAAAAGGGTAGGCCAGCATTTTCTGCATTGGTTGAGAATGACCCACAACATCCCCACTGTAACTAAGGGCCCAATGGTCCCTGGGAGGATCTGTCATGGGATATAGATCATATAACCCTCTGACATCAGAGACAGACCTCCAAAATCCAAGAAGAGGATCTGATGTTGGAGTCTATGTCTATAAAACTTAGCCCAAACGACATCAGATCTCCAATGTGGGAATGGAAAAAAAAAGGGTGTGTTCAGGGGCTGGGGGTTAATACACCCCCAAATGGCCAAAAAAAATAAATGGTCACACTCCTGGGTGTGACAAAATGTTTCCCCTTTTGAGAGGGAAAACATTAATATATATATATATATATATAAAGGAATTGCTCTGTCCCCACTTCCAGCCTGTCAGCTTGAGCCCAGCAGAGCTTTGGATAAGGCAAATTTGCTTTCAGAATCCCAAAACCAGAGCTTGGAAAAGTTACTTTTTTGAACTACAACTCCCATCAGACCAATCCAGTGGCCATGCTGGCTGGGGCTGATGGGAGTTGTAGTTCAAAAAAGTAACTTTTCCAAGCTCTGCCCAAAACCACCATCTTAGAATTGCAGCCTTACAGTGAAATCCCATTAGTCTCCGCTCAGAAGTAAGCTCCACTGCATTCAATGGGCCTTATTCCCAGTATGTGTTGGATTGTAGCCTAGCTTGTAACCTAAAGCACCTACAAGGGAAATAATCACATTTTTTCCCCTTTAGTTACCTCCTCACCTTCATGTCTCCTTTGTATCAAGCTGTAGATTGTAAGGTCATTTTTGTACTTTGTAAAATGCCACATGCGAACACTGCAGCTAAGTAATTTTAGGCTTGGTACTTAATGGTTTTAGCGGAGGGGGTTGGATGTATTATTTTACTTCAAAATGTGGTCAGTCAGCCCTGCCACTTGGGGGGCCCTCCTGATCATTCTGCTGAGTTGGGCCATAGACTTGTGCTCCAAAACAAAAGGAACAACACCTCTGAGTTAGACTCCGAAATCCATATGGAATTGGAGCATATGGCAGAGGTGGGTCTTGAATCCCCAAATCTCCCTGATTTCTAGCCTTCTTCTCTGTATTGTAAGCAGCAGGAGCACTCCTTAGGAGGGCCAGGTTTTGCCTCCTGAACATGTTTCAGCTGGTCTGGCCTGGAGTATGCAAGATCTGCGGGAGGGGAATTAACAGATAAGAGGACAAAGCAAACTAAAGAGACAAGAAGTTAGGCATCACATGAGAGTGTCTCATTCCTTAGAAAGTGTGAAGACACTTGTCCACCTTGACAAAAGTTTAGGTTTGTTAAATTTGCACATTGCAAAAAGCCCCAAAGCAAGCTACAATCAAGTAATAATGATGATGATGAAATCATATAAGCATTATTAAGAAAACAAATTTAACAATAACTTATAATTGATGCTGCCCAATTGCCCAGGAAAAAACAAAATCATCTTTGCCTGGTGCCGAAACAATGACAAGTTTGGTGCCATGTGGGCCTCCCTGGGAACAGCATTCCATAAACAGAAGGGTTACTGCAGAAAAGGCCTCTCTTCACCACCTTCCAGACCTCCCTCGGAAGTGGCACGCAGAGAAGGTCCGCAGATGATGACCTCAGGGCCCAGGCAGGTGCATATGGAGAATGTGGTCCTTTAGGTATGGTAGTCCTGAGCTATATAAGGTTTTCAGAGTTAAAAACCAATGTGATTAAGACTGGAGGTTGGTGTTTCTTAGGGGAAAACAACAGTGTGTATATCAGCTAGCAGTGCTTCCTAGTGAGTGTTTCTAGGTTGAATCCTACTAATCCAAGGCACTGTGTTGCATCAGCATGGCAAGCTCACCACTTTTCACTTCCAGTTAATGGTGCGGTCAAGGCAGGACTCTGGGAGAGACGTCCAAGGCCCCACTTCACAGAAATGAGAAGGAAGGCCCCAAAAAGGCAGCAGGGCTGGCTGACTGCCTGTTGAAGCGATAATACACATCTCCATCTAAAGAGAAAGGAGGCCCTTAAGTCTATGAAGTCCAGAGTCTAAAATAGCCTAACCGCACCACTCTTGAGGAGCACAGAGAGGTTAAGTCACATAGCAGCTAAGGCAACTCATTCTCTTGAAAGCCAGCAGAAACTCAGGGTATTTTTTTTAAAGCAGGGTTTGCACATTGTTATTTGTTTGCTCTAATGTATCAGGAATGTAGCAGCAGTTGTAACGAATGGAATGGCAGTGGCAGGGGAGAGAAGTGTTTATTGTCTGCTTCACAATTGAAGGAATACACATGGCCATCTCAACAGAGGCCCCCAGGTCTAAAATTATCTTGTTGCACCACTGCATACTCTAGTGCAGGGGTGGGGATTTTTTTCCAGTCTAAGGGCCACATTTACTTCTGGGAACTTTCTGAGGGCCACATGCCAGTTATGGGCAGAGCCACTGGCAAAACCAAATGGAGCAGTGAATGTAAATTTTACCTTTTTACTGTAAGCTAGTTTATACATACTCTATCCACCATCCTGAGAAGCAAGCGGCATTATCAGTGTTCAAGGACCAATCAGCTTCCAGGCTCAATTCAAAGTGCTGGTTTTCACCTATAAAGCCTTACGTGGCTCAGGATCCCAGTACCTCTAAGACCACCTCTCCCCATATGAACCAACCCGAACCCTGCATTTAGCATCTGAGGCTTTTCTTCATGTGCCTCCTTCGAGGGAGGTGTGGAGGGTGGCAACATGAGAATCGGCCTTCTCAGTGCCCCCCCAATTTATGGGACATCCTCCCCAGGGAGGCATGCCTGGCACCTTCATCTATCTTTAGACACCAAGCAAAAACATTTATCTTCTCTCAGGCATTCGGCTCTTAATTTTGGAAGGTTTTGGAGGACTTTTGATGCTGTAGCTTCCTTTAGGGGTTGGGGCTGTTCCACTGCCTTTTATATTCATGCACTCTGTTTTGAAAAAAAGTTTTGTTACAGTTTTTTATATCGGTGTTCACTGAAATGCAAAATAAATTAAACATATTTAAAGTGACCATCTGAACTATTTCATATTTTTATTGATTGTTATTTATTTATTTATTTATGTTAGTCGCTTTGGGCTCACTTTTGTGAAGAAAAGCATGGATTTTTCACATTCCTCAATGTTAAATTGAAAATACCCCCATGCCATTCTACTGCTTCCCATAAGCTCATTTGAAATCAAAACTGTACAAAACATGTAGCCCTGAACTCAGAAACGCTTGCTTAACAACCCTCTACATTTTCATGGCAATACACAAACGAGCCAGAGAGAATTGAGAGTTGAAAGTGTAAAATAAGAGAAAAAAACTAGACCCCTGTCGGACTTTTTTTTGTCAGTGGTCCCATAATTTGTTGAAATTAATTTAAAATAAGCCATATTCACAGAGTGTCTGTACTCCTATTACTGACTTTGCCCCATACTCTGACTTTCATCTTCTGTAGTTTAAAAGTTAAAAAAAATACCTGGCTGGTTTTTAATTAATTTAAGACATTTAACATGGGGGTGCTAGGATGGGGAAGGGAGATTTTCACCCTTGAAATAAATTGGATCTCTTTTTTGCAATGCAAATTGTAGGCATGGTGGGTGTATGTGACCGAGATCAGGACCACATTGAGAGGCAAAGGGTTGAAACCTCCTTTTCTGCCACCCTAAGGTCCTGATTGTGGGGCCTGTGCTGATAGTGTGTGTGGCGTATTTGTAGGAACTGCTGCACTCAAGGGTAGAGCCACGCAGTTAACATCAGGAAAAGAAGGCAGCAGAAAGAACGAGGAGCGGACTGTGCATCCTCTTGCACAACAATCAGGATACACCTAAAAAACTCAGGCGACTAATACAGATTTTTGTTCTGAAAAAAATGACCCAAGATCTGCAAATAAAAAAAGTTTGAGATTTCACACTGTGCAATCTTCTACATGTCCACTCAGACGTATACTCAATGGGATTACTCCCAGGGAGATGAGTTGAGGATTGCAGCCACTCTTCACAGCCCCCAAGAGCTTCATCTTCAAGTTTCTCCATATACCCTTGAGGATGCAATCTCATTCTTATGTAATCAGAAGACTGAAGAAGCTCTGACTTTAACAACAAATATCAGGGACTGTGTGACTTATGACCTTGTGGCTGCGGATGACCAGATGAAAAAGAATGTGAGCATTAGGTCTCTCTGATTGAGTTTTTCAGAAGTGGTTTTGGTATGGGTGTCTTTAAAACAAATGCGTGTATGTGGAGGCAATGGGGGGGGGAGTTGTCATGTCATTTTTACAGCTGCTTTTCTTCCAGAAGGTTCATTGGTGAAATCTACTGTAATTACACCAAACTGAATTATTAGAATTGTTAGAATTAATTATCTCTTTATAGAGCGTTATCAGCATACATGGCAATTTTCAGACTACCAAAAAAGCATGACGTAGGTCTCTGCCTGAAGGAATGTACAACTTGCATTTAAACAATGTAACCAGCTGATGCAAAGTCCCCTGTGCAAGTTGCCCCCTCTGGGAACTTTTCTTAACTATTTATTTATTTATTTATTTTTATTTATTATTTCAATTTATATACCGCCCTTAGCAGAATAGCTCTCAGGGCGGTGAACAAACAAGATAAAATACAATATATCATAATAAAAATCATAAAAACATATACAAACAAACAACAAAAAACACTACAAAAACACAATACGACAAAAATTAAAAATACGGATTAAAAGATTAAAATGGTTAAGAAAATTAAAATGCCTGGGAGCATAAAAAGGTCTTTACCTGGCACCGAAAAGATAAAAGTGTAGGCGCCAGGCATACCTCTTCGGGGAGGCTGTTCCACAACTCAGGGGCCACCACAGAAAAGGCCCTAGATCTAGTAACCACCCTCCGGGCTTCCCGATGGGTTGGTACCCGGAGGAGGGCCTTAGATTCTGAACGAAGTGAACGGGTAGGTTCGTATCGAGAGAGGCGTTCCACAAGGTATTGAGGTCCCACGCCGTGTAAGGCTTTATAGGTAAAAACCAGCACCTTGAATCTCGCCCGGAAGCAAATAGGAAGCCAGTGCAGATGCGCCAAGACAGGTGTTATATGCGAAGACTGACTGGTCCTCGTCAGTAGTCTGGCAGCTGTGTTCTGCACCAGCTGAAGCTTCCGAATTGTCTTCAGGGGCAGCCCTACGTAGAGCGCATTACAGTAATCCAATCTTGAAGTTACCAGAGCGTGAACAACGGAGGCGAGGTCGTCCCTGTCCAGATAGGGGCATAGTTGGGCTACCAGACGAAGATGGTAAAACGCATTCCGTGCCACCGAGGTCACTTGGGCCTCGAGAGACAGGGAAGAGTCGAGAAGAACCCCCAAACTACGTACCTGTTCCTTCAGGGGGAGTGTAACCCCATCCAGAACAGGGTTAACATCCACCATCTGAGCAGGGAAGGCATTCACCAACAATGTCTCGGTCTTGTCTGGATTGAGTCTCAGTTTATTAGCTCTCATCCAGTCCATTATCGCGGTCAGGCAACGGTTCAGCACATCAACAGACTCACCTGAAGAAGATGAAAAGGAGAAATAGAGCTGTGTGTCATCAGCATACTGATGGCAACGCACTCCAAAACTCCTGATGACTGCACCTAGCGGCTGCATGTAGATGTTGAAAAGCATGGGGGACAAAACCGACCCCTGAGGGACTCCGCAATGGAGAGTCCATGGTGTCGAGTGATGTTCCCCAAGCACTACCTTCTGGTGACGATCCGCGAAGTAGGAGCGGAACCACTGCCAAGCAGTGCCCCCGACACCCAACTCCGTGAGTCTCCTCAGAAGGATACCATGGTCGATGGTATCAAACACCGCTGAGAGATCAAGGAGAATCAACAGAGTCACACTCCCCCTGTCCCTCTCCCGACACAGGTCATCATACAGGGCGACCAAGGCTGTTTCGGTGCCAAAACCGGGTCTGAAACCGGATTGAAACGGATCTAGATAATCAGCTTCATCCAAGAGCGCCTGGAGTTGGCTGGCAACCACCCGCTCCAAAACCTTGCCCAGAAAAGGGACATTCGCCACCGGTCTATAGTTGTTTAAATTATCTGGGTCCAAGGAGGGTTTCTTTAAAAGAGGTCTCACTACTGCCTCCTTGAGGCTACCAGGGACCACTCCCTCCCTCAAGGAGGCATTAACCACCTCCTTGGCCCAACCGGTGGTTCCAGCCCTGCCAGCTTTCACTAGCCAAGATGGGCAAGGATCCAGAACAGACGTGGTCGCCCGAACCATTCCAAGCACCTTGTCCACTTCCTCGAGCTGCACCAACTGAAACTCATCCAATAAAGAAAGTCAACTAATAGACTTTTTTCCTACCAAAAAAAGAAAATAAAGGATTTTGTTTCATGTGTGTGCGTTAAATATTTTGTTTGTCCCTAACAGTGCTTCCTAAACATTAACAGCTAGGTAAAGTAATATTATTCACACCTCCCAAGGAAGTTTGGGTAAGGCTAGCTAGGTGGCAGAGAGTGACACACTTTTGGCATGCTCGAGGTGCCAGGTTCAGTCCTCACCATCTCCAGGTAGGGCTGGGAATGAGCCCTGTTTGAAATCCTGGAGAGCTGATGCCTGCCAGTAGGGATGGGTGAGAATTTCGATTCAGTTCGCATTTCAAGCAGAATGTATCAAATTTGCAATTTCCAAAACAATGAGAACTGAAACATAGCCATCCTTCAAAATCTGCATTTATTAGAATTTTGGGATGCAGTTGGCCAATTAAACAACATTTACAAAAACGCATATATTAGGGGAAAGTATGCATAAAAATGAATACATGAGTGAAAACAACAGGCAAAAAGGCATGATGTGATGAGAAATGGCTTGCAAAAATGTGTACCTTTGCGAAAACTGCCTACAAAAAGGTGTTTATTTGGAGAAATTCGCACTAAAATGGTGGAGAATTTTCATGAGGATTTTTTTTAAATTCGCAGATCACTGTAGAAATGTAGGGAACTGAATTTAACATTGGAAAAATGAGAAACCGAGAGAACCGAAACAGGCAGATTTTTCCATCCCTACCTGCCAGTCACTATAGATAATGCTGAGCTTGATAATGGTCTAAGGCAGCTTCTGATAGTTCATTTGTACACAAGGCCAGTCAGGTTATGCTGGCACCTGAGACAGAAAACCCTGAAAGCCTCTCCCCATTCCCCAGTAAAAATAAAATAAGAACAATTAAATAACTAACAATTTGCTGCCCAAATTAATAACCAGAAATCAGTTGCCTAAGGTAACGGTTTCACCCTGTCTAATGGTGGGTCCAGCACCTTAGTGTGCAACATGCTTTACTTCTCCCACCTCTTTTTTTAAATATTTTTTAAAATAAAATTACACATATCAGTTCAAAAAAGTGCCTACCCTTGGCCCTTAAAAATCACAGATTTGTCCTTACGTCTTATACCCTTTTCTGACTTTGAAAAGTAAATATATGTTTTGAATTCATGCAAGATCCATTTCACTTTGACATCTACAGTTCTCACCTATCTCAAGAACTTGTGAGGTTTCTTTCTTTGGACAGGCACCTTTTCGAGATGGCTGTGATTTTACTTCAAGGCACTCAACTTTTGAAAGACGATTCAATTGTTACGATGTGAACTCATATTTTAAATCAAAATGAGTTTGTGGTTATAAATACAGTTATTACAAAACTCTTTTCAAGTTTTGATTCAATGTGGCTTTGTGAATCAACTTTTTCTGTGCTAAAAAATAGTAAAATCAAAATATAGGTCGCAAATATTGGATGAGAATTTGGAGGTGGGAGTTGCAATGAATTCTGATTTTATGGCTGATTTTCCTGCACTATGTAATGAAAAGATATGTCAGGTTTCTCACTAATTCTATCAATAAATAATTGAAAACATTACTGTATATTTTCTACCATCAATTCATTATTTTTTGTTGTCGTGAAAAAGTGAACACATTCACCATAATTCTGGCAAATATGGAAAAACTATTGGACACTGCTTATCTAGCACATGATAATCTCAGTGAGGCAGAAGCATAGGAAGGATCGGTCAGTTTTGGTTCGGTCAGTTTCTCCTTTTTCCATTATCAAATTCAGTTTTTCACCTTCTGCAACAATTGGCATTTTAAAAAAAAACCTGCTGAAGAAAACCAGCATTTAGTGTGAATTTCTGCTAATAAACACATTTTTGCAAGCAATTTTTCCTAATATAATGCATTTTTGTATGTTAGTTTCAATAATATATTCATTTTTCTGCACACTTTCCCTTAGTATAGGCATTTTTGTAAACACTGGTTGGAGAACTACATTGTAAATTTTGGATAAGTGTGGATTTTGAAGGGTGGCTTTGTTTTGGTTCTCATATTGTTTTGGAAAGTGCAAATTTGATAGATTTGGCTTTAAAAGCCGATCAAACAGAATTTCACCCCTATCCCTATTGAGGGCTCTGGACTCATACAGGGAGAGACGTCTTATGCAGGAATGCGGAACCTGTGACACTGAAGATCAGGTGTGGGGAACCTTTGGCCCTCCGGATGTTGCTGAAATACAAATCCCATCAGCTCCAGCAACCATGGCTAGTGGTTAGAGATGATGGGAGTTGTAGTACAGCAATATCCGGAGGACTAAAGATTCCCCACATCTGTTTTACATGTTGCTGGACTACAACTCCCATCATCCCTGACCACTAATGAGATCATATCTCACTTATATTGAAACAGCTGCACTGTCTCTGTCCTGGTCAATTTCTGATCTCAAATTAAGGTGATGGTGCTTGTCTTTAAAGCACTAGTCAATTTAGGATCTAGATCAGCCTTTTTCAACCAGCGTGCCTCCAGATGTTGCTGGACCAGAACTCCCATCAGCCTCAGCCAGTATTGCCAATGGTCAGGAAAGATGAGAGTTGTGGTCCAACAACATCTGGAGGCACTCTGGTTGGAAAAGGCTGATTTAGATACTTGTTGCAATACGTCTACCACCACCACCAACCATGTGCCTAACACTTAAAAGTGTCATTTGAGGCTCTTCTCTGGGTACTCCATCTACTAAGGGGGGGCAACCAGGAAGAGGGCTTTTTTAGTGTGTGTCCCTGCCTTTGGGACATTTCCTCCCCCTCCCCAAGTGCCTAGGCTGTTGTGTTTTTGCTCTAGGCAAATATGTTTTTGTGTGTGTTGGGCTTGTAAAATCTTTAAAGCCACTTCTAGTTCTTACTATTTGCTGACCTTTATGTATCTATTATGTTTTATCTGCTGTTTCAGTGATTTTAAAAAAATCAGCTGGATTATTTTAAATCTGTCATTAAATACAAGCCACAGTTAACTAAAGATGAGTAAAAGGTTTCAAAGGCCTCCTCCCAGCTGCACAGGAGGGAAAGGGGGAGTGCATGAGTCCAAGGATCACTGTGGCTTCTGCATGTCACACTAAACCATGGTTTACCATGATGCGCAGATGCAGCCAATGTAAGACAGCTTCATACATTGTGAAGAGTATAATTTCTCCAGCCTTCCCATTGATGTCTGCCATCAAAGTTGGAATCTTATTAGAATTGCCCTCTTTTGTACTGTAGATGTGTCTTTAACAGAGGTATGATCTGCAACAACTATCAGGTACTTGTGTGTATCTTCCTGCTTCCTGCAGTTCAAGTTGTTCTTAAAGACAAGAGTAGACAAAACTTTTTCCTGGTCAGTCAGATCAGTGGTTCACAACCTATTTTATTCCCCATGGACCGTTTGAAAATTGCTGATGGTCTTGGTGGACCACTTAATGATTTTCTGCCTGTTGTAACAATTGCTTAGAGTCTTGGTGGACCATATGATGATTTTCCCTCCTTTTGTAGCCATTGTAATGTGCTGTGCTAGATGCTGTATGGTCACATCTACACCAGACATTTATTCCACTTTAAACGGTTGTGGCTTCCCCCAGAGAATCCTGGGAAGTGTAGTTTGTGAAGGGTGCTGAGAGTTGTCAGGACACTCCTATTCCCTTCACAGAGCTACAATCCCCAGAAGAGGGGCTGCCTGTTAAACCCCTCTGGCCACTGGAGCTCTATCGGGGGAATAGGAGTCTCATAACAACTCTCAGCACCCTTCACAAACTACACTTCCAGGATTCTTTGGAGGAAGTCTTAACTAAAATGGAATAAATGTCTGGTGTGGATGTGGCTATGATTTTTAATGGTATTTTTATTGCTTATTTTATTTCTTATATTGTATTTTATTGCATTACCATTTGAATTCCATAGATAAAATATAAGAAATAAAAGAAGCAATAAAACACAATTAAAATCAATATGGATATGTACTGTGGACATGCTATGGACCTCCTGAATGAAGTCTACAGACCACAGTTTGGGAACCCAATTGAGATAACGGCTGTATTCACACCATGCATTTCTTCCACTATTATTCCACTTGAAACAGTCATGGCTTCTCCCAAAGAATCTTGGGAAGTATAATTTGTTAAGGGTGCTGAGAATTGTTAGGAGAACCCTGTTCCCCTCACAGGCCTGAAATTCCCAGAGTTCTCTGGGAAGAGGGACTGACTATTGAATCATTCTGGGAATTGTAGCTCTGTGAGGGGAATAGGGGTCTCCTAACAACTCTCAGCACCTTTAACAAACTACACTTCCCAGGATTCTTTGGGGGAAGTGTATGGTGTGAAATGTATAGTGTGAAAGCGGCCAATATATTGAGGTGGGGAGGAGACAATAGTTTTTCTCCCAGATTAATGAAAGTGAGATGAAAGCATCTGAGCTTGTTAAGTAAGAAAGGCCTTCCTAAACCAGATGCCTAAGCATATAGATAATCATACTTGTTTTGATTAAAATTCTTCATTATGTAGCATGCTAATGAATGAGATCTTAATTGACATGGCTCACAAAAGAGAAGAAAGCTACAGTAGGAAGTGGCTGAGTTAGCTGAGGGGATACGGATGAGGCTTTTCACTAAAACTTATTTTATTACTGAGACTTTGAGATGTAGAACTGGAGATCCCAGGGATCCATTTAAGGAGCTCTGAGTGAAGATAATTTTTCAGTGGCAAATCTTGACAAAATGAAATACATGCCACAATTATATATTTTTTCAGCAAAATGTACACACTGCTTAACTGTAAATAAGACCTATAAATGGTTTACAAAAAACATAAAATATTTTATTTATTTATTTATTTATATCCCGCCCTTCCTCCCAGCAGTAAAAACACTTTAAAACTTCATAAAAACAGACTTCAAAATACATTAAAACAGAACATGTTTTAAAAAAAACTTTTTTAAAAACCTTTCAAAACATCTTTTAAAAAAATATTAAAAACATTTTTTTAAAAAAGAGAAGATTTAAAAACATATTAAAAAGCAAGTCCAAGACAGATGCAGACTGGGATAAAGCTCAACTTAAAAGACTTGTTGAAAGAAGAAGGTCTTCAATAGGTGCCAAAAAGATAACAGAGATGGCGCCTGTCTAATATTTCAGGGGAGGGAATTCCACAGGGTAGGTGCCACAACACTAAAGGTCTGCTTCCTATGTTGTGCGGAATGGACCTACTGATAAGGTGGTATCTGCAGGAGGCCCTCACCTGCACAGCACAGTGATCGACTGGGTATATATGGGATAAAACAGTCTTTCAGGTATTCTTGTCCCAAGTTTTGTACACCAAAACTAGAACCTTGAACTTGGTCCGGTAGCAAATGGGGAGCCAGTGCAATTCTTTCAGCAGCGGGGTGACATGTTGGCAATACCTTGCCCCAGTGAGCAGTCTTGCCATGCATTTTTCATCAGCTGCCGCTTCTGGACCAACCTCAAGGGTAGCCCCACATAGAGCGCATTACAGTAATCCAGCCTAGAGGTTACCAGTGCATGGACAACAGTGCTCAGGCTATCCTGGTCCAGAAACGGCCACAGCAGTCTTACCAGTCAAAGCTGGTAAAAGGCACTCCTAGCCACTGAGGTTGCCTAGGACTCTAGTGACAAAGATGGATACAGGAGCATCCCCAGACTACGGACCTGCTCTTTCAGAGGGAGTACGACCCCATCCAAAGCAGGCAACTGACCAATTATCTGAACTCGGGAACCACCAACCCAGGGCACCTCCATCTTGCTAGGATTCAGAGTCAGTTTATTGGCCCTCATCCAGCCCACCGAGTTCAGGCAGCGGTCCAGGTCTTGCATGGCCTCTCCCAATTCTGATGTTACAGAGAAATAGAGCTGGGTATCATCGCCCCTAATCTCCTGATAAGCACTCCAAAGGGCTTCATGTAGATGTTAAACAGCATGGGGAACAAGATGGTACCCGGAGGCACCCCACAGCACACATGCCAGGGGGCCGAAAAACAATAACCCAATGCTATTATATGAAAACGACCTTGGAGATAGGAGCGGAACCACTGTAAAACAATGCCTCCAATACCCATCTCACCATGTCAGCCCAGAAGGATACTATGGTCAATGGTATCAAAAGCCGCTGAGAGATCAAGTAAGAGTAACAGGGTCACACTCCCCCTGTCCTTCTCCCAATAAAGGTCATCCATCAGGGCAACCAAAGCTGATTCAGTCCCATAACCAGGCCTGAACCCAGACTGGAATGAGTCAAAATGATCTGTTTCATCCAAGAGTACTTGCAATTGCTGCGCCACAACCCTCTCAATCACCTTCCCTAAGAAGGGGGTATTTGCGACTGGTCAGTAATTGTCACAAACCAATGGGTCCAGGATGGGCTTTTTCAGGAGCGGTCAGATCACAGTCTCTTTCAGGGCAAATGGAACCACTCCCTCCCACAATGATGTGTTGACCACACCCTGGATCCACTCGGTCAACCCCCCTCGGCAAGCTTTAACAAGCCAAGGAGGGCAAGGGTTGAGAGGACACGTTGCTGGTTACATCATCGCAAGCACCTTGTCTACGTGATCAGGGCACATCAACTGAAACCATTCCCAAGAAGTTGCAGCAGATGTTGCACTGGACACCTCTTTGGGGACTACCGTAGATGTGGATGGGGCATTAAGACTGCTACGGAGGCAAGCAACTTTACCCTCAAAGTGCCTTGCAAACAATTCACAGTGGGCCTCCGAAGGGTCTAAAACTCCATTTCCTGGAGTTAATGTCAACAGACCCCTGACAATACGGAAAAGCTCCACTGGACGGCTACTTGAGGATGCAATGGAGGCAGAGAAGTGGGTATTCTTCGCCACCCTCACTGCCAGACAGTGCTCTATCTACCTGCTCTATCTACTGGGAACTCCCCCAGGGCATTCAGGAATCCAGTGGATTCCATTACTCTTTGGGGGTGGACCATCTTAATCTGTCCACCACCCCTGCAGAGGAGGATTGGAGCCTTAAGTCTAAACTTCACCAGGAAGTAGTCTGCCCTATCTCCAGACCCCCCTTCCTCCATCTGGAGCAAAAACCAAGTCAAGGGTGTGCCCTGCCCTGTGTGTCGGGCCGGTGACAACTTGAGACAGCCCCATGGTCGTCATGGAGGCCATGAAGTCACGAGCTGAAACACTAGAGGCAGCCTTAGCATGGACACTGAAATCAACCAGGACTATCGTTCTGGGCTCCTCCAATACCACAGCCGAGACGGCCTCCGCCAGCTAAGCCAGAGAAGCTGCCGGGCAGCAGCGTGGACAGTACACCAGCAGCAATTCTAGTTTACTGTCTCCTTGACCCGACACCAAGTGCAGGCCCTCACAGCTAGCTGCAAGACAGAGTAGTTTACTGGTGACAGAGATGGAAGTTCTGGAGACTTTAGTGTAAGCATGCGTTAATATTATCAATACACTCACAAGTCAAAGTTCAGGTTTTTAAATATTGAAAATATAATTAATATCAGCAGTTAAAATTACATAAACCATGTTAAAATTAGAACTTCTTATTTGAATATTATAATTAAATACTGGGTGCCCTTCGGGTAGTTGCTCTCTCATCTTAACCTACCTCACAGGGTTGTTGTGTGGATAAAATGGGGGGAACCATGTACAACCACCCTGAGCTCCTTGGAGGAAAGGTAGGGTAAAAATGTAGTTTATCGTAGAATAAAAAAAAAGGTTGGCACTGACAAGATGACTGCTGAAGATTGCAAATATCAGGGAAACATTTGTGTGTACAACTTTATGTGCGAAGACTAGGGACAGGGTTTGCTGCCTAGTTCTGATCCTCTTGTATTTCGATAGTCTGTTGTTCCATCCTGATCCACCCTTTTTTTGTTCCTGCTTGCTTTGGTGTTTGCCAGTTCGATCTGCCCTTTCTTGATGATGATGATGATGATGATTAAATTTTATTTATACCCCACCTTTCGGCCAAAGTCCCTCAAGGCAGCTTACAAAAAATAAATATAAACACAGGCATAAAAATACAATATAAAAATACAATAAAAGCAATACAATTTTTGTTGTTGCAAAACAAATTGTGTAATTTTTAACATAAATGCCTGTGTAAAT
Organism: Rhineura floridana; assembly: GCF_030035675.1. NCBI lineage: Eukaryota > Metazoa > Chordata > Lepidosauria > Squamata > Rhineuridae > Rhineura > Rhineura floridana. The sequence goes on along the minus strand of NC_084483.1, from coordinate 183,987,039 downwards.
GATCACGGTGTTCCACGTGGTTTTCCCCCCCCTCTTTATCACACCTACACACTGCTACAAATGCATCAACTTAGATGAAATTATGCAGATAATTACATAAAATTGAGGGGAAATTTAAAAAGAAATCTGTGCAGATTACAGCTGCAGCCCACCGCAAGCAATCAGTACTGGTCTGAAAAGATAGTGGACTGTCGAATTCAGTCGGAATCCGGTACTAAGTTGGATTTCGCTGATATTCTTCCCCATCCCTAGCAAAGACCCCCTCATTACAGATGTTAATGCTGTTTGTGCAGACACCAGGGAAAGGACACACAACATCAGGGAAGGTGCTTCTCAGCATAGTCCCACTCCTTGCTCCTGTTGTTCAAGACAGAAGTGCAAAATGTCCAAATAGGGCTACCCCTACTCCTGTGGCCATTATTTTAAAGGGTCAAAATTTAGAAACATGACAAACAATATCCAGCTATCATTTGGTCTGGCCTTTCCACAGCACCAAAAAAGTAAGACTGCAGGCATTTCCTGTGGCTGTTATTTAAAAAGGAAACTAGAAGCATTACATGCAGCCTAGGTTATCTAATTTGGTCTTTCCAGTGCTGTAGGACGATGACGTGAGCAACTGCGAAAGTTCTTTATTTATTTACAGTGTTAGTTGTACCTCATCTTTTAGCCAAAAAAAAAAAGCTCTCAGAGCAGCTTAGAAAAATCAGTTCTGAGATGGCCCCCACCATCAGGCTCACAATTTAAAAAAAGTGTTTGGAAAACATGCATGCACCCACCCACCCACATGGTTCAGGGCAACCAGAATGATCAAGGGGATGGAGCGACTCCCTCACGAGGAAAGGTTGCAGCATTTGGGGCTTTTTAGTTTAGAGAAAAGGCGGGTCAGAGGAGACATGATAGAAGTGTATAAAATTATGCATGGCATTGAGAAAGTGGATAGAGAAAAGTTCTTCTCCCTCTCTCATAATACTAGAACTCGTGGACATTCAAAGAAGCTGAATGTTGGAAGATTCAGGACAGACAAAAGGAAGTACTTCTTTACTCAGCGCATAGTTACGCTATGGAATTTTCTCCCACAAGATGCAGTAATGGCCACCAGCTTGGATGGCTTTAAAAGAAGATTAGACAAATTCATGGAGGACAGGGCTATCAATAGCTACTAGCCATGATGGCTGTGCTCTGCCACCCTAGTCAGAGGCAGCATGCTTCTGAAAACCAGTTGCCAGAAGCCTCAGCAGGGGAGAGTGTTCTTGCACTCGGGTCCTGCTTGCGGGCTTCCCCCAGGCACCTGGTTGGCCACTGTGAGAACAGGATGCTGGACTAGATGGGCCACTGGCCTGATCCAGCAGGCTCTTCTTATGTCCTTATGTTCTTATACATACACACAAAGCCTTGTAGCACCTTAAAAAACATAAGATGTCATGGACCAGAACCCACTTTCTCAAATGCATCGGATGAAGTGGGCTCGAGTTCATGATAGATACGTGTTCATCCAGACGACTGCAAAATGTGATACACGATCGCTTTGTGTTTTCATTATTTTTTGGTCGTCCATATGACGTCACGTGCTGTTGTGCTTTTTCACAGGTTAAATCCGCTCCTGGCAATACCGCAAAAAATGCGATTTGCCTTTTAAAATCAGGAATCATCCACTGTGCCTTTAGGAGCCAGGACGCAATACGGAGGACTTTACAGCTGATGGGCTGTTCTTGGGTGTTTCCCCGTGCACCTTCTCCTCATTCCAGCCAATCACGTATCTGCACTTTTGCGCATGTGTGCAAATATCGGGGGGGGGGAAGCCCAGGAAAATTGGACCAATCATCGCAATGGTAGGGTGTTGGGGGTGCTCTGCAACTACTGCGCAGATGCAAAATTCCAAGTTTATTTTTAGCCAACTTGCGAATTGGGCTGCTCTCTGGGTGAGATCTGCAATTGTGGTTGTGTGTAAAGCCCCCCTTTTCCTGGCTGGTCTCACTGAAGTGTGGCTGGTTGGTGCAGGGAGCCGCTCTGCTGATCAGGCAGGGAATGCGGGGAAACAGCCCCCTGCGCTGAAGCCCATCCTGGAGATGCAGTAGACTGAATTTGGGATCGTTTGCATGTGAGGCAGATGCTCTTAATATGTATAAAGGTAGAAAAGCAGGGAGCAGGAACCCCCGTTTGGGGGCCCCTCCTTGAGGAACTGCTTTTGGAAGGCAGCCAGGCTTTCCGGTGTTCTTTCTAATAAAAGAAACGAAAGTGGAAGGGCAGGGAGCAGGAACTCCCCTTTGGGGGCCCCTCCTCGAGGAGCTGCTTTTGGAAGGCAGCCAAAAGAAGGGAGCCAGCAGTTTTGTTCCTTCACATCCCCTCTCCTGCTCCCCGATTGGTTCTAACCCAGATAAAATGAGTTATAATTATGATGGGTAATAACAGAAGAAAACATGAATTGTCCTTGTGTGGGCTCAAACCACCAACCTTTCGGTTTACAGCCAAAGGAACTAACTGATTGCACCACAGAGAGACCTGTAAGTAGCAAGCAGCAAGGAACTCCTTTACAGCCACAGGGAAATTCAAACTTTTGCGCTCTAACGTTCAAGTGCATGCGCGATATTGTGCGTTGCAAAGAGGGGAGGAGCACGCGTCATTTTTTTGTGAACCAATTGGCTGATGGGGGTGGTTTTACAGGCCGGGCTTGGAAAAAGCGAAAAGGATGTACGAATCTTCCCGCTGTGTGTGCGGGGGGGGGGGGAAGACAGTGAGGACTGTCAGATGGCAAACCGGATATGAAAAAACATGTATTATCCCGCTCCATTTGGATGAGCCCTAAATCTACTGATTCTGCTGTAACCGGTTAAAAACAGCCACCCTTCTGGTGTTTGAGGACTGGAGTGCCCAAAAGAACATAGGTCAGGACTGGTACAGAAGCTAAATAAATAAAAATAAAAAATTTCAAAGTTACTGCAGGCTAAGCCATCTACTGCCTTATAGTGGGTTTGCATCAAACTGAAACTGGAAGAAGCAATCAAAAGTCCAAAGATGAACACTGACTCCAGCCTATAGGCAGGAGTCAATGAGCTCACCTTTTAATGTTTGCTTTTGTAGAAGGAAACTAACTGCCTCATACCAGGTCAGAGTATTTCTCTCTCTCTCTCTCTCCTAGTACTATCTACTTTCTCCACTAGATGTGCTTATGCTTTGCTTTGTAGAGGCTCTCCAGGGGCTCAAGGCCGAATTAGACATAAGAGTGCGATTGCATGTTTGCTTTGTTTCATTTGCTTGGTTTAAATAACAGTTGGGGGATGGAGGGGTGTAGATCTGGCCCTACTATTAGGCAGAATGAGGCAAATGCTGAAGGTGGCCACAGACACCCGCTCCTGGTGTTCCCCCGAGCCCGGGGGTGTAGTTGTCCATTGTCTCAGGTTTTTTTTAGATCCCTTATGTTTTGGGGGAGCCAGGTCCCAGCAGGGTCCCTATGTCTCCAGTGTCCTATGAGCCAATCAGCATGAAATGGCAGTGTGTTAACCACTGAGAAGAGTCTTCTACCTTGCTTCTTTGCCATTTTCTGCTGATTGGAGCCAATCGGAGTGAAAGGAGTTCCTGTTAGTGCCTACTTCAAAAAGCCAAGTTATGGAGAATGAGAAGTCTGTAATTGCAGAAGAAGAGACAGTGAATCCTGATGGCAGTATCCCATCCACATCATCAAGCAGTATGGTAACAGTAGGAGATAAACATGTAGACACTGAACTCAGTAATTCAAGCAATATCTTTGACATTGAGAAAGGGCAGTCAAATGGTGTCAGTGATAGAGAACCAGAAAGCAGTATTCAAACATGGCCAGGTTATTCTATAATCTTAGAAGGGAGCATTTTTGAAGGAACTCTGCATTTCTGAATATGCCACTACACTACTGCTGAGCCCATCCTCCTGAGTCATTTCCCTGGCGCTGACAGAGTTTACTTCTTGCTAAGGACTGTTGAATATGTCAGTTTTGGTTTCTCTCCTTTTCTAATGTTTCCAATCTTAAACTTGGTTCTCCTCATTTCCGTATCTTTCTCCATGAAAACCCATCAGAATTTTACTGTGAATTTCTCCAAATATACACATTTTTGTATGCAATTTTTTCCTAACATACACATTTTTTCAAAGCAGTTTCCCCTAGTATAATGCATTTCTGTATGTTAGTTTCACTAATAAATGCATTTATGTGCGCACTTTACCATAGTATATGCATTTCTGTACACATTACTTGGCTGGAGTATTGCATTGCAAAACTTTGGAGATGTGCACACTTCAAAGGGGAGCTGTGTTTCAGTTTGTGTATTGTTTTCAAAAGTGTGAATTTGCTAAGTTCTCCTTTAGATGTTTACTGCATCAATTTCTCCCCCATGCCTACATCTTGGTGGTGTTCACACCTGCACTGCAAAACCTAAGCTAACCTGCTCCCCTCCGGTGTGGTGGAGGATGCTGTCCCATCACCAATGTTGAAATAACATTCATCCACTAGTCTGAAAGGCTTCTGTACATGGAACGGAAGGGGCAGCGTCTTTTCCTTCACCGTAGGCAGCAAAATGTCTTGGGTTGGCCCTGGAGGGGTGAGATCCAGATCAAGACCATGGCATGGAGGGGATTTAACCCTTTATTTCCATGATGATCTCAAAATGGATTGAGCCCCCCAAAAGCTGCTGTTTTCCCCAGGAGGAGAGATGCCATTGGCCTTGCACAGCAGAAAAACAAAAATAAAAGGATGGCCCTACTGATACTCAAAATAGTTCCCTATTAAAAAGAAAATACTGTGAACAGGGTTAATGTCAAGACCTGACATCCTTGGGCAGCTGTTGGGACCTACTGCTGATGCCTCCAATGGATTCCTCCCTTAAAAGCAATTCTGGCCTGATACTCTGAGCAGCACCTCACAGCTGGATCTAGCCACCCTTTTGCTCTGGGCACTGTGGGAAATTAAAGGATGGCTTGACCTAGCTGCCAGGTGGTGCTTAGAGCATCACTACAGCCAGGTACATCCTCCACCAGAGGACACTCTGCCCAGGGGCATCCCCTCGAACCTGAAGCTGGCCCCGACTGTGAAATCCACACATCTTTAAAGCAGGAATGGGAAACCTGTGGCCTTCCAGATGTGGACTAGATTACAACTCCCATCTTCCCTGGGAAGAGGATTGATTGTTAAGCCACTCTGGGAATTGTAGCTCTGTGAGAGGAATAGGAGCCTCCTAACAAGAGAACCAGTGTTGGACTGTGATCTGGGGCACTAGGGTTCAAATCCCCACTCAGCCATAAAGCTCACCGGGTGTCCTTGGGCCAGTCATTGTCTCTCAGGCTAACCTACCTTACAGAATTGTTGTGATAACAAAATGGGGAGGGGAGAACCATGTACACCACCTTGAGGGACAAGGGCGGTATATAAATGTAACTAATAAATAAAAATAACAACTCTCAGCACCCTTAACGAACTATTTGACTTCTCGATGCCACACACCCTCTGCAGGGGTAAAGGACCTATTAGAATGGTCTGCCCCAGGCGCCTGATGGATCCGGATGGATTCCTGACTGCGCTGGGGGAATTGGAACCTGCTGAAGGTCGCCCAGTCGAAACCCTGGTGATGGAGTGGAATGAGGGAATCACCAGGGCATTAGACCAGGTGGCTCCGAAACGTCCTCTCCCCCTGAACAGAACTCAGACAGCACCGTGGTATACACCCCGGTTGCGAAGTCTGAGACAGGAGGTGAGACGACTAGAACGCCGGTGACGGAAATCCCGCTCTGAAGATGCTCGGACACAGGTTAGAGCAGCAATAGCTGCCTACCAGGTGGCAATAAAGGCAACAAAGAAAGATTTCTTTGCTGCCTCTATTGCATCCGCAGAGTGCTGTCCCAGGAAGCTGTTCCAAGTGGTCCGAAGCCTGGTCGGTCCAGTCGCTCAGGAATCCTTGGAGCATTCTAAGGCTTCCTGTGACAAATTGGCAAGGCACTTTGCTGATAAAGTCGAACACCTGAAGAACTCGATTCCGTACACTGTGGATACAGTAGAGGATCCAGAGTTGACCAGTTGCAATCCGGTTCAGTGGGATCGGTTTCGGCCTCTTCCTTCTGAGGATGTGGACAAGGTACTTTCAACGGTGAAGCCTACCACCTGCCTGATTGATCCTTGCCCATCATGGTTCCTTATGAACTGCAAGGAGAAATTGGGCGAAGGATCAGGGCGGTGGTAAATGCATCCTTGAAGGAGGGTGTAATGCCACCGGCCCTCAAGGAGGCAATTATAAAACCCATCTTAAAAAAGTCCTCCTTGGATCCCCAAGTCTTGAACAACTTTCGCCCCATTTCGAACTTGCCATTTTTGGGCAAGATCATTGAGCGAGTGGTGGCTAGCCAGTTGTCAGCACACTTGGATGAAATGGATTATTTGGATCCATACCAATCGGGTTTCAGGACTGGACATGGTACTGAAACAGCCTTGGTCGCTCTGGTGGATGATATGAGGAGGGCACTAGACAGGGGAGAATTCACCTTTCTTGTCCTCCTGGATCTCTCAGCGGTTTTTGATACCGTCGACCACGGTATCCTGTTGGATCGCCTGGAGGGATTGGGAATAGGAGGCACTGTTTTACAGTGGTTCCGTTCCTTTCTCTCTGACAGGCACCAACAGGTAGCATTGGGGGATGAGGTTTCAGACCCTTGGCCCCTCACTTGTGGAGTGCCACAGGGTTCTATCCTCTCTCCCATGCTATTTAACATCTATGTAAAACCGCTGGGAGCCATCATCAGGAGTTTTGGGCTGCGGTGTCACCAATATGCTGATGACACACAGCTCTATCTCTCTTTTAAATCCTCACCGGAGTTGGCTGTGGAGACCTTGTCCAAGTGCCTGGAATCCGTGAATGGGTGGATGGGAAGGAACAGGCTGAAGCTCAATCCTGCTAAAACCGAGGTGCTACTTGTGGGTGACAGGGGAAGGTTGGGTGTTGTTGACCTGAAGCTTAATGGGGTGAGACTTCCCCTGAAAGATCAGGTCCGCAGCCTCGGGGTTGTTCTTGATTCCAAGCTGTCCATGGAGGCTCAGATTTCGGCAGTGAGCCGGGCAGCTTGGTATCAACTACACCTCATATGGAGGCTGCAACCCTACCTCCCAATTCATCAGCTCCCACTGGTAGTACATGCCCTGGTCACCTCTCGATTAGACTACTGCAATGCGCTCTACGTGGGGTTACCCTTGAAAACAGTCCGGAAACTACAACTGGTGCAGAATGCGGCAGCTCGTTTGCTTACAAACAGCTGCCGCCGTGATCACATCACGCCAGTGTTATTTCATCTACATTGGCTTCCAGTTGTTTTCCGGGCCCAATTCAAGGTGTTGGTGTTAACCTTTAAATCCCTATACGGTCTCGGCCCAGTTTACCTGAAGGAGCACCTACAGTACCACCAATTAAGCCGCCCGACTAGATCAGCCACACAGGGCCTTCTCTCAGTCCCACCAACGAAAACAGCTAGGTTGGTGGGGACTAGAGAGAGGGCATTCTCAGTGGCGGCCCCCACTCTCTGGAACTCCCTCCCGTTCGATCTCCGCCATGCCCCTTCCCTGGATACATTTCGCCGAGCCTTAAAAACCTGGCTCTTTGGACAGGCCTTCGGGATCCCCGGGGTGGGGTAATTTTTCTATGATTGTTTTAAATTGTTTATTGATTGCCCTACATTGTTCTATACTGCTGCTATTTAAAATGATTATGGTTGACTGCATTGTATTTTATTCTGTATTTATATTGTATTTTATCAATTTCAATGTGTACGTCGCCTAGAGTGGTTTCGGCCAGATAGGCGACACAAAAATTAAATTTTACTTACTTACTTACTTACTATAGTTCCCATTATTCTTGGGGAAAAGCCATGACTTTTTAAAGTAGTATAACAGTGCTTTAAATGTAAAGTGCAGATGGGGCTTATGGATGGTTAGCTCTGCGCGCGCACAGACAGACACACAGACACCGACGCATATTGCTATGTGGGGCTCCTTGGTGGCCTTCATGGAAAATGCTGACCTAGTGCTACAAATAGCTGAAAGATACATAATGATCTACGTATGTTACCAAACCAAGGGAAAAGGTGTTTAAAAATGGGCAAGGGTGAGAGTTTATCATCTGGCTACAAATAAATGCTTTCTGGAGGTGTCCTATCAGCTAGCAATATCAGCAAACAATTACAGACGGCAAACATCTTCATGAGCATGCAGCAAACATCTCAAGTGACTGTGCTGATGTTAGATTTTGTTGTCTTTGTTCAAGTTTGGTATTATAGGTACGTATAACAATGTGCAGATCACACTCTGGGAAACCATGTGCTTAAAAGGTGATGTAATGGAGACATTGAGCACCATTATCTGGGCCACTGAAGTTGGAAATCAGCCCTGGTGGACATGCGCACATTGTAGCTATCAGGGGTTGAGGACTTGGCTACTGCCCCACACCTGACATAATATATGTCTGGTGTAGGGCAAGTGGGTGTGGCTTGGCCCTGTGGGCCAAATGGGGAGACCCAGAGGGCCTAATTTGTTCCATAGGCTGTAGGTTCCCCACTGCTGGCCTAGAGTGCTCTTCCAATCAGCTCTGAGTTTCCAGGTCAACAGGAAGTTGGAGCCGAGTTTTCTTTCCAGCAGAGGACAAGGAAGCAAACTGCCTGCAGCTGCATCTTCTTTGTCTGATAGACGGGGCCAGATTGGTCTCCACCTTGCCTTTATATTATTCCTGGAAGGCAGGAGTCTGCAGACGCCCAGTGCCCCTTGCTGCACCGACCAGTGGCAGAGGTCATTGTGTGCTTCGCTTCCGCTCTGCAAGTCCCAGGACAAGAACAGAAGGGAAAATGTCCAAGAAGTAACAAACATAGACATCCTATGGCCAGGAAACCTTATGGACCAACTCCTCCCCTATTAACCTCTCTGCATGTTCCATTCAGCATTGAAGGCCCTGCTCCATATCCTTTTGCTGTTTGAGGTCTGGCAGACCTTCTTGGTAGCGTCACATCAGGTACGCAATACCCTCCCCAAATAAGCCTGCCTGGCTCAATTTCTGAATGTCTTCCAGTGCAAGGCTTAAACTTTTTTTTTTTTAAAAGAGGGGCTTACACATGTTCCGTGTAATTGACTGGTGGTACTGGTACTGAAATTCTTTCAATTTTATTTATTTATTTATTTAAAATATTTCTATCCCGCCCTTCTACCCTACAATAGGGCACTCAGGGCGGCTACAATAAAATCGCACACATATATAATAAAATAAACAAGAAAATACACAATAAAACATAAAACAGTACAGTAAATTAAAATGTATGAAATACTATTAAAATAGATAAAATGCATTATGCAATTGCCGTATTTATTTTGGGGGCAGGTTCTTTTTACCCTTAATTGATTCTGTATTTTGTGTGACTGCCTATCATAGTCAGCTATTTTGAATATTAAATCTGACATACATCTTTAGGGCAAGGATGAGGATGTTGGACTCCCAACTTACATCAGCCCCTGCCAATGGTCAAGGAAGATGAGAGTTGCAGTCCAGCGACATCCGGAAGGCCACAGGTTCCCTATCCTTGTTTGAAATAAATAAATCTTTTTTTATTATTTTCTTAGTTCATAAACACTATCTCTACCTTCACAAAACTGTTGTAGCTGTATTTGCGTCATCTTATGTAATGGAACCCAAATCCTCTGTGAGTTAGAAGGCCCAAGGAACAGTCAGTTTTGGACTATGTACATCCTACACATATGCTTCACAACATCTCCATTAAATTCTTCACTATGGTCAATACAAGTTGAGTTCTGTGATCTACATAAATTATACTGATAAGGCGAATTTGCATAAGAACCAGATGCAGCTTGTAGTGTCATATTCTGTTATGTTCATCTTTTGGATCAGATTGGATGATACCTCTCTCCATTATTCCGTGCCATAAGAGAGCAAACTTGCCCCTTGTACCTGCCTAGGCCCAAATAATGCAGTTAGTTATTAGATTTTATCAAGGAAATCAATGAATGTAGTTTTGACCTTTGTGGGTTGGATTGTATGTTATGTAGACCATATCTGAATGCGTCTCCCTGCATGGATATTGAAGGCAAGGAAACATGCCGGGTGGGTGGTGGTGGTGGTGGAGCAGGTATGCTCTCACTCCCTTCCATTTATATGAGCCAGATTGGAAGATAGCATCATCTGATCCAGCCACTCCTTTCTAACTTATGAAATGAATGCCTGCAAAACAGCACAAAAGAACTATGTCAAATGTGCACACAAGTTCCAAAACTGTGGATAAGATTTGTTGCTAAAGGCTCTAGCTTAAGGCCCAAGTCTAAATGAGACATTTTACTGTGTATGACAAATACCAGGAACAGAATAACCTGCATGGCTTTTCATTAAAGTCCCCTTCTTGGCTCTCTTAAGAACATAAGAACATAAGAAGAGCCTGCTGGATCAGGCCAGTGGCCCATCTAGTCCAGCATCCTGTTCTCACAGTGGCCAACCAGGTGCCTGGGGGAAGCCCGCAAGCAGGACCCGAGTGCAAGAACACTCTCCCCTGCTGAGGCTTCTGGCAACTGGTTTTCAGAAGCATGCTGCCTCTGACTAGGGTGGCAGAGCACAGCCATCATGACAAGTAGCCATTGATAGCCCTGTCCTCCATGAATTTGTCTAATCTTCTTTTAAAGCCATCCAAGCTGGTGGCCATTACTGCATCTTGTGGGAAAAAATTCCATAGTGTAACTATGCGCTGAGTAAAGAAGTACTTCCTTTTGTCTGTCCTGAATCTTCCAACATTCAGCTTCTTTGAATGTCCACGAGTTCTAGTATTATGAGAGAGGGAGAAGAACTTTTCTCTATCCACTTTCTCAATGCCATGCATAATTTTATACACTTCTATCATGTCTCCTCTGACCCGCCTTTTCTCTAAACTAAAAAGCCCCAAATGCTGCAACCTTTCCTCGTAAGGGAGTCGCTCCATCCCCTTGATCATTCTGGTTGCCCTCTTCTGAACCTTTTCCAACTCTATAATATCCTTTTTGAGATGAGGCGACCAGAACTGTACACAGTATTCCAAATGCGGCAGCACCATAGATTTATACAAACATGTCAGCAGGGAGTCACCACCACAGGCTTGGGGTGCCTTGAAAAAATCCAGGGACTGAGATGTAACTGCTGTTCCTAGAGGTCTAACACACAGGAATGAGAGAAACTGCAGAAGTATAATGATTTTGTTCCCTTAAAATGTTGCAGCTTGTCTATTTCTATTTGTAAAAAAAAAAAAAAGCCACGAGGACATTAGAACACAATGGAGCAACTTTTAAGCACTCTTAAATCCCACTGATTTAAATGGGAGAGTTAGGCACAAGAACATAAGACGAGTCTGCTGGACCAGGCCAGTGGCCCATCTAGTCCAGCATCCTGTTTTCACAGTCACCAACCAGATACCCTTGGGAAGCCCACAAACAGGACCTGAGCACAGCAAGCATTGGATCATGTCATTGCATTCTGTTCCACCAGCAGAATTAAAATAAAGAAGTATCACCTTTGGCTGCAATCCAAATAAATCTTTTTGAAGTCAGGAAGGCTTCTGAAGGAAACATATTTAGGACTGGAGTTTACCAACAAGTCTGGTCAGACTGAAGGTCTGCTTAGTCCAGATGTGAGGAACCATCAGCATAGGAGCCAGATACAGCTCTGTATCTAAACTACAGCGTCCCTGCTCCAATGTGAATTTTAGGAGCCACTCAGAGGCTCCCTACCCAAGCTCAATTGGAGCACAGGGACCTGGTTTTTAGAAGGGGGTTGCAGATGGGGAGGGAATTGTTAACTTTCCTCTTCCCTCATGCTGTTTCCCACAGTGGCCAACTAGATGATGCCTATGAGGAGGACATGAAGACAATAACCCTCTCCAGGTGTTAAACCCCAGAAACTGCCTCTGAACCTTAAGGTTGTATATAGCAATCGTGGCTAGAAGCCGTTGATAAGACTGATACTCCATAAATATGTGTGGTCCCCTTGTGTGTAATTTCATTTAACAAAATCTGTATATGGCTTACATGACAGAAAACATCTAAGCCAGGGATTCCCAAACCATGGCCTGCAGGCCATCACTGGTCCATGAGCTTCCTGCAGGTGGTTGAAGCAGATGAGGAATAGCAGGAGCAGTGTCTGTGAACAGTGAGTGCAACACATTAAACATTCATATTGGTTTTTAATTGCACCTTTATTGCTTCTTTTATGTCTTATATTGTATTTCATTATCATCATATCTTATATTGTGCTCTAGGGGATACAAATCGTAATGCCATAAAACACAATATATAAGAAATAAAATACAATTAAAAATCATACAGCATCTAGCACAGCATATTATGATTGCTACAACAGGTGGGAAAACCATGATGTGGTCCACCAAGACTCTAAGCAATTTTCAAGTGATCCATGCAGGGGGAAACAACAGGTCAAAGCAGTTTACAAAATTTTTAAAGCCAACTAAAGCTGTCACCACATCTTGTGCCAGAGAATCCCACACATTAACTGGGTGAAGAAGTCCTTCCTTTATTCTGTCTTGAATCTCCTGCTGATCATTTTCAGGGGATGAACATGAGTTCTAGTATTGTGAGAAGAAGAAGAAAAAAAACTTGATCTACATCTAATCTAATCTAATCTACTCTGCAGAGATTCTTCGGGCAGAGTTTTTTCCTAGCGCTGCTACTTGGAGATGCCAGACATGGAACCTGGGACCTTCTACATGCAAAGCACATACTCTCCCTCTGAAATGCAGCTGCTTCTGGAGTAGTTGCCTTCACTGTAATGGGTTTTGCATAATGCTACCTGGTTAAGAGTAATTGGCTTGGTATTTCCAATCTAGTTCCAGTCTTTATGACACATATTGAGATTAGAACCCATTTCCAGATGCTTTTTGGTTTGTGCCTGGAAAAGAACAACTTTGTCTGCAATGTTCAAAACTCCTCTACGCAATGTCTACACCCCAGACATTGCCTTGTTATTGCCCTCATTCTCAACCTTTGCAGGTCCAAAGTCTAGACTAACTACGTCATGGCTGGCAGATAGAGTCCCTGAATGTACTAGCTGATATAAAAGGATTAGAAAAAAGATACTCAAAGGTAAAGCATCTCTGTCTTCAGTTGTCTTCTTCCTATGAGCAATCAAAAGCCATTGAGCAAAGTCCAATATGCTGATACAGGATATAAGGCTGAGGGATTGCACTTATGTGGGTCTGAAGCAAGCCCCATTGAAGTTAAGGCTGCTTTATATATGAGGTTCCCCCTTCAAAAGTGAAATCAGATCATAAAGAGGGCTGGCATCAGCACCTAGCATCCTCAGGCTATTGGGGTCTCTGCAGGGCCCTCTGGTGCTGACACTTGCCCATGGGGTAGGGCTGCCCATTCCTCCCAGTTATTTTTTAAAAACCTAGCTGTAGTCAGCTGCAAGCTGCCCACACATTTAAATCCCTCCCTGTGCCCCAAAGCAACTCTACCTCAGTACATTGTGGGAAATAGGAAATGGTGGGTGGCTCACAGCTGCCAGTTACAGATCATTGTGCTTCGGTCACTGTTGGAGTAAGCTCACCATTGGGGAATTGATGTTGGGCAGGCCTATTAGGGAGCACTCTTCTGGAGGTCCTCTAGAACCTGGAGCTGGTCCTGATCACAAAAGTGTGACATCACCACATGGCGGCCACTGGGATCTTAGGGCTCCTCCAGATGACCTACTGTATTTATTTAGCATTCCTCCTGATTTGCTTGCACAATGCTCATGAGATGGTCAGACTATGTCTGCTTTTTAACGAGTATTTGTTCTGATTTGTTTACAGGGTGATTATACGACAATGAGCATTCATAGCAATTTGCTTACAGGATGTTTACCCGTCTTCCCCGTTAATCATTCAGTCATCCCACTCTTTATTTATTATTATTTGATTTATATCCCGCCCTTCCTCCCAGCGCAAGGCTGGTATAGCACAGTGGGGAGGACAGCCTGGCTGGGAGTCCAGAGTCTATGAGTTTAAACCCCTGCTCGTGTCTCCTGGGTGTCAAGGGCCAGCTAAAGATCACCCCTACAGATAGTGGCTCAGGGGTTACGTGCCCTGCCACCTGTGCAGCCATGGGCAAGCTACATAGTCCCAAGGAGCCCAGTTGCCCCCCAGCTGGCAGCTGCGGACAAGGAAGGGGCTGGTTTGTGCAGCTGTGGCAAGCTGAGCAGGCCCTAGCCAGCGGGGCAGGATGAGTCTCAGAGGGAGGCAATGGTAATCTGCCTCTGAATACCGCTTACCATGAAAACCCTATTCATAGGGTTGCCATAAGTCAGGATCGACTTGAAGGCAGTCCATCATCCTCCCAGCAGGAGCTCATACGTTAACATAAGAACATAAGAAGAGCCTGCTGGATCAGGCTAGTGGCCCATTTAGTCCAGCATCCTGTTCTCACAGTGGCCAACCAGATGCCCATTGGAAGCCCGTAAGCAGGACCTGAGTGCAAGAGCACTCTCCCCTCCTGAGGCATCTGGCAATTGGTTTTCAGAAGCATACTGTATATTGTGGCTAGTAGCCACTGATAGCCTTATCCTCCATAAACTTGTCTAGTCCTCTTTTAGCGCCATCCAAGTTGGTGACCATCACTGCCTCTTGTGTAGTTTAGTTAAATTCTGTAGTTCAACTATGCGCTGCGTGAAGTACTTTCTTTTCTCTGTCCTGAATCTTCCAACATTCAGCTTCATTGAATGTCCACGGGTTGTATTGTTATGAGTGAGAGAGAAAAACTTTTCTCTATCCACTTTTTCCATGCCATGCATAATTTTATACATTGCATTCAGGTCACCTCTGACTCGGCTTTTCTCTAAACTAAAAATCCCCAAATGCTGCAACTTTTCCTCACAGGGGAGTTGCTCCATCCCCTTTATCATTTTGGTTGCCCTTTTCTGAACTTTTTACAACTCTACAATATCCTCTTTGAGGTGAGGCGACCAGAACTGTACACAGTATTCCAAATGCCATTGTATAGATTTATACAATGGCATTATGATATCAGCAGTTTTATTTTCAATACCTTTCCTAATGTTCCCTAGCATGGAATTTGCTTTTTTCACAGTTGGTGCACACTGGGTCAACATCTTCATTGAGCTATCTGCTGCGACCCAAAGGTCTCGTTCCTAGTCAGTTCAGACCCCATGAGCATACATGTGAAATTAAGATTTTTAGTCACTTTACTAACTGTGAAAGGTCAGTGGTTTTTTTCTGTGTATTTGTTGTGCTAAGGTGACAGAGTGCTTTAATCCACTTTAACTGTGCAAATTTAAATTTCCAGTATGCTCTTGAATCCCTCCTGCAAAATACTGATAGTCTGGAGGCAGCCTCAGGGTACACTACTGCCATGGACCCCTTAAACTTTATTTTCTGGTGCTCCAATGGGTGCCCAATGATGGCTGGGTCTTGGAGGTGATGACATTTTAATTTTGCACAGTGCCCCTAGTGGCAGCTCCCAGACCCAGCCACCCAGTGCCTGTGGGAGTGCACAGGACTGGCCCCCAACATTTTGCAGTCTAACTATGCAAGTCAACATGCGTTAGGGATGGAAAGTTCTGTTAATTTCAGTTCTTTCATTTTCTAATTTTTCCAATCTTAAATTCAGTTCAGTTTTCTGCAGCAATTTGCAATTAAAAAAAATCCTCATGAAAATTCTCCATTTTAGTGCACATTTCTCCCAATAAACCCATTTTTGTAGGCAGTTTTGACTAACACACGCATTTTGGCATGCAATTTCTCATCATATAATGCATTTTTGTATGTTATTGTCCCTAATAGATTAGTCTTTCTGCAGTTTCCCCTAAAGTATGCATTTTTGTAAACATTGGTTGGTTGGTGAACTGCATTGCAAAATTCAAATAACTGTGAATTTAGGAGGATGGATGTGTTTTTGTTTCCGTACTGTTTCGGAAAGTGAGAATTTGATCGATTCCATTTCACATGTGAACTTATCAAATTTCTCGCCCATCCCTAACACGCATTGTAACCTAGCTATTTTGGCACCTGGGGCAGAATATCTTACAAGTGCCTTCCCTGGCACTAAAAAGCATAACAATAATAAATTAAAAAACTGACAAGTTGCTGCTCTTTCATTATACCCAAGATCAACTGCCTGAGGTGGCTGCCTCACTCTGCCTAATGATAATACTGGTTGCTGTTGCTGCTGCTACTCAGTAAGCCCACCAGGGGCCCCCATTGACAAAGGAGGGCCCCACCACCACCACTCAACTTAGTACTGGCCCTAAGGCCTGGTCAACACATATGTGGCACCTCGGTAGAATCCTGAAGCAGTAGAGTGGATTGTGCCATTTTGGACTGCAAGCAGGGGATGTTGTTTTTGAATGCTCCCCTCCCCCCATATAAATATGTCAGATTAAAAACAGCAAACCCTAGCATGTCAGGGAGAAAGCTTCCATCCCAGACTGCTCCCTACCTTATTCTATATCCAAGGAGATCCCCCCCCTCCACAAACACATAAGGAAGCATTTAAACTGTGATTTTCTCTGTCTAAAGTCTGAAATTAGATTCTGCTGCCTCAGGATTCTGTCATTTCATGACCACTTCATTCTGCTGCATGTGTGTGGAGATAAACACATACTCTGGAGATACAGTGTGAGTGCCAGTGCTCCATTCTGTCTGGCATGTGGCACATTCTTGGCACAGAATAAACATTAAACAGTGATCTTAATAAAATTAAACCTTTTATTGGATGAACTCCTGTTGGTGACATGCGCATGTTCTCTTTGGAACAATAACCGGTCTCACGTTTGTAGGGCACAATCCATTCCCCTTCTGCATGTGGAGAGCAAGGTGTGGAGATGATCTACCTGTGAATAGATTGGAAGCTTTCTCTTGTTTGTTGTGCCAGCATTGCCATGCAGTCAGCAGCTTGTGATAAGCCAGCTAATGCCGTATGTGAAAGCTTGAGAAAGAGTGGGCCATTGAAATCTTAGAGGGAAGGCACAGAACCTCCACTGTCGGAAGCAGTATGCCCCGGGATACCAGTTGCTGGAAATCATGTGCTGGAAATCACCCTAGCTGCAAGTAAAACAAAAAAACCTGTTGCACTGTGATCCAATGACAACAACCACTTAAACTCACCACAAAAATACATTTTAAATACATATTTAAATACTACTTTATCACAAAATATGTATATTTCTCTTTCCATGTACTAAATATTAGGTCTACGCACTGGACTGAGGTGAGTCCCAAACCAAATCGGGTCGATTCAGGTGTTGCTCAACTCGGGCTGGGACAGCCCTGGTCGGGGTGGGTGACCGAGATTGATCTGGGGCTGTCAGGGTGGGGTATCAAGCAGGAAGGAGGGGCAGGCATTAGGCAGAAAAGGAAGAATAACCATGCTGAGAGTGAGGGAAGTACCTCACTGGCTGAGACTCCCCAAGAAAAGGTAGGAGCTGCCACCCGGCCTGCTTCCTGCCCTGCCTCTCCTGCTTCCTGCTTGATGCCACATCTCCTGAAGCAGCAGCACTGTGCAGGATGGAACCCTTTGTTTACCACCTGCTAAACACAGGATTCCATTCTGCAGGGTGCTGCTTGTTTGTGAGCCTCACAAACGAGCAGCACCGCACAGGATGGAATCAAAGGATTTTCTTCTGAGCTGTGCAGGTTGGTGCTCTCATTCATGAGGGGTTTCCTTGCAGGAGTCTCCTGCTCTTGGTAGGGAGAAAAGAGGAAAGAGATGCAGCGTTTCCTCCTTTCCCACCTCCAATCTGTATGTTTAATTAGGGTTTTAAAAACCCCAGGGCTAGATTTGGGGCAGGTGTCCTCAAGGGTAGGAGAGAGCAGGTCTGACCAGTCTGGGCCCTCAGATCAGGAGGGGTCTCTGCACAGCTGTACTAAATATATAAATATATTTTATCCTAAAATAAACATTTTCAACACATTTTTGTTCAGTTTTTTGAGCCGAAAACCACATCACAAAATCCACTGCACACATTAGTCTGGGAGCACACATCAGGTCAGTTTGTATCAGAATTCACAGAAATCAAATTCCTCAAACATTGCTAAGGAGAATTAGTTCTACAGGCAATTTTGGAGCCGTGCTAATATTGCACATTTCTGGAGCGTTCTGCTCTTAAGACCTGTTTTCTGGGCCATAGGAGCAGTGTTTGATAGGCAAGTTTGATGGAGAGGAGGGATGCTGTTTTTACAAAAGAGGCTATTTTATACCGGCCAGGCAGTTGTATAATGGGGTAAACTATCTTTAGGTGTGCTTTTACCGATATTATTTGCTGCCGAATTGTTGCTGTTATGATTTTTTGGTTTAAATAATGCCTAGTTTTATATAATTGTTTATCTGTTGGTCGTTAGCTGCCCTGAGCTCCAGATTGCAGGAAGGGCAGGATGTAAGATTTTTGTGTAGATAACAAAGTAAAGATAAGGTCTTGCTTGAAACAACATAGTGCCTTCGCTCCATTTTCATGCCAAGTTTTCATTTTGATGTCTTGATTTCACTATTCCTATTGGTGTTTTTTACAAACTCAAATGGACCTCCTCTGTAGGTGGGTTCTGTTCAGTCACTTGGTGTAAAATTTGCACAACTCTGGGATGCTCTTACATTCACCTTGGGCTCAGTGAAACAGTTAAAGGGTGGGGAGGAGGAACTGGCTAAGCCTGCCTAGCTTGCCAAAGTTGTTGTGGGCAATACAGGCCTAACAACTTAACAACTATTTGAAAAATGTATTTGAAGCCTCCTTGTCTACAAAAATACCTACCCTCTTTTCTTCCTCCCTTCCATTTCCTGCTTTCCTTACTCTAATCTTGACATACATGGCCTGGACCACACATACAGCAAAATTGACTTTGCTGCTTCAGACTGCAGGTGGGGCAGGCAGGTTTTGAATTACTTGCCCATATACAAATCTCCATGCAAGTAGGGATGACAATCCTCTGTTTGAAGGGCTGTCAGAAGACAGTCCTCTGTTTTAAGGTGTCCTCGATTTGAAGGGCTGTCTGATCCAGTAGCAGATGGCATGGTGGGATACCATTGTTCACCGGACCTCCACTGGGTCACATTCCTGCTGCTTACTGGGAGGCAAAGGGTCGAGGCAGTAGAGAGGTTGGCACAGCAATGTGAACACACCAGAAGGAGCATCAGACTGACTCTGCCGGTGCGGTTGCTTCGCACCAACCTGGCTACTGCCTTGTCCCTCCCACTCTACCTCCTGGTAAGCAGCAACAACACAACTGACCAGAGATAGCAAGAGTGGCAGCTCCCCACCATGCTGTCCACCACTGGTCCAGCCTAGAAGTACCTCCAGATTGCCAGGTATTTTGTGGGAGGGATTCAGGCACATACCAGGAACTTTAGGTTCACGCATTTAGAGTACATTAAAGCACTCTTGTCACCCTAAGTGCAAAAAATAAAAATCCACTTTTAAAAAACCAGACTTTGTGGTTTGGAAAGTGATGGGGAAATGCATTGAAAAGTGAGGGATAAACAAATGACTTACAGGAAGATGTGTAAACAAGCAAATCAGGATGAATGCAGAATGAATGCTCATTGTCATATAATGAGCTCTGTAAACAAATGACAACGGATGCTCAATAAAGACCCAACATAGTCTAACCACGGTAACCTTTGTGCAAGCAAATCAGGATGAATTCTGAATAAACAGGTCATCTGGAGGAGCCATAAATTCAGATCAAAGAAGGAGAACCATAAGAAGGGACAGAAGGGGAGGGCCCTTGAAGTTATCCATCAATAGTTAGTATTTACACAGCAGCATGAACAGACAGACACACAGCTCACCTGGTCACAGTCTTTTTCATTATGGTACTGAATTTAAATGATAGCAATAGCAATTATTTTTAAATTTGCATCTATGCATATACATTAACACTAGAACAGTTCATACAAATCTTTCCCTCTTTGTTTTGGCGATGCATTTCCTCTCTTTTTTTGATGATGTGTAAGTGGCCACCCTCCGTGGCGCAGAGTGGTAAGCGGCGGTAATGCAGCCAAAGCTCTGCTCATGGCTGGAGTTCGATTCCAACGGAAGGAGGAAGTCGAATCTCCGGTAAAAGGGGTCGAGGTCCACTCAGCCTTCCATCCATCCGTGGTCGGTAAAATGAGTACCCGGCATATGCTGGGGGGTAAAGAAAGGCCGGGGAAGGAACTGGCAATCCCACCCCATATATACGGTCTGCCTAGTAAACGTTGCAAGACGTCACCCTAAGAGTCGGAAACGACTCGCACTATAAGTGCGGGGACACCGTTACCTTTTAAGTGGCCACCTTAGCTGCAAGTAACATAAAAAACAACTAGTGCATTGAAGATAAAGGTTCTCACCCAGTTTGCTCCCTCTTGAGCTAGTTTTGTACTTGTGAGGAATTCTCTATGGAGGGTAGCACTGCCCATAATCTGATTTGGTATAGCTCATGTCACCACTTTGGCATTTCCCATTTTGCTCACTTCGTGTAAACCAGGCCTAAAATTTAACCTCAGTTACACATACTTTGATTACATCCAGTCTAGACTACTGTAATGCACTCTGTGCAGGGCTGCCTTAAAAGATGGTTAGGAAACTTGACCTGGTACAGAATGCAGCTGCTCAGAAGCTCATGGGGGTCAAGCAGTTGGTGCATATGAAACCTCTGCTGCTCCAGTTGCACTGGTTGCCTATTTGTTTTCAGGCCCATTTTGACATGCTGGTTATGACTTTTTAAAGACCTAAACAATTTGGGAAAAGGTTATTTGAAGGACCACTGCACTGTGTAACCCTGCCGGGGTCTTGTAATTTGATAAGCTGTGGTCTGTTTATTTAGCCTTTGAATAATGGAATTTGTTTCCTTGTTGTTGTTTTCACAAAAGAAAATTTCTTTAAGGCTGGCTGCAAAATGTCTCCACGAATTTGGCAGGGGTTGGGAGAAAGACAGAGATAAAGAGGTTTCTTGGTGACATCACAGAGAGTCAACCAATCAGAATTATGCACAGGCTTCTATTTCAAAATTCCACAATTATTTTTCCCCTTGTGCTCAACCCTGGAAAGGAGTTGATGCATGAGGGTTTATTGTAGTGAGGGCACTTCCAAAGCAGTCTCACTGCTCTAAAAATGTTGTGTCTATCTCCAGCTTCAGTGACCTTGAGGCATTTCCTATTTCTCTGTCTAATCTTTCTCACGGATAGTGGAGGCTGCTCCATGTGGGCAAATGGGGCACTGCCTCCAACCTCAGTCTGTCCTCAGTCACACCCCACCTGCCCGCCACTTACATCCAGGTAGGGAGTGGCTCTGCCTCTCATTGGCTCTGCCTCCACATAGTTGGGCTCCCTGCCTTCTGCCCTGCCAGTTCCAATGGGCACCTGCCACCAATGCTCTTGGGGTTGCTGTGAGGATAAAATTGAGGGGAGGGGGGATATAGCTCAAGCTCCTTGGTGGAAAAGTGAGATTCTGAAGTGATAAGTAAATTAGCCTATTCATTACTTTTTAAGGCAACCATCATCTTTATTGAACAATTTTCCTGACTGTATGAAAGTGTGTATCCATGCATGCACACACACCATACTTGATTAATAAAAATTAAGATTTTGTGCACCGTCACACACACAAAATCCATTTTATATTTTTGTATTTTCTGGCTTTTGCAACTTTATTGTATGACCTTCATGACATGCCAAACAAGAATTATACTCTGTTGATACAATCCCAGCAAGTGTTGGCAAAACTGGAATTGACATCCCTTTGCCCATACATTTTAAAGAGTACTGAGGTATGCTTAGCATGAAAGGCAAATTGAATAAAATGAAAACATATTATTATTGTTACATCATTATGATTATTATGGAGACAATCAAATGTCTTTTGGGGAATATAATTAGCTTCGTATGTTAGAAGATTGCTGCTAGCAATGATTTTGCTACAGTTACATTGGCATTTCCAATGCAAACTCTCTTTCAAGAGGTAATATTACTCAGTAAGGAAAGTTATGGCTTGGGGAAAGAAACTGACAATAAATCTCAGCATCATTAACACCACCAGAGAGCAGGGAGGGGCAAAGTTTCCCCGACAAATTTCTTGCCTGGCATAATTTTATACTCATCTATCACCTCTTTTTCTAAGCCAAAAAGCTCCAAGCGCTGTTGCAGCCTTTCCTCACAGTGGAGTTGAATAACTTCTGGTTGTTTTATTTGTCCTTTTCTTCAACTTTCCCAGCTCTACAATATCTTACTTGAGGTGTGACAACCAGAACTGTAATTATACAGTCACAAGAGTGGCTGTGTGCTATAACCAGCGTGGATTTTTCACATTCCGCAATGTTATACTGAAAATACCCCCATGCCATTCTGATGCTTCCTATAAGCTCATTTCAAAACAAAACCTTACAAAACTTACAGTCCTGGACTCAGAAACGCTTGCTTAACAACCCTGTCAATTTTCATGGCGATACACAAAACAGTCAGAGAGAATCGAGAGTTCAAAGTGTAAAAAGAGAGAGAAAAACCTCAGAGCCCTTTTGGACATTTTTTTCTCTGAGAGTTCTCATAATCTGTTGAAATTCATTAAAAATCAGCCATGTTCACAGAGTACCTGTAATCCTAATACTGACCTTGCCCCATACTCCGACCTTCATCTTCTGCAGTTTTAAAGTTAAAAAAATGCCTGGCTGATTTTTAATTAATGTAAGAAATTTTGGGTGGAACCCTACGATAACGCGGGACATGCTCAGTAAGAACCAACTGTCAGTGTTCTAAAAGCCTCACAGCTGCTGGCCTTGGCTAATCAGGGGGCCACACCCACACCAGACTGTGATATCAAGTGAGACAGTCATGGCTTCCCTCAGGGAATCCTGGGAAGTGTGGTTTGTGAAGGGTGCTGAGAGGAGACTCCTATTCCCCTGACAGAGCTCCAGTGGCCAGAGTGGTTTAACAGTCAGCCACTCTGACTGAAGGTCTGTGAGGGGAACAGGGCCTCTCCTAGCAACTCTCAGCACCCTTCACTAACTATACTTCCCAAGATTCTTTCAGAGAAGCCATGACTGTACAAAGTGAAATAAAGGCCTGGTGTGAATGTGGCCAGGGACAGCTTTGGTTTAAATTTGGGTGGGAGGCTACATGCACCTGCTGTAGAATAAAAAGATGAGGGAAACGCTGAAAAGCAATGATACTGTTCACAATGTTTTCCTTTTGGAAAGGAAAGGGTTTTCCCCTCTGCCCAGTGCCCACCCACCCAATCCCCTCCCCCTCCCCGCCCCTCCCCAGGTCAGTGTTGGACTAGGACCTGGGAGACCAAGGTTCGAATCCCCACACAGCCATGAAGCTGAGTGGGTGACCTTGGGCCTCTGAATACCATTTACCATAAAAACCCTATTCAAAGGGTTGCCATAAGTTCGGTCGACTTGAAGGCAGTCCATTTCCATATTCAAACATGATTGCACAGAAATGAATCCCATTGAACCCGAAAAGTATGCAAATGATCAAACTAGGGTTGCCAGGCCCAGCCTCCAAGAGGTCTTCCGTATCTTTAAAAGTTGTGCAGGGGGAAGAGAGAATTTCACCTTGCGTTTTTTCCCATTACAGTGTTTCAAGAAAGCCTGTACTTGGCTGAATTTTCTCTTCTCTTAAAGATACAGAATCATTCTCAGGCCCTGAGCCTGGCAACCCTAGATCAAACCCACCCTTCCTTCTCCCTCCTATCCACTCCCTCTTGACCCTTCCCTCCTCCTTCCTTTGCCCCTCCCTCCCCATCCCGTGCCAATCCCCTCCCTCCCCTTCCTCCTCCTCCCCCTCCCCTTCCTCCTCCCCATGGTCAGTTTTACCTATCTTAAGCATGATTGCACAGAAGTAAATACCACTGAACACTATAAGCATGCAAATGATCAAACCTGCCCTCCCCTCCTGCTTCCTTTGCCCCCCTTCAATATGCCCCTTCCCCATCACCCGTCCCCTCCTCCTCCCCCATGGTCAGTTTTTCCTATTCTAACCATGATTGTATAGAAGTAAATCCCATTGAACTCAATAAGTATGCCAATGATCAGACTTGCTTTTCCCCTTTCCCCTCTCCTCTCCCTTCCTCCTCCCAATCTTCCTTCTTCCTCCTCCCCTGCCCACTCTCACCATATGCTCAGAGGCACATGTTACCAAATTCTTCCAAGCTACACAGCAAGTGGATTGGATTGTGAAAGACCAACCCAAATTGTGTTTGCATTTTGACAGATTTGTAGGGCAGTCCAATATCTCAGAGAGGAGGTCAGGTCTCCTGCTCCCCTGATGCATTCACTATAGCTGCCCAATTTCCCTGCTTTTTAAAGTTTGATAGAAATATCTGTGGGCTATAGGTACATTCTTAAACCGCAAGGTTTTTTGCCTATTAGTGAATTGGTATGCTAAGTGTGGTTGCACCATAGATTAGTATAAACATATTATGATATTGGCAGCTTTGTTTTGGTTCCTTTCCTGTTGTATTCTGGTCCATCCAAAGTTTCCCAACAATTTTCATAGGCAGCTCCACATTTTATAACACACTCTAGTAATCTAATTTAGATGCGTAATTGTTCTGAGTAGAAATAAAAAGGAGATTAGCACAGAGCAGCAATTCATAGAATCAGTGTGTTGAGGGCTGGCTCCAGGAATGCCGGGGCCCTTGGGCATCAGCTTGCCCTGGGGCCCCTGTGTGTGTGTGTGTGTGTGTGTGTGTGCGTGCGTGCGTGCGTGTGTGCGCACGCACGCCCGTGACCCCCCCACCTGTCTACTGTCTTTTACCATTGCCCTTAACAAAGATTTGCTCCATCATGTATGTCATAGCTCTTTACATACCGAAGATGGACATCATATCACCTCTTAATAACATCTTCTCCAGGCTAAACATGCTTGTTTCATATTATAAGAATTTGCTATCCAGGCCATCTTTGTTTTCTGGACAAATTACAGCTTGTCAATGCCCTGTGGTGGTTAGGAGTTCATACAGTACTCCCTGTGAGGCCTGCCTGACCACAGCACAATAGAGGGGTAATATGGAGAGATACAGTGGGCAACCTCAGCTAATTCTGTTGCAACTCTGCACCATGGGTGATTGATCCATTGCCAGCAGAGGTTGACTAATGAAAGGAGGTTAGAGAGCCCCTGTAGAAATTAACAGGGCCTTTTCTGCAATAGCCCCAAAAGGAGCAAGCAAAGAGCAGTGAATCATGCAGAAATGTAGTGAATGTTCACCGAATCTTTATTATTTAGCAACACAATCCTACACATGTCTATTCAGAAGTAAGTCCCATTGAGTTCAATGGGGCTTGTTACCAGCTAAACAGATATATGATTGCAGCCTAATTCATGTATTGTGGTACCCCGGGGATTCTCATGCAGCATATCACCATGTGCAGGCACACATTTTGGAATCACTAGTGTTAAGCAGGGCTGCAATATGATTCAAATTTTGTTAATCAGTTTATCACATTAATTTTAATTTGCATCTGAGATTCAAGGAGCAATCCTTGTTCCCATGAAAGGCAGAAGGGAGGTTGCTGGATACTGCACATCCCTCTGTCCATGGTTGAAGAAGGAGGTCCAAGACTGGAGGGGGAGATATGTGGCCGTAAACCCTTGATGTGGGAGCAGAAAGCTCTGTGTGGACTTCGAAGAAGCACAAATACAGGGTGAACGGGACAAACAAGCTAAGCGGAAGGCATGGCAAACAAATCCTCATCGTGACCATCTTCCATCTGGAAACCTATGTCCTCACTGTGGGAGGCTGTGTGGATCCAGAATTGTCCTCCACAGTCACTTACGGACCCACCGTTAAAGACCTTATCTTGGAAGACAATCTTACTTGGCCACGAGTGATCGCCAATGAATTAATGAATGTTTTGAGAGTGGGAATGGTTAGGGTCATGGCTCAGTGGTAGACCACATGCTTTGCATGCAAAAGGTCCGCAGTTCAATCCCTACCTTCTCCAGGTAGGGCTAGGTAGGATGGAGATCCCTATCTGAAATTCTGGAAAGCTGCTGCCAGTCAGTGTTGGCAATATTGAGCTAGATGGACCAAAGGTCTGAGTTGGTATAAGGCAGCTTCCGACGTAAGGGCAAAAAGGGGGATTCTGGGGGCATACAAGAGGCAGATCACTTCCCAGAACAGGGGGAAACTATGCCAGCCCTGAAGCTGGGATAGTTATTTTTGCTCAGATTGGAACAAATGGGAGGAAATTTTTAAAGTAACAAGTGAGAAGAAAAGGTTAACAGCTGCTCACTACCACCTTCTGCTCCTGCTGGCCTTAGGAAGTGGCATTTAATCTGCCACAAACTCCCTCCTCCATTCTCAATCTCTATAAGATCGCTCTGCAATTTTTTTAAGGGTAAAAAGCAACATCCACCCTTTGTTTTTCTTTTCAAGATTAGGCACACGTACTGTCACAGGCATCATCTTAGAAGAGGGATTCCCCCATATGAGAAAAGTGGGAATGTCTCTTTTAAGATAGCGATTGCCATCTGCAGTTCTTAAAATTATTATATTATAAACAATATTTTTTGTTTTTTAAAGTAAAACACACTGCTGCCCAATTAATTGTCCCACCTTTTAATTAATTTTTATTTATATATTTAAAAGATTTTTAGACCACCTTTCGTTACATAAAAGAAATACCAAACTAGTTCACACCATAACAATATCCAGTAGAAACCAATAATCATTGGGAAAATAACATCGCAGTAACCAAGAGCATCAAGCAGCCAATGCTAATGATCAGTGAATGCCTAGTTTTAGTAAATGAAAAGTTTCTAAAGTGATTAAATGTTTCAGCACTAGTGTTAAGCATTCCAGCATCTTCAGAGTTTCACTCTTTACTGTGTGGTGTAGTAATCAGCAGGAGCGGCCCAACTGGATTCATATTTTTGGCTGATGCCTATGGAATGAAGGCCCTTCACTCTGGAAAATTAACATTTATGTGAAGCTTTGAAGCTGCAAAGAACTATATTTATATTATATATAGTCATGATGCCAATTATGAACATTAAAAGAAGATTAAAAATGTACATAATAGACAGACTTTATTCTTGTTGTTTGATGTGTTACCTAAATGATCCCAGCTAGAAGATGCTCAAAAGGCATTTTATTGGCCTTTGGCTGAAGACACAGATAGGTGGAGTCAATTAATAGTGAAAGGAACAAATAGCATCTAGGGAAAGATATAGCATTTCATCTTTATACCATTATACACAAGAGATATGCATGCATCAAGTGGCTGAGTACCTAGGCATTCTGGTTCCATAAGAGCCACTCTAGCATATCAGCAGGTTTGCAACTTGGGGATGCTCCTGGGTAGGGCTGGTGCCAAAGGGCGGCCAGGTTTGGCCCTGGCTGAGGGCCCCTGAAGGGCCCCTCCTTAGGGTGTGGGGGTAGGGCTCCCCTTCCACGATCCTTGGCAGGGTCGGCTCCTGGCCCTGCTGCAGATTGCAGAGACAGAGCTCCCAGCCCACCCAGACTGTGTGGGCCTGCAGCACCCGCCTGCTCCACCTACCTCTCCTCCCTTTCTGTGAATGCCCTGCTTCTATAAGGGGCTGATGCCCCTACTGCCATCTTGATTGACGGCAGGCATGTGCATGCATGCAGCATAGTGCGCATGCATGCCATCAACAAAGATGGCGGCAGGGGTATCAGCCCCTTAAAGAAGCCTCTGCTGCCATCTTGGTTGATGGCAGCTGTGTGCATAGCACGCAGGGCATTGACAGAAAGGGAGGAGAGATAGGTGGAGCGGGCGTGAGCCACTGGCCCGCACGGTCTGTAGGGGGAGCTGGAAGCTCTGTCCCTGCAATCTGTGGCAGGGTCAGAAGTCGACCCTGCCAAGGATCGTGGAAGGGGAGTGCTACTCCTACACCTTAAGGAGGGGCCCTTCAGGGGCTCCTCTGGGCTGCAGGGGCCCTTTGCCAGGGCCCAACCTGGCTGCCCTTTGGCACTCGCCCTGATACTGTCCTTTGACTAGGGGTGTCGCAAAAAACTTAGTAGGGCTGTTTGTAGAAATGAACAGCCCTGCTGAAATTTTGTGAGCAGAATCAGGCCAAGACGCATTGCACCAACACATATATTTGGTAGGGCTGTCATCTTTTTTTTTTTTTAAGTGGTCTCTGTTCCTGCACCTCTAACAGCAGCTTCATATACACCAGAGATGGAGAACCTGTGACCCTCCAGATGCTGGACCACACAATTCCTGTCATCCCTGACCATTGGCCATACTGACTGGGGCTGGTGAGAACAGGAGTTCAACATGCTTCACCTGAAGACTTCTGCAGATGAAAGTGTTGTTAAAGGAACAGGAGCAAGACAAAACAATTGACAGCCCCACGTTTATCCTAATTGTCTTGTTGTTGCTGCTGCTGCTGCTGCTGCTGCTTGCCTTAATCATAGGTAGACCCCCTGGAAAGCTCAATGTTCTGGAGAAGGAGCAGGCAATCTACAACCACCTGGACACATATAAAGCAGGAGTGGCTGGCGTGATGGGCAGTGCTGCATTGGTCCCCTCCTGACAGCACTTTTACTGGGGTTGAGAAGGGCGGCATTGAGGTCAGGACTGGAAGGGCGCACCAGCAGAGCCAATCTGGCACTCCTGCCAGTGTGCCTGCTCAGCTGTGATGTCATCATCACCCGGTCATAGTAAGCAGCAACAGCAGTAACACTGCCATCAGAAGGGCAGCAGTATGGCACCACCCCACTGCACTGGCTCCTCTTGATATGATTCCTATTTTAAAAGTGTGTGAAGACCACTAGCTTTCATTCCATGTCCCCCGCCAAGAATATGGGCACAATCTTTCCCTATAAAGTGCACAGTGTTCACTCACAGAACCCTCTTCCTTCCCTCCCTTCAGCTTCGGCATAACAGCACATTGTGCAGAATAGAGGGAACAAACGGAATCCGCAACAAAACATCATGTAATCTCTTTAGGGTTTCACCCAGTCAGCCAGCCAGCCATACCCTCTTCTTAAGTATTCCATTTCATTCCCCCTACCCCATTTTTCTGATTTGCTTTTCCAACTGACACTCAACATTCTATGGCTACTGAGCACGCTCAGTCATTATCTACCGCCCTGGGTTCCTTCTGGGAGGAAGGGTGGGATGTAAATGTAATAAATAAAATAAAAATTAAAAAAAATAATTAGAACATGTGTGGAGCGAGGAGGGGATTGTTTCCTTTGGTTGTTTTTTTAAAAAACAGATTTACTGTGCTTCTGGAAACCTTGGTGTTCCCTCAACCTCAAGCATGCTGATAGTTTCCTTTTGTTTCCGAGTGGCCATTTTGGCTCCATTCCCGTTGGCACTCACAATCTGCATTTGCTATTAGAGGAAGTGTTGTGTGCACCACCCATGTCCCCATCAACCCTCCTCTGTGCACTGCAAGTTACTCGCATTTTGGATCACGATTAGAGTTCCCCATTCCCAGAGCTTGGAAAAGTTACATTTTTGAACTACAACTCATATCAGCACAATCCAGTGGCCATGCTCGCTGGGGCTGATGGGAGTTGTAGTTCAAAAAAGTAACTTTTCCAAGCTCTGCCCATTCCCCTCAAATGGGACTTACTTCTCCCATTGGGCTGAATGGGAATGACACCCAAGTAAGTGTGCTTAGGGTTGCAGCATCAAGTGACTAGTTGTGCTGGCCTCAACACACATTGAGCTGAGTGTTTACCCAGGCGGATAAACTCACATCCAATCCACACTTTATGTAACTTCATTTTAATATGTTTTAAAAGATGTTTTGCTTTAATATGTTTTAGAATGTTTTTAGTGTCTTTGTTTGCTGCCCTGGGCTTCTTCTGTGAGGAAGGGTGGAATATAAATTAACTTTAATCTTCTATTTTATTCATACGCAATCTTGAACAACAAATAAATTACAAAAAGATGATGAGTAGAGGATCAACGGCTGAATAAAGGAAATGGAATGGACATGTGGTGAAAAGGTAACACACGGCCAAGCCCTCCAAGCTGTAGAGAACCAGGCCTGAGGGAGGTTTTCCACCTTCTAGAAAGAACCACCCTAAACACAGAACTAAAGACATTCCAGGAGCAGTCAATCGAGGCATGATAATAGACAATCAAACCTAATCAGTTGCTAACAGATTTACTAGAGATACTTCTACCTACAAGCCTTTATGCAGTATATTAAATAACAATGTCCAATTGGGGCACAACACTAGTGGGTTCATTAACTGAGAAACTTTTCATGATGGAACACAAACCACAGCAGGAACATGGATATGATTCCAGGGAGGTACCTATGTGGAATACAATGGAATCTGTCTGATTCAGATGAGGGGCGTGGTTGCTTCTCTCTACATCTTGTAGATCAGTGAAGAACATAGTACTCCCCAAATGCTATCAATTCATTAATCAAAGGAGCCTCACTTTGTGGAGCCTGCAGAAGCTGTCAGACTGTTGCATAAACTGCACTGCCTGCTGCTACCTATCGAAGGGTTTAGCTTAACCTAGCTGAGAGAGAGAAAGAGAGATTTGCAGTGCAGATTGGGAGTGCAAACTGTTGCCTCTTTATCTGAAATACACACAAATTCCTCTGGACCTCTCACCCCACCCAGAGCCTGCTTGTTTGGAAAAATCTGACAAATTACATCAGATCTGCCCTTGAGGCGACAGGTGAGGAGTTCCAAAGCCTGTCTGACGGTAAAAGATGGGCATAATTATAACTATTACTTTAATACATGCCATACCGACAGTGTCAGCACTAGTAGAGAAGACAGTCTGTTTTGTTGATAAATGGACAGGAGAGGTATGAGAAAGACATGTAGTTGGACTAGGGATGGGAAGATCTGTCCCTTTCGGTTCTCTCAGTTTCTCATTTTTCTCATTTCTGCAGCAAAATCCTCATGAAAATTCTCTAGCATTTTAGTGCAAGGTTAGCCTAATAAACACATTTTTGTACGCAAACTAATATACACATTTTTGCAAGCAATTTCTCATAATATAATGCATTTTTGTATGTTGTTTTCACTCACATATTCATTTTTGTGCACCCTTTTCCCTAACATATGCATTTTTGTAAACATTGTTTTGTAAACATTGAACTGCATTGCAAAATTCAAATAAGTGTGAATTTCAAAGGATGGCTGTGCTTCTGCTCTGATATGGTTTTGGAAAGTGTGAATTTGATAAATTTGTCTTGAAATGGGAACTGAATTTAATTTCTCAACCATCCCTAATTTGGACCAACAAAGATGAGGCTCAGCAGTAATGGTTTACTACTGAGATGTTATGCAGGTGGGGAAATCCCAGAAAAGTAACAGTGATCATCTGTAGAAGCAAAACACAACATTTTACTTTGTGAAAATTTAGGGCACTTCCATACAATCAGTTCCAAGAGCTACTATCACACAATCTTCACTGTAACTTTTTTTTCTGATTTAACTGACTGCAAATGTTACCCCCATACACACACGCATGCATCGGTGCTGAAGCAAATTTGGGGTTTCCTCTTAATTTATTGTTTGGTCTTTAAAA
Organism: Rhineura floridana; assembly: GCF_030035675.1. Lineage (NCBI taxonomy): Eukaryota > Metazoa > Chordata > Lepidosauria > Squamata > Rhineuridae > Rhineura > Rhineura floridana. Next base: position 183,955,554 of record NC_084483.1, on the reverse strand, counting down.
GGGATCTTGCTTCATCAGTTTTGTAATGCAGATGTAAAACCTGCATAGAGCAGAATGTTCATTAGCAGTACAAATGCCCCTTCTCCCAGTTTTCTTCTGCATTTAGAATGGTCAGATGTTGACATCCTCGCGACCCAAAGGCAGTTTAAAAATCTGATAGGAATACAGAAAACTGCTTTATACTGAGTCAGGCCATTATCCATCTAGCTTAGTATTTACACTAACTGTTTGCGGCTCTCCAGGGTTTCAGGCAGGGTCTTTCCCAGCTCTAACTGGAGATGCCAGGGACTGGACCAGGGACCTTTTGCATGCAAAATAGACACACTACTACTGAGCTATGTCCCTTCTCCAAAAGGAACACAGAAAACTGCTTTATACTGATCAGACCATTAGTCCATTCTCAGAGTGGTTTAACAATCAGTCCCTCTTCCCTGGGAACCCTGGCAGTTGCAGCTCTGTGAGGCGAAATGGGAGGCAAATTTTGCCAAACATGACCCCTCCAAGAAATTCCTGACTTGTGTTGGAAATAACTTTCTCTTACAGAAAATGGAGGAAGCAACTAGAGGATCAGCTATCCTTGACTTAGTTCTAACCAATAGAGATGACTTGGTGGATGAAGTAGCAGTTACAGCAACTCTGGGGGAAAGATTGTACTAGGGTTCTTGATTTTAAAGGAAGCAAAAGCTGAGAGCAGCCATACGCATACCCTGGACTTCAGGAAAGTTGATTTTGATAAACTCAGAACAATGGTAAGTAAGGATCCATGGCAAGCAACCCTAATGAGAAAATGAGTCCAAGATGGGTGGGAACTTCTAAAGGCACAGAGATAGACAATTCTGTCAAGGAAAAAAGGGGCAAGACAGCAGAAGAAGCCAATGTGGCTTCACAAAAAGCTTAGAGATGACCTGAAAACAAAAAAGGACATATACAGGAAGTGGAAGGATGGCCAGACCACAAAGGAAGAGTACAGACAAGTAGGACGCAATTGCAGGGATGGCATCAGGAAGGCTAAAGCTGAGAATCAGGTTAGCAAGAGATGCCAAAAGCAACAAAAATGCTTTCTTCAGGTACATCCATAGTAAAAGACAGAGAAAAGAAATGGTGGTACAGCTACTCAGTGAGGATTGCAAAATGATAACAGATGACAAAGAAAGGGCAGAAGTCCTCAATTCCTACTTTGATTAAGTCTTCTCCTTCCTGTCACATGACCCTCCTGGGAAATGTGAAATAGAAGCGGAAGGATTGGAGCTTGAAATTGATAGACAAATGGTCAAGGAATACCTAATCACTTTGAACAAATTCAAATCTCAGGGCCCAATGAACTGGATCCTAGAGTATTGAAGGAACTGGCTGAAGAACTCTCGGAACCACTCTCTTTTATCTTTGTGAAATTGTGGAAGATGGGTGAAGTGCTGGATGATTGGAGAAGGGCTAATGTTGTCCCTATCTTCAAAAAGGGCAAAAAGGAGGAATCTGGGAACCAGTAAGCCTGACATCAATCCCTGGAAAAATTCTGGAGCAGATTATAAAGCAGTTAATCTGTAAGCACCTTGAAAACAATGTAGTGATTACTAGAACCCAACATGGATTTATCAAGAACAAAGCATGCCAGACTAATCTTATCTCATTTTTTGACTGGGTAACCTCCCTGGTAGACCGTGGGAATGCTGTGGACATAATATATCTCGACTTCAACAAAGCTTTTGACAAAGTGCCCCATGATATTCTGATCAGCAAGCTAGCTAAATGTGGGCTGGATGGAACATCTATCAGGTGGATCCACAGTTGGCTACAGAATTGTATTCAAAAAGTGCTTATCAATGGTTCCTTCTCAAACTGGGGGGAGGTAACGAGCGGAGTACAGCAGGGTTTGGTTCTGGGCACAGTGCTCTGTAATGTTTTTATTAATGATTGGATGAGGAGGTGCAGGGAATGTTTATCAGATTTGCAGATGGTACAAAATTGGGAGGGATAGCTAATACCTTGGAAGACAGAAATTCAAAGGGATCTTGATAGGCTGGAGCATTGAGATGAAAACAACAGAATGAAATTTAACAGGGATAAATGCCAAGTTCCACACCTGGGAAAAAGAATCCAAATGCAGAATTATAAGACTTGGCTCAGCAATACTACATGCGAGAAGGATCTTGGGATTGTTGTTGATCACAAACTGAATATGAGCCAACAGTGTGATGTGGCTGCAAAAAAGGCAAATGCTATTTTAAGCTGCATTAACAGAAGTATAGTTTTGAAATCATGTGTTGGTTCCCCTTTATTTGGCACTGATTAGACCTCCTTGAGTACTGCCTCCAGTTCTGGGCACCACACTTTAAAAAGGATGCCCACACTCTGGAATGGGTTCAGAGGAGGACAACAAGGATGATCAGGGGTCTAGAAACAAAGCCCTATGAGGAGAGACTGAAAAAACTGGGCATGTTTAGCCCTGATAAGAGAAGACTGAGGGGAGATATGATAGCAGTCTTCAAGTACTTGAAAGGTTGCCACACAGAGAAGGGCCAGGATCTCTTTTTGATTGTCCCAGAGTGCAGGACATGGAATAATAGGCTCAAATTACAGGAAGCCCGATTTCAACTGAACATCAGGAAAAACTTCCTAACTGTTAGAGCATTACAACAGTGGAACCGATTACTTAGGGAGGTGGTGGGCTCTCCAACACTGGAGGCATTCAAGAGGCAACTGGATAGCCACCTGTTAGGTATGCTTTAATTTGGATTCCTGCATTGAACTGGGGGCTGGACTCAATGGCCTTATAGGCCCCTTCCAACTCTATGATTCTATGTGTCTTAAGCAGTGCCAGCTCCAAGATTTTGGGAGGCCTGGGCATAGCACCTACAGTTGGCCCTCCTAGCCTGAAAGAGTCAGGACAGGAAAAGTGAAAATTCTCTTAGGCAGTATCTGATCATCTTGAATACTTTGTGCAAAGTGGAAATGATAGCACCATTAGGGTAGAGCGCCCTCTGTTGGTGTTAGGGTCCCAACAAATGCTCAAAATTGCCACCCTCTGGAGCCAGCCTCGGGCCTTAAGGTCTGGCTATAACTTACTGGTAGAACAAACTGAGCATGCTTGGTTGCCAAGTAACCAGAGGAAGTGGAAATGTTAAATTAGAGGGTGTGGTCGTTGGGAAACTGCGTGATTGATCCTTCCCCTCAGTGTGAATAGAAAACACCATGTTTGCAGCTAGCATCGAGCCCTTACTGTGGACAGTGCCAACGGAAAACAGAGGTAAAAATAGCATCTTTAGTATGAAGTAATTCTCCCAGGTGGATAAGCCCTCAGTTTGCCCATCTTCCCCTGCAATCCACAGCAGCACGAGATTGTTGGGGATGCTCTAAGGTGCACTCTCAGATTACCTGGGGGCAACGACTGGGCCAGATGAATGAATGGCCAGACCTCCATGCAAACCACATATATGGATAGTATGTGTGCACACTAAAACATTCCCCAGAATGTTTTACTGCACTCTTAGGTTCCTCTACATATGTTGGTCTGGAAAAGTAGATTTTTGAAAATCATGCTCTAGAGTGGTATCCCTATTAGATCTGGTTGGGAAATTACATGCCCGCCACTATCATGAGCTGTCATGAGACACTTGTCTGAGATGATGGATCATCAATGATGGTGGATTGACTGGCACACTCTCAGCTCTGGTAACTGCTGGTCCAGTCTCCACCAATTTGCCTGCTGCCTGCCTATCCTCCATCTCATCTGTTTTCCCCATTTTCACCCACCAACAACCACCGCTTCCAGTGCAGAAAGGCTAATCCAGGGGACAGCGGGCTTCTTCTATCAGCCAGCACACAACATGATTTATTTCTTCATTAAATTTCTATCCTGCTCTTTATCCTAAAGGAGCCCAGGGTGGCAGACAACAAAACAATTATTTAAAAGATAATGGGAGACAGATGCACCTCAACCAGGAGGGCATTCCTCATATGGGGAACTACTGCTAAGAAGGCCCTGTTGTGGGTCAGCACCAACCAGGCACACCTCTTCTATGCATCGTAGGGCCCAAGATCGTTGATATTGGGAAAGATGTGCTGTTAGGTACAGTAATTATCATAAGAGATGGAACAAGTGGAAGCCTCGCTCACCCCTTGCAAGCGTCTGATTGAGAGAAGGCTGGGAGAACAGTTGCCTCCTTCCCTTCCATCATCTTTATGGTTATTCCTCTCATGGCCATGCTCAGATTGCTGCTCTGAGACTACCCTGCTTTGATCTACAAAACAATGGCAACCATCTGTGAGTTGCTTTTGCCAACATGGAGCCACTGACACTGAAGCGGCAAAAGCTGAGGGAGGCACAACCTCACCTCTACAACTGGTACAGCGACTATTAAAAACAAATTGAGGAAATTAAGCCTCAATAGGAGTTACTTTGGAGTCAGTCATAGGATTGTCCTGCATGTTCCATTGATCTCAGAAGAGCTTACTTCTGAATAAACATACTTAGAGTTATGTTGCTTAAGACTGGTAGGTTGATTGGTGCCCAGGGATAGCCAATGTGGTGCCCTTCAGATGTTAGGAACATAGGAAGCTACCTTAGACTGAGTCAGACTGTTGGTCCATCTAGCTCAGTATTGTCTATACTGACTAACAGTGGCTCACCAGGATTTCAGGACTTCCTGGAGATGCTAGGAATTGAACCTGGGACCTTCTGCAAAGCAGATGCTTTACCACTGCTGGGCTATAATCCCCATCATCCCTGACCATTGGGGGCTGATGGGAGTTGTAGTCCACAACATCTGGAGGACATCCCTGCATTATGCAGAATGAGAGGGCTGCTTTAGGCAGCTGCTTTAGGGTATCATGGGCAGAACTGTGCTGGAGAGGGAGAAGGTGTCTGCAGTAGCAGCCCCTTGGCCAGGAAGGGGGTTTGGTGGATGGTGGGGGCTGGCCTGCTGCCTCTGGTTAACATAACAGGGGCCTGCTTGATCAGGCCAGTAGTCTATATAGTCCACGATCCTCTTATCTCAGTGGTTAACCAGAGGCCAATGGGAAGCCCACAAGCAGGATCTGAGCACCATCCTGTGCTTTCCAAGAACTGGAATACTGCCTCCAACAGTCAAGGTAGAACATAGCCATCATGGCTAGGAACCCCTGATAGCATTATCCTCCATGATATTGTCTAATCATCTTTTAAAGCCATCCAAGTTGATGGTCATCACTGCCTCTTATGTGTGCAACTATGCTGTATCCTGAGTCAACCACTGTTCCATCAAGCTCAGCATTGTCTATGTAGATCAGTAGCATCTCTCTATTGCATCAGGCATGGGGTGTTCCCAACCCTACTGTGTGAAGAAGTACTTTCTTTGTGATTCCCAGTAACTGGTATTCAGAAGCACGCTGCCTTGACAGTGGTTACTTTTGCACTGGCAGATGAGGGGAGTGAGGGGGCAGGGAGACGGGGAGAGGGAAGAGCTCCAGTGGCTGCAGACAGAGAGAGGAAGGAGGTGCCCCTTTAACTTGTGGGTGTGTGGGTGGGTGGCAGTTTAAGCCAAAGGAGAGTGAGCAAAGTTTGCATCATGGCTGCCAGGGCACCTCATCTGCTAATGCCATGGAAGTTTATTATTGTGGTATTTTTAGTGCTAGGAGTGGGGGAGATGTTCTTGTGGGAGTTTCTACCTCTGGTGTCAAAGTGCCCTCAACTTGAGGGGGACAGCATTTGCTGCTCTGCCTCAGGCAGTAAAATGTCTTGGGGCACCCCAGGGAAATCAGCCAAGCAAAGCCCTCTTTGTTTGTTTTGTTGACACTGCCATTGCGTTTATCAGTCATGATGCACAGTTGCAGGCTAATCCACAAGAATTGGAAAACCTCTGGCATTACACAGTTGAAGTCAATGACTAGCAGCCTGTGAGCCACAGACCCCTTACAGCAGAGATAGCCAATGTAGTGCCTTCCAGAGCTTGGACTATAACTTCCATCAGCCCCAGCCAGTATTGCCAATGGTCAGGAATTATGGGAATTGTAGCCCACACTTGTGAAAGGCAGGCACCATGTTGGTTACCCCTGACTTACAAGTACCCTCTATCACATGCTGGACTTGTTAACAGCCCTTTTGGGGAATAATAGTTGGCTACTGACCCACAATCATCTGTCTGCTTCTTCAAGCGGTACTCACATGCTCAGGTCCAAATGCTAGCAAGTACCTGGTGTAGTCAGGTTGGTAGAAGGCAGCACAGTATAATAGTGCATGCTTACTCATAAGTAATCCCCACTGAGTGCCATGAGATCTACTTCCATCAATGTGCATAGGATTGTAACGTGTCTAGAGCCTGTTCTAGGTTTGAAGAGGGCCCTCAACAAAGAGCTTTCTAGTTGCACCCCCTTCCATGTCAGTGGACCTCGGCAGTGGTGAGTAGCTGGCAGCAGCCCTCCAATGAATGTTGGGTACCTGGGAGTTGCCATTTAAATTTCCCATAATGTCCTGGAGCAATGCATTGGAGGCAGTGTGAAATTGGTGGAGAAATTGTAGTTCAGCAACATCTGGAGGGCTGAAGGATCCTCACACTTGATCTAGGGTCTCAGATTCCCCATTCCTGCATAAGAGAATGACTCTCCCTGTCCCAGAAAGCTCATTGGGATGGAAGTGAAATTCTATTCGGTTTGCATTCAAAGCCGAATCTATCAAACCTGCACTTTCCAAAACAGTAAGAAAACTGTAACAGACATCCTTTAAAATTCGCACTTATCCAAATTTTGCAATGCAGTTCTCCAACCAAACAATGGTTACAAAAATGCAAAGGTATATATTAGGGGAAGGTGTGCATAAAAATGAATATATTAATGAAAGTAACGTACAAAAGCGCATTATATTAGTAGACATTGCTTGCAGAAATGTGTACATAACCAAAACTGCATGCAAAATGCATTAGCACTAAATTGCTGAAGAAGTTTCGGGAGGTTGTTTTTTTTTAAATCACAAATTACTGCAGAAATGTGGAGAACTAAATTTAAGATTGGAAAAATAAGAATGAGGGAACTGAAACTGACAGAGCCTTCCATCCCTATGTGAAATTAAATGGTGGTTCCCAGCCAGACCGAGTACTGGGAAACATTTTTAGAGGGTGGGGCGGGGGAGCAGTTAGAAAGGTCATATGCACATTTTTTAAAAATAGTGGAAACATTTGCATACGCTAATAAAAGTTGCATGTGCCAATTTATATGCCTACCTGCACATGTAGACATGAATACGATAATCTACAAAGAAATGCAATACATCTTACCATATTGCGGAAGGCTGTGACCAGGTGACCAATGTGTCTACTCATTCTGCTGTCCAGTTGATGGACACCTGCAAGGCCCCTCCTGCTCTCTCTTCTTAGGATTCATTGTTTTTCAGTTGGACTTGGACCAGACAGCCCTTCAGACAGAGAACTGTGGTCTGCCACCTTCAAACAGTGGATTGCACCTCTAAAGTAGGGCATATGGCCACCATAGGCCTAGGGGAAGGAATCAGTGGTGGGCTTGCTGGGGTGCTGGGGTCCCAGCAGCTGCCTGAAGGTGTTACATGCTGATGTTAAGCCTGATGGCCTGTGATCTCCCGCAGCAACAAGTTGTCTGGAATGAGGAACAGTTGTGGATAGATCTGGGGACTTTATAGCAGGCAAATGACCATAGGATTAAATCTTTCCTGCCATCTCTTTCCTAGGGCCAGGAAGATTCCAGGTTCTGATTTTGTTGTGTGGGTGTTTTTTTTTTAAAAAAAACTATTTGCAATTGTTTCAATAACTCTTTTTATGAATAATGCTCAACAGAAGAGGAGTTTGCATTATGTTAAGGGTTTGGATGAATCATTCAGAAGAAGTTTAGAGCCAAGTGACAGATTTTGCAAGTTTTATTCAACCCCTCCCCCCCACCTGCTTTTTGGACTTGAGCAAACCAACTTTACTGTAAAGGTATATTTAGATTTTCAAACCAAACTAGTATTTGGAACAGTAACTGATTTTCTTTCTGTATTAAACAAACTTTTGCCACTGGCCATGGGAATTCACTGTTCACAAATATTTGAACAAAGCAGAGAAAGTCCACCGATGAGAAGAGCAGAAAATGGTGTGCAAGCATTTTGGTACAACAGACATGCTCTATATTAAGACAGACTAGTATTATTAAACTGCAATCCTATGCTTACTTAACTGGAAGTAAATCCTGGTGAATTCAGTGAGGCTTACATTGTAGACATGTATAGGATTGCACTGCAAGTACAGATGGATGAATCTGTTAGATTCAGTTCTTCAGTTTCTCATTTTGCAATCTTAATTTCAGTTCTCCACATTTTTGCAACAATTTGCTTTTTTAAAAAAATCCTCATGTAACTTTGTAAGCATGTTAGTATTAATTTCTCCTAATAAGCATATTTTAGTTTGCAGTTTTGACTAATATAAACAATTTTGCAATTTGGTGGGAACACAGGAGAGGGCCTTCTTGGTAGCTGCCCCAAGGCTATGGAACTCCCTTGTTGCGGAGGCTAGGCTGGCTCCCTCCTTGCTGTCCTTCTGAAGGCAGGTGAAAATCTTTCTATTTCGACAGACTTTTGGGAACTGACTGCGATGGCTTTTAACAGTGTGCTGTTTTACTTATCTTTATTTTTTTTAATGGATATATTTTAAATGGTTTTAATTCTATAGATAGTTTAATTACAGTATAATGATATTTTTTTGTATGTTTTATCTGCATTTGTTTTAATTGTTGTAATCCACCTTGAGTCCCAGTTTTGGAAAAAACTTGGGATAGAAATGAGTAAAATCATCATCATCATCATCATCATAATTTTGCTAGCAATTTCCCCCAATATAACATATTTTGTATGTTATTTTCACTAATGTATGTATTTTATGCACATTTCCCTCTAATATATGTATATTTGTACATATTCTTTGAACTGTTGGTTGCATATTGGTTTGAGAAATGTGAATTATGTCGTTTTTAACTAAAATCAAATTTCTCCTCCATTCCTAACTGCAAGGTTATGTACAGTAGGAGCAAGCTAATTTCCCCCAATACTACTGCATCTGAGCAAGCATTCCTAGGATTTGGGATTTGGGTGGCCACATGTCCTACTTTACAGACCTCTACCTGAAAGAGTCCTCTGGCTGAAGGGCTGCCCAGTTCAAATCTGGTTTCAAGATAAAGAACCACAAGAAGGGAGAGCAAGAGGGGCCTTGAAATTGTCCATCAACAGTTGGAACTTGGACAGCAGACTGTACAGGCATGCAGGTCACTTGGTCATAGTTTTGCCCACTGCGGTGAGATGAACTGTGTTTCTATTTAAATTTTAGTAATTGTTTCTGAATTTACATCAATACATATACATTAGAGCATGCATATATTATGCAGATCGGTGCCCCCTTTTGCTCTTTTTGGTGACACATTTTCTCTGTGTTTGGCAATGCATAAACAGCCACCCTGTTTGAATTGTTATTCCTGAAAAGTATAATTGTGCTGCCTTGGCAGAGTTTAGAATTGTATACAGGGAAACTGGAGGCTCTTCTTTTCCCTTCTTAGGGTTCTTCATACCGGACTTGGACTGGACAGTCCTTCAAATAAAGGAGTCTTTCAAACAGAGGGCTATCCTCAGTAAGACACAAGGTCACCTTGTTACCAGGCCTTGGATGCCTGTGCTGGTGTTTTTATTGGGGGAAGTGGAAACCGTATCAACACAGTGGGTAAGAATTGAGCTGTTACTGGTCACAACTAGAGCTGTGAGGAATGGCCTCCCAAAATTCTCCATCCTATTTGTGGGCATAGAAATCGGTAAGTTGGGATCGGTTTCAGCTTCTCCCTTCTGAGGATGTGGACAAGGTGCTTTCATCTGTGAAGCCTACCACTTGTCTAACTGATCCTTGCCCATCGTGGCTCCTTATGAGCTGCAGAGAGAAATTGGGTGAGGGGATCAAGGCGGTGGTAAACGCTTCCTTGAAAGAGGGTGTGATGCCATCAGCCTTCAAGGAGGCAATTGTAAAGCCCATCCTGAAGAAGCCCTCCTTGGATCCCCAAGTTTTCAATAACTTCCGCCCAATTTCGAACCTACCATTTTTGGGCAAGGTCATTGAGCGAGTGGTGGCCAACCAGTTGTCAACACACTTGGATGAAACGGATTACTTGGATCCATACCAATCGGGTTTCAGGACTGGTCACGGAACTGAAACAGCCTTGGTCGCTCTGGTAGATGATTTGAGGAGGGCATTAGATAGGGGAGAATTCACCTTTCTTGTCCTCCTCGATCTCTCAGCGGCTTTTGATACCGTCGACCATGGTATCCTTTTACATCGCCTGGAGGGATTGGGAATTGGAGGCACTGTATTACAGTGGTTCCGTTCCTTTCTCTCCGATAGGTACCAACAAGTAGCATTGGGGGAGGAGGTTTCAGACCCTTGGTCTCTCAATTGTGGTGTGCCACAGGGCTCTATCCTCTCTCCCATGCTATTTAATATTTATATGAAGCCGCTGGGGACAATCATCAGGAGATTTGGGCTGCAGTGTCACCAATATGCAGATGACACTCAGCTCTATCTTTCGTTTAAATCTTCACCAGAGTTGGCTGTGGAGACCTTGTCCAAGTGCCTGGAATCCGTGAGTGGATGGATGGGAAGGAACAAGCTGAAGCTGAACCCCGATAAGACCGAGGTGCTACTTGTGGGGGACAAAAGAAGGTTGGGAGATGTTGACCTGAAGTTCAATGGGGTGAGTTTACCCCTGAAGGACCAGGTCCGCAGCCTTGGGGTTGTACTTGACTCCAGGCTGTCCATGGAGGCTCAGATTTCAGCGGTGAGCCGGGCAGCCTGGTATCAACTACACCTCATACGAAGGCTGCAACCCTACCTTCCTGCTCATCAGCTCCCCCTGGTAGTACACGCCCTGGTCACCTCTCGTTTGGACTACTGTAATGTGCTCTACGTGGGGTTACCCTTGAAAACGGTCCGGAAATTACAACTTATACAAAATGCGGCGGCTCGACTACTTACGAATAGTCGCCGCCGGGATCACATCACACCAGTGTTGTTCGATCTACACTGGCTTCCAGTTGTTTTCCGGGCCCAATTCAAGGTGTTGGTATTAACCTTTAAATCCCTATACGGTCTCGGCCCAGTTTATCTTACAGAGCGCCTTCAACGCCACCAATTATGCCGCCCGACAAGATCAGCCACACAGGGCCTTCTCTCAATCCCGCCGACAAAAACAGCTAGATTGGCAGGTACAAGAGAGAGGGCATTCTCAGTGGCGGCCCCCACTCTCTGGAACTCCCTCCCACAAGATCTCCGGCACGCCTCTTCCCTAAATGTATTCCGTAAAGCCTTAAAGACCTGGCTCTTTCAACAGGCCTTTGGGATCTCCGGGGAGGGTTAATTACTGTGACTGAAATGCCTCCTACCCTGTTTTAATATTGTTGCTGCTGTATTATTCTTATACTGTTTTTTATTGTATTATTGTATTTTATCTCATTGTGTTTTAACTGTTTTGTACGTCGTCTAGAGTGGCCTTTGGCCAGATAGGCGACACAGAAATTAAATTTATTATTATTATTATTATTAAAGTCTCCAACAGTTTCTTGGTGGTGAGGCTCAACATTAGCAGTGGCAGTTACATAGATTATTTCTCCCCTCTCTACCCTGGTGGTGGTGGTGTTCCCACTACAAGTGGCAACAGCAGCGATGTTGAAGCCTGGCCGCCATTTTGCACCCTCCTCAGATGTAACTTCCTATTGGGCCAGGTGTGTGTGTGTGTGTTTTGGAATGGCAGCCCGCACACATGCACGCACACATGCGCACACACACACACACACACACACACACACAATGGTAGAGAGGATTTGGAGGAAATTTTGCAAAGTGACTTTTTTCTAGGGAGACAAAAAAAAAGAAAAATCTCAGTAATATTTTGGTTCAACTCTAGTCAAAATCACATATTTATTTTTCCTTTTACCCATTACTTTTTCAGTCAGACTTGCCAGAGATAGATTTCCATCTTCATTACAGTGTCCGAAAAGATATCTTTTCCCAATATGTCCAAAAGAGAGCTCTGCTAAGTTTTTCATCTCAGTTTCCCCCCCTCAAACCACTGGAGTGTTGATTATAAACAGAGCCATTTCTTACAATGAAGAGGGGAACCTCATCATGACAACAGGGAACAAGCACAACCTAGCAACAAAAAATCTCTTTGCCCAGGTTATTATCTGCTAAGAAATAAATCTAATCTTCCTGTCAAAGAATGTTAATCTTTTTAAAATGTTAACATTTCCACCACCACCACCCTAGTTCAAATATGTCTCCTTTTAAGAGTTCAGAGATAACTCAGTCCACCTTAGAATCTGTCTTTTTTCTTTAACATATCGCAGATCTTCTCAGGAATGGAAGAAGAGAAGACGCAGGCATTTTCTTCTTCTGGAGACACAGCCAGTTACTGATGCTGGATATCCTGGCCTATCTTTCTTTCCAGCCCAGTTAGGCAGCCTAAGAGACGCCTTCTGCTCAAAGCATTCTATCTTGCATTCCTCCAGGAGTGAAGAGAATCTTTCTGAGGTTCAAAAGCCTTGAGGGGAATATAAGGCAACAGGCTGTGCTTGGTATTTTAGTTTCTTTTAACTACCATTTTATTCACTGATATTCCCTATTTCTGTCACAGTTTAGGATCATAGGGTGGCCATGTGCCCTGCTCTACAGATAGACACCAGTCTTCTAGTGGTCTGAGAGCATTAATCGTATCTGGAAATCATTCTGAAGAATGCAGCAGGCCTGGCCAGCCCCAGAGTGAACTTCTGTGGCTCTTTGTGCTGCAGTGGATGTTTTGCCAAACCACCAATTAAGTTCTTCACTTTGGGGCTGGAGAAATTCCCACTAAGGCCAGTCTGGTTGCACAAACGGCAGTCTCCACTCTAGAGCTTTCCCACAAATCATCAAGCAATCAATTCATCATCAACCATATAGTGGGGAAATGGTATGGGAAGTTCTCTGCAACATTCAGATTAGCTGTGATGGAGATCAAATGCAAATCTGCAGCTCAAATTCCTGCACAGTTGTCACACAACCAGCACCGGGCAACCACCAGGTACAAATAATATAAATAATAAAATGGAAATGGAAAAAAAGAAACCCCAAATCACAGTTGGGCAACATCTTTATTTGGACCAACCAAAATGTCTTAAGATAGTGAGTAAGCTTTCGAATTCTCCAGAACTCTTCGTCAGGCTGGATATTACAGAAAACAGTGGTGATACAGGGAAGATGAAAATAAAAAAAGAAAAATAATGGCTGGTTTTTGTAGCTATAAAGTCAGTATTCAGACTCGGGCTACATACACACTATACATACAACCAACATAGAGCTAAAATTCCCAGCACGCATAACAAACTACAGTTCCCAGGATTCTTTGGGGGAAGTTATATGCTTTAAATGTACTGTAAATGTATGGTGTATACGCAGCCAGTGTTTCAAGGGGGAATCTGAAGACTGGATTGGATTAGTCATTGATAAGTGATACAGATCTCAGGTTATACCTAGGATTCTGGGACAAAGAAACAATGGCTTGTCCCCATTTTGGGGGAACACATAAGCCAGCAGTTACCCAGATCAGCCTCCAGCCCAACTGTGGATTTTGTAATAAATAAACAGTGCATACAAGCCCACATCATTTGGGTTGTTATCAAGAAGGCTCTTCTATCCCTTTTTAATGGCGGTCTGGAATAAATGAGTCATCTTGGGAAGAAATTTATTTTTGAAAAGCAAAGTAGAAATTGATTATTAATTGAACAAATAGCTGCAGCTTCTGAACCTGACACTACTATGCATCTTGAGACACAGGAGCCACCATTCAAACCAGCAGTTGAACATCTGAACCTGTTTTATATTCAGGGTCAAACTATACATTATGTTGGGAGTTTCATGATTGGAACTTTGCAGAGACGGGAGAGGGATTTGGGTTGTAATCCTATCCCCTCTTACTTGTGAGTCAGCCCCATTTAATTCAATAGAAGTCCTACTGAATTAAGAGTAAATCCTATTGAGTTGGAAGTCCACTTCTAAGCCCTACTCAGAAGTGAGTAGACAGTTAGGATTGAGCTGCTAGACAGAACCCATAGCATGATAGAGGTGTGGGGGGAAGTGTTCAGTCTTTTGCTTCAAGCTCTGACCATGATCCAAATAGTGCCCTCCCATAAACTGTGCCTGCAAATTGTGTATGTAGTTATAATGAGTGATATGAGTGAGGCTTTTCTCCCCTCTCCTCCCCCCCATTCATGCCTTCCCCAAATCTGCTCCAGAGGGTCGCAGGAAACCCCAGAAAGAGAACAATAACAACTCACCCTTCACCCCAGGTCAGGTTGTAACTGTTTAAATACATAATTATATAATAATAATAATTAAAAACAATGAAAACAACTTAAAATCACAAACATCACAAATAAATAGGATGGGTCTTAAAAATACATATCTCAGGTGTCAAAAGCCAGGGTAATAAAGTGTGTCTTCAGCATTCACTGAACACTATGCAGTGAAGTTGCCAAATGCACCTCTGTGGCAAGGGAATTCCACAGATTAGGGGCTGCCACAGAGAATGCCCTCTTCCGGACCAACCCCCAAGCTTCTTTGAAGGGGTGCTTGTGGGGAGGAGAGAGGGAGATTGTTCCATTGCGCAAGGAGACATCCTTGTGCTGAAGGAATGTTGAGAGCGAGAGAGCTTCTTTTGGTAAAAAATGAGGTGCTTGATAAAGGTGCCTGGGTGCAGGCAGAAAATGGCTGCTACGGGCAGCAAAAAAAGAGGTACCACTGAGTACTACTGTCACAAAAAAGCACTGTGTATCTCTCTCTCTCTCTCTCTCTCTCTCTCTCTCTCTCTCTCTGTGTGTGTGTGTGTGTATGTAGAGGGGTTTTTTTTGCAATCCTACAGGAATCGGGATGTGCCAATTTGCCTGCCTGTCTGCTTGCAAAAGTGAAACCTCAGCTCTCGGAGACCTTCTAATTAGCAGTCGTAGAGGCCTTGATTTTCCATCACATTTGGAAGAGCACTTCTTTTCTTTCAGGACACCAGCATATATTCAGCATCCAGGGAAGAGGACTGATCAACAGTCACGACAGCTACAGGCAAAGTCCCAAGTATTTGATGTTGGGGCTTCCCCCCCCTCCTTCCTCCTCTTCTCCTGTTTGGAAAGATCCCTTTTGAATCAATCTCAAAGATTCAGTTGGTGTTTCGTCACTGGGCATCTGTGACAGAACATGACAGCTGAATCAGTAGCTTCTTTCACTAGCTTCAGACTAGCAGTGGTACAAAAGTCGATGGCTTCCTATATTGTGTTTGGACGCTGGCTTTTAAAGGCAACTGGGGAGGGATACAGCTAAAGCTTAGGACAGCCATATTTGCATCTCGATCAAGGCTCCCTTTTTAATCTCCAAAGTGGTACGTTCCAAGGGTACATACTCTGAAGTGCAGCTCTGTATTAAGTTGTCGGATCACATGCTTTGGGAAGTCTGTTTCTCTTAATTTTGCTACTCCTTTTGGGGAGGCTGAAATGTGGAAGGAATGCCAACTATTTCTTTTTCTTCTCTCACGTCAGCTGTTTCTATGTGCTGAAAACGTTTTGCAAAATTAATCATGAATGACTTTGTTCTCCCAAGAGACCAATGTATTCTTCCTCTCTCTCTCTCTTTTTTCTTAATACACAAAGGCTGGGATTTATGCACGCATCACAATAACTCAGGACATCATTTCTGTGGTCCTCAGACTGGGACTGTGTATTCTGTTAGCCGCTGGGCTGACAAGAGTCACTAACCTTTTTGAATCTTGCGGCTCTGAGTAGTGGAAGTTCACAGCTTAATCCAGAATCTTCTTGGAGAGTTGGCCATGTAATTTCGTCATCTCAGAATGAAACTTCAGCTGAGGGCTCGCCTTATCAGTAAGCAATTCTCCTCATGCAGATGATAGAGACTTTCCTTTTGCTGGTCGAAACAGGCTGGAGGAAGGAAAGAGGCTTGAGCAACGCAAGAATGTAAGAATTGTCATGCTGTAACACTCCACTGAGGACATTGGGAGTTGCCTCCTACTGAGTCAGACCACTGGTCCATTTAGCTCAATATTGTCTCCAACAATGGTCCTCAAACTTTTTTCCCCATTTGAAAATTGCTGACTGACGACTGAATATTTTTTCTGCCTGTTGCAGCACAGTAATGCGCTGGGCTAGACGCTGTAGGATTTTTAATTGCATTCTTACAGACATACCATGGACCACCTGGATGAAGCTCAATGAACACTGGTCCGCAGACCACCGTTTGGGAACCTCTGGTCTATGATGACCAGCAGCAACACTCCACGGTTTCATGCAGGAGTCTCTCCCAGCCCTTCCTGGAGATGCTGGGAATTGAATTTGTGACCGTTTGCATGCAAGACAGATGCTCTACCACTGAGCTACCACCCTTCAGTAAAGTATGATATACCTCATTGGCCAGCCAGAGACCTCAATGAGCTTATCTTGTCAGCTGGCCAGAAAAAAATACCCTTAAACAGCAACTTTATATGAAGAAATTAGGTGATCAAGCCTTTCACAACAGCAGAGAGAGAAACAACAACAACAATAATAATGTGTATTGTACTTTGGGGAAAGGCTGTGGTTCAGTGGTTCCTTGCATGTAGTTCCTGGCATCTCCTGGTACAGCTTGGGAGAGACCCCTGCCTGAAACCCCAAAGAGCCACTGCCAGTTATTAATATTTATTTATTTCATGTATATTCTATTTTTTCCCCAAAGAGCTCAAGGTGGCATACACAGTTCTCCTTCCCATTTTATCCTCACAACAACCCTGTGAGATAGGCTAGGCTGAGAGACAGTGACTGGCCCAAGGTCACCCAGTGAGCTTCATGGCTAAGTGGGGATTTTAACCCTGGTGTCCCAGGTCCTAATCCAACACTCTAATCACTAGGCCATATATCCTACCTTTCTTCCAAGAAGTTCAAGGTGGCATACATGGTTCTCTGTCTCTCCATTTTATCCTCACAACAACCCTGTGAGGTAGTTTACGCTGAAAGGGATGATGGGCATCAACTGCTTGCTAATACCTGCATGTAGGGATGGAAGAGAAATTCAATTCAGTTTGCATTTAAAGGTGAACTTACTTAATTCATACTGTCTGAAACAATGTGCAAATCGAGACAAAGCTATCCTTTAAAGTCTGGACTTTTGCAAATTTTACAGTGCAGTTCTACAAATATTGTGTGCAAAAATGCATTTACTAGGGTAAAATGTACATTAAAATGCATATATAGGTGAAAATAACATAGAAAAATGCATTGTAAGGGGAAATTGCAAAAATGTGTACCTTAGGCAAATCTGTAATCAAACATGTGTATACTAGGAAAAATTAGGACTAAAATGCTGATGAATTTTCATGAGGGCTTTTTAAAAAAAATGCAAATAGAGGTGGAAATGTGGAGAACTGAATTTAAGAGTGGAAAAATGAGCAATGAGAGCAACTGAAATTGACAAATTTGCCCATCCCTGTCTGCATGTGAAGCTGCTGTTAGAGACAGGAGAGTGGGAGACAGCAAATAAGATGGCTATCCTGTGAGGCTCAAAATTAGGGTGTTATGACAATGACAATGTTGTGTTATTGTGTGAAATAAAGAGATTATTACCTTTCTAGGCTTTTGTGCTGCTTGATTGCATGCTTAATGCCCTTTGATTGATTGATTTATTATTTAATTTGTATCCCGCCCTTCCTCCCAGCAGGAGCCCAGGGCAGCAAACAAAGCGCTACAAACACTTTAAAACATCATAAAAACAGGTCTTAAAATACATTAAGACAAAACAGTGTTGATGACTGGTGGCTACTTGCTTGGGCAAGAAGCCAATGCAAGTTTGGCAGCTTGACTGTAACCAGGAAAGGGTAAACAAGCCTGAGTTTATGCAGTTACCTGGCAAGAAGCAAAAAATAGGGATGTGTTATGTGCTGTTGCTTCTAGGACCTGAGACTGTTTCAAAGATTGGGACTGCCTGAGCTTCTGAAGAGACACAATTTAAGGAGGACATAGTAGGTAGTCATGCTCCCACTGTGGTTTGGGCCACATGTGAGGTTCTACACTTTGAGTAACTACTGTTACAAACAATTAAGTGGGTCTATGCACTAGGGATGCATGCTAAATATACAAATCCTTAAAAAGAGCTGTTCGATATGATAGATCCAAGATCTGTTAGTTAAGCACTTGCCTCAGAGTTAATGTTTCCAGCCACTGCCAGATCACAAGTTTAAGGATTTTGTTGAGTTGGTGATTGCTGGTTTTTGTTTTTTTTAATGACGGGTAATTTTGTGGCTGCCTGAACTCATTCACGACAGCCAACAATTAAGTATTATGAAATCAACCATTGCAGAGCACAATGTGTGTCTTGAAAGAGCTGTCATGTTGAAGGCTAAAGCTAGATGAAACCCTGTGGCGATTTTTTGTTAATGAGTAGTTCCAGGGATAAGCAATTGATCATCTTTATAATCAGTTATGTAGATTTTGCTAAGAGGATCTAATGGCTATTTGTGTTCCTCTGCAACACTGTAGCCTTTTGGGGGCTGTGATGATGGAGTGCATGACTCACTGTTATCTCAATAAAAATGGGGCCATGGAGTGGCGTCTCTCACATGTCATGGCTGGCACATCAGTAATGTTGGGAAAACCCCTTCTGAAGTAAGTTCCAGGCATATAGCTTTACCTCCTTCATCCAAAGTTAGGGCTATGGATGTGGCTCTATGTCTTAAGAATATAAGAAGAACCTGCTGAATCAGGCCAGTGAACCATCTAGTCCAGCATCCTGTTCTCACAGTGGCCAGCCAAATGCCTGTGGGAAGCCTGCAAGCAGAACCTTAGTGCAACAGTGCATTCTCCACTTGGGAATCCCTGCAACTGCTATTCAGAGTGATTCAGGTTGCTTTGGAGCTTGCTTCCATATAGGAGGGTTTTCATCAGGGCCGGCCCTATCCTTAGGCAGAGTGAGATAATGTGATATTGCCTGAGTATTGGCTTTGGGAAGACTAGCAATAGGAGCCTAGCTGTATCTTTTGAAGAACCTAATTACATTGTTGCTGGATTGGACCAAAGCTCTTACAGGGTGCATGGGCACACTGAATCACAGTGCTGGCAAGAGCCCATTTACCCACCTTCTTAGGGCTCATCTACACGGTGGTTTACTGTGTGTTTGGTGCTACTCATATGTCCTTTAAATTTGCACGGTTCACAAGACATTGCCAGCAAACAGAAGCTATTATGAGTTTTCCCCCTGTAAATCCGTACTAATCCAATCCACTGATAATACGAAAGGGGAATTTTAAAAAGTCTTTCCCTTTCTCTAGTGCTTGCAGATGCTTTGCTCCGATGCTCTTAGGTGGGTGAATCAGTCATTCCCCTCTCCATGTCCACTCCCTCCTCCTCCCTTTGTTCATATTATTTCCTGTGGCTGACAAGCAACTTCCGGTTGCTCTCCTCCATTCTGCTGGCTTTTTTTTATGTTGCTGCAAACAATGCCTTTATTTTCTTTTTCCCTAACATGCGTGCAAAAGAATAACACTGCTCAAACAAAGATTTGTATTTCATCTGTATCCTACCAAGGAGAACACAAATGTTTGCACTTCTGGGTGGGTTTTTTTAAAGGAACCTACTGCAGCTGGTAGAACAGACTGAGCATATTTGGTCACCTTAGCAACCAGAGGGAGTGGAAATGTATAATAAGAAGATGGGGCCACAAGGAAAAAGCTAGACTAATCCTCCCCAGAGGAATGCCTGCTGGTGTGAATGGGAAAAAGTGACTGGCAGCTAACATTGAGCAGGAACTGCAGACCATGCAAAAAGCAAAGGTGAAAGAATTGTATTTCCTATGAAGAAATGCTCCCATGTAGATGAGCCCTTAATTTGCCCAGCGCACATCTTGGAAGTAATTAGTTACAAAACAATAAATTACTTGTAATTTATTACTTTTTTTAGGAAAATGAGTGGGTAATTTCTTTACATTTTGATTGTAACAGAATGAGTAATTTTATTACTTTTGAGGAGTCATTGTAATGTTTCCAGCATTATTTTTGGGTGTTACTGGGGGGGGGGAAGTCTTCTGATCCTCTGATTTGTGGATGAAAATCATGTGCCTCAACCTGGGCTTCCATACAGTGTCGCTCTTCACTTGTGCTCTGTGGGTGTTTAGGAGGTAATGAAGGAGGAGGTGGAGAGTGAGACGGGTGGAGTAGAGAGAAAAAAATGTTTAAAAATGGACAGTGGTGAAGAAGAATAGAGTGGAGAGAGAAAGTAGCTGGAGGGCAAGGATGTGGATGAAGGAGGAGAAGGAGGCAGAAGTGGAATGAAGATAAAGAACCATTGAGGTGAGAGACGACAATGTGTGTATGTGTTAATACTGTGTTTGCACTTGGCACATGAAACAATCTCTGCCACCCTCCCTGACTAGTTTGCTGCATTTGCAGTGTTGTAACTTTTTTGCACCCAAGGGGAAAATGTTTGCTCTGGTGGGTGTGCCTTAGTTGGTGGGAGGGCAGGGTCCAGGAGGTGGTGGAGTGTGTGTGTGGGGTTGCACTTGGTTTGACACACAAAGATCTGAGCAGTGGCCTCTGCCTCCCTCTCCACCTCCCTTACCTGTGGAGAGACACCATTGCTATCTTATGGATAAAAATAATTATTCTACTGCCTCTCTCTCTCTCTGTTTATTTTTGATGTTTTAGGCTACTTAGGTGCACAGCAGCCAAGGGCAGCACCTTGTAGACACTCTAGGATTTTTAAAAAAGTAACTTTACTTTAATTGTAGTTATTACTTTTGAGTAACTGTAAAGTAATCAATTCCTTTCAGAACAATTGTAATGATAATGGTAATTTATTTCTTCTTGGGGCCATGTAACAGTAATTGTCAATTTATTCCTTTTAAAAAGTAATCTTCCAATCTCTGGTGCAGAGGCATCAATAAATATAAATTAGCAAATGCTATTTGCTTTTGAAAATGTGTGTCATGGGCTAGTGCCCCGAGTCCTTTAAGTACCTAGCAATGCCTCTGATCAGGGAGAAGAGTTCTACCTTGGCTTTTTCCTTAACATGCTGCTTCACACGACCAGTGGAGGAGCATTCAAACATGCAGACAATCATCACCACCAGTGGAGGCTGATCCATTAAGGCAAAGGGGGACCAGCACCCACCTGCCTGCCTTCTTACTTACGACCAGTCCAGGGGGTGGTATTGCCTGTCAACTTCCTCCTCGTTTCTTAGTGATGCCCTTGTGGAACTTAGCAGGGAAGAGGAACGAAACAAAACTAGGATTAGATGGCTCTTCCTGTCATTGGCTCCACTTGCTGTTGGGCTCCTTGCCTTCCACCTCACCAGTCCTAATGAGCACCAGACTGTTCAGTCCAGGACACTTCATTTAGAACCTCAAGCAGTATAGTAACTACTGCTATTGTAATGAAATGGCTTATGATTGATCCTGGGAGAACAGACTCTTACACACCAAAGGTGCTTTGAGACACGTACTATTTAGCAGTCCACACTCGCTGTTCTCATTTCAGCTGTAAGAGGAATAGCAACTCCTTTTTGAGAGTCCTGGAACTGAGATAACATTCTGTAGCCAAGTGGTCTGTCTCCCTCTTTTCCCAGTCCCAACTATAGGGAAATATTTATTTTTGTTGGGACTATTGGTGTTGGGAAAGGGCTGCTTTTCTTCCAGGTTGATTTGATTTAAATCAAATTGATTTAAATCACTTCTCCAAAGGACCAAATTTTAATAATTTAAATCACAGTTTAAATCACTAGCGAGGAAGATTCTATTTAATCATAATTTTTAGTAGAAGTACATTATTGTTTAATATAACCTTAATACATATTCAGAGTTGTAGGTTTCATTAGCAATTATTTACACTAAGCAATTATTCTGAATTGTTTTCAGATTAATTTTTATATAAAAATGAGATGATAATTGTTTTAGTACTAAAGGAGAATGAACTTGTGAAGTCATTCAGGAGATGAACCAGCTCTAACTGTTCAACAGGTCTTTAAATTGGACTAATAGGATTGTTTATTCTTCTGGTTAGTTTTTTTCTTCAGCAAACAATAACATTAACAGAAATGCACATGGATTTTTAAATGGTTAACTATTTCAGTTTTTAGATAAATGTAAAGTTCTTTAAAAAATAAAATTGATGCAACTTCAACTGAGTTAATCTGAGAAAATATTGCATGGTACAATTAACTCAGTCTTCTTCACCTTTGTCTTCCTTGTTCATTGCCTGGAAAAGAAATACAAGCTTTCCTGCTTTTTCATTTCCCAACTTATTTCACAAGTTAGAATGAATTAGTCCAAAGGAACAAAAAATTATCTCTACACCAGGAGAAGAGGCTACTGCTGTTAAGAGCTGGATTACCACTTCAGTGCTCTCCTCCTTGTTCAGATCTACTCCATCTTCCCAAAGTCTCTATTCATCTGCCTTCTCTATTTTTGCACTTAGAGAGAGGCAAGGCCTTAGAGAGAGAGAGAGAGAGAGAGAGAGAGAGAGCGAGAGCACGTGTGAGAGAGTGCAGTTCATGTACACCACCTGCAGAACAGGACCGATTAGGTTATCTCCCATCTCCATAAACAGCTGTTAACATATTCATAGAATATAGTTAGAAGCAGTGTAATTAGTATTCATGATGATATCTTTGACCTAGACTCTTTTTTACTAATTGTTTTAAGAAAATATTGAAATCCCATTTAACTTAAAAAATCCAATTTTTATTTTTATTTTTTAATTGATTTTTTATCAACCCTGTTTTCTCCTCCTTCTCTGCACTCCTGATCATAATTGTCCTCCTCCTACTGCAGTTTCAAGGGAAAGAAAAAAACACAGATGGTAATGCTATTTTGGAAAGGGAAGGGTTGAAGTGATAGAGTTGATTCTTAGAGAAGAGAGGTGGACCATAAAGACAGAAATGGCTAGAACAATCTATACCTGTATAGCTGGGCTCTTGCTGGGAGGAAGGGTGGGATATAAAATAAATAAATAAATAAACAAACAAATAAATAAATAACCTGCCCCAAACCCACACCAGCAATTGGGGAAACTGTGCAACTGTTCCATACTGTTAAAAAAGCTCTGAACATCTGAAAGCAAACTGAGCAAAGGGAAAACATGGGAGGATTACATTATGTAGATGTAAAAAGTTAGTGAACAAAGTGTGGCAGTTCCATAGTAAATGCCCAACATTTTTTCACAGGTCACTAAAGGCCAAATGTGCTCATTTAGTCATGATCTAGAATTATCCTGCTCAGTTTATAACAGGTGCCAAGTAAGCTCCTTTCTTGCACTCAAAGAGGCAAAGCCGACTCTGTGACAGGTAAACACCATCCTGATCTATTAATTTATTATGTAACTTTATGATAACCTTTGCTAGGTAGGTGCCCTCCAGATGTTTTGCACTAGAACTCCCATCAATCCTGCTGGGTGGAGTTGTGATCCAAACATCTGGAGGGCACCAGGTTGGCAAAGGTTGCTTTATGAGACTACATTTGTCTATGTATGGTGTTGTGTTCTATTGGGTTATTATTATTATTATTATACCCCGCCATTTTTCCAAAACTGGAACTCATGGCGGCTTGCAGATAAAAAATACAAATAATTAAAAACATACAAAGTCTACATTAAAATAAAATTAAACTATTTCCAATATTAAAACCATACACACATATAGCTAAAAAAGTTCAAACTAGTTTAAAAATGAAATAATAGACATTAGCAATGCAGCACCCTTCATGCCCTATCCTTAGCCTTCAATTCCAAAAGCTTGTTTGGAATTTGCTTGTCGGCTTGTCGGCGGAAGGACTGCAAAGAGGGGGTCATTCTTACCTCCCTAAGAAGGGAATTCCAAAGCCTAGGGGCAGCCACCGAGAAGGCCCTCTCACGCGTCCCCACTAGTCATACTTGAGAAGATGTGGGTATTGAGAGAAGGGCCTCTCCTGAGGATCTCAGGGCCCGGGCAGGCTCATACAGGGAGATATGGTCTGATAAATAGCCTGGACCTAAGCCGTATAGGGCTTTATAGGTCAACACCAGCACCAGGTTATAGAAATGGGTACCTCTCTGGAGCTCTTGAAAGCATTGTGCAAATACATGGATAGCTACGTTTTAGGACAATTTTGGAATGTCATCTGTTTTATAATTTCACTATCTGGCAAAGAATTGCTAATTTTTTAGAGTATAGTAAATGATGGAATGTTGACATTTACCAATATTTTTTAACATATCAGGAGGCCAGTGTTGGGAACTGTTGCAGAGAGAAAAAAATATCAGTAGAATTACCGTGCTTTTGACTAATAATCCAAGTTAATTTTAGTTCACTTAATTTAATAGTGTGTAAATGATCATATTTTAGATGGCAGATTGCTAAAGGTCCAAAAACAAGTCTCATGACATAGCTGTGTTTTTGGAATTTTCCACTATAGACTGGTAAAATAATTTTGGCCAGCTACCAAATCTCATCTCCAACTAGTGAGGGAGCACAATGTAGGCAAAATCTGATTTGTGACAAAGTTAGTGCTTGATTCATAATCCCTTGTAGACTTCCTCCAGGTTTTCAGAGTCCCCTTGGCAAGACACCCTCAGTGGGGCCTCCTCCCTCAGTGACTCTATTCCTCACTGCCATTGTGCCAGCTGCTCCTCTGCTTCATTATTTCTGCCAGGCGGACCCAATGAGCAAGCAGGCAGTGGCATCTCTTCCTCCTCCTCCTCCTCCCCTCTACCACCACTGTCCTTTGCTCACTCATCCCCTCTGGGCTAGAGTGAGAGGAAGATGAACAAGCAGGTTGCAATCAGTGGTGAATGTCCAGAGGGCTCTTGTCAGTGTGGCAGGTGCCCGGTCATGCCAACCTTTGATGCTAGTCCTGTTGAAGAATATCCATGTGTGTGTTGTAGTCACATGACATTTTCTGCCTTTAAAACAGGGATGGGGAACCTGTGGCCCTGGGGATCCAACTCCCATGATCCTCATACATCGGTCATGTCGTCTGGGGCTGATGGGAGTTGGAGTCCAACAACATCTCAAGAGGCACAGTTTACCCATCCCTGCTTTTCAAGGATCTCATAGCAGTGTGTTTCCCCAGATGTTCAGAAGGTGTTGGCTTAAGGAATTTCTTCTGTAATAATGTCACACGCTCCAAGGTCTTTCATTCTTCCACTTCCAGCTTCTAGTTGCTTAAGCAAGAACTTTTATGGCTAGGCTTAATTTTTCCCTTGAAATTGTATGGTTCCAAGGAAAATGCCTGGAATCTTTTGTTTACAAGCAAGGAGCAGAAGGTCAGGCACCAGATGAATAATACTATTGCTGCTCTCTGTATGTTCAGGAATGATCACTTACCCAGCTGTAATCCTCTCTGCTCCTAGAATTAGTTTCTTGCTTGTGTGCACACAGTAAATGTTTGTGTACTTACAGCTTTTAGTGTTAAGTAAATTATTCCATACCTGGATGCTGAGATTTTACATAAAAACAAAAATCCAAACAATTCCCTCTTAAAGCTGGTAAGATGTTTTGGCCTTAAAACTCAGTACTTAAGAATGTAATTGTTACCATGTTTTCTAGGCAAATGGGGCCAATTTGGACAGCAGACTTTTTGAGGGTATGACACAGGAATGATTATCTCCTTTGGGCACCAACCAGAAATGCACTAAAATATATGATGATTGTAATGCCTGAATTGATAACAGATACATTTCAGTGGCTCTTGGGACTGTGTGCTTGGGGGTATGTTTTAACACATGTGGGTGAGCATTGTGCATTTCCAAACTTGATATTATGCAATTCAAAAACATGCAGATCTAGCCCACCTGTGCTAAGGATGCAGGTAGGTGATGCACGTAGCAGCACAGGCAGTCCTTGCATTTGCTCTGTGTGTGTGTGTGTGTGTGTGTGTGTGTGTGTGTGTGTGTGAGAGAGAGAGAGAGAGAGAGAGAGAGAGAGAGATTCCAATCAATTCTTTTTCATCATCACAATCATCATTTGCCATAATACAGTCAAAATTAAGCACACACTTAAAAGCTTCCCACTGAAATAAGTGTCTCAGATCCAACATAGCCCATGCAGAGTAGCTGGGCTACACATGTAGCCCTTTGAAACAGCAGAAAACCTGCTGCCTGGTGCCTTCCTTGACATCTTTTTGGTGCCAGGTAAAGTTTTATCTTTTCCCCCAGACATTGGATAGACTAAGGGTGCAATCCAACTCACATTTACACCAGGCTGAAGGAAGCTGGATATGGTGGATCTCCAGGTCAGTCTGCTGGGACCCGGCTCAGCCAGCATAAGTCTCTCACTGCGGCTCAGTTGCCCAGCCGGGGCTCAGTCGAGACTGGCATAATTGAAGCTAACTAAGCCACTGTAAGTCCCAAAAAGGGGGCATTCCGGGGCATGTCAGGGGAGGGGCTGAGGTGAGGGGACTCAGGCCACATCCAGCTCATGTTCAGAGCGCTCCTGCAGATCCCAGTTCATGCAAAAGTTATGCTGGGGAAAAGATTGGTCTAAGACAATAAATACAATAGAAGTCAATAGAGAGGGTTTACTCCCCGGTTGAGATATTTGGGAGAGCAGACTTTTCCTTTCTCGTCCCTGCGCACAGCTCCTGGCTGAACCAGCTTTCAGCCAACCCAGAGGTTCCTGAATTGGCAATTGGATGTGGCAGAATGTTTATGCCAGCTTCCCCTGAGTTGGATTGCTCTGCCAAATAATGTTGTTTGTATTAGTGTATTGCCAAATCTTTCTGTGGCTGTATGGGGGTCGTTGTTGTTTTATTATTTTGTTTCATGGTATGATATATTTACTTTTGGTTTTTACCAAGGTTGTAAGTTGTTTGGAGACCTCTAGGTAACAAGTTACAAGTAATATATCAAACAATACTGATCATCTTAGTGACAAAGAGATGGTGAGGAGGGGGGACAGAGGGAACTCAATCTAGCCCTTTCCGCCCCTCATTCCCATGAGCATGTGCAGGGAGGTAGTTCCCCCCTCCCCGAACCATAATCCTCAGATTCTGAGCTTTCATTTTAAAACAGAGAGTAAGGGCTTATCCACACAGGATCATAATTTCGTACTAAAGACACTGCTTTTACAATCATAACAGATTTTCAAGGTCCACACCTCTTGCTTAATGGTAGCTTCCAATCCACTGTTTTCCATTCACACAACTAGGCATTCCTCTGGGAAGGATTAATGTTGCTGTTTCCTTGTGGCCCTGCCCCCTAATTTTACATGTTTACTCCCTCCAGTTCAAGGCTGAAGCTGGGAGAGCTCTTGGTGTGTAATTGACAAGAAAAATTAAACTGACTAGACCCCCCCTCCCCTTCTCCATTGTCCAAGCCTGAGTGAAAGGTGGATGGCGGGAGTGAGTGAAAGGCAAAGTAGGCAGCGGCTGTGGCTGCTTTTGCGGGTGGCAGAGAGAGAGGGAGCGGGTGATGGGGCATAAGAGAGTCCACCCACTAAAAAAAAATTGAAGCAAAGTACAGCGCAGTTGAGATGGCTTTCCTTTCCTTTTTGCATTATCAGTGGATTGGGTTAATACGAATTTAAAGGGGAAAACTGCATGATAGCTTCTCCAACGTCATGTGAACCATGCAAATTATAAGGGGATGCAAGTAGCACCAGACACACACTAAATTGCTGTGTGGATGAGCCCTCAGTTTCTAGCATTTGTAGAACCTGAGATATGAAGTAAAATATACAAGGACTATTCTCTTTTTTTAGTGAGAACCTACTGTGCTCCAGTGAAACTTCCTGTGGATGCACAGCCCATGCTCACTTCTTCTCCTTAAGGCTTCATGAATTAGAGTTTAACTAGGCGTGCGCATCTCCAGCTATTATTTTTATTTATTTATTTATTTATTTATTTATTACATTTATATACTGCCCTATAGCCGAAGCTCTCTGGGCAGTTTATTAGATTTGGCTAGAAAACTCTGTGTGGTACCAGTTTCATGCGTGATTCTCCATCTAGCTTATGATGTGCAAATAACAATTCCTTCTGTTTCTGATATTCAGGCTGTGAGTGCCATTGGTTATGTAGCCAAAACAGCACAGCCCACATGCACAAGTGAAAGGTATGCCGAGCAACAAGATCAGCCTCAAAAGGCCTCCTCTCTGTCCCACCAGTTAAAACAGCTAGACTGGTGAGGACTAGGGAGAGGGCTTTTTCTGTTGTGGCTCCCACTCTGTGGAATTCCCTCCCAAACAATCTCTGTCATGCCGCCGCTATGATGAGCTTCTGCCGGGCCTTGAAGACCTGGATCTTCAGACAGGCTTTTGGGGTGGGTGAGGTTTTTTATATTGTTGAGATTTTAATGTTTTAATGTATTTGAATGTTTTTATTCTGTACTTCGCCCAGAGTGTCTGGACAACCAGCCAGATGGGCGACTTATAAATCTAATAAATAAATAAAATAAATAAATATTAGCAGGCTTGGGAGGGGGGACCTCAAGGTTTGCAGAAGTACAAAAAAATTGGGAGGAAAAGTCCCCCCTGCACACAGCCCAGGGAGGACTGGACATGTTCAGTGCAGAGAATGCTGATTAACTGTTGGGGAGAGGGAGAGAGACAGAAAACCCAGGGGCATGGAATGAAGTAGCTGGAATCTGAACAGGAGGCCTCCACACCATGACATTTTGTTGCAGGTTAAGCACCTAAAGCACATATATATATTCTGCTCAAGATTAAAACGAAACACAGACCCTGCCTGGGGGCTCATCATCTTAAAGGCACGATTCGAGACGGGGAAAGGGAGTGCATCATGCCTATGACTCCAAGATAGCCATCACTAGGAGAAAAACAGCAACACTCATCAAGCAGTAGAGTTTGGTCTGGTTTTCAGATGGTCGATACTTGGGATTTGGTAAGTTTTAGTTGCTGGAGGCATCTGGCAGCTTCAAAACAGATAAACGGCTGAATAGAGGACCAGCTTCAGGGAATGTCTAAGTGCTGGTAGAGTGTTTGAAAGATGACATGGTTTCTGTGGACGAAAAGTGCAGGGGGAAATGCTGAAATCACCCCCCCACACACCAATAATGGCATACATTTCATATATCGGGACTTTTTACTTTAGAGAAAAGGAGTGTGGTGTGGAGAAGGTGGACTGGGTTTTTCTCCCTCATAATACTAGAAGCCAGGGCCATCCAGTGAAACTGAATATTGGAAGATTCAGGACAGACAAAATAAAAAGTACTTCTTCACACAGCACATCATTAAAACTATAGAATTGGCTCCCACAAGAGGCATTGATACCTGCCGACATGGATGGCTTGAAAAGAGCATTAGACAAATTCATGGAGGAAAAGACTACCGATGAATAACCACAATGGCTGTGTTCTCTCTCCACTGTTGGAGCCAATGTACCTCTGACTGTCAGTTGCTGGGAACTGCAGATGGGGAGAGTGCAGCTGTGCTCAGATCCTGCTTGCAGGTTTCCCTTGGCATCTGGCTGGCCACTATGAGAACAGGATGCTGGACTACATGGGCCTTTAGCCAATCCAGCAAGGCTCTTCTTATGTTCATTGGCTGAGGGAATGGCGGTCTTCCTTTCATCTATGTCATCAGTTTGGCATTCTGTTTGCTTGTCACCTAGCTCGGCTGAATTTTGCTTTAACTTTAACTTTGCAAGCGTGAGGCTAGGACCTTGTGGAGGTAAAAGCAGTTGAGATGGAGTGAGGGAGGTTTAGGGGCAAGGAAAGGGTGTAGCGAGCACCTTCTCTCCCATCTCTGAAACAAATGCCCCTCCCCCCCCTACCTGAGGTTGCTTTGCAAGGGAAAAGGGGTAAACAGTGGCAGTATAACATGACGTTTGCCTCTAGGACAGCAGTCACCAACCTGGTGTCCTCCAGATGTTTTGGGCCACAGCTCCCATCAGTCCTGGACAGCACAGTCAAGTTGTAGTCCAAAATATTTGGAGGGGTTGGGGGATAACTTTGTTGAAGGAGTAAAAAATTACAAATCTTAAAAATGTGTATTGTTGTTATGTGCCTTCAAGTTGATTACAACTTATGGCGACCCTATGAATCAGCGACCTCCAATAGCATCTGTCATGGACCACCCTGTTCAGATCTTGTAAGTTCAGCTCTGTGGCTTCCTTTATGGAATCAACCCATCTCTTGTTTGGCCTTCCTCTTTTTCTACTCTCTTCTGCTTATCACAGCATTATTGTCTTTTCTAGTGAATCATGTCTTCTCATTATGTGTCCAAATTATGATAACCTCAGTTTCATCATTTTAGCTACTAGTGATAGTTCTGGTTTAATTTGTTCTAACACCCAATTATTTGTCTTTTTTCCAGTCCATGGTATGCACAAAGCTTTGCTCCAACACATTTCAAATGAGTTGATTTTTCTCTATCTGCTGCTAAGTTCATCTTTGCTGCCCAAATTAGCTCTATTTTATAACTTATATTCTTTTACCTCCTGTTAAATCAATTGTATATTGGGTCTGCTGTAGTCCTGCTTTTGCATTTTCCTTTTTAACTTTCATCAGCATGTGTTTCAAATCATTACTGGTTTCTGCTAGTAGTATGGTATCATCTGCATATCTTAAATTATTGATATTTCTCCCTCCAGTTTTCACACCTCCTTCATCTTGGTCCAATCCCGCTTTCCATATATGATCTGCATATAGATTAAACAAATAGGGTGATAAAATACACCCATCTCACACCCTTTCCAATTGAGAACCAATCGGTTTCTCCATATTCTGTCCTTGCAGTAGCCTCTGGTGCAGAGCATAGGTTGTGCATCAGGACAATCAGATTCTGTGGCACCCCCATTTCTTTTAAAGCATTCCATAGTTTTTCATGATCTACACAGTCAAAGGCTTTGTTGTAGTCTATAAAGCACAGGGTGATTTTCTTCTGAAATTCCTTGCTCCGTTCCATTATCCAACGTATGTTTGCGATATGATCTCTGGTGCCTCTTCCCTTTCTAAATCCAGCTTGGACATCTGGCATTTCTCGTTCCATATATACCAACATATATGCTAGTTATGAGTCCATGTGATTCAGCCTTAACTTAGCATCAAAGCAGAGGTTCCAGAACTGCTCTGCAAGCTTCATTCAAGTGGTCCGCAGCATGTCGATGAATTTGTGGTTGAAGACAAATTAAATATTTGTATTGATTTTAATTATATTTTTATTGCTGCTTTTCTTTCTTATATATTTTGTTGTATTACAGTTTAAATTTTATTGAATTCAGTTAAAGAAATAAAAGAAGCAATAAGAATACAGTGAAAAATCATACAGCATCTAGCACGGCACATTACAATTGCTACAACATGTGGAAAAATAATTAAATGGTCTGCCAGGATCCTCAGCAATTTTCAAATGGTCCGTGGTGGTGAACTTTGAGAACTACTGCATTAAAGGCATGTTCAGGCACATGCCTGAAAATGCAAGTATGAATTTGTGGATTGCGGGGGAGGCAGGGGCGTGCACGAAAGCCTACCCCAACGTCCTGGTGGCTGTCGGCCTTCAGATCAGGAGTGGAAAACTGCAGGCCACATGTGTCCTCTAGGCCTTTCTTTCTGGCCTTTGGAACTCTGCCTAAGTCAATTCCTGCCCTCAAACCACATCTCTCACTGGTGTTGCTCTAGGACCTCCTCAAGTGCATTTGCCTTTCTGGAATAGGGTTGCCAGTTCTCAGAGATCCTACTGGAGACTCAGGGCTCGCTGTTGCTGTTCTGACCTCCAGTCAGACTCACCCGCATGTCCCTGAATCTCCAGCTTTTGTGGATGCCCACGAAGCCGCGCATACATGTCCTAGCTTCCAGACACGCATACGCTAATTCCCCCTTGCTTCTACCTGCTTCAATGCCTCCTTCCTTTGCCTCTCTCTCTCTCTCTCCTTTGCACGCAAGTGCATTGCGCCACCCATCCTGGCAGCACAACAACCCACCAAGCTGGGGACGGAGAAGGACTCCATTCGCCTTCCCATCAAGCACCATCCTGCATTCTCATTGGCTGCCCCTGAGACCCAATGAGAGCCCAGGCTTCCTCAGCAGCGGCGCAATCGGAGAGAGAAAGTGAGGGAGGAACTTGGAGCAGGTACGGCGGGAGTTGGCTGGCTGGCGTGCTGGCTGGCTGGGTTGCTGGGAAGGGCCCCAGCTTTGGGGTTTTTACCTGGATTAGACCTGCTGCCTGGCGCCTGCTTAGTTACTGGGTGACCTTGGGCCAGTCACTGCCTCTCAGCCTCAGAGGAAGGCAATGGTAAACCTCCTCAATACTGCTTACCATGAAAACCCTATTCATAGGGTTGTCATAAGTCCGGATCGACTTGAAGGCAGTCCATTTCTATTTTGCATCCATGCTCTCTAAGCCGGTGAGAAGGAATGACCTTGTCACTTCAGCTGGACCTGGGAACACCCTCTTTTAGGTAAGATTTCTATCTTAATTTCCAATCAGAGAATTTTTTTGAATGGTATGCTCCAAGCAACTGTGGTTGACTTAATGTATCATGCTTAATGACATCACAAGGGCCTGCCCCTGTGATGTCACCAGGGCTTGCCCCACAACATCACAGTGTGACATTGCTGGGGCCCACTCAGTGACATTGCTGGGGCCCACCCCATGACATCACTAGGGTCCACTCCATGACATCACTAGGGCCTGCCCCCGTTCTCTCAGGTTTTCAGATGGTTCTGACTTGGCAACCCTATTCTGGAATGTGTTCTTGAATTCTCATATTGCCTGTTGTTTTACTGGATAGAGGATGGGGAGATGTGTAGGATTGGGGGTATAGCAACCTCAAGAGTTCTGTGTGGGTGGGATATAGCCTTCTGTCCTAAGATAAGAAACAGATCTGTTGCTCGGCACACATTTTCCCTCCTGCCACACCCACTTTGTGCTCTGGCCCAGCCTACCACTGGAATGCTGCCCCCAGAAGGCCACCCAGGAGAGAGTGTGGCTCTTGAGCTGGAAAAGTTTCTGCACCACAGCTTCAGATACAACTAATGCTGACATGTAAAGCACACTGAGTATCAACCCCCTGTCTCCACGAAGGCCTCTTCATTCCTCATTTGAAAACACTTGTGAGAGATGCAAAATGAATGGAAGATTTTTAACACCATTGTATTTATTAGGTTCTGAAACAATACACATTCACATCCTTTAGAATACAGTACATTTGGCACAGTAATAATGGCTACAATGAAATAACCCTAACAAATGGCAAGAGATTCAAATTACAACCGTAAGAAAAAAATTCTGTACAAAGAAAGCCTCACAATAAAAAAATACCTCCTTGCTCCTGTAAAACTGAATACATTTAATATTTTTCCAGCACTATTCTTTACAGAATTTCAAAAGAAGTATTTGTTTTAAAAAGCTTTTTTAGAGAGAGAGCACATTATTTAAACAATATGGAATCCTCCCCCAACTAAACGGTGTCTCTAAAATAGAGATAGAGAAAAATATCCTGATTTCCAATTTTTATTTGGCATTTTGCACACCTTTCAACAATGACAAAAGGTGGGGGGGTTAGAAAAAACTTTACAGGAGAGGAGGAATTGTAACAGTGTTTTCATAATTTTAAGTAAGTTCAAGGTAACAGACAAAACCTGCTAATGTAAACCAAACAGAAAATTACTTGAACTGCATTCACTTAAGCTAAACTGAATGCTGCAATCCCTGCACACAGCCAGGCTGCTTAAATCCCATTGGCATCCAATCCAGCTGTAGTCATGCATACCATCTGGTGGCCTTGGATACTGATGCACATGCTGTCAAAATATGCATCCAGCTGGGCTCAAGTGAATATCATCATGCACATGGGGAAGTGCATCCTCCCAGATGTACAACTGCTTTGGCAACACCGATTGAAAGATCTTTGCATGCATGGGCCTCACTTGCTGGATTGAGGCAAAGGACTTCCAAGACTAGAGCTGCAGCTTCTGCCTGTGTGAAGGTATTTGCTTTTCTGTTCGGTATCCAGAAGAAAAGAATGCAGGTGGTGGGGCAATACAAATGTTTGTTAGCAATTTTTCATGCCAGGAACAATAGAAGCACACACTCCACAATTTTGCTTACAAAAAAGCTTTGTGCAATGTCCTTACTCCCTCACAAAGATTTGCTAATCTCCATTTTGTATAAAGGTCTCTCATTCCATGCAAACAGTAGTACGCTGTACAATGGTCCCTCATTCTAGCCAATTCTATGAGCGGCTTTAGGAGGCCACTTGCTACCTCCAAAGCTGCTGTTCAGTTCACCTAAGGAAGAGACCACTTAGCATTGTCAGTTCTTGCTTTGGATGTCCAAAGCTAGCATATGGCAAAAATACACAGAGCTAGCATTACCACGCAGAAAACAAATGGGCAGTTTTATATGATTTCAGCTCCCGCCCAACATAAAATAATGAGATGATGTAACCTTTGTGACGTCTCTGTGCTTCCACTCCACGAGCTGGTTGGGGGGGCTTTCCCCCCCGCCCCACTCCAGCCCTTAAATTTTAGTGAAGATAAATTAAATTATTCTAAAAGGTTTGATCCATTATTACATTGGTAAGCCAGACAACACATGACTTGATATAGCATAATATTTAATATTTTGAAATCATCATATGAATACATACATATATATATATATACATATACATATATACATATACATATACATATATATATATATATATATATATATATATATATATATATATATATAATTACACCTGAGCTTTTTTTAAAAAAAAAAACCAAACCACAACATAATGGAATTGAATGTCATAATAACTGAAAGTTGCTACAACAGCCAGATACAAAACTGACATTAATTTAATCCGTCTGAGAGGAGACCCTCAACCAACTTCTCAAGCTACATGTGGAGAATAAGTACTATTGTGGGGAAGCTTCGACAGCATAAGGCGTTCTAGGCCATATGGGGGAGAAGCCCATCCTGAGACTGCTCTTCAGGCCAGCTGTCCCGCCCAAACTTGGGGTGTGCACTGGCCCTCTCATAAGCTTCCTCCTCTGTTGATGGGCTCCTCGAGTTTATGCAGTAGTGGCAGGCGTCAGTGCTTTGAAGAGGACTACAAGTGACAGGGTGACTGACTGTTGTAGCTATTTTAATTTCCCACAATGCCCTAGATTGAAAACTGTGTCAGGTGCATCGTGGGAAATGAATATGGCGGCTACACTCAGCTATCCAGCGCTACTCAAAGCACAGAGCCGTATTTTTTTAAAAAAAATGTAGGGACCACAACAGGTTTCAGCAATGTACCAAGCCGGGGCTGGGGCCCTTTCAGCTCAAGGATGCCAGGTGCCAACACCACCCCTGTCCACAGGCCTGGGGCTTTTCTCACATTGTCCAGAGCTTCTCATGCGAGAGAAGGAACCTCACTGCAGCAGCATCCAAGCCACAGAGATAGCCTGAGAAGGTGGCCTGTGGCTAACCTGTGCTTCTGTCAATAATGGCCCGTCCTTTTCTCCCTCCCATCTTTATCATTTCATATAGAGTTTAAGAGAACTATACAGGAGATTTATTACAGCTTAATATAGGTCTACATCTTTCTTTTTTTATAATAGAAAACAAACAAATAAGGGGAAATTTTGACAGTAACTTGAACCAATACACATACAGAGTATTGCACATGGACATTATCATAATTATTCTTTCATAGGCTATTTTTTTAATAATATGCCTGAACATGCAGCAGTTGATACCTCAATATTCATTGAATTCCACAGGCCTTGCACCTATATACAAAATCTTCATCTGTACAAAAGGCAAAAAAGGAGAAAAACTAAAGAAAAAGAAAAAAGCTTCTTGAGTGCCACTCTGCCAGTCACAAGTATATATAAATTGTGCAAATGGAAAATCCAAGTGCAACAAGTAAAATGGATTCCCTTAACTGCTCATTCACCATTTGGGTGTGTCACACACACATCAACAGTACACGTATACACACACACACACGCATGCGTGCACGTGCACGCACACACACACACAAAAGGGTACTCCCAGAAATATAAGTACATAACACTGTCAGCATATCTACAGGTGGTAACTTCACATTTGTTAATGCACTGTCCACATGAGTTACCTTTTTTATGACTACACAAGAAAGCCCACTTACAACTCTCAACAATGTCAGTTTTTGAATCTTGATCTTCAGTCTCTCAATACATTTTTCACATAATGAATGGCTTTGCTTGGCTTTGTATTTTTCCTATATAGCACAGTTTTCATACCAGATTTTTCTAAGTATCAAAAAACACAACCAAAGAAGAGTAGTACTATTGGTCATGACCCAGCTGGACCCATAGTACAGTAGTACAGTATCA
Source organism: Rhineura floridana (assembly GCF_030035675.1). Lineage (NCBI taxonomy): Eukaryota > Metazoa > Chordata > Lepidosauria > Squamata > Rhineuridae > Rhineura > Rhineura floridana. Next base: position 183,919,269 of record NC_084483.1, on the reverse strand, counting down.
TGCTATCCTTAACTGCCCCTCCTTCCTGTTCCTTAGCCAGGATCATGTGCCCCACAATGCCTCATGGCCAAACGAGAAGTGTTAAATGTGTCTTTGCAATGCAACGTGCATGGTTTAATAAATAAAAATAGCAACTGCTGGAGGGGTTTTTAGTTATTGGGATTGCAGCAAGCAGGGAGGAAGAGTTTAATTCTTCTCCCCCTACTGGTGTCCTAATAAAAATAGCTCCTCTGAAGCTGCTGTTTGCATTGGGAGGTAAATATCCATGCAGCTGCTATATGCATTTTGTTTTTAAAAAAGAGTGCATTTAAATGCAAAGATATTTGGCTAGTTTGACCCTCAGCCCCTACCTGCCTGCTATTAGATGCTCATATGTATCTGCCACGTTAGATCCAAGTAGTCCTCTTTTTCCCAGGGTCATTTGCACAGGCAGCTTTAGTAATTTATGCAGATAACCCTGAGGAGGATAAAAGCTGCTGAATCTATATATGGGAGATATGCATGGGCTTAGCAGGTCACAGCTGATGCATTGCAGTGTGCTACTCCTGGCTAAAGGCCAGTAGTGGAGAGACAGGGAGGAAAAAGGCTATGCACAAAGAATCACGCCCAATTTTATTTTTTGTAAAAGCCTGTAAAAGTAACACACTGCTGTTAAAAATAAATTAATTAAAGTGAGACATATAGCCAGATTTGATACAATGAAATGTTTTAAAAATGATTTTTCTTAAAATACCCTTCTGCCATTGCATCAATGTCATGCATGTTTTGGGTACCAGTTTCTAAAACGGTTTTTCTGTGGAAGGATTACCACGTACATGCCGAAGAAGCTGTAAAATTTGTAGAAAGCCTATATTGCTCTATTAAAGCTATTATATAGGCTTTTGGAGAATTTGCCCACTCTTTAGCCCTTTAATACCTGTCTATAAAGCATCTGTGTTTGTATGTTATATGATTTTAATAAAACTTTTTTAAAAAAAATCATTATGTATCTTAGAAAAAAGTAATTTTCCAGATAGACTATTTAAGATTTTCATTGGCAGCCTTATCTATTTTAATTAGTTATAAATCCATTAGTCAGGCTATTTTCTAACACTCAACAATTAGCCTGCACAGAAGTGCAATTTTTGGTATCTATTTCAATATTTAAGTATTTTTGGTAAATATTTTTTGCCATATTCACTTAAGAGTCACAGGGTGGTTTGGTGATAGGGCATGCCAAAAAACTTCAGCTCTTATCATGGGTAAATCCAGCAGAGTGAAGGAGATGAAGGAAGATTGCTGCCTCTCAGTTGCATACATTTCTGGGCTAAAAAGTTGCCAGGGACAGATTTCTGGAAGAATTTCCTATCCAGGAATGCATTCCACCCACTTCCATAACAGCCTTTTTCACACAATCCTGTGCATGCTTAATTGGATATAAATCCCACAGTGTTCAACAGTTTACGTCCAAGTAACTATGCACAGAAGTTTCACCTTAGAAGAATACTAGTATATCTATGGAAGTTCTGCAGCAACACAATATGAATTCATCACTATTGCACTGTTGGCCTCTGTTACCATCAGAATTAACAATAAGGAAACAATCTCTTCAGACTCCTTTGCACTGAGCTCAAGCCAGTAGTTCTCAGCTAACCACCCAACATGGGAGTCACAGTTGCTGTTTTATGGTTCTATCTGCCTAGAAATGCAACACAGCAGAATTTTAATGAGAAAGAACTTGCTTTACCTTGAACTTAGAATCCACCCCGACTTTTAAGCCTAAGCATGGACTGAAATCCAGCATCATGGAATCCTCAGCCACAATCATTTCACAACTGCAGCCTCCTGAGGATGCTTTTCATTAAAAAGAAAAAAAACATTCTTGAAAGATGAATGGCTCATTAGGACCCTAACGCTATTGGCTGTCACAATGCCCCTACAAGGCTGTCAGAAAGCAATGCTGGCATAAATCTTCTAGCTGATTTATAGGTTCACATTGCTAGTGTTCATTTAGTACAAATAACTTGTGTATGTGCCACTATGTGATGGGGATGATTATTTGCCATGTCTTGGAAAAGTCTTTCTAACCCAGGGCTTGGGAATCTGAGGCCTGGGGTCCAAATGCAGCCCTCAAAGCTTCTCTGTCTGGCTCTCAGAACTCTCTCCAGGTCACACCTCTCTCCCCTAGTTACATCCCTCAGTGGCTCTGGTTTGTATCCCTAGTGTTTGTACCTGGCCGGAATATGTTCTTGAACTCTGATAATGCCTCTTGCTTTTGTTTGTTTGTGTACGTGAGTGTGAGTGTGAGAACTAGCCTCCTGTCCAAAGGTAAAATTTGTTGCTCCACCCACTTTTCCCTCTGGCCCTGCCACCCACTAGCATGTAGACCTTGGAAGGCTGCCCAGAAAGGAATGTGGCTCTCGGGCTGAAAAAGATTTCCCATCACTGATTGACCCCATAAAGAGGGACGTTCCCAAGACCACACTGTTCCATGTGAAAAGTGAGTAGGAAAAAAACACCCTTTTAGTGATTTTTTTTTTTAACCTCAAAAATGACTGAGTGAACTAGTCACATCCTTCTAGGGAATAAAAGAAAGATACTAAACTAGGGTAGGGTGGAGGGGAAAAGCAGCATCAAGAAACAACAGCACTGTGTTACCTTAACAATTTCTGATACAAAATATTTTGCATTGCTTTGTGAGTCAGAAAGTATGAGTGCCTCCAGCTCAAAGGTGAAAGAAAAATAACAATAAATAGATAGGCATAGTATAAAATAAGGGTTATGGGCTCATGGTTGGGAGAAGTAGCTCTCGATTGGGTGGCTGGAGGGTGTTCTGAGAACCACCTCTTCCAGTGTCAGTGATCTGGTGGTCCCAATTGTGGGTGGGGTCTTATGGCTGCAGCTGTTCCCCAAAATATGAGAAGCCTTTAAATTCTTCTTGGTTGATTTGCTTTATAATTGCCTCGTCCACTGCAGTTAACACTGGGTCTTCTCGTGTAAAGTCTTGATCAAAGTTATTTACATCCCTTTTGGTTTTCTGAAGAAGAAAAAGAAAAAAGTTATGGGTGAGGAGTTGTCTCGTACTAACAACCAAAACACAAAAAGAGCATTGGGGGGAGGGGGGATGAGGAAGTGGTGTGATGATGTTTTTGTTTTGGCTTCTGAAATACGGCAAGAGTTTCCCGAAATTATGTGTATATATAAAATCACCACTTCATACAGGAGATAATGAAGATGACCAAACGAGATCACAGAAGCAAAGGATGGTTTTGGATAAGCCGGCAGGCTTCTTACAGGGAAGCTGAGAGTGATGTGGTGACACAGCAGATAGCTACAATTATGATATTAGATACACAGCAGTGGTTGCTGCTGTATATTTAGGCAAGCAGTTATGTTGGCAAGTAAAGCATGAATCCAGACATATCTTGTCTGTGAATGGTGTCACGGGTTGACTACAAATGTTGGCATGAAGAGGGAGGCAGGAGTAATAGTACCTGGGGGTCATCAAATGAAGCCGAATGTTGGGAAACGCAGGACAGACAAAAGAAGGGATTTCTTTACACAGTGCACAAACTACAGACATAGCTACCATAAGATGCAGTGGTGGGTCACCATCTTATCAATGGCTACTACTCATGACTGCCACCAGTATTAGAGACAATATGCCTCTGAATGCCGTTTACTGGGGATCACAAGAAGAAGAAGGCTGGCTGTTCCTTTCATTGTCCTATTTATGGAACTTCCATAGGCATTATGTTCGTCACGGTGAGAACAGGATGCTGGACCAGACAGGCCTTTGACCCAGCAGGGCTCTGCTTATGTTCTTAGAAAGTGGCTCCTATTATAGTTAAACGACTGAAGATGGCATTGTGACAATCTCACAAATGCTCAGCCTTTAAATGTTTCTGGGTGCATCCAGGCACTGTTTTTTTTTAATGTGGGCTTTTTATAGGCATCTGGGTGGCCACTGAGAATGCTGGACTAGATGGATGCCTTGATTACATGTCAGGCACCTGTGACACAGATATTTCCAGTGCTGTTTCCAATACTAATTGACGCTTTCAGATCAGCACTGGGGTGGGGACAGAAACTATCAAATTGTTCCTTCAAAACTAGATAACAAGTCTGCTATCTATGAAATGCTTCCTGTTTCTCTTGCAAGTTTGCAGCTCCACTGGGGAAGCCTACCTCTGGAAGCCCCTTAGCTCAATGGTTTTTCCAAGTATGAAGCAAGTCTCCAAGGAAGGAGAGTCACAAGCTCCTGATAGACTCCCTCAGTGTCTGCTTTGACTTGGCAAAGATTCACAAGATCTGCACATTCCATCCCATCAGAGAGCAAATTCCCAGTGACTTTCCTATTGCATATAATGCAGACCCAATGGCCTCCTTTGCCCAATAGGGGCAATTTGAACTGGAAAAGGAATGAGAAGGAAGTGACCCTACCAGTCCTTTCTCCTCTGTAACTCTCCCTCCCAATTTTATCCTTGCTAATGTTCCCATTTTGCTAGGGTTCCATTTTTGGGTACCTTCAGAAGCTGGCTGTGAACCTAAATTCCACCCCCCCCAATCTTTAATATATTTGGCCCAAACAAAGTAACTGATGGCCAGGCCTACGGCCACACTACCCTGAACATGCCCAATCTTGTCTGATCTCGGAAGCTAAGCAGGGTCAGGCCTGGTTAGTACTTGGATGGGAGACCGCCTGGGAATACCAGGTGCAGTGGGCTTAGATGAGGGCAATGGTAAACCACCTCTGAATACTTCTTACCATGAAAACCCTATGAATATATTAAAAAAAGATTCATAGGGTCGCCATAAGTCGTAATCGACTTGAAGGCATATGACAACAATGATGGCCAGGCAAATGACCCATTCTATTCTTAGTTACATTTGGAGATATATACATCATAATTTCCATGTCTTATTTAGACAAGCAATTGTAGTATTTTGTAGGCTTGCAACAGTTTGATTATGCTAAGACAGCATAACAAAAAGTTTTTTAGAGAACAGCGGCTCCCAAACTCTTGCCCCCCCCCCCCGGGCCACTTGAAAATTGCTGAGGCTCTTGGCAGACATCTTAGCAATTTTTCTGCCCACTGTAGCAATTGTAATGCCCTGTGCTAGATACTGTGAGATTTTTCATTGTGTTTTCATTGCTTAGATTTCTTATCTTGTGTATTTTATGATATTCTACAGAATTCAAATTGTAACACAATAAAATACAATAGAAGAAATAAAAGAAGCAATTCAAATACAATTTAAAATCCGTATGAATATGGGATGGATAGGCCATCTTCAACTGCAAATCCATTGACCACCCGAATGAAGCTTGTGGACCACCGGTGGTCTGCTGGTGGGAATCCCTGTTATAGCAGGTATATAAAGTTGCTGCTTTTGTATACTTCTAACCTCAAATGGCATACTCTGGTTACTAGAAGTGAAATTGTGTGTATGTGGGGGGGGATATCATTAAAGCTTCAGGAGTAGGAAAAAATCACAGGCTATTAGAGGTCAGCTGAGCAGGGATGGGGAACCCATAGTCCTCTAGATGTTGCTGGACTACAACTCCCACCACCCCTGACCTTTGCCCACGCTGGCAGGGGCTGATGGGAGTTAGAGTGCAATATCTGGAGGGCAACAGGCTCCCCATCCTTGCAAAATTGGATGAAGCAGAGAAATGTAATTCTAGGGCTGGAATGAATTTGTGGGTAAAAACTTTCAAGCAAATCCCTCTAACTGAATTTTCCTTGGAAATATTAGACTTATATTTCCTCTCTCTGCCCACCAGTGGGTCAGATGAGTGAATTTCTCTTTGCAGGAAACCCAAAGCATGCGGAGAAGATATGGGGATCACTCAATCATCTCATGTGCATGTACAAACTGGGCTGCCAACTTTGTTACTGGCTTCATGCTCCTGTATCTTTTAACAGCAGCTTGCTCTGTAGACATAAAAAAGTGACAATGCTTCTCTCTGTGCTGAGAAAAGCTACCGCTGTTGCTTCTGCAGATCAAGCTACTGTTAATGTCACAGGAGCAGGCCAGGATTTGTCCTAGACCATAGATCCCCGGCTGTTAGTCAGCTTTTACCTGCAGCTGCTACAGCACCTGTCAGAAGAGAAAAGAGGACATCACTGCCTCTTAGTGGCTGAAAAGAAATTTTAATGGGTGGGAAGAGTTTGAGGAACGCTATTGAGGGTAGGAAGAATTCGGTTTGCTTCCACTCTAGCAACATCATTTGTGCACTCATTTATTGTGGAGAGCCCAGATGGTGTTGCTGCCAAACTATTGCATTCCAGTGTTTCCCCTGCTATTTGCCATTCTTTTGAAAAACCTTCTTTGTGGCCCTTTTAAAAAAAATTGAATTTTTGAACAGGCAGCGCCAGCCTGTTCAGTGTGGTCTGGCAAAGCGCTACAGTGGCACCTGGCTGTAGGAGTAGCCTGTGATGCAGCTGGTGAAGACCTGCCTCTCTACATCCCTTGCCCTGCCTTTCCTGGATGCTTCTCCTTCCTTGCCAAGCAGCTAATTGGCTGTAGCACAGTCCCATTACTTTTCAAAATGCTTGCATTTGCTTGCTTATTCGTTTCACGTTTAAAACTTTTTTCCTTTGCCAAAGTGCGAGCACCTAACAAAAAACCATGAACTACATACGTGCACCTCTTCTTGTAGCAGTGCAGACCTTCCCGAAGCACCGGGAGGAGGCACAGCTCTGATGCCCTCCTCCCCAAATTCTCCCCTCCTTTTGATCTTTGCTCAGGCCCGGGGGCCAAATATGGCCCTAAGGTCTCTCTGTCTGCTCTGTGGGACTCTCCCCAAGGCACACCTCTCACTGGCCATGCTTCACACCCGCCTTGAGGGATTTTGCCTGGCTGGAATGTGTGTCCTCGAACTCTGATAATACCTCTTGGTTGCTTGGATGGAGGAAAGGGAAGGGTGTTTGAGCATGTGCAGAAACTAGCCTACTCTACAAAGGCTATTAATTTACTTAATTTACATTAAGTGTTCTACCCACTTTTGAGTCTGGCCCTGCCCAACCTGAGCTTGTGACCTGTGAAAGGAGGGAATGTGACCTTGGGCTAGTGGCGGCTGGTGGCTCCATGTCAGTGGGCAGTAGAATCGGCTTCGGGTTTTAGTTCGAACTGTCAAGGACGCTGCCCAGGGCTGGAATGAAATTTCAGACAAAACCTGGAGTGGATTCCACTGACATGGAGGCACCAGCCACCACTGTCTTGGGCTGAAGAAGAATTCCCTATGCTTGCCTTATATTAACCCTCCTTTGCTGTTTCCAGCCTCTCTTTGGAGCTCCCGGCGACCACCTTTCTGTAGCAACTGGCAACTGGCTTCTTTTTGGCCTTTGCCTATCTACAAGCTACAGTGAGATTACCAGTGCTTTTGAGACCTTTTCCTCCATCCTTCCAGCTAGAATTAAACCTCAGTGCTTGCTTATTTTATACTTTAATTGAGCAGAGCAGGTGGTCAAGAGGCAAAGAAGAAAATTGGAAGGCAAGGCAGGGGTCAGAGATAAAGAGATAAAATGAAGGCAGAGGTCAGGATGAGAGGGAGGGAGATTGAGAGGAAGGGAGGGAGATGGATCAGGATGGAGCTTTATAGGACTTTTTCCTAGAAAGTCAATAAAGGATTCACGGGTGTGTGTGTTGGGTATCCAGTGCATCACATAAATGAAGAACAGCACAAATGTTTTTGCTTAAGATGGCCACTTTTTCCCAGGCTCACATTGGTTGCTTTTTAAAACTTTTAAAAAAAATAAAACTATTAATAATGAGATTTTGCAAGCCTCCACAAAGATCCACAGTGTGGGTCAGATGGTGGTGTCCAGAATCTTGGGGCTGACCATAGGAAACTGCCTTCTACTGAGTCTGACCATTGGTCTATTTAGCTTAGTACTGTCTACGCTGACTAGCAACGCCTCTCCAGGGTTTCAGACAGAGGTCTCTCCCAGTCCAACCTGGAGATGCAGGGAATTGAACCTGGGACCTTCTGCTCTTCCACTGAGCTATGGTCCTTCCACTAAAGAGACGGAGAGACATCAGGAAATGGAAGGAAAGAGATGGCGCAGGATTGAGTTTTATTGGACATATTCCTAGGAGCTTCCTAGCCGAAGTCTACGTTACACATGAATTGCTGTAACTGTGTGTTAATCAGGCGATCCAGTCATCATGCACACCATGCCAGATTCTGGCCTATGCATCAACTTTCATTGGATTCTTCAATCCTGGTTCAGTTTGCTAAGCAGCAACCCAGGGGAACAGGGAGTAAAGCGCAACCACAGAAAAACCACAACCTCAGAAGAGTAACTGAAACAGGCACACCCAGTTATTATGCAAAGCTTAGAAATGTAATAAAAATATTATTATGGAACTCATATGATAGAATACAGAACAAAGATAATACTTAAAGTAACTCAAAGTAACTTAAAAGTAATGTGGTTAATGATGAAATGAATTAACAAAATAATGAAAATATGAACTAGTATGTAATGGTTAAGGTGCTGGACTACGACCTGGGAGACCAGAGTTCGATTCCCCACACAGCCATGAAGCTCACTGGGTGACCTTGGGCCAGTCACTGCCTCTCAGCCTCAGAGGGAGGCAATGGTAAGCCCCCCATGAAAACCTTATTCATAGGGTCGCCCATAAGTCGGAATCGACTTGAAGGCAGTACACAAACACACACATTATTGAAAAGATGATGAAACATAGCAATGACAAAGCAAACGTTCTGGATAAATAATATGTTTTCCTCTAACCCCCCCTCCATCTCTACTCCTGTCTGAGAGGAAGGGCGGGATATCAATTTAATAAATAAATAAATATTTGTGTACTGGCTCTAGGTTTCTTAGAATATTAAAGAAAGTCATAGTTACTGACAAGTGGGTAGGCTTTCAGCTTTCAGCTGAGCAAAGCATGCAAAAGCAGGACAGAGCGTATAGCAGCAAGAAAGAAGAAAAAGTAATCCATAGGCAATTCACCGCCCCAAAGAAGATCTAGCTAACCCAAAATCTGAATACATCTTTTATACTAATCGGCAAACTGGATCAAGAGGTAGGAATTATCCAATAAATACTACGTGAATTTCAGTGAGCGTGGATGGACTCTCCTAATATGTAGTTATGAATTATCACAATCTGTTTGGGAGGGGAATGAAAAGGAGTAACTGAGACCCCCCCCGCATCAGTGATTTTCCATGCAGGCACCTTTGACCCAGTTCAAGCCTGCAAAAATATGTTATGCTTTCACTTTTGTTATGTCTTCACACAGCTGTGCACTATAACTCCTTATCAAGTTGCTACGGCTTCATAGTTTTCTTGTTGGCAGCAGGGACAATGCTTTCAGAAATCCAAGTAGCTTGTACTAAAAAATGACATGGACGGGGCAAAAACATCATTCATCATGTTTCAACATGGCTGCTCTACTCTGTGCATTCACTTACCATAACTGCCGTTTGCAGGCTGACCAAGGACCGGATTAACACTGTGGTCCAATGAGCTTTACAAATGTATTTCTAGGAAGAGCAAAAAACATGCTTTTGAAATGTGGTGGGATGGAAAACCTCACGGTGGGAGGAATGAAGTGGGAAAATAGGAAGTAGAGAGAAGGTTAAGCACGCCTGCTGCTCCTCTGAGCCCAATCACCTCCTGAAGTGGTTTTTCTGAAGAAACAGGCAAGAACGGCTGAATCTGTCAATTTCACTTCCTCTCAGTTTTCCAGTCTTAAATTCAGTTTGGCGAATTTCCAAGTCATTACAAAAATTCATCATCATTTTAGTTTGCATTTCTTCTACTATGTACCAAGCAGTTTTTCTTAATATGTGTTTTGTGTGCCACTCTCACTTATATATGCATTTCTATGCACACTATAATATATGCACTTTTATACACATTTTTAAGTTGGACAACAGTATCACAAAGTTCGGTTCGTGCATCATTTTAGGAAGTTCAAATTAGCTAGGTTTGTATTAAAATGCAAACCAAATTTCTCCTCTACCCCTAGTAGCAGGACATAATGATGTGTGTTTGCATGTGACATATAGTGGATTGCTTATGCTGCTCACTTATTTGCCATGTTCACAAGCTCATATTCTGGATATTTATACAGGTTGTATCTAACATAGTGCTGAGTGTCCTGTCAGCGCAAGGGTTTCTGCTTGTGCAATGGAACTTTCCTTCCTCTTTCACTTATGCCCCCTAAACCTGTTCTAGGGGTTTCCCCTAACCCTCTGGAGCAGATTTGAGGAGGATGTGAGGCACACAGAGGGGGAATAAAGGGGGGGAGAGAATCCTGTTGTGCAAACAGAAATCCTTGCACTGATGGGATGTGATAGCTGAATACCACCCTACATTTATATCCCATCCTTCTTCCAAGGAAATCAAGGCAGCATACATGGCTGCCCCCCAATTTTATGTTCACAGCAACTATACACACACACACACACACACACACACACACTTTGTCCTTGTAAGGTAGGTTAGGTAGACAGATACTGACTGGTTCAAGCTCAGTGGATGAATGGGGATTTGAACGTGGGTCTTCCTAGTCTATTACTCTATTAAACCAGAGTAGCTCTTGTTTGAGGCATCACTGCTTGACTAACTCAGAGGAAAATCTACAAACAAACAAACAAATAAATAAAATCTTTGGGTGGCTTGCAAAATTTCAAATTGCTCATTATTAATAGTTTTTAAAATAAGTTTTTCTTTCTTTCTTCCTCCCCCACCCCAAAAGCAATAAAACAGATTGAAGTGGGAGCAGCTTTCAGAAGGCAGTGATGGTGGTGGACCTTGAGACAAAAAGAAGATGAGGAATTGCAGGAGGAGGGACGAGGGGCAGCAGAGATTCCTACTCCAATGTGGCTACTGATAGCCCCATGTACCATGAACAGGGAGCTTCCATGGCACAGAGAATAAGTGCGGTCACCATAAATTGCACCCCCCATGCTCACATCAACCTTGCATTTGGTGAATCAGTATTGAGCAATCTGCTATGCACTACTGAAGAAGCAGGATAGTAGAGGCCAACTGAGTGAGCCAGCTGCCTCAGATGGCACATGCTGGGGGGTTTGAGCTGTGGCTACCCTCTCCAGCCATTCCTCCTGATACCTTCAACTGCTCCTCTTTATTGGAGGACAGGGCTATGTGTGCCATGCTGCCTGCCCTGCATAGCTCAGTGGTATAGCATCTCCTTTGCACGCAAAAGGTCCCAAGTTTAATCCCCAGTATCTCCAGGTAGGGGTGGGAAAGATTCCCTGCCTGAAACCTTGGAGAGCTACTGCCAGTAAGTTTAGTCAATACTGAGCGATATAGACCAATAGTCTGACTTGGTATAGGGCAGCTTCCTTTGTTCCTATGCTACCTAAGCTAGCCTGCTGTCCTCTGCTGTGGTGGATGATATTGTCTCATTGCCAGAGCTGAAGCAAGATTCAACTGTCCAAGTCTGGTTGGCTTCTGTATGTGGAATGAGGGGGCACCCTCATGTCCTTTGCCTAAGGAAGCAAAATGTCCTGGGTCGGCTCTGCAGCTAAAATTAAACTTGGGGGCATAAACAAAGGCTAATTATCCAGAAACCAAATGTAGGGCCAAAACATAGGTGAATGCATTTCACTTCTCTGTTTTGCACTGTACTGATGGGCTATATGCAGATCTGAGATTGCCTTGCTGCTGCTCCTTTTATTTCTCAAGTAAATTACCTCTCTTGAAGCTCTTTGTTGGGGCCCATTTGCTGAGCACAACAAACAGGTCCAGCCGCATTTCTGCTGGTTCTTAGCATCACTGTCTTAAAATTCCTATCTTATCAGTGGTGTCTAGCCAAAGGAGAAGGATGTTTTTGAAAGGTGCCGCACCCCATGGCAAGTGTTGTTTCAGAGATTGTACAAAGGTGAGTTTCAGAATATGTGAAGCACATTGGAAGCTAAATGCTACAAACGCACTGGCAGGGTGTGGTCTTAATTTAAAACTTAATTTAATTATTATACATAATTTATCATCATAGTTTCCAGAGTCTGGATATAACCATGTTGGTCTGCTGTAGCAAAAAGAACAGCAGTGAACATTCTGGAACAAAGGAACTTCAAAAACTCTGGCATGAACAGATGATCAAGAAATTCAACTGCATCACTTGTGGCCTGAATCAACATAATGTGTATTTATCCCACTACATGTGTTAATCAGCTTACCAATACCAGGCTGTTTTGTTATCATCAACGCTGCTTTGGTAGGAAAATAGGAAACTGCCTTGCACTCACTCAGACCACTGGTCGATCTAGCTCAGTATTGTCTACACTGACTTGTACAGGCATACCCTGCTTAACGTCGCTTCACTTAACGTCGCTTCACTTAACGTCGCCTTGCTATAACGTACATGCTCCATATGCCACCATACCCCAATTAACGTACGCCTGCTTCGCAATTACGGACACTGAATGGCATGACGCCGCTGCCATCTAGTGGCGATTGCAGTGCAGTACATGCATAGATAATTGCTTCACTTTAAGTACATTTTCACTTTACATACACGTTCCGGTCCCATTGCGTATGTTAAAGCGGGGTATGCCTGTATTGGCTTTCCAGGGTTTCAGACAGGTGTTTGTTAATAGTCACTGGCCTCCCATAACCTTTAAGATTGTTTTTGTTATCATTTACCAAAGTACCTTTAGAGCCTAATGTTTCCAGAGTGACTAAAGCTTCCTATCCCTGACATTTCTTCCGTCCTTCATGATTCTGGAACTAACTAACTAACTAACTAATTCACTCACTCACTCGCACACACACACACACACACAGACTGAGGGTAGGTTCAGATATCTCAAAAGGAAGTACCTCTTCATGCAACTCATTATGAAATTCTGGAATCCACTCCCACTGGAAGTGGCGATGGCCACTAGCTTCAGTGGTTTTTGAAAAGAACATAAGAAGAGCCTGCTGGATCAGGCCAACAGCTCATCATGCAGAAAGATTTTATAAATTGTGGGCAATGGACCTGTCAGCACTATGAGCCATGAGCTAAAAGTAACATCTGAACACAAAATGTTTGGAATAAGCAACAGTGCTCTGCTTCTGAACATTGGAGGCATTTGGTTGGCAGATGCTGGAATCAAATGCTTGAGATGGACCTTGGTCTGATGCCCCCAAGCAGCTCTAACATGGCTGGTTTGTTGTGCTGGCTCCCGCTGGATCTGTTACTATGAATAATGCTTGCAACTAATGTTATTTGCTGTTGCTGGTTTTATGCTGGTTTCATGCTGTTGGATTTTATTTTGTTTTAGTTTTGATGTTTGTGCCTTTATGGTTTTTTCTGTTTTTTAAAATATTTTTACTATAAACTCACTCAGTGAACATTTGTTCTTGGGTGGTATATCAATATCGTAAATAAAAGTAAATAGTCACACATAGATTCAAAAGTGATCTCAGAGTGCATTCAGTTTCACAATGCTATGAGCCCCCTGCTCTCTCTATGCCTCAGTCCCGATTCTTTTTTCACACTGGGCTGGTTTGAACAATACTTCCCCCACAATCGGCCCAAAGCATGAAGAGAGTGCATGCAGCAGACCTCCTCCCATACCCAAACCCACTTTTCAGAGAGTATTGCTGAAAAAGAGGATAAAATGGTGCTAATTTGCATAAAATTTGCACACACTAATTTATATATCTACAAGCAAATTTAGAAAAATTCTGTAATTTAAATAGAAATGCAATACCTCTGTCACCATAGTGGGGAAGGCTGTGACCAGGTGACTTGTGGGCTTGCTTAGTCTGCTCTGCAGGTGCTCTGGACAACTTCAAGGCCCCTCATGAACTCCTGTTAGGGTTCTTTAGCTTTAAACCAGACTTGGACTTCAAATAGAGGGTACCTTCAAACTGAGGACTGTCCTCTGTAAAGTAGATACATTGTCACCCTAATAACATTCCCTATCCTTCTCTAAAAATGTTGCCACTGCATACGCAGTTCACCTGCCAATAAAACTATGGACCGCTGTTTGTCTCTCTTTGGCACAGGAATTATTTTGCATGAGTCAGGATCCCCACAATCAAAGGGGTGGCCTATTTTCCAGAAATGATGGTTGTATATACCTTTTCTGCATCCATCCAGCATGTGTATTCATTGTCAGTGAGCCCCATTACTGGCATTACCTTTAATGCAGTCCAAAGCTGAGAGACAATGCAGACCTCTGTTTTTATGGGCTTGTGATAAGTAAACGTGCCCAAGATTGCACAATAAGGTTATGGAATAAAGAAAAAAAACACCACCCTTCATTGTAACTTGGTCAATAGAGCCTCTGGTCACAACAAATAGGTATGGTGGTCCCTGCCAGAAATCTCAGCTAAGAGAATATCTTAGAGGAGGAGGAGAGGTGCGTGGCATGTTGTGCTACAATTTAAACTAAATAAACACACCACTTTGCTTTGGAAATGAATTTATAAATAGCAGCAAATATCTCTTTAAGATCATTTTAAGGATTTGCAGCCCCAGTGATGTGGGTGTTTGGAGTGAGATGAGATTTAACATTTACTTTTCTAAAGACAATAGCCTGGATCTTGAATTCCCCTTCCATGAACTGAAGACTCTTGCTATTCAAGGAAGGAACTTCGATTTAACAGAGGGCTCTGCTGACAATTCCACCTTCCACATGAAGTCCCTAGCACAACATTCCATGTTCTTCCAAGGAGAAGTTTTATTTATTTATTTATTAGATTTACATCCCACTCTTTCTCCCAGTAGGAGCCCAGATGTAAAAAATCACACACACACACTTCTGCCAGTATTATGACTGGGGATGGAATTATTATTATTATTATTATTATTATTATCATCATCATCATCATCATCATCATCATCATCCCACCCTTCCTCCCAGTTAGGAGCCCAGGATGGCAAACGAAAACACTAAAAACGCTCTAAAACATCTTAAAAAACAAACTGTCAGTTTTAGTTCTCAATTTCTAATTTTTCTAATCTTAAATTTAGTTCTCCACATTTCTGCAGCAATTTGTGATTTAAAAAAAATCCTCATGAAAATTCTTCAGCATTTTAATGCAAATTCTCCTAATACATTTTTATCTGCAGTTTTCACTACTGTAGACATTTTTGCTAGCAGTTTCTCTTAATATAATGCATTTTTGTATGTTATTTTCACCAATATATTCATTCTGTGCACACATTGCCCTAATATTTTTGTAAACATTGCTTGTTTGGAGAACTGTATCACAAAATTCAAATAAGTGCAAATTTCAAAGGATAGCTGTATTCCTGTTCTCATATTATTTCAGAAAGCTCGAATTTGATACATTCATCCTTAAATGCAAACTGAATTGAATTTCTCCCTTTCCCTAGTTATGACCAAGTTATGACCTTACTACAACACTGCTTGAGGATGCCATCCTGTGCACACTTGGGAGTAAGTCTCATTGCACTCAGTGAAGCTTATTTCTGCATACAGATGTACAAAATTGCCCTGACAGTCACTGGACTGGGCACACCAAGATCAGTGACTCATACAGAAATACAGTGGGGGAGCTCCCCTGAGGGCTCACCCATCCTTCTGCTCCTCTGCATTGCCTGTGATTCCATGAACCAATCGCTCCCCATGCAGCAGAATTATCTACCCTCCAAAGAGGCAGACTGAAAGGAGGGTGACCCAGGGGAGTGACTGCAGAGGCACCACAGCAATCTCTTCAGCAGGTGGATGCTTTGGCGTTCCCAAGAGCCATTAATAACAAATAATAATAATGGCACATCTCATCTCCTTCTCTGGGCATGCTAGCAGTACTTTTGCAGCACACTTTAGCCTGACACAAATAATTGCCTTAACTTTACTAAGCACCATTTAAATATATATTAACAAACATAAGCTACAGACAAATGCTATCATTCCTTTTCATACACTGATCAAGACTGTTGGCTCAACCGTGAGAAGGGACTTCACAAAATTAAGAGTCCTTAAGGATACAAAGAGAGGCAGGGGGATCAATGGAATAGTGTTCTCCAATGGTACATGGGCCAGTTCCACTACCCAAAGTTGATTTGAGCAAAATACATTCCATGCAAATGCATGCACAACAGCCCTTTGCACCTCTGTCTGCTAAATGCCAATTGCCATGCACCCGGATGACTGAATGGAAATATATTATGCGACTGGAGGAACACCTGAAGTTGGTGGATTAGGCCTAAAAACAAACCTACCTGGACATTGTCCCCACATTGTAGGCCTTACCTTAAAGAGGGACATTCACACTGAAGCAAACTTGAAAAAAGAGAACATTCACACAAAGAGAAATTTACTTGGCCAGTAATTTCTGGTGTTCCTGTTACTATTACTGAAGGATACTGCATTTTAAGCAGGGGTTGACTGATTTATTTTTGCTACAGCCAAACTGCAAAGTCATAATCCTATATCTAGGATAGGTTCAGTATGAAATTGCATATGCAACATTATGACTTTAAAGCAGCAGAATAGAAAAACCCTAGTTCAAAATGCACAAATATTTTAGTTCAGTTGTTAAAGTAAAAGAAAAAGAAAGCAAAAACCAACATGGGAAATTTCCATAGATTGTCTCCACATAACGGATCAATCCTATACATGTCTACTCAGAATTCCACTGAATTAAATGGGACTTACTCCTGGGTAAATGAGTATACGATTGCAGCCTAAGGCTGCAATCCAATACATGTCTACTCAGAAGTAAGCTCCATTGGGTTCAATGGGACTTACTCCCAGGTAAGTGTGTATTGGACTGCAGCCTTAGTTATGCTCAGAGTAAACCCAGTGAATTAGTATGCCTAAGTCAGTCATGTCCATAGTTTTCAATGGGTCTACTCTGAGCAGGACTAACATTGCATGCAATCCCATTTATGCTTAAAAGGTTGCCTCCAGAAAGAAAGTCCCTCTTTAAGGATTCCAGCCACATTTCTTTGCAACCTGGTCTCTGCTGCAACATCATTATTAACACCAAACACTGATTTCTTTTCTCTGAAGCAAGCCACCGACTCATCTTCATTATTATTAAATTTATACAAGTGGGAAGAGCAAACAGAATGTTGCAGTGTGGAATGCTTTTGTTCAGGTTTCCGGTCTCTCCATTCCATTTAGGATTGCCAGGCTCAGGGCCTGAGAATGATTCTGTATCTTTAAGAGAAGAGAAAATTCAGCCAAGTGCAGGTTTTCTTGCAACACTGTAATGGGAAAAACCACAAGGTGAAATTCTCCCTTCCCTCTGCACAACTTTTAAAGATGCAGAAGACCTCTTTCAGAGGCTGGGCCTGGCAACCAAGAGATCTTCTGTATCTTTTTTAATGGTTTTTCCCATTAAGTATAACAACTTAGAATGCAACAGTTAAGAGACAGGAATATGATAGCTATTATTTCATTCAGGCAAGAGTGAGAAAAAAAAAGATTTTTAGCACTGACAAAGATGAAAATGGGGCAATGTCAATCACTTCTTTTAATAATAAGATAAAAGATGAGATCCATTTAGATTAGATCAAACTGCAGCCCATCAGCCACATCTGACAGCATACCTTGCCAGGATTTTGTTTTTTAATAAACCTTCTGGTGTTACTGCCTGCCTGGGACTGTTAAGATGGGTGGGTGAGCTGTCAAGCACTCAGAGGCTTGAATTCACAGCTGATCCTGTTATGGCTTAGATTTTTATTTTATTTTTAACAGAAGGATGTTGCTATTAAATATATTACAGAGAAAACTAGTTGTGCTTAAATCCCATTGAAATCAGCAGGACAAGTTAGCTGCAACAAATTTATTTATGTCCAGTTTGTTTCAGTGGGAGTTTAGGATGGCTAACTTTCTTTTGATCTTGGCCATTGTTTGCTCAGATCTTACTTTCCTGAGAGGACAGTCAATGAGGGAACAGGTAGGGATGGAAAGATCTGTCACTTCATTTTTCTCTGCTTCTAATTTTTCTAATCTGAAATTCAGTTATCCAGATTTCTCCAGTAATGGGTGATTTAAAAAAAAATCCTTATGAAAATTCTTCAGCATTTTAGTGTGAATTTCTTCTAATAAACAATTTTTTGTAGGCAGGCTTAACTAATGTACACATTTTTGCAAGCAATTTCTTGTCATATAAAGCATTTTTGTATGTTATTTTCACTAATATATTCATTTTTATGCACACTTTCCCCTAATATATGCATTTTTGTAAACATTGCTTGGCTGGAGAACTGCATCACAAAATTCGGATATATGAAGGAATTTTGAAGGATTGCTGTGTTTTGGTTTTCATATTGCTTTGGAAAGTGTGAATTTTATAAATTCAGCTTTAAATGTGAACTGAATCAAATTTCTCCCCCATCCCTAGCAAGAGGCTCATGTGTGCTTTACCATGCACAGAATGTGACTTCAAAAATGAGCTCCACCACATTAATCTGTGTGTGGGATCTCCCTGTCTCACTGTTTAGTCCCCGAAAGTGGGGACTGACTGATGGCTGCAGGTGATCCTGCATACAGTTAATGAGTCATGGCTCAGGTTCATAAAAGGGCCTGAACAGGCTGACCTGAGATGAACCTCTGGTCAAACAGGAAAACCAGCAAAGTCAGCAAAGAATAGGGTTGCCAGGTTGTTGGCCTGAGACTGATCCTGTATCTTTAGGAGAAGAGAAAATCAGCCAAGTGCAGGTGTTCTTGCAACTCTGTAATGGGAAAAACCACAAGGTAGAATTCTCTCTTTCCCCTGCCCAACTATTAAAGATACAGAAGACCTGTCGGTTGCCAGGCCCAGCCTCTGAGAGGTCTTCTGTATCTTTAAAAATTGTGGAGGGGGGAGGGAGAATTCCACCTTGTGGTTTTCCCCATTACAGAGTTGCAGGAACACCTGCACTTGGCTGACCTTCTCTTCTCCTAAAGATACAGGATCAGTCTCAGGCCATGGACCTGGCAACCCTAGCAAAGAAGCATTTTTACAGCAATAGCCCTGATTGGGTCATGTAGTACAGATGTTTGTACTTTTTGCGCAGACACCAGGGGGTGGGGCTACTTAATATGTCCCCACCTTCAGCTCCCATGTAAAGCAACATGGAAGCTACAACACCTGAACAGAGCATGATCCCTTTGAAGCCTTTTGGGTAAGGCTTGCTTGCTGTTCCAACAGTCAACAGGTAGGAATAGGGAAACATTATTTTCAGTTTGCATTTAAAGGCAAACTTACCAAATTCACACTTTTTGAAACAATAGACAAACCAAAATATATCAGTTCTTCAACATCTGTGCTCCTCTGAGTTTTGCAATGCAATTCTCCAGTCAAGTTATGTGTACATATTAGGGTAAAGTGTGAATAAAAATGCCTATGTTCGTGAAAATAACATACAAAATACATTATATTAGGGGAAGTTGCTTGCAAATATGTGCATATTAGTCAATACTGCATACAAAAATATGTTTATAAGGAGAAATTTGCACTAAAAAGTTGACAAATTTTCATGAGTTTTTTTTTAATTGCAAATTGCTGCAAAAATGTACAGAACTGAATTTAAGAGTGGAAAAATGAGAAACTTGGGCTTTTCCATCCCTATCTCCCTTGTCTTGCCCCACCCATGGCAAAGCAGGGGCAAGATCTGAAAAAATGTACAACAGGTCAGTCCACACATTATGTTTTGCATGAGGTAAGCAAGGGGGGGGCATACTGTATGTACAACAAAAGAGTCACTCTCATTATGCTGATCACAGTGTGAAGAAGGTACCATCTGCACGGAATTGCTGCTGGAAAGAACCAAACAGAGATGGTATCAGGGACCACAATATTGACTAAGAGATCATGAACCAACCCGTGTTAAGCATTTCTACGTCTCCTTGGCCTCAACAGAAAGTTTTAAAAACTGGAATCATATAACATTGATTCTGAGTTGGTTATACTCGCTGCCAATATGTTAGTGGGTTCAGTTCAAGATGTTAACATGTAAACCCTAAATGAGTTGAGGCTGAAGCAATACTTGAAGGGGCATCTCTCCTGGTAGCTGCCAGCCAAGGCTTTAAGAACTGCTGCGGGCAGTGTGTGATCATCTCAATGATAGGAAAAGCATACTTTGCAGTGAAATGGGGCAGGGCTTTCTTGGTAATGGCACCCTACCCATGGAATACCCAGTCCCAGGAGGTTCAATTGTCATTACTCTCATTATGAAGTTTCTGAAAGAATCGTAAAACTTTAGTCAGGCCTTTGGGAGAGCCTGATCCTGTTGTTAGGTCAGATGTACTGATGGTGTTTTTGTTTGCATTGAAGTGTCAGTTGGATTAATGTTTAAAGTATTGATCAAAGCTTTAAACAGTTTTACTGAATTTTTTTAAACTCTATTTTTGTACACTGCCTGCGATTCTAACTAACGGACAGCAGTTACCAAATTGAATAAACCAACCAACCTAGCATGTGCTTAATTCTCTCCAATGGAATCAAGAGACTGACAGTGCAATTTTATGCCTGTCTACTCAGAAGTAAGTCCCAAATGAATCCAACAGAACTTATTCCCAGGTAAGTGCAGTCTTTGAAAGTGCTTAACTTTGTGCCACAGTAATTCTATTTATATTTTTAAAGGACCACTTGCATTTAATATTCACCCCTCTCCCCGCTCCCCAGTACAAATAAATGCATTCTTGCTTTACTTAGCAGTGGCTCTGTATTGCACAGATTTGCAGATAGTGGTGTTTGGCATTATCGACAGAGCCGTGCTATTATGGATATGTTTACACGACATGCCATTATTAGCTTGAAAGCAGAGAAATTGACATGGCTTCCCCTAAAGAAATCATTTGAATTGTACTTTGAGGGTTCTAAAGATCCCACACCTCACCCTTACAAAACTACAGTTTCCCTTGGAAAGAGGAAATGACAGTTAAACCAGTTTTAATCTGTAGTGTAGATGGCCTATATGAAACCATTTAGAGAGCAATTCTTCTCACTTGCATATTGACCAATGGGTTGGCCTTAATGAAAGTGAAGGATGAAGAAATAAAACCTGCTCACAGCACAGGAATGCACTACTACTCAATTGGTTCATGATAATTATTGATTGGCTCTAAGGCCTCTCTCTTTCTCTCCCTTCTACACAGATTAGTTTTCTAGAACTGGCCTTCGCCCCATGCCTGTAGAATAGAATGCAACCTCTTAATGAGCCACTCCCAGGTCTGCAAGACATGCACACCTATCTTGTCTGAATAAGTAACACATGGGAATGGCTTTCCATCAGATTTAGAAACTGGCTGAAGGCCAGCTGACAACATATCTGTCAATTCAGAAATGGAAATGACTTGTTGGCTTTTCAAATATAATGTCCAAAACAGTGGCTCCAGAGTAGGGAGACTTAAATGGAGAAAATCAGGAGCCAGAAAGAGGAAGTGGTGGATCATACCGATCATTTGCAAAATGGCCCATGTTAATTATGGGTGAGGCAAACAGAACGCGAGAGCTCATAGACTGCAAGGACCTGAATGGGTGCACAGTGTACTGCATGTTCCTTGTGGGGTTCATTTCAGTGAAAGCCCGGTCAACCAACTTCAGGCTGGAAGAAGACACAGGTTTTGCCCTCACTGAAAAAGTGCCTCTCCACAATGTAGCGCTTCTGCTTTTCTCTATAAGAGTGACTGGCAGCTGTTCACGTATTGTAGGATTAAGCAAAAAGGTGAACTTGTGAACGAGCTCCCAGACATTTGTCCTGCTAGACCACAGTTAATTTGAGCCTTCCACGCAGACTTGACAATTGCAGCTCATTTCCTTTGTTCCATAGAAATAAATGGAAGGCACTCTAACCTGTATTCTGATTTTGGGGCATTCTGGAGCAGCATTTTCTAAACTTTTTGATAGGTTGGGAACATCTTATTTCTGATTTAATAATGCAGACACGCTGCATCCATAGACTCCAAGAGTTTACTTTTAGCATGTGTGTGAGTATGAATTACCAGACCTCAGAGTAGACCACTTCTCTTGCATTTCAGTGTGAGGCAGTTCTCTGGGCATGCCTTCAAACAAACCCAGAATAATGACTCATGCAGAGAAGCAACAAGCAGACTCCTCTGGGGGTTGGGGAAGATCCTGTTGTGAGGTCAAGTCTATGGTGCTGCCCCTCCGCATCAGCCACTCTTGCCTCTGAAAGGTGTCTATAGCTCAACCTTGATACTGAGCCATATGTCTTTGGGTCATTGGCTAACCTCACCCACACATTTCATAATTTTCTTTGGCATCAAAATGTTCCAGCTCCAGACAAGTGCCATTATCTTTAGGCTACCTCATGGAGGTGCTCAGTAGAAGGTACATGACTAGGTGTTCTATTTAGGATACATTCCCAGAGGAGGCAGGCAACCATCTAAAGTGACTTCTCTCAGCAGAGACAGGCAGTCCTGTATGCACTCGTGTCCAGCTGCTCACTGGAGAAGCAGCAAAGTTGTGCATAGAAGCACAGCACATCCATTTTGTGTAATCCTTTCCTTCTCCCCGGCAGGGCTGGAGTCAGTGCCATCCCTACAGATTGTTATTAATAATAATGAGAAATTGTGCAAGTGGGGAAATAAAGGAATGCATGGATAACAGCCAGCAAACGACATGCCTAATCTGACACTTGTATATGAAAAAAAGGGAACAATTACAGAGAAATGCAAGTGAATTCATTTGAAACTTTGCATTCAATTCCTGCTTTTTTGCAAAAGGGGTTCCATGAAGTTGGGGGGTGTGAGGGTGAGAAAAAGAACAGAAATTAATACAGAATGAACAGTTATGCTTGCAATTAAATGGCATCAATATACAGGATTTGGGACAAATAAAACAAACAGTTCAGAATGCAAACTGGGTGTAAATAATAAATGGAAAAAATGACAGAATAATTCCAGGAGGTGTTCTACAGGTGCATATTTTTAACCTATTTTGTATTTTATGTGAAGAATTTATGTCTTGGTTTTACTGCACATTGCTTAGATACATCAGGTTGAAGTGGTACAATAAATAAATGATGTTCATGCTCTGGTCTCTGTCATCACTCAACACTTCATGACTCTCATCTGAAGGTGAGAATGCTTTCCCATGGTGTGTGAGTTGCCACTGGGCAATAGGAAAAAAGATCTAGCTGTGGTGATTAATCTGAATGGCTTATTCACCCAAATTATCTCTTGATGCTACTCAACATTTGATAACCATGCATCAATCAGCCCAAAGACTAAAAATAATGGGAAGATTTTTTTTTAAAAAAAGGATGATATTGGATCTTTTTAAGGTGCAATCTATCATAACAGTCATACACTCTTTTGAGAAAGTGATAGAAATACACTTAGTTGCCAGGTGTATTTAAAAGACCATCTATTAATCCTCTTAGCATCAACATGGCAACAGAATGGGTGGTTGATTTTATTGCACTTCAGAATCTACCAAAGCGTCCAGTGGAAGTGAGATCAAGGTGTAGGTGGCAAAGTGAATCTTCAGAGGTTCTATTTCAGGGCAACAGCAACTAGCCAATGGTGGTAGTATTTTAGTATCTCCATCAGCTATTAAAAACAGGGCCGGCAGCAGGCATGCCGGGGCCCTTGGGCACCAGCCTGCCTGGGCCCCGGCACACGCCCACCCATCCCACCTACCTCCCCCTGAAGGGCCCCTCCTTAGGGTGGGTGGGTAGCGGCAGCTTCCACGATTCACAGCGCGGATCACAGGAGGGATTTCTGAGGCACCTTCCCACTGCTGTGCAGGCCTGCTATGGCCACCTGCAACATGCTCTGCCTACCTCTCGAAGTAAATGCTGGTCGCCAGGGTGGCACCAGGTATGCAGGGGCCCATTGTACTGCAGGCGCAAGTCTGCCATCAACCAAGATGGCAGTGAGGTTTCCCTAAGGGCCTGATGCCTCCACCGCAACCTCAGCCACCATCTTAGCCGGAGCATGTTGCAGGTGGCTATTTTGGGCCTGCGCGGCAGTGGGGGGGAATGCCTCAGAACTCCCTCCTGTGATCTGCGGCACAGATTGCAGAAGCTACTGCAACCCACCCACCCTAAGGAGGGGCCCTTCAAGGGCCCCTGGCCAGGGCCCAACCTGGCCGCCCTCTGGTGCCGGCCCTGACTGAAAAAATACAACACTAATCAAGCAATCTCGGCAAAAACAAATGAGGCAAGTGAGATGAAACAGAGCTGAGGGAAGCTCAAAGTTTTCAGCTTATTCTAAAAAAAGAACTTAGTGCAGAAACATACACCCGAGGCAGTTCTATGGCCAGGGATTCTCCTTTGGAATATTGGGAAACAGAGTCAAAACACAGGATTCCACAGAACTCTTTAGGTGCTGTCAAACCCCACTGATGTCGAGGATTAACTTCTAGGAAATGTAAGCTGTTGCATACATCCACAGCCTCCTAATAATAATAATAAAAGTTAAAAATAAAATGATGAGAGCCAATGTGGGATAGTGGTTAGAGTGTTGGACTACAATCTGGGAGACCAGGGTTTGAATCCCCACACAGCCATGAAGCTCACTGGGTGACTTTGGGCCAGTCACTGCCTCTCAGCCTCAGAGGAAGGCAATGGTAAACCCCCTCTGAATACTGCTTACCATGAAAAACCTATTCATAGGGTCGCCATAAGTCGGAATCGACTTGAAGGCAGTCCATTTTTATTTTCAATAATAAAATGAAGTGCTTGGGCTGCAGCTCAGTGTTAGAGCATCTACTTTGCATGCAGAATGTCCCAGGTTCAGTCCCCAGCCATGTCCAGGTAGGGCTGGGAACGTACCCAGTCTGGAATCATGGAGAGCCCCTGCCAGTCAGTGTAGACAATACTGAGCTGGAAGGACCAATGCTCTGACTCAGTATAAGGCAGCTTTCTGTGTTCCTATATCTTGATAAAAGGGCATCTTGATAAAAGCACAACACGGCTGCCATGGACAGCAAAAAAAGAGGTTGCAGTACTATGTACTGGTGAGAATGGCTGTTTTGCCTAGAGATATGCTTGTTTCAAACACACTTCAGTACCCTTGCAGTGGAGACCCCATATGCACGCCCCCTCAAAAGGAAGATGCTGATGAAGTTTTTGAAGTTTCTTTGACGTTCATCTTATTTATGTTGCAAGTACTATAGATCATCAGGACAGTTGGAGTTATCCTTGGACACTGAGGGTAAATTATCGTGTTTAGATTAATGCTCGGCAGGGGATAGTCCGTGTGTGCTCCCTTTGCTGGGCTCCCAGTGATGACATGATCAGTGCCAGTGGGACATGATGGCCGATCACATCATAACCAATATTAGATGATTGAGAAGATCAAGCGGGATCAATTATATTCTGTGTGATCTAATCTGTTTAAAAAAACAGGATTCCAATAGTTCTTGAGTTTGTAAGAAAGATAAACTCACAATATTCACATTCTGTATCTCCTTAGCTAACATGACACTTACCTCTGAAGAAACCAACCACCTCACTCTCCTTGGCATGGCATGTACCTTGCTATTTTGGGATTTTATTTATTTTATTATTTATTAAATTTATATCCCACCCTTCCTCCTAGAAGGAACCCAGGGCTTTTCAATTCTGTTGCAATATTACAGTGCAGTTCTATAATGCCTCCTCGGAAGGAAGCCCCACTGTGTTCAATGGAACTTACTCCCAGGTAAGTCTGCATAGAATTACAGCCATAATATTATAAAGGACATCAATAAACTTTTACATATTTTCCACTCAAATCACTACTTACAATCCGAGGTTTGAAGGGTGGCTTGATTTTCCTTTGTTCTAGAAGAACCCAGTCAATTTCCTTAAAGAACGGATGTTGTTTAATAGCGTCTTCGCCATTCTGAGATGCCACACAGCCAAGCCGCTTATTTGGATTTTTTGTCATGAACTAGAGGAAAAACAAAAGGTACCAAACATTAGTTGTATGACAGAAAACTGTACCAACAGGGTGGTAAGAAGCAACAAGCCAAGGCTCTGAGAAAGCAGGGAAAGGCCATGAAAATATTCAGTTTGAGTTGACCTTCCTGCTGCCTCAATATGAACTGCAAGCAACATCATGCTCTTACTTCCTGTTGGTATCTGCTAGTGCTAACCAACTGAGGGTGCATATTCCAAGCTAGCTGGACACCTCTTTCAGTTCATCATACTGAACTGGACCTTTTCAGACATTACCTGGCAATGCAGCACAGCCAATCCCAGCCACCCGATTAGTGTATCTGTGTGGCTGAGAATATGCTGCTTCAGCATATCACTAAAAATAGTATCTGGCAATTCTGTCTGGCAAAGGCTTCTGAGAAACTTGCTACGGGATTGTGCTGTAGCTCTGTGGTAGTTCTGTGGTAGATCTTTGCATGCAGAAGGTTTCAGGGCTGAACTCCAGGATCTCCACATCTGAAACCTCAGACAGCCTCTGCTAAGCCATCGTGGATGACACTGAGCTAGATGGACCAATGGCCTGATTTGACATAAAGCAGTTTCCTAATGTTCCTAAGATGACAGATGAGGACCTTGCAATCTGCCTGGGAAGCTCAGCTCCTTAATCAGAGGGCTAAGGGTAAGACTCATCATCATAATCATCAACAACAACAATCAGCTCTCTCTCTCTCTCTCTTTCCATGCATTGGTATATAAACAAATGAGGATGTCAAACCATCTAAGCTACCCTCTGCCTATTCTAATTGACGGCAGCTTTCAAAGGCCTCAAGTGGAGATCTTTCTCAGTTCTGTTGAAATAGGTCTTTTAACTCAGGGATGGGGAACCTGAGTCCCTACAGATGTTGCTGGACTACAACTCCCATCATTCCTGACTATTGGCCATACTGACTGAGGCTGACAGGAACTGGAATCCAACAGCATCTGGAGGGCCACAGGTTCCCCACTCCTGGTTCGACCGGAGATGCTGGAGTTTGAAGCTGGTGTGCAACAGATATACGCTACCCAGGGCCGGTACCAGAGGGCGGCCAGGTTGGGCCCTGGCCAAGGGCCCCTATGACCCAGAGGGGCCCCTGAAGGGACCCTCCTTAGGATGGGAGGGTGGCACACCCATTCCGTGATCTGCAGCAACATATGGTACTGCAACCTGACCCTGATGCGGATTACAGAGAGGGAGCGCCGAGGCACCCCCCCAATATAGACCGTGCAGACTTCAGTAAGCCTACCCATATGCCCCACCCACCTCTCCCATCAGTGTGAATGCCATGCATGCTGTGCAGGGGCTTCCCTAAGGGTCTGATTCCCCCACTGCCATTTTGGTTGATGGTAAGCATGTACGCTATGCACGCACATCATTCACATGACACGAGGGATAGGTGGGATGTGTGGGTGGGCTTATTAGCCCCAAAGAGCTGTATTGGTGTGTGTGTGTTAGGCTACAGCACCATGGGCCCAGGGCAGGCTGGTGCCCAATGGCCCAATCATGCCTGGCTTGACTCTACCACTAACATATGGCTCTACCTTCCTCACATTATTCTCATTTTCAAGGGAAGCAAGCGTAAGCCTTGACAACAACAAAAAGGTTTTGAATTCCCAGAAGTCACAAGATATTTAAACGTTCTTAAAAATAACTTCAGTGCCGTGTACTGTGTACCTCTGAAACAAATGGGACCTCTGCCAACAGAACACTATGAAGATTTCAGTTTGGGTTTTGCGGAATTAAATTCCACAATCTCATAGCTTTTAATTTCATAGCATCTGGAGTTGATGAGATTATAGAACATTTCTGGAAAATAGAAATAGGCTGCAAAGAGAATAGGTTGAACAGAAAAGCAAGGACCATTCTGCAAAAAGTACTAAAACAAATGCTTTTCAACAGCTTAATAAGACTCTGATTTACAGTGCCTGACGAACAAAACGCATGTCGAACAGTACAATGCAAGGAAACAAAGAGTTCCAAAGCTAATCCCTTGTTAATATTCGCCAGTCAAGCACATAGACGCCCCTCCATTTCCTCTGTTTTTCCTGCTCTTCTGTTAGCCGCATGCCACGAAAGTACAAGACGAAGAATACAAGCTTCAAACACTGAACTAAGCCTAAAAATCACCTAGCAGATTTTTTTTTTTTTTAGCTAAATGCAACAGGCCAGGATCCTTCATATGTGTCACACAAGATGTAACTCTACAGACTTACACATTAATTCTGAAACCATATTGCTGGATGGTAACCTCTTTCCCCTGAAAATCAGTGGGACTTAGGGCTACTTCAAATGGTTCAGCCCAGGTTGAGGCCATCCAAGGTTCCTCTAAGCGCCAATGATCTATGCATGAAGCATAATGTTTGCCAGGTGGTCCAGCCCAACCGCATGGAGGTCTTCATGCCAGAGCTTGGATGGATGACATTCTCTTTCGAGCACTCCACGTGGGGAGCAGCCACATTTCACTGGCCTTTTCTTTGAAGCCATTGGGTTTCGATTCAGGGTAGAAGTGGACACATTGTGCAGGAAGTTCTGTGTTCCTTGTCACGACTCACAACTTAAAAAACCCAACAAAGATTAACCACTTTGAGGCCTAAGGTACAGGATCCAAGCCATGGACAGCAGCAGGTTGTTAGTATCCCAGGATCAGGTGCCCAAGTACCTGAAGCAGAGGTGACAAGATAGGAGAAAAGTGCAGTGGAACAGCTTAGTTGGATGCTAAGATAGAAGGAAAACAGGCAAACTTGGCGCAGGAATGGATGGCCTGGGCTCACTTTCTTCCTAGAAGCAAGAGGATGCTAGTAGTATTTACTTCCCAGCTTGAAATGCCTGCCCTTTTCTGATGAGCAGCCACAGTGATACAAAGGAAATAGGGATGCGGTGCCTGACTTGCAGGTACGAGCCTCGTGGTACGTGGCACCAAGAATGAATGATGGCCCTAGATAAGCTGTTTGGTGGAAAACAGTCGTTTAGCAGTCTTGAAATTCCCAGGTCTGCGGGTTCTTAGATAAACTTTACAGCTGGGATGGGGAGCATTTGGCCCTCCAGATGTTGCTGAACTACAACTCCCATTAGTCCCAGCAAACATGGCCAATGGCCAGGGATGATGGGAATTGTAGTCCAGCACATTGGAGGGCCAAAGGTTCTCCACACCTGTTTACGAAAAGACCTTGATGCTGCTGTACATGCATCGTGGAGCCAGGGTTGTCAGGGTTTTCTGGTAATCACACCATTCAGCATGGAGGCAGGAACAGAGGGAACAGCCAGCAGTTTGCTCCCTTCCAGAACAGGGAATCACTGATTTATTTATTTTTATCTGGATCAAAAGGACCTTCCCTCCAGAAACCTGGGAACCATAGTTTTGTGAATCAGCCCAGGATTTTAAAGAGAGCATTCTTAGTAGTTTCACAGAAACTTCAATTCATAGGCTCTCTTGGAGGGGGGGGGGGCGAGGCAAGACACTTTTCATACTGATTTACTTTAGTGTTGACAAGTGGAACCTGAAACTAAATGATGCAGTGTGGAATTCAGGGTTCAGCCATGTCCTCTTCCTGGATACTTCTTCCATTCTCCCCCTCCCAACAGTTTTATTTTATTTTTAAATTTATATCCTGCCCTTTCTCGCAGAAGGAGCCCAATAAGTTAGCATTCCAAGCCCCCTGAGCATGCTCAATCCTCTCTGCGCTGTTTGAGGAGGGCAGGGGAGGATTGCAAATATATATATTTTATTTCTGCAAACCTTTAGGTTCCCTCTAGCTCACTGATACCTCTCTCCTGTGCATGGTGCTGAGAACTGAGATTGGTATTAGCATATATGATTTATGATACAATTATTTATATTTATGGATTTAAATGACATTTCAAAAAATCTGATTTAAAGTTTAATTTAGTTATCTAATTTAATTTAAAATTTTAATTGATATTATACATCTTTTATGACAAATAGACTTGCTTGTGATATGTTTAGGGACATAAAATAGTAGTAGACATCAAACAGACCCCCAGCAGAAACCACAGAGATGCAACAGCTGGAACATCTTGCCATCTACAACTGCTCTACATTTGCTGTTGCCTTCCCTGTTAAGAGAGGAGAGCCATCAGCATATCCCTGGAGGAAGGTGCACTCCCCCACTGATTTGCAGCCGCTGGCTTCGAGGCCAAGACTCCTAGGTGGGGAGGGGTGGAAAATTCCCAGAATAACACACCTGAACATGGGCTGGGGGTATGTGTGTGTTTATGTTTTATTTTTATATCTGCTGGAGGGTGGGTGAGGATTTTTATTTTTTTTTTGCTTTGGTAGCTAGGATTAATATGCTGCCAAAGCTTTCTGTGGCTGTATGGGAGTGGATATTGTTTTATTTTATTTTTGTTTTATTTTATGTATGATATATTATTTTGGCTTTTAATTATGTTGGAAGTCACTTGGAGACCTTCAGGTAGCAAGCGACTAATCAATCAATCAAATAAATAATAGTAATAATAGTATTTGGAAAGGAGAATCTTTATCTCTCTTAGGCAGTAGGGCTGGGAATGCCTTTTGGTTAAGAAACTGACCACAGTGTTAATGACATTTGAACATGAATCCCTTGTGGGACTGTTTCATGTCAAATAAAGGCATTATGGGTGCCTCCGGACTGTCATTATTTTGCAGGAAGGATTCAAGTGCATATCAAAAATTTAGGTTTGCTCAGCTATACTGAAATTAACCACTCTATTGCCCTAGTGCAACAAATCCATTTTTACTTTTTATAGTTTGGAAAGTGAATAGGAAATGCATTGAAAAGTGTGGGATGAACAAATGGTTAATGGGAAGATGTGTAAACATCCCATGCAAGCAAAGCAGGATGAATGCAGGATGAATACTCACAGAGGAGGCTGGTTCATTAGGGTGAATGGGGCGCTGCCCCACCAACCTCAGTCTGCCCTCAGCCAGCCCCTACCTGCCTGCCTTCTTACTTGCCACCAGTCTAGCCAGTGGTACCGCCTGCCAGCTTCCTCCTCCTTAGTTTCAGTGCTGTCCCTTTTAGAACTCAGCAAGAAGGAGGACCAGGGGAGCGGGGACATCTAGAATTAGTTGGCTGGCTCTGCCTATCATTGGCTGTGACTCCGCCTACTGTGGGCTCCCTGACTTCTGCCCTACCAGCCCCAATGGGCAGCAGCCACCACTGAATACTCATTGTCACATAACCGCTCTGCAGACAGACCAGAATGCTCAATTAAGCCCTGATACAGTCTAAACACTGTGTAAACTGTGTGGAAGCGAATCAGGGATGAATGTTGAATAAGGTCATCTGGAGGAGCCCTAAAAGGGATTAAACACACCTATTTTGCCACAGTTTTGGGGATGGCGAATTTCAAATGCGAAACCTAAATGAAGTTTGCACTGAGCAGGCTTACTTGGGAGTAAGTGCCACTGAAATCCAAAAGCCTTAGTTCTAAGTCAATGAGGCTAGGATCCAGCTGCCTGTGTGTTCAAGTATGTTTTGGAACAAGGCCTGCCGTAAACATGCAGGCTGTGTTTCTTTAATTACATAATCCTTTCCGTACTATAGCAGCCATGTGTAGTGTGCAGTGTCAGCCTGATAAGGCGCTTCAGTTTGCTTGTGTTTTTCTTCTTCCTGAAACATGATTCTCAAGTGCATGCATTTATACAGCATACAGCCGCAAAGAACACAAACATTTTGTCCCTTTCCCACAAGAAATGTAATTCATCCCAGACCCCCTTATACTGACAGTAGCACTCTGAACTACGGTTGAACTCCCTGTGGTGGCTGTTCTTAAACTGCTGTAGAAAGAGGGTGGGGAATCAAATTTAAGAAAGAAGAGAGAGAGAAAGAGAGTCTTACAGCTTTCAGAATGCTAACAGCTTCTTTGCTAAGCCACACTGGATACAGCACATCATCGTGCAGGATGGATTCAAAGAGGTCGTCTTCATTGTCGGCTTCAAAGGGGGGCTGCCCAGCCATCATTTCATACATGAGGACCCCCAGTGCCCACCAGTCTACTGAGGGACCATATTCCAATTCCTGCAGAATCTATTAGGGAAACCAGGAAAGGAAGAAATGTATTAAGGTTTCAAATCAGTCTGTAAGAAGTATGTTGCCTCTTAAAACAACTGTGAATTCTTCTAAGACCCATTAGAAACATGGCATATAGCAGCCTTTCCCAACTTTTGGGCCCCCAGATATTGCTGGACTACAGTTCCCATGATTCCTGACCAATGGCCACGCTGGCTGGGGTTGATGGGAATTGTAGTCCAGCAACATCTGGGGACCCAAAGGCTGGCATATACCATATATTATCCTTTATGACTATGAAAATCATACCCTACCTGTCCAATATATTACCATATGTGTAAAAAGTGGAGGTTTGATCTTCAATGATAGCAGGAAAAAATAGCTTCATCAGGGGCATTGCAAAGTACTTAAAAGGTGTGAGACACGGGCCCATGACAAAATCTCCATAAAATTTGCATGTGCTAATTTATACATATGTATGCCTCTGCCCAAATTAAGTTGGCAGGTGGCTGGGTCTCACCAGCAATGGCACTTGGCTTACAGAGCAGCTGGGTGCACTGCAAAGCTTAAAATCCCCCAAAAGGTTTAACAAAATGGAGAGAAAAGGACAGGAGATTTGGGCCCTGGCATACAAAATCCATTGTGGGATTTGAGTTTGATTTGCTCTTTTATATATATTACTGGTGCATTTCAGGTTGTTTTTACTCTTGTTTTTAATGCTTGTTCTTGTAAATTGTTTTGAATTCATCTTCCTGAAAAAAATGACAACAATAATCTCATTTTCCACATAACACCCCCCTGCCCCCCCAAAAGAAGCAGTAAGATGAAGTTATATTCCACAACACTTGCTAAGGAAAAGAGTTAACAATTGGAATTGCAGCTTACAACAATTCTGATCCCAGTGTGATAGAAAACGCAATTTGTTTCATTTTAAATGACATATTATTATCAATGATAATAATGATGATAATAATAATAACAATAATGATGATAATAATTAGATTCATTAGCCCCTTGATACCTAAAGGTCTCCAAGTGAATTGCAACAACGTTCTTTTGAGTTGCTTACCCAATGCAGCAGAACTGACCAAATCTCCATGCGATCATTCTCTGGCTTCCTGCATAAGCCAGAAGCAGTGGAAACTGGTGGCTCCGATGTCAGTGGGGCAGTGAATCCGCTCCAGGTTTTAGTCTGAACTTTCAAGGAGCTGAAACACTGACATCGGAGCCACCAGTCTCCGCTGGCCAGAAGGATACATGTACCCGGGACTGCAGTGATTCCTATAATCCCAGCAGCTCTGATATGTGCCACAGAGATCGTTGGAACGGCTGCAAGCCCACGTGGCTAAAGACAAGTGTAACCCCAGCTTTCAATGAAACTGTTGTCCCACAGTTACCAATGTGCACAGGCTTCAAAATGACTGCACGGAAGGGACTTGGTGACAGAGCCACGTGTGTGAACGTATCCTTTTGTATGTAAGCTTGCATTACAGAAAAGATTTCTCCATACATTTAGGCACAAATTGTGATACCTCTGGAGCTATGTAGTCTGGCGTTCCACAAAAGGTAGTGGTCGTTACTCCATTCAAGATTCCTTCCTTGCACATTCCAAAGTCAGCCAATTTGCAGTGACCTTCTGCATCCAGAAGAATATTGTCCAGTTTCAGGTCCCTTGAATAATAAAGAAGAAGGAGGATCATCCCACTTTACCAAAAACCAAATTTGTTTCATTCTTTAGGAACAGCATTGGGTTGTATTCATCGAAGTTCTACTAGGAACAGACCCACTGAAATTAATAAGCCTAAGTTAGTCATGTCTATTAACTTCAATGGGTCTACTCTGAGCAGGACTAGCATTGAATAACACCTAAGGGTCACATTCCTTTCTGAGCAACCTTTCTGGGGGCCCATTTACAGTGGTGGGTGGAGCCAGAGGCAAAAATGGGTGGAGCAATGGATGCAAATATTACCTCTGTACAGCAGCCTGGTTTCTATACACATTCATGCATCCCTCTCTATCCTCCATCCAAGGAAGCAAGAGGTATTATCAGAGTTCAAGGACACATTCCAGCCAGGCAAAACACTCCAGAGATGTGTCAAGCAAGACCAATGAGGGGTGTACTTTAGGGAGATAGGGTGTGGTTGGGGAGGGGTATGGGCTGCGGAGAGTCTCAAGGGCCAGTTAGGGAGACCTGGAGGGCAATTGCCACCTGGGCATAAGGTTCCCCACCTGTGCTTTAGATAATGGAAGCATTTAAGTGTATCATCAATAAGTAATTCATAAATGTTCACTACACACTGCATGTATGTAATATACATGCTCTTACACGGTATGTGAGTGAGCCCATTTAGACATTTTATTAAGATCCTGAGAAACTTTCTTTAATTATCTGACATTTTGTAGTGGGCTCTACTTGTTCCCTTCAACAAAATTCCACTATACAAAGTGAAAAGCCAACTTTTTTCATCCAGATTTCTGAGTTGCTCAGGGATACTGGTTCCCAATTGGAAAGGGTGTGAGACAGGGGTGTATTTTATCACCCTACTTGTTTAATCTATACGCAGAACATATCATATGGAAAGCGGGATTGGACCAAGATGAAGAAGTTGTGAAAATTGGAGGAAGAAATATCAGTAATTTAAGATATGTAGACAATACCATACTACTAGCAGACACCAGTAATGATTTGAAATGAATGCTGATGAAAGTTAAAGAGGAAAGCACAAAAGCAGGACTACAGCTGAACGTCAAGAAGACTAAAGTAATGACAACAGAAGATTTAAGTAACTTTAACGTTGACAATGAGGACACTGGACTTGTCAAGGATTACCAATACCTTGGCACAGTCCTTAACCAAAATAAAGACAATAGTCAGGAAATCAGAAGAAGGCCAGCACTGGGGAGGGCAGCTATGAGAGAACTAGAAAAGGTCCTCAAATGCAAAGATATATCACTGAACACTAAAGTCAGGATCATTCAGACCATGGTATTCCTGATCTCTGTGTATGGATGTGAAAGTTGGATAGTGAAAAAAGCGGATAAGAGAAATATCAACTCATTTGAAATGTTGTGTTGGAATAGAGCTTTGCGCATACCTCGGACTGCAAAAAAGACAAATAATTGAGTGTTAGAACAAATCAAAGCAGAACTATCACTAGAAGCTAAAATGATGAAACTGGTGTTTCTTTGGACATATAATGAGAAGACTTGATTCACTAGAAAAGACAATAATGCTGGGAAAAACAAGGGAGTAGAAAAAGAGGAAGGCCAAACAAGAGATGGATTGATTCCATAAAGGAAGCCATAGACCTGAACTTACAAGATCTGAATAGGGTGGTTCATGACAGATGCTGTTGGAGGTCGCTGATTCATAGGGTCGCCATAAGTCGTGATCGACTTGAAGGCACACAACAACAACAACAGAGATACTGATGTCCAACCAAATTGGATGCAGTGCTGTTTCAGATGTTACCTTTCCTTGCTGATGTTTACAGAGAAGCATGTCTTTGCAATGTCAAAGTGATGAGGTGCAAGCCTGATGAAGGCAATCTGGAGTTCTCCCAAAACAGATCTATACATTCACATTTGACCATCCTGACATTATGGAAACATATGTCTTCACAGCAGCATCTTTAAGGGACAAAATCCCTTCTTCCAAGGTAACACCCAAAGGAAAATGGTTCTTTGCCATTCCCTTTATAAACAAAATGTGGTTAACACACACATGTCAAAAACTGGGATCAGGGTAGATGATAAAATACACATTGGGTGATCTAATCTATCTCTCATAAGAACATAAGAAGAGCCCTACTAGATGTGGCCCAAGGTCCATCTATTCCAGCAGCCTGTTCTCACAGTGGCCAGCCAGATGCATATGGGAAGCCACAAGTGGAATGGGATTCTGCTAGTGCAAGGGGACTCCCCCTTCCTCTCCTCCCCCTTACAGGCTTCTGCATGCTCCCCAAATCTGATCCAGGGAGTTAGGGGATCATCTGCAGCACAGTAGGGGAGAGTGTGGAGGGGGTTGCAGGGGGATCAGAGGAAAAGGAAGGGCCGTTGCCTGAGTGGAAATCCACTTGCATGACACTGGATAGCCCCCATTAGTTTATTTATGTGTAACTAAAACTATTGGCTAAACAGTCCCAAAAATCAGGGAAAGTGCCACCGCCCGATGTGTTGATAACGGGCATTTTAACACAGCATTTTGTGGGCTGGGCAACTGACCGCAGTTTGATGGGTAAGATGGAGGAAACACAGGGCCAGCTCCAGGTTTGTGATGGTTCTCAGTGTAAGCCCACTCCCCCATGTCTGTGGGTCCCTCCTCCCCCAGTGAAATGTGCAATGGGCAACCCCAACTTCACTTTCTAGTGAGCTGCACACACTTGCCTGCCATCATCAAAGATGGTGGTGGGGGCGTCCCTAAGGGGTTGGCACTCCCACTGCCATCTTGGGTGATGACAGGCATGCATGCACAGTGCACTTGTGCATTGACACAATGACACAGGAGGTAGGTGGGGTGGGCAAGCCTATTTAAGTCCTTGCTGCCTGCATCAGGAGGGGGTGTTGGGAAGCATGATGATATGGGCCCGGGGCAGTCTGGTGCGCCAGGGCCCAGTCATGGCTGATGCCGGCCCTGGCCCTCTCTCACATCCACACTATGGCCCCACCCACACTATACATTTAAAGTAGTATCATACCACCTGAAACAGTCATGGCTTCCCCAAAGAATCCTGGTAACTGTAGTCTGATGAGGATGCTGAGTGCTGTTAGGAGACCCCTGAGCTACGATTCCCAGAGTAGTTTTACAGTCAATCTCTCTTCCCCAGGATCTCTGGGAATTGTATCTTCGTGAGGAGAATATGAGTCTCCTAAAAACTCTCGGCACCCTTAGCAAACCAGTCTGCTCAAGATTCTTGGGGGGAAGCCATGACTGTCTAAAGTAGTAACCACCCTGGGCTCCTGCTGGGAGGAAGGGTGGGATATAGATTAATTAACTGATTGATTGATTGATTGAATACATACATAAATAAATATAGAGTATGAAACTGTTTGAAATGCACAGTGCAGATGGGGCCTTTCTCTCACCTACACACATTGATACTGGCCTGGTTTGGATAACCTTCCCTGACTTTGTAAATTATGGTTTATGGAGCTTCGGGGTCAAAAATACCTCTTTTGTCCCTCCCCGCCTTCTCTGGTATGCTGGCTTCAGTGCTTCATTCCTGACTTGTATTAAGTGGGAGTTCCCCATTAACTCCGAGCTGGGGGATTTTGACTAGATGCCAGAACAACACCAGGACAATAAGCCAGGATCCAAACCTAAGCCAAAAACGAGGCACTGAAGCCAGCACATGAGGGGAGGGGTGAAGGAGGAGCCCTTGGCCATGACATTAATTCCCAACTTCATGAACCAATAGAATAAACTAACTGTGCTTGGGGTTTGTGTTGTGGGAGTGGAGCATGGAATGTTAAGATTAGTGGGAGGGGAAGCTGAGGGAAGCACAGAGTTACCGTTAGGTTGGGGGTGGGAATTTGGTCAGTTGACCATTGGAAGAACAGGGAAGAGGGTGCAGGGTGGAGGGAATTAACTGGGTAGGAATGGGTGTAGGAGAGTGGTGGGGAATCCTTTTGGCTTGCCAGATCTTTGTGTGCTATTTAACTAAATAACTGAGTTAGCCCAAGTATTAGCCTAGCAATACTTCCCCCCTCCTCCCCCCACATACTCTCCATGCCGACCCCAAATCTGTTCCAGAGGATTTGGGGGGAAATCAGGACAGATTTAAGGGGCATGCAAGGGCAAAAGAGGGGGAGAATGTTCCGTTGCACAAGGAGAAATTCTTGTGCTGACAGAATCAGAGATTTAGCACAACATTGAATACAACCTTTTATCTCCCTGACCCCAGCAGTCAA
This sequence comes from Rhineura floridana, assembly GCF_030035675.1. Classification (NCBI taxonomy): domain Eukaryota; kingdom Metazoa; phylum Chordata; class Lepidosauria; order Squamata; family Rhineuridae; genus Rhineura; species Rhineura floridana. Next base: position 183,881,535 of record NC_084483.1, on the reverse strand, counting down.
AATTTGACAGGGGGGAATACCCACCTGCCAATCATCTGACACCACATTGAATTCAGGCGATTGACAGATGGGTGGTCCTCCACTAGAGATGTGAAGGCCCAGAAAAAAAGGAAAGAAAAAAGAGGAAAAACAGTTTCCCCTCAGATTTTTTCCAGCGAAAAAGGCTTTAGGGGAAAAAACAGAAAAAAACCCTATGGCCCCCCAAATTTTTTCATCCGTCCCCCCAAACTTTCACATATCTATCTGCACATCTGTCAAAGTTGTCCCACTGAGGGCCAGAGGAAACACTACGCAAGACAAGACTGAACTCATCAGCTTAGATCCATTTCGAAGGATGGCTGTTTTTCAGCTGCATATTATTTCATAAAATGTGAATTGGGTAGGTTTAAATGTAAACTCAATCAAGTTTATCCCCCATCTCTAAGCAGAACTAGATCTGATGTGCTTACATTGAAGGAAGGAAGATTTCAGCTGAACATTAGGTGAGGTTTCTGAATGGTGAGAGCATTTCAACAATCAAATCAATGGGTAGAGCTAAAGGGGCGAATGGACTCTTCCTCACTGGAGGTCTTCAAGTAGAGGCTGGACACCCATCTATTGGAGATGCTCTAGATTTGGATTTCCTGGACTGAGCAAGGAGATGAACCAGATGGCCTACATGGTCCCCTCCAAATAAGTGATTCCATAGTCACATCCATACCATACATTTAAAGCACATGGCTTCCCCCTAAGCCCAAAGAATCTTGGGAAGTGTAGTTTACTGCTCACACTTCCCAGCACCCTTAACAAAGTACCATTTCTGTGATTCTTTCGGGGAAGCTGTGTGCTTTAAATGTGTTTTGATTGTATGGTTTAGATGTGACATCATATTTAGTGTCCTTTCCAGGACATAATTAGACCATCTACCTGTGTGAGTTTCTGCAAGACCTGCTCCCTGCATTTCTGGCTAATTTCCACCTGGCCTGGAGGGGTGGGGCCCTGTTCCTCTCCAGCTACAAAAGCAGCAACTGCTGAAGGGGCCAGAGACCATCTACCTGTGTGAGTTTCTGCAAGACCTGCTCCCTGCATTTCTGGCTGATTTCCACCTGGCCTGGAGGGGTGGGGCCCTGTTCCTCTCCAGCTACAAAAGCAGTGACTGCTGAAGGGGCCAGAGACCATCTACCTGTGTGAGTTTCTGCAAGACCTGCTCCCTGCATTTCTGGCTAATTTCCACCTGGCCTGGAGGGGTGGGGCCCTGTTCCTCTCCAGCTACAAAAGCGGCAACTGCTGAAGGGGCCAGAGACCATCTACCTGTGTGAGTTTCTGCAAGACCTGCTCCCTGCATTTCTGGCTAATTTCCACCTGGCCTGGAAAGGTGGGGCCCTGTCTCTCTCCAGCTACAAAAGCAGCAACTGCTGAAGGGACCAGAGACCATGTGTGTGTGTATGTGCGCGTGAACCTGCTGCTCGGGATGTCTATAGACTAAAGGGGTTAGTTGTTTTTTAGTTGTTTTGGGGGTCAAGATTTAATTTTGGAGATTCATTTTTGCTGTTATTTGGACTACAGCATATTTTTGTTAGACACTGTTGTGAAGTGTGTGGGGATTGCTTAATTGTACATTTATTGAGATGTTTTCATTAGTTTGTTGTTTATTATTATTGTTTGGCTACTTATATACTGTGTATATTTATATTTCTTTGTTGTATTATTTCTCTGTTGTACACCGCCCAGAGAGCTATGCTAGTCGGGCGGTATAGAAATTTAACAAATAAACAAATAATAAATAATTAGATAATTACAATGAATTCTTGACATATCTATAATTGTAATAGGAATCAGCCTATTAACTTTTGTAATTGTATTATTTTTAAGATTTATGCCTTGACTTTCAATCCAGTTATCAGCATGGCTTTGGACAGAGTAATCCAGTGACTTCCATTTTCTCAGTGAAACTTTGGCTCGGACTGGTACATGCAAGAGTGCTCCGGATGGGAGCTGGATGTTGCATAAGTCCCCCCCCGGCCCCTCCTCCAACATGCCCCGGAACACCCCTTTTTCGGGCCTTCCACCGACTTCTACTGGCACCCGTTCAGCCGAGTTAGGCTTCCCCAGTGGACCCCTGGCTGAGCCAGCAGGGTCCTGGCTCTGCCATGGCTGAGCTGGGGAAAGGGGCTTCTGTCAGCAGAGCTCAGGTGGAGCTGAGACCCTGCCAGCTTAGCTAGGGGTCCACCACATCCAACTCCCTTTAGCCCGGCATAAATGCAAGTTGGCTTGCACCTCAACAGAATATAAAAACACAATAAAACATCAAATATTCTGCCAAACGTACAGAGTAGCTATTATTGGGCATATTTTGGAGTGGCTTCTTGGTACATTTCAAATCAAATTCGATTTCTCGGTTTCAATTTAGCCCCCTTTGTGCCAAACACTTCCTCTGGTAGCCAATCTCTTCACAAGGAGAGTCTACTGAGTTTAAACATGTATAGGGTATATATTCTTTTTTCCAAAATAATACCCTTAAAAGGCACAATTCCACTTGTCCTCACTTCTTTACTGGCCAAAAAGAATTCTGATAGTAAGCTGGTATGCAATTATTATAAAGTAGACAAAGTAAACACTTCAGAATAGAGGCAGTGATGTGTAAACATTTTGCTGTGTATGGTCTTAATCCTTTCATGAAAACCGCAGAAAAACTTTACCTGAAAAAAACCACATGTTGAAAGATGTTGAAAGGATGCTATAACACCATTACATTTTAGTCAGATCAAGTCTGATGGTTGAATGCTTAAAAAATAAGGTCATCATGTCCTCAGAGGGCAAATTTATGTATAGACATATTGTTGCTGAGTTTTACAATCATACCGGTTAAAAGGTTAATTTATCAAACAATCCACTGCTTGTTTTGTTCAGGTGCTTTCAGTTCATGTATAGATAAAATGCCAAACTAGAGTACTTTGCAAATGAATTCAAGACTACTGCAAAGCAAAATGGTAACTGTGTTTCAGCAGCAAGATTAGCTAAGGAAACTGGAATACCCAGGTCCTTTGTCTATGGTTTGTATATTTGTATACTGCTATTTCATTTAAAAACATCACAGTGGTTTACAAGTTTTTAAAAAACCTACACAGTAAAAACCATTAAAAATACAGTAAAAAAGTTAAAACAGAAGGCACCTGTTGAATCTCTGTTGGCAGAGCAATTCAGAGAACTGGGCTGATGACACGGAAAGCTCGATTTCGTGTCGATGTTAAATGAGCCTCACCAATTTGAGGGATGACCAGAGCTACTCCTGCAGATGATCTCAGTGACTGAGTTGGGATATACGGGTTCAGGCACTCCCTAAGATACCCATACCCTGGACACAAGTTGTTCAGGGCTTTGTAAATTAATACAAGGACTTGAACCTGGGTTGGTAGTGGATGGGCAGCCAGTGCAGATGTTTTAAGTGTAGTGTCACATGTTGGCCATGTGCCCCCCTCAGCAGCTGTGCAGCAGCTGAAGCTTCTGAACCAGGACCAAGGGCAGCCTCACATAGAGCGCACTGCAGTAATCCAGCCTGGGTAAAGAGTATGTGGTTCTCTAACTAGCTGCTTAATTTAACAACACAATAAGAAGGACAAACCTTATCCCACCCCATTAAAAGATGAGCTCCACACATAAAGGCTAACCTATCATTATTTATTGCTATTTGAAAAAGAGGAAGACCAAACAAGAGATGGATTGATTCCATAAAGGAAGCCACAGACCTGAATTTACAAGATTTGAACAGGGTGGTTTACAACAGATGCTACTGGAGGTCGCTGATTCATAGGGTTGCCATAAATCATAATCGACTTGAAGGCACATAATACACACACACTATATAATTTTTCTAGCTCTACAAATAAAAATTCTAATACATTCCCTACTTTTCTAACATAGAAGCAGCCTGGGAGAGCTGGATCGGTGGATTACTACAGTGTAGAACTATAGCAACCCCTTCCAGGGTATCCTTTGCTGGACAACGAATGAAGGGAGAAAACCATTTTACATCCTCATTGCAAGAAGACCACTATCCAAAAACTTGTAGACTTCAAAAAGGATTAACAGATGTGGTTAGCAATGGTTCAAAAACAGCTACTAACGTGCAAGAAAATTAGTCTGGAAATACAGCTCACATAGACACAAAGGCTCTCAAAGGAAGTCTCCCTCTTTGCAGCCTGCATGATCCTTGTTACCTACTAGTTTTACTAGAAAGTTACTTTGAGGATGAGAAGTGGGCCAGGTCCTAACCAGCACCAGTGGTGGCTCATGCCCATTGAGACTGGGAGCCCAACAGTAGGTGGAACCAGAGCCAATGACAGGCAGAGCCAACTAGGTTTGAGACTAAGAAGGTGGAAGCTGACAGGGAATTCCACACCCTGGATTGGTTGTAAGAAAGAAGGCAGACAGGTGGGGGCTGGCTGAGGGCAGAGTGAGGTTGGTGAGACAGTGCTCCAGTTGTCCTAATGGACTAGCCTCTACTAGGGATAGAAAGAGTTGCCTGTTTCAGTTCTCTCAGTTTCTCATTTTTCCAATGTTAAATTCAGTTCTCTACATTTCTACAGAGATCTGCGAATTTTTTTTAAAAAAATCCTCATGAAATTTCTCCATCATTTTAGTGCAAATTTCTCCAAATAAACACATTTTTGTAGGCAGTTTTGACAAGATACACATGTTTGCAAGCCATTTCTCATCGTTTCATGCCTTTTTGCATGTTATTTTCACTCATGTATTCATTTTCATGCACACTTTCCCCTAATACATGCATTTTTGTAAATGTTGTCTAGTTGGCAAACTGCATCCCAAAATTCTAATAAATGCAAATTTCAAAGAATGGCTGCGTTTCGGTTCTCATATTGTTTTGGAAATTGAGAATTTGATACACTCTGCTTGAAATGCGAACTGAATTGAAATTCTCACCCATCCTTAGCTTCCACCTATGAGCATTCTCCAAAGGAGGTTGCTGGCAACCCCATGGATATAACTACTGCTCTCTCCATGCTCCACTTTTGTTCTGGATTGGTAACTGCAGGTCAAATGGTATCTGTCATGGGGTCAAGATTTAAAGATTTTAGTTCATGACTTCTGAGTTATAAGATTAAGGCTGCCAATAGGAATGGAATTTTCTGAAGATCTCAAAGTTGAGCATATCCACACAGATTGTTTTTCTAATTCCTGTCTTGCTCCTTGATCTCAATGAGAAATGAGGTTGTTTAAGTGGTTCTACTAAAATATGAACAATTTTTGCATATTATATGCATTTTTATACATATAATATTATATGCACATATACGAGAGCTCAGAAAAGGTACTTTTTTTGAACTACAACTCCCATCAGCCCAATCCAGTGGCCATGCTGACTGGGGCTGATGGGAGTTGTAGTTCAAAAAAGTAACTTTTCCAAGCTCTAACATATACTCCAGGATTCCTAAAGCAACCAGCACACAAACCAATACAGAGAGCCACTGTGGTGTAGTGGTTAGAGTGTTGGACTGAGACCTGGGGGACCAGGGTTCAGATCTCTATTCAGCCATGAAGCTCATTGGGTGACCTTGGACCAGTCACTGCCTCTCAGCCTAACCTACTTCACAGGGTTGTTGTGGGTATTAAGTGAGAATTATGGATGAGGTTAGGAAATGGAAACTGGCATCAGGTGTCCCAGAGAGGACAATCGGCTTAGTTGCATGTAGCTGAAATGCAATGCTCTAGAATCAATAGTACAATGCTTCTTGCATCTAACTGAGGTTCAATGTTCTATCCATGCTCCACTGTAAAGCCGTCGGTATCACCTAATATTTATGGTTGAACTGGTATTTCCTAGCTCACAGCCACCAAATTAAATTATCAACGAGAGCCAGTGTGGTGTAGCAGTTAAAGTGTCCGACTAGGACTGGGGAGACCCAGGTTCAAATCCACACTTGGGAATGAAGCTCACTGGGCATGACCTTGGGGCACTCATTATCTCACAGCTTAACCTATCTCACAGGGATGAAATGTGTGTGTGTGTGTGTGTAGCACTATGTACACCACCTCGAGTTTCTTGGAGAAACGACAGGTTACAAATGTAGTAAAATGAACAAACATACAAACAAACGGCATTCATACACACTACATTTTGAAACTATTGAGAAGTTTACCATTTGGGGACTGTATTATTATTATTATTATTATTATTATTATTATTATTATTATTATTATTACAAGCTATCCCGTCTAGATGACTCACAATACAATACGAATGTAAGCAATATTAAACCATCTCAAAAATCCCACAAACATAACAAAAAGCAACATACTGTATATAAGGATTCAGCAATTATTGGTGTCAAATTTATAGACTAAATATAAGAACTCAACAAGTAGTGATGTCAAATTTATAGACTAAAACCAGGCATATAAAAAGGTCTTTACTCGGTACCTAAAACTCATCAAGTTTGGTGCCTCCTTGGAAAGACCATTTCAAAGACAGAGAGCCACATCTGACTGCCACCCACCTACAAGGCAAAAGGAGAAGGGGTGGAGTTGATGATCTTCATATGGGAGCAGGTGGTCATTAGATATCCAGGCCCCAAACTGTACATGGCTTTAAAGCAGTCTTCCTCCACCTAGTGCCCTCCATATCTCTGGGTCTACAAGGGAGTTGTAATCCAAAAAACACTTGGATGGCACCAGGTTGGGGAAGGCTGCTTTAAAGGTTGAAATCAGAACCTTTGATTAAAATGCACTTGAATGCATAATACCATTATTCTGATTTATGAGAATTAGAAATGTGAGCTAGTATTCTGTGAACTCGTTCTGTTAGCCCATGGACTTTTGGCTGTGCAAAGGATATTTCCCTCCCTCTCTCCTCCCAGCATGCCTCCTGTGTGCCCCCAAAATCTGTTCTGGGTTTCTCCCCAACTCTCTGGAGCAGATTTGGAAGGACACAGGGTGCACACAAGGAGAAAAGGGCAGGGGGGGGGTTCTGTTGCACAATCAGAAATCCTTGCACTAACAGAACAAGTGCATTGGATACTGCCTGTGGCTTTTGGGCTATAGGGAAATACATGATATTTCCAAAAGTTTCTTAAAGGGTATGTCACTAGACAGCACCATGAGAATCTTTTTGCTCTTCTGGTTTTCTCAGTACTAATAAGATGTACATATAATTTTGACTGTATAATTATAATTTTGACTGTGTGTTTAAAATGTCTGAATATTTTTAAAGCAAGTTCAAAAAATCTTTTATGTATTTTAGCCCCTGATGAAGGCTTGAATCCACAAGCTGAAACGCGTTGGGCTCTTGCATTTCCAAAAGGAGCTTTTTTTATAAAGGAATTTTTTTACTATAGTGCCTTGGTGCACAGAATAAAGTTTCATCCCTTGAGCATTCTGGTTTTTTGACCTCTTACTTTTCTCTCTCCAGTGAATGCTTCACACTTTTGTTTTGCCATTCGTTTCTCAGTACTATACCAGCATGTGCTCTCTGTCTAGGGATGTGCTAGAATTCTGCCCAGTTTGGATTTAGTACCAAATTTTCCATTAATTCACTTATGCTCTATCATTGCGGATCAGATTTTTATGTGGCAATTTTTCATGGTTATTTTTGGAAAAATATATATTTTTAAAAAAACTTCTGCCTCTAAAATATCAATTTGAAGAACGATAATTTTATTGATATTTCCTTTCATTTAACAATACAGGTATTTCCTTTCAAAATATAGATATTGCCTTTTAAAAATTTGATTTTAATATCAATTTTTTTTGTGACGGGGAAAAAGTGGTCAGTAACAGCAGCAGCTGGCAGACAAAGAATGAACTTGAGTCAATGCTGGCCTGTTAGGTTGATGGAATGCTTTCGAACCAGCACTGACCAACAAATCCCATTCCTATCCCTGTCCACTTATAAAAGGGTACCTATGTTTATTCTCCTGTCAAATGTTATAGGAGATGTTGGGCCACTACCAGCTCTGTTTAGAATCTAGACATCCTATCAGGCTGTAGCAGAGGAACAGGAGGGGTCCAGGGGGCCACTCCATCAGTATCTTTTGGTTCCTCCTTCTTTTGAACATTTCAGCCCTAGGTGGTCATTAGAAGAACTCATATTAAGAATGTGCCTCAGTGTTTGCTTATTTCCTCCTCCCTCCCAAATTACTTTCCTTTTGTGTTGTGTCTTTTTAGATAGCAAGCCAGAGAGAAAAGCCTTCCTGATCTGTAACCTGCTCTAGGAGCCTTTTTTGGCTGAAGAGCGGAATAAAATGTCCGTAAATAAATGAATAATTTTCTGTGCTTTCTAAATCAGGAAGATAATGCAGACTTGTGGTTCCTCACCCTACCTGCAACTCTTTTTGTTAAAAAAATAAATATAACAACCAAAGAATCTAAAATAATTAACACTGTAAACAGGAGATAAATACTGTTTCCATACTTCCTCTCTGCAGCATTAGTTTGCTGTTGTTATCTGTCAGAAAGCACTGGTCCCCTTCCTTCAAACTCTACAGGAAAATGGCTGCCCACTCAAGAATGTAAACTTGGCATGCTTCTTTGCAGTCTCCTACCGTCTCTCTCTTTCTTGTTTTAACAAAAGACCCACACCACGTCAAGGCTCTGCTTATGTGATGCAACGTTGCACAGGTGAACATTCATGAAGGGAAATCCTTGACATTCTTACAGTAAGCATCTTCCACATACAAGGAGACAATGGCTCCAAATAGGCTAGCTGCTGTGATCTGGAAAGGCCCTAGTTCAAATTTCACATCAGCTACAAATTCACTGGGCTAGTTCAGATGTAGTGGTTGAACCATGGTTTGGCCAATGTGTCTGAGTTTCAGGCACATGTGCTCCATTCTTCTGCCTGACATTCTTGTTTGGCATCCAAGTGAACCTCAAGCAGTGGCCACAGCCAAGGTTCCCTGACAGGGTCACCATACTGACACCTGCCTTCCCTTGCTCCCACCCTGAGGATTGAGCTCTGATGGTTACAATTCAGATGGTGTCTGCCATTTTTTTATCCCATAATGCCCTTACATGTTGTGGTGGCCTGCAGCATTGCAGGGAGTAAACAGTGGCTTCCATGCTTTTGTGGTGTTTGGCATTTTGCTCCTTTGAAGAGGGTTCAACATCCTGCTTTGGAGGGAAAATCTAAACCATACTTTGCCTATTCTGATGGAACAACAAACGATGGTTTGCCCTAACTAGGAAATCAAGGAGGGCATGTGTGTGCACTCATGTGCAGCATGGAAGAGAAGAGAAGGAGTGTAGAATGAAAGTCCAGTAAAGCTGTTACCTGAGCCATGGATGGAGTTAAGGACAGAACCACTGCCTCTCCCTCTCCCTCCCAAGCCTTTGAGCTACTGCCCATTCCCCACCCCACTCCATTTACTTCCTGCTCTTCAAGCTGCCCATCTGCAAAGGGACACCTGAGAGCCCCTGGGGACATGAATCAGTTTGGCAGTCAGCCAGCCCAATCTGCACTTTCAAATGCCCTCCTCCTCAGGCAGGAAGTCCCATCTGAGAAAGAGGGGCTTTGAAGAATCCTCTCTACCACACAACCACATTTTGTTGCAGGGATCCAGTTTTTAAAAGCCATTCACACTTGGCCCTAAGTCATCACCAGAACAACAGTGTGTGTCTAGAGGTTAACAGGCTACCAGCACAACCAACCAGGAAAATACAGATGCTAAACTCTCCCAGAAATTATGGCCTGATGCAGATGTAACATATCCTGGTCTGTTAACCACTGTCAAGAGATCAAGAATGCCCCGTGACCTTGCTCAGGTGCTCCCACTCTCTCCTCCGTGAATTCCCCATCCTTTGTTTTCTGCAAACTACCTTCAAACTCTGGCTTTAAGCCAATCTTTGTGGGGTGGTGCCTGTTGCCTTGAAGGAGGCAGTAGCGTGGCCACTCCTGAAAAATAGTCACACTAGACCTAACAGTATTTAACAACTATCATCCCATCACAAATACCCCTTTGTGAGCAAGGTACTTGAGAGGGCCTTGACAGCATCAGTGCAGGCATTTCTAGACAGGGACAGGGGGGGTGCAACCCTTTTGCTCTTGCTAAATCTCTCATCAGCTTCTCATATCATCAACTATGGTATTATCCTGGATCATCTAAGGGAGATGGGTATCAGGGGCACAGTTCTGCAGTGATTCTGGTCTTATCTGCAGGGATGGTTTCAGACAGTAGCACTGGATGAGTGTTTCTTAGCAGCCTGGCTCTTGAGCTATGGGGTGCTGCAGGGTATTTATATTCAACATCTATATGAAGACATGAGAGCAGTCATTAGAAGATTTGGAATGAAATGTCATCAGTATGGTGATGATATCCAGCTCTATTTCTCTGCAACATTTGAATTGGTCCTGGACAGGTGTTTGGATGCCTGTGGTGGGCTGGAAGAGGGCTAATAAACTGAGTCTAAATCCTGGCAAGATGAAGGCTCTATGGGCGAGGGATTCCCAAGTCTGGGGAGTGACAGATCCAGCTCTGTCACTGCAAGTGTCCTTGTTGGCTAGGAATGATTTTACCAGCTTCAGCTGTGAAGACAGCTATGTCTGTTCCTGGATCAGGAACATGCAGTGCAGGATCAGGATAGCTTGACCACGTCAAGGCTGGAATACTGGAATGCACTCTTTGTGAGGCTACTCTTGAAGCTGGTCCAGAGGCTGCAGCTAGTGCAGAATTCAGTGGCTAGACTGCTTGCGGGAGCAAACCACTGCCAGTATATGACACATTCTTTGTGGGATCTGCATTGGGCATCAATCTGCCAGTATATGGCACGTTCATTGTGGGATCTGCACTGGGCATCAATCTGTTACTGGCCAAGTTCAAGGTTTTGGTACTAACATATAAGGTCCTATATAGCTTAGGACCAGATTACTTGAGAGATCGCCTTATTCCTTTATATACCCAGTAGGTCACTGTTCTGCAGGAGAATTTCTCCTTCAAGTCCCTCAAATATCAGAAGCCAGCTGCACAGCAACTTGAAGGGAGGCTTTCACTGTGGCTGCCCTGTTCCATGGAACAACAAGGAGAACTCTACAGGCAGTGTGAAAAAGCAATGGGTGGTACACTGCAACAGGATGGGCTTTGATATAACAACGTATCTTTCTTTGAAAATATTTACGTGAACCAAGAATGGGACTTTTGTTTTCATCACAACCACGGGGATCAGATAAGGCCACCCTTGCATTCCATTTTGTGTTTTCACGAAAAAGAATGTCAGACCTGCAATGGTGACATGAACTCAGAGGTGAAGCCCTTTTGCTAAACTGCCAGTGAACCGACCTTTTGAGCTGTGGGTAAAATGAGGATACAACTGGACACCAAAAGCCAACAGCACCACAAGACATAGAAAAGACCTCTGTTAAAATGTGACTAGGGATGGGTGAATCTGCCAAGTTCAGTTTCTCATGTTTCTATCTAAAGTCCAGTTCCCCACATTTAGGCAGCGATTTGCATTTTTTAAAAAAAGTCCTCATGAAAATTCATTAGCATTTTAGTGCAAATTTCTCCCACTATTTGGATGCAATTTCCCCTACTATACACATTTTTGCAATCCAGTTTTCCCTAAAATAATGCATTTTTGTAAATTATTTTCATTTGTGTATGCATCTTTATGGGCACTTCTGTTCACGACTTGGTTGGAGAAAAACAGATAAAGGAAGGCTCCAGTGAGCTGCCATACATGGTTGGTGAGCTGCAAGAAACAGTCCACAGATCTCAGAAGATCCAATCACAGAGCCCACACATTATGCTGGCTCCTGAGGTCTGCCTCATACAGCAAATTAGCTGGTGTAACGACACAGATGATAGTCTACATTGTGAGAGGGGAGGGGGGCAAGCGAACCAGCCCCGTTACTTGTTAACTTCTTTCTTCCCCTCCCCCAACTGTCTCCATTAAACAGTCCTTTTAAGATTTGGAACTTTAATTGGGTTAGCCAGCTCTCTCTACTGAACAGAGTGCTAAGGCCTCAGACTAGGGATGGATGAATCCATCAATATTGGTTTGTCTTAATTTCTTATTTTTCTAGTCATAAGTCCAGTTCTCTCCATTCCCATATCAGTTTGCAATTTTTTAAAAAAAGTTAGCATAAACATTCAGATACATATTTCAGCGCACTTCATCTTTTCATGCAATTTTGCATGCAAAGGCTGGATGACAGGGTACAAATGGCAAAAGACATGCTGTGAAGCTCATTGGGCATGAGTAAAACAATGTAACAATGCCTACTGTGTGGTACTGAGGGTGGCGAGGAAGGCCTATTTCTCTGCCTCCATCGCATCCTCAAGTAGCCGTCCAATGGAGTATTTTTATATTGTCCGGGGTCTACTGACATCAACTCCAGGAAACTGAATTTTAGACCCTTTGGAGGCCCACTGTGAATAGTTTGCAAGGCTCTTGGAGGGTAAAGTTGCTCGCCTCTGTAGCAATCTTGATGCCCCATCCACATCTACTATAGTCCCCAGTAGGGATGGAGAAATCTTTCAATTTCAATTCTCTCTGTTTCTCATTTTTCCCATCTTAAATTCAGTTCTCCACATTTCTGCAGCAATTTGCTATTTTTTTAAAAAAAAATCCTCATGAAAATTCTCAAGCATTTTAGTGCGAATTACTCCTAATAAACACATTTTTGTAGGCAGTTTTGACGGATGCACAAGCCATTTCTAGTTATATAATGCATTTTTTCATGTTATTTTCATGCATATATTCATTTTTATGCCCACTTTCCCCTAATATATGCACTTTTGTAAACATTGGTTGGTGAACTGCATTGCAAAATTCAAATAAGTGCGAATTTCGAAGGATGGCTGCGTTTTGGTCCTCATATTGTTTTGTAAAGTGCAAATTTGATTCGGCTTGAAATGCAAACTGAATCAAAATTCTCCCCCATCCCTAGTCCCCAGTGAGGTGTCCAGTGCAACGTCTGTTGCAACTTTTTGGGATCACTTTCAGTTGATGCTGCCTGATGATATGGGCAAAGTGCTTGTGACGATGCAGCCAGCAGTGTGCCCTCTCGAGCCTTGCCCTTCTTGGTTTATTAACGCTTGCCGTTGGGGGTATCACTGAGTGGATCCAGGGTGTGGTAATGCATCTTTGTGGGATAGAGTAGTCCCACCCGCCCTGAAAGAGGCAGTGATCCAACCGCTCCTGAAGAAGTCCACCCTGGACCCATCGGTTTGTGACAACTACCACCTGGTCACAAATACCCCCTTTTAAGGGACGGTGATTGAGCGGGTTGTGGCACAGCAATTGCAAGTACGCTTGGATGAAACAGATTATCTTGACCCATTCCAATCTGGGTTCAGCCCTATTTATGGGACTGAGTCACCCTTGGTTGCCCTGATGGATGACCTTTATTGTGAGAATGACAGCAGAAGTGCGACCCTGTTACTCTTACTTGATCTCTCAGCAGCTTTTGATACCATTGACCATGGCATCCTTCTGGGCCGACTAGTGAGCTGGTATTGGCAACACTGTTTTATAGTGGTTCTGATGTTATCTCCAGGGTCATTTTCAGAGAATAGCATTGGGCATTGTCTTTCGGCCCCCTGGCAGTTGTGCTGTGGGGTGACGCAGGGTACCACATTGTTCCTCATGTTGTTTAACATCTATATGAAGCCCTTGGGAGATTTGGGGCAAGGTATCAGCAGTACTCTGACAATAAAAGTAAATGTACTGCCTTCAAGTAGATTCCGACTTATGGCGACCCTACGAATAGGGTTTTCATGAGGCTGAGAGGCAGTGACTGGCCCAAGGTCACCCAGTGAGCTTCATGGCTATGTGGGGATTCCAGCACTTTAGTGTGAATTTCTCCTAATAACCACATTTTTGTAGGGAGCTTTAAGTAATGTACACGTTTGCAAGCTATTTCTCGTCATATAATGCATTTGTGTATGTTATTTTCACTCGTATATTTATTTTTATGCACAATTTCCCCTAATATACACATTTTTATATACATTGATTGGTCGGTTGGCAAACTGTATTACAAAATTTGAATAAGTGAGAATTTTGAAGGATGGCTGTGTTTCACTTCTCATTTTGTTTTGGAAATTGCGACTTTGATAGATTTGACATCAAATGTGAATTGAAATTCTCGCCTGTCCATAGTAGGTGGGTCCCAAGTCCAGATAATTGGTCAATTGACTGCTTTGGATGGGGTCGTACTCCCTCTGAAAGAGCAGGTTTGTAGTCTGGGGGTGCTCCTGGATCCGCCTTTGTCACTAGAGGCTAAGGTGACCTCCGCGGCTAGGAGTGCCTTTTACCAGCTTCAGCTGGTAAGACAGCTATGGCTGTTTCTGGACCAGGATAGTCTGACCACTGTTGTCCATGCACTGCTAACCTCCAGGTTGGATTACTGTAATGCTTTCTATGTGGTCCTGCCCTTGAGGCAAAATGTAGCGTGACTGCTCACTTGGGCAGGATATCGCCAACATGTTACTTGGCTGCTGAAAGAATTGCACTGGCTGTCCATTAGCTGCTGGGACATGTTCAAGGTGCTGGTTTTGGTATACAGCTTGAGACCAGGCTATCTGAAAGACTGTCTTACCTCTTATATACTTAGTTGGTCACTGCGCTCTGCAGGTGAAGACTCCTGCAGATACCACCTTATTGGGAGATAAGTTCTGCACAACTTAGGATATTGTGGCACCAACCCTTTGGAATTCCCTCTCCTTAAATATTAACAGGTGCCACCTCTGTTATCTTTTTGGTGCCTACTGAAGACCTTCCTTTTTCAACAAGCCTTTTACGTAGAGACATTATCCCAGTCTGTATATGCTTTGATTTGCTTTTCAAGTTTTTTTAAAAGATCTTTAAAAATATGTTTTTAAGATGATTTCTTTGTAAAATGTTTTTAAGATGATTTCTTTGTAAAAAAAGTTTTGTTGCAATTTTTTTTACTTTGTTCTTGTTGCATTGTTCTTGTATTTGCATTGTATTTTTACTGTATATTTTTTACTGGTTATTTTTTATGTAATTATTTTTTGGTAATCTGTTTTAATATGTTGTTCACCACTTTGGGGGCCTTTTGTCCAAAAAGTGGTATATAAATAAACTATAAACTAAACTAAAACTAAACTAAGATGTTTTAAGACATCTTTAGTTTTTGCCCTTTGTTTACCACCCTGGGCTCCTTTGGGAGGAAGGGCAGGATAGAAATTAAATAAATACAGAAATAAAATTTATGTAATATACACATTTTTCCTATTTGGCTGACAGAGTCAAAGACCTTATACAGGCAGCCTGGACAATGGAGCCCAAGAGCTGGCAAAAACCTGATACATGTGGTTATTTGTATTATGACATTAAACTGTTATCTTGAGGGACAAATGATGCATGACACCATTTTTCTAACAATAAAGATCAGTCAGGAGACTGGAATCCTAACTGGAGGACCTGGGATAGGCAGTCTGCTGAAGCCCTTGTTTTCCTGCTCAAACTCCACCCCCCAGATGCTTTTCTCTATGCAGGATAAAAGGTATGGGGGCTTAAGATTCACATGGCTGCTTTTCATTAAAAAAGAAAATGTTGGTGGAAAGTTACACATGACTATGAGTAGCATGTTGTTTGGCTTGAAAATCCTTTTTCTAGAGCAATCTCTTTGATGTTTATTGCTGCAATCCAGAAAAGTGCAAGTGGAAATCTCTGTGTGCAACATGGCTTAATTTTCCATTTCTGAGCAGGAAATGCCAAGCACTTTTTGCACAATGCACACCTTATACAGCAAGTGCCTTTGCCACATAAATACTGGTGTCTGCAGTGGCAAGAACTGTGGAGTGCAACTTGGAAAAATTTCCTTGCAGACAGAATGGACAGGGCTAGACAGCCACATCCAGGTCAGATTCCTGCGTGCTTACAAACACGCATTTTTTTTCCTGCTTCATGTTTTCTGGCACTCATCGTTCTGATCACTGGCGTATCTGCAGCAAACCCCCTTACCATGTGAAGTATGAATAGTGCTTTGTGGACTGCACCCTTCGAGTACTTCATGAAAGAAAAGTGATCCTATAGCCAACTTCCCTAACTGCAGTCCATTCTGTATACTCCTGCCAAGATTTATCTGAAGTTGTGAAAAGCTGCCAATTTTGGGGTTTTTTTGTTTTCTTGAAAAGGGAGAAGAAGGAGAGGAAGGGTGAAGCGACAAGATAAAGACCTTCATAAACATAGAGATAGTAGGTGAAATTTTCTCAAGTGGTTCCACATTTCTAATAATAAATATTTATCCCCGAGTGCATTCTTCACGGCATAACGAAAGATTAGCAATTCGGCTTTTGTTATTGTTCGGCTGGTGATCCGATGCGGTAAGAAGCAAATTCAAATTGTCTGCAAAAAGAGGTGCTTCCTGTTTAGCGGCTGAGCTTTTGCCCTAGTAGTAAAGAGGGAAGGGCATCATGCACAAAGGGTCACAAAACGATTATCCCAGCTCTATCAGACTGGAGACAACTAGGACAAACAAACTCAGGAAGTGGCAGGGAGTTCAAAAATGAGAGGAAATCTATGGCAGTGGGAGAAAACTGAAGAGATTGCGCTGATTGACAACCCAAGTCAACTCTGGGTCACAGTGTGCCAAGCATTTCAAAAAAGCACTGCTTGTCTTATAATACAAAACTGGCACCCACATCTGGCGGATGGCTGCAGAAACGGTTCAGATGTTAACATTCGGAATGACAAGCAGCCTTCTCCCCCCCACCCCATCCCCCAAAAGAGAAGGAAAGCAAAAAAGAAAAAAAAAGTTCTATGTAAGCAAGCAGAAACAAACAGCCAATCCGGTTGCTAAGAGACATTGGCCTTCAGCCAAAATCAAACCAAGAGCCTGAAGAATTCTTTATTTCAGACCCGCAAAGGAAGTACCTGTAGATGACGCCATGTTGATGGAGAAACATGAGTGCTGATGTGACTTCTGCTGCATAGAAGCGGGAGCGAGGCTCGTCAAATTTGCGCGAGCGCTGAATCTGAAACATTAGGTCTCCTCCATTGACATATTCCATGACGAAAAATAGGCGGTCCTGAAAGTCATGAAAATAGTGCTATTTAGCTGATCGCACAAAGACACTGCTGTATGTATGTGGCACATTAGGAAAGTAGGCTTTGCATCCAAAAATGGAAGAAAAACCTGCAAATTTTGAACAATTTGGAGAGGGAAGGGGTCAACAACTGAATGCCTGGGTTTAGTTAATGAGGAACAGAAATTCTTTGGACCCAAAGCTCAATGAAAGAAAGTTGGAAAAATGATGGATGTTTATTTAGAATTATTGCATTTATTTATGACTTTTCAAAGAAGCATTTACCAGACATGCAATCTCCCAGGAGCATTTGCCTAAGCCTCTTGAAGCCACATGGTGTTTTCTTGCAGCATGACAAGCCATTCATGTGAAGATGATTGCCATGAGCCAAAAGGGAGTGTTCACATACCATTGCAAAACTATCTACATCTGCAGATTTTTTTCAGGGTGGTGGAGTGAATCACACTTTCACACCAACAAAACCCACGAGCAGATAGAAAAGCCACTTGAAATTCTCATTTGTGGTGAGCTTTTCATTTTACGCTGATACAGTAATGTTCGGGGTGTGTGTGTCTGGAGTAATCAAACATAGGTTCTTCCCTCTTTGAATCACCACAACAGCTTGCCGGAAGAGGAAGTTGTTGCACTACTAGTCTGAGCTGCTCTTAGGTGCCACCACTACACTTGACCAGAAAGTGGTACTGTATATTCTAATTAGGCTGTAATCAGATGACACAAGGGGAACAAATAGGATTCCACCTGGACCTTTAAAGCCACAGACACTTGCCTGGCTCCTCAGTGAGAGTGGAGCTGGAGGGAAGACTGATATTCTCAAAGACAGTCCAAACTTAATCACCTTCTTATAAACTTGCCTGCTCAGTGCTTTCTTTTTCCCGGACGGATACCCTGACAGGTACCATGTGTTGCACTTGTTTTGCATGGCACTTCAGACCAATGTTTAGGTGGGTTTCAGGTGAAGTAGAAACAGTCCTGTTTAGAGGAAGAGCCGCAGCTCAGTGGCAGAACGCATGATTTGCATGCAAAAAGCCCAGGCTCAATCTCTGGTATCTCAAGGTAGGGCTGGAAAAAATCCTGTCTGAAACCCAGGAGAGCTGCTACCAATCACTGTAGACAGTACTGAGCTAGATGGGCCAGTGGTCTGATTTGTATGTTCCTGAGCATGGCATGGATGCACATGGGGAAGCTACCACATGCTCTCTAGTTCTGTAGCATCGACTGTGCATTCTACATCTGGGTTGTTGCTTTGATTTCTTGGGTCACGAGACCTGCCAGGCTTCCTCACTTGACTTCCTGTGCTATGCCCTCTGTCCAAATCCTTCCCCTTGCTGCTCTTTACCTTAACTGCGTGTGCACATAAGTATCTAACTGCTTTCTTCCCTGCCCTTTAATGCATTGAGCTGATCATTGAACTGCTGCCCTCCACCTTGTTCAAAGACAAATAGAAATGAAGTGGGCCTGCAGCAAAGAATTCCATTGTAGAATGCCACTGTCCTGTGTTCCAGCCAGCCATGTTTTATTTTAAGACATGCCATTCCATTCCCCGTTCCACCTGGGTTTCCACTCTTCTCTGCTAAAGGCAGCACGAGCCAGTGTGGCGTAGTAGTTGGACTAAGATATGGGAATCCTGGATTCAAATCCTCTCCCAGGCATGAAACTCATTGGGTGACCTTGAGCCAGTCAGCGTCTCTTAGCAGGGCCGGCACCAGCCTGCTCCAGGCCTCAGCACCTGCCCATGCATCCCACCTACCTCTCACGTCATCTCAGGTGAATGATGTGTGCATGTAGTGTGCATGCCTGACATTAACCAAGATGGTGGCGGGGGTGTCAGCCCCTTAGGAAAACCCCTGCTGTCATCTTGACTGATGGCAGGCATGTGCATACAGCACGCATGGCATTCACAGGGAAGGGAGAGGTAGGTGGGCCATGCATGCGGTTTTGTTGAAGCCCGCACTGTCTGTATTGGGGGTGCGTGCCTGGGAGCTCCCTCTCTGCAATCCACAGGAGCACTACCCTCCCACCCTGAGGGTCCTTTAGGGGCCCCTCTGGGCTGTAGGGGCCATTGGCAAGGGCCCGACCTGGCCACCCTCTGGTACCAGGCCTGTCACTCAGCCTCACCTACTTCACCAATTTCTTGTAAGGATAAAATGGGGAGGGAGATACCCCTGTATGCCACCTTGAGCTCCTTGGAAGAAAGGTGGGATATAAATGTAATGAATAAATGATTAAACCTTGGGGTTTGCTCAAACTCACTGATACAGCTCTCTTGCATGTGGATGGTGCTGCTTTGGCTACATAGTGTTTGGCACTCACCTTGTAACATTAGAAATAAAATGATACAGGAGGGTTGTAAAGAGGCAGGATAGGTAAGTCAGCGGGGAAGAGCCACGGGGGGTGGACTTAAGCAAGGATGGGGCTTATTATGCAAAATCAAACCTGGGTTTGCCATGGAGGCAGCATATGTCAATCACAGAGTGTCTGTATGATACACGTTTGGTGCATTCACGCTTTACATGTTTAAGTGTATGCTCAAAACCAACACCTAAAAAATGCAATGCACAGGGAGATTCTGTGAGTGATGGTGTTCTACTCTTGGACAATTCTGCAGTTTAAGTTATGGCGCCTAAGTTCAATGCAGTTAAGCAGCTTTCATGTGCGACTCTGAAGCTGGAGTTTCAATTTTCTACATAAAAAATGAAAATGAAAAATCTGACCAAAGAATATACATCTTTTAAAAATGATTCTGTTCTGCCTTCTATACGTTTGGAATCTAAAAAACTTGAGAGGCAGTTGTGGAAGTACCCTTGATACCACTGAAATCAAAGGATTAAAAACACGAATGATAACTAGCTGCAGGATTGAAGCTGAAGGATATTATCCAGAGCCCTGAGCAGGCAGGGGCTTCTCACTCTTTCTTGGGGGAGGGGGGAATTGCTCTCTGCATTCACGTGCATGTTCCTTGGCCTACGAAATTAGAGCCACAAAGTCATGGCCTACGAGTGTTTAACAGAAGCGAACAGGAGTTCCCTTGTGGGTGGGAGAGTTCTGGACAGTGAGCACATCAGAGTCCCCACACCAGCTGGATCAGGGCCAGTCTCAAGATATCTGGGAGGAATGCTGAGGAGGAGATTTGGATGAATACAGTCAGCTGTCAGATAAGTAGAGCCTAAGGCATGGAAGCACAGAGCCCATGGTAATGAGACAGGTTTATAATGGACTAGAGGCCTGCTGCCAAAGGTTTGGATAACTATTTAAAATCTGTATGTGAAATTCAATCTCTTTGTCTCTGCCCATTTTCTACAAGTTTCCTCTTCCTTTCATGTTCTCCCCTTTGGCTCTTCCCTCTTGCCTCCATTCTTGTCTGTCATTAAGTGTTCCAACCCTCGTCTTCACCTTGCTTCCTTGAGTTGACTTTCTTCTAACATCTATGGCTGCTTCTTTCCTAGACCTCTGACACCGCCTTGTCTGATCCCTATTTGCCTGCCTTTGGTAGGATATCAGCAGCTCAGCCAATGACAGACAGACGATCTATTCTTCTTCAATGTAAGGGCAGTTCAGCCAATCAGAATCAATACAGGTCAGGCCTATACCACTTCTGATCCAGCAAGCTGTATGCAGCTCACTGGGGGCTCAATAATAATCCTCCTGCTTTTGCTACCTGCCTGGGACTGCCAAAATAGAAGAAACAGCAAACTCAGGAGGGTTGTCAAGCATGAGTGGGCCACAATACATGGCTGATAATAAGGAGCTGATTAGGCTTGGTGGAAGCGACAGACAGGCTTTCCAGGCTATTTGTAATGCAAATACTTTTTGTTTCCTTGTCTTTGAAACAGTAGAAACAAAAGGAAAATAGTTTTGAAACAACTAATTACGGTTCAAGACACATTAGCTTACTTTACAGAAAACATTTTCTTGCTCTCATTTTAGAAATGCCAAAAAGGGGATTAGGGTGCAATCCAACTCATATTTCCCCTGGGCTGGGTGGAGTTGGATGCAGCAAATCCCCGGCTGAGCTGGTAGGCTCCTGGCGCTGCCAGCGTCCACTGGGCTCTGCCAGAAGCAGCCTTCCACTGTGGCACTGCCAAGACCCTGCCAGCGCTGCCAGGGGTCTGCCGGAGATTGCCAGCCCAGTGGACGGAGAGCTAGAGGAAGCCCCTAAAATGGGGTGTTCTGGCAGTGTGGTGGGGAGGAGCCACGAGGGGGGGACTTATGTAACTTCCAAGCCCCCCTCGAAGCACTCCCCCAGGGCCTGATCCCCATGATCATTCTGCCAGATAACAGGCCAGTGCAGTAGAAAAATTACAATGGTGGCCAGCGGGGACCGCTTACTCCCCGGTAGGCCTGTTCATGGGACCCGGCTCTTCCTGTCTAGCTCCCTTTCGCAGCTCCCAACTGAGCTGGCACTCAGCCAGGCCAGCAGCTCCCGAGCAGCAAGTGGATGCCGTTGAGTTTTCCGCCCCCTCCGCTGGCTTCCCATCATTTGGATCGCTCTGCCCATCTTCAATTATTTTGTTTGTGAATTTTCTTCTTATTTCAGCTTATGTTCTTCAGGAGTTCCCAGGACTGCTTGGAGCTCACAGTATGTGTCCCAAAAACTAATCACAGTTTAAATCTTAAATTATACTGGAACATATAATATTGGGTGGTCAAATTAATAAATTAATAAAATATATAATGTTTGAGTGATCACAAAGCCAAACATTGTTAACTCCTCTGCAGACAAACAATTTTGGA
Organism: Rhineura floridana; assembly: GCF_030035675.1. Taxonomy (NCBI): domain Eukaryota; kingdom Metazoa; phylum Chordata; class Lepidosauria; order Squamata; family Rhineuridae; genus Rhineura; species Rhineura floridana. The sequence continues at coordinate 183,859,795 of NC_084483.1, read as the reverse complement.
AGGAATGGGTAGATGGGACGCTGCCTTATACCGAGTTAGACCATTTATTTATTTATTTATTTTATTTATTGCACTTGTATACGGCCCCACAGCCGAAGCTCTCTGGGCGGTTTACAGCAATCAAAAACATTAAAACAAATATACAATTTAAAAACATATTTTAAAAACAATTTAAAACACAATTTTAAAATTCAAAACAATATAAAAACAATTTTGAAAACACATGCTAAAATGCCTGGGTGGAGAGGAAAGTCTTGACCTGGCGCCGAAAAGATTAACAGTGTTGGCACCAGGCACACCTCATCAGAACGAACATTCCATGGGGCCACCACTGAGAAGGCCCTCTCCCTTGTTGCCACCCTCCGAGCTTCCCTTGGAGTAGGCACCCGGAGGAGGGCCTTTGATCTTGAACCCATCTAGCTCAGTATTGGCTACACCAGCCTTTCTCAACCTCCCCAGATGTTGTTGGACTACAACTCCCATCAGCCCCAGCCAGCATGGCCAATGGTCAGGAATGATGGGAAGGTTGGGAACAGCTGGGAACAGCTGGTCTACACTGACTGGTAGTGGTTCTCCAGTATTGCAGACAAGGAATATTCCCAGCCTTTCCTGGAGATGTTTGGGATTGAATCTTGTGCATGCAAAGCAGATGCTGTATCGCTGAATCACAGCCTTTACCCAATCACATCTGCAGGCTCCACTCCAACCAACCACCGGAACAGGCACCAGACACATATACTCTGCTGCACAAAGTGATCTCCACCCACCGGTTTTGCAGACTCTCGCATTCGGAGCCTAAGCACATATGACCCCCCCCTCCGGTGCACAAGTTCCAATCAGCATGAAAGCTGGAGAGAAGTATGATGCCATTCCCCTCCCCCACTCCATGCATTCATTTCAACGTAATTCAGTCATCTGCACAGGGCTCTTGTAAACTCTCTTTGGTCCTTGGTTGTGCTTTGACTCTGAGGAGTACCCAATGGCTACTTAACTAACTGCAGAATCTGACCCTTCCCATGTGTATAAAGTTGTCCAGCATAGGATGGAGGGGCTTTCCATAGTGCGCAATGCAGCCCTTTAACTGTTCCTGGACTGGCCCTTGGAGAGGCACATACATAATGCCAAGCTGTGACAAAGAATGGGAGGTTTGTCATTGCCCCTGTGGTATGATCCTGCAGATCCATTCAGCATAGGACCCAGATGTGCAGTGGCTGATACTCTGAGCACAAGTAGCCTGCATGGACAGCCTTGGGAAACCCTTGCAAGCAATGCCTTGCTTCATAGGAGTGTACTAGAACTAGGGATGGGGGAGAAATTTGATTCAGTTCCCACTGAAAGGTGAACCTATCTAATTTGCACTTTCCAAAGCAACATGCAAGCTTAAACACAACCATCTTTCAAAGCTCACACTTCTCCAAATTTTACACTGCAGTTCCACAGCCAAATAATGTGCACAAAAAGCATATATTGGGGTAAAATGTCCATTAAAAATGCATACTGTGTACTACATCTTGTTGAAGATAATATACAAAAATGCACTGTATCAGGGGAAATTGCTTTGCAAAAATGTGTATGCTAGGCAAAAGGATATACCAAAATGTGATTTATTTATTTCTTATTACATTTATATCCCACCTTTCCTCCAAGGAGCTCAAGGTGATACAGAAATATGGTTACACATACAAAACGATGTGTGTATTAGGAGAAATTTACACTAAAATGCTGATGGATTTTCATGAGGACTTCTTTTAAAAATTCACACACTTTTGTGGAAATGTAGAGAACTGAATGGAAAATTGGGAACATGAGAAGCTAAGAGAAACAGAAACCGACAGATTTGCCCATCCCCAGCTGGCAGTGCACACGTATCTGCTGAATGATTTTTGCAGACGGGGACTTCAAGGTCTCCACTGAACTCTATGGGGAGTCCACTTTGTGGGTGTGCTGCCTTTGCCTGAATGCCTCAGTGGTTGTGGTTTCCTTAGAGCCCTGCTAGGGATGGAGGAGAAATTTATGTAGTCTACCATTTAAACTTACCCCTTATACATTAGGCCCAGTCAATCACTGCGCTCTGCAGGTGAGGGCCTCCTGAAGATACCATCTTATCAGGAGGTCCACTCTGCACAATACAGGCATACCCCGCTTTAACATACGCAATGGGACCGGAGCGTGTATGTAAAGTGAAAATGTACTTAAAGTGAAGCAATTATCTATGCATGTACTGCACTGCAATCACCACTAGATGGCAGCGGCGTCATGCCATTAATTGTCCGTAATTGCTAAGCAGGCGTATGTTAATTGGGGTATGGTGGCGTATGGAGCATGTACGTTATAGCGAGGCGACGTTAAGTGAAGCGACGTTAAGCGGGGTATGCCTGTACAGGAAAAGGACCTTTGGTGCAGTGGCACCTACCCTTTGGAATTCCCTCTCCTTAGATATTAGATAGGTGCCATCTCTGTTATCTTTTCAGCGCCTACTGAAGACCTTCCTTTTCCCATAAACCTTTTAAGTAGAGAGAGACCCTATCCCAGTCTGCATCTGTGTTGGAATTGCTTGTTAAGATGTTGTAAATTTTTTTTTTAATATATGTTAAAGTTTTTAAGTCTGTTTTTAAGTTTTAATTTGGATTCCTGCATTGAGAAGGGGGTTGGACTCGATGGCCTTATAGGCCCCTTCCAACTCTACGATTCTATGTTTCTAAGATGTTTTAGAGTGCTTTTAGTGTTTTGTTTGGCATCCTGGGCTCCTTCTGGGAGGAAGGGCAGGATATAAATTTAATTAATAACAATAATAAACCGAACCAACCTAATTCTCTGGTCTTGCCCTTATATGTGAATTGGAATGCAGCTATCAATTGAATGACACAAAGCTCTGAATTTTGCAATACCGTTTCAGTTGAAAAAAAACTACAATAGTGTGTATTTTATGGGAGAATGTGTACAAAATGCGTATTTCAGAGGAAAATGCATCAAGAGTATACAATGCACTGAAAAGCATATTTTAAGGTGAGAATGTGTACAAGATGCATACTCTAGGCAGTGATTCCCAAACATTTTTCCCCCATGGACCACTTGAAAATTGCTAAGGGTCTCGGTGAGCTACTTAATGATCATTTGTCCTGTTTTACCAATTACCAATTTTTTCCTGTTTTACCAATTAGTACCACAGTACTAATGCACCGTGCTAGATCCTGTATGCTTTTTAATTGTATTTTTACAGAAACACCACAGATTACCTAAATGAAACTCATGGATCACTGGTAGTACGTGAGCCACAGTTTAGGAACCCCTGCTTTAGAGGAAAGTGCATACCATTGAAATAAGTGTGTGTGTGTGTGCGTTGATCTACAAGAAACTGAGATGGAAAGGGCCTATGTTTGAGCACATGAGAAGCTAACAAAGAATGGAAATGGGCTGATCATCTCTAGCACTGGCCACCTCTTCACCCATGAGAAAAGTGTTGAGCACATTATCATTGCTTCCAGGACTACCTAAATGTAAACTGCCAAGGTCAGAATTGGGCACTCCCAATGAAAAGTTATGAGTGATGATCAACAGCTTCCTGGATGGAGGAATAAATATTCATGCCACTTGGTTTTGTTTTGCCCCAAGAATGTCCACTAACCATTCCTTGTTTATACATGGAAAGATACCCATCAATGGGGGAATAAAACTTCATGGAAATACCAGACAAAAAAGGTAATGCCTTTGATGTATTGTTTCAAGCCTGAGAAATGCTCGCTGTCTGTCTGCACAAAGAACATCCCTTTTCCCCCTTCCCCTGAATTCTAACAGAACTTAATCTGCCTTTTCTTTTGTTCATTTGTTTTTCCACTTTTTAATTTAATGACATTGTCCTACATTACTGTGTGACAAAAAGCGCACTTAAGTGCGAACGAGAGGGAATGTGCTGTGACAGATAGAAACCCAAAGGACAATCTCACCCCACTCTCCCAACTAAACTTTGAGAGCTGGGTGGCCTGTCAGGCAACTGAAGACAGCTTGATTAGCTGAAATACCACAAAGCAGGAATAAATCACGCAATGTGTTTCCCACTTTCAAATCTGAGACGTGTGTCCGTGCTGTGTGTCAGGCAAGCAACATTGTCGCCACCAGCCCTGGACGTTAAGAGCTCCCCTCGCACGCATTTCAAATGCCCAAATCAGGAAAGGCATCAGACACACACCCCTCAATAACTAGAATTCACAGCAGATAAGACTTATCACCATTCTCCAAGTGGCATTTTTCCCTTGTTTTAAGTTTCTCATGTAAATGGGTGTGAAGACATTTTTCCTGATTCCAAGTCCTTATAACTTGAGTTCACTGTGTCAATAGATTTCCAGCCCTCCTCCCTCTTGAAAACTATTCCAGTAAGTTGCATTAATTCTCCAAAGACTAAAAAAAAAAAAATTCAATTGTTCAGGAAACAGAAATCTTAAGAATGGAAGCCTCTGGCAGCGGAAGCCCTGAAGCTGCCCACTCAACACAATTCAGGCAAAGGCTAGGCAAAATATTCCCCCCCCAAACACTTTTGTGGGACCATTCATCCTTTGAAAAAAAAAAGGGGGGGCATCATTAGTATTTGGGAAGTAGATAAATTCTAATGATTTTCATGGGTGAGGAGTCTGGCCCTACTTTTAAAGATGAAGTGACGGAGAATTTTTCTTTTAATTTCTTTTTAAAGCCGTGCTCCAAAGTGGGATTTAATTTCAAGTGGGATGAATCTCTGGAGTGTGAATTCCTCAGACCATTAAAGAGTGTGGTCTCATCTTTAAAGTGTGGTCTCATCTTTCTTTTCTTTTATTTATGAAAAAAATGCCTTGCTACTGCTTCAGATTATGACTTGGCTGCTGTTAGTTGCCTGGAGGCATTCCTGGGAGAGAATGTCCCAGTGGGCATGACTCTATGCCATGATGCAGTGTCTTTTCCAGGGGCATTCTTGGGGGGAGAAGATGGCCGCTGTGGTTCTCTCTCTCCTTTGATCTTCACAGCATCTGTAAGGTAGTTTTGGCTGATTATGTGTGGCTGGCACAAGGTCACCTATTGAGCTTCATGGTTAAGTGGGGATTTGAAGGAAGATCTTCATGGTTATAGTCCAAAGGTGGTATCCAGAGAACTCATCTGGCTAGCACAAGGATTTCCATTTGCACAATGGGACTTCCTCCTCTCCCCCCTCATATGTGTCCCACATCCTCCCCAAGTCTGCTCCAGTAGGTTGGGGGAACCCCTGGATTAGATTTAGGAGGCCCAGTGGGGGAGGAGGAAAGTTCTGCTGTGTAAGCAGAAATCCTTGTGCTGATGCAACCCTGACTTAGCACTGCTTTGGATACAACCCCAACACTCTAACCACTATACCAGAGGTAGCCAATGTGGTGCCCTCCAGATGTTACTGGATTACAACTACCATCAGCCCCAGCCAGCCTGGCCAATGAGGGCTGTAGTCTGGCAGCATCTGGAGGGTATCCCGCTGACTAACCTCCCTTACACCATGGTGGCAATATGTTGGGGATGCACCTACCAAGCAAGCCATCACACCAGAATTCATTTGGTCAGCAGGAAAGTGAGCAAGTGGGGCCAAGCAATCAGAGCAGCTGAGCCTGTACCTTAGCAGCCAATTGCTCAGGCTGAAGAGTCAGGCCTGGGTCAGAAGCTTCATACTACTAGGTGGAACCTTATTGGCTCCTTTTCCCAGCCGATCCCTTAAGAACATAGAAAAATAGGAAACTGACTTACACAGAATCAGCCCATTGGCCCATCTAACTCAGTATCATCTATACTGGTTGGCAGCATCTCTCTAGAGTTCCAGACTGAGGTATCTTTCAATCCTCCTGGAGATGCCGAAGACTGAACCTGGGACTTTCTGCATGCAGAGCAGATGCTCTACCACTGGGTCAACGGTCCTTCCCCTTAAAGACCTCTGCTGGGCTGGTAATTGCAGTATTACCTTCTGGCCATTTCTAGTGGTGGAGCTGAAGCACAGCAGTCCATAAGTTCCTTCCTCTGGCAAACAATACCGGTGGCACAGAGGGTAAGGCACGACCAACATCCTCATATGGAAAAAGTGGTGTCTTATAGGATGCACCTTCTGCATTAGACCCTTCTATAAAATGGAATTTTGCCAAATGTATGCAAACATCAAGAGGGGGACTATGGCCAAACAAATACAGTCTGCCCTTGTAAGAAGATACTTGATTCAAAATAATGGGGGTATGAATTTTTTTCCCCAGCCAGCATAAAACCGTGATTACTTAACTCTATTTAAACAGGATGTTCAAACAGTTTGTTTAAAATTACTGAAAACTGCAGTAACTATCCCACCCATTAGGGCTTGAATAAACACTTCCTGCTTCTGATTGAAACTGCACAGACACACTAGACTTAGTACACAATATTAAATGCAAACAAGAGAGAGATTGGAACACTCCCATGCCTCACCTCCATCTTGGGGGACGGCTGACAATGAAGACCACAGAGAGATACACAAACGGCCAAAGAAAAAAAGAAACGAAATGAAACTGGGGTTCAGGTTTACATAGTCACACATTCCATTGACATGATACACAACACTTGCTGTATGTGAGGGACAGAGGGAGGGTCAAGGTGGCGAGGAGGTTAGCGTGGTGCAAACACACTGGCAGAGCCAATCCAGTACTCCTTTCGGTGCATTTGCATCACCCCGACCTCTCTGCCACCTCACCTCTCCCAATAAGCAACTGCAGCCTGCCTGCCAGGAAGCTAGCACAGCTGATCTGCCTTACCTGCAAGTCACTTCTGGCACTAAGTATATCTTTGTATATTAGGAAGCAACTTTATAGCAAGTCAGACCATTGGTCCACCTAACTCAGTATTGTCTGCACTGAAGGGCAGCAGCTCTCCAGGATTTCAGGCACCTGGAGATTCCGGAGATCGAACCTGGGACCTTCTACATGCAATGTGGAAGATCTACCACTGAGCTACGGCCCTTCTCTTATTTGCACTTTTGCTTATTACACTCCACCAGCTCTCAAAAGCCCCACAAAAAATGGGACTGAAAGCACATGCACACCACAGTTTTCTGCAGGCATCATGGCCACTAGATCATAACCACAGAGTGGAGCATTTCCTGCTCGGGACTCTTCTATGCATTCTTTCAGAGCAATACAAAGAATGTGATGGCAGCAACAGGTGAGATATCTTTTGAAGATACAGAAACTGCTAACAGCCAAAACTATGTTATCAGTGTAGCTGTAAGAGGCTGACGATTCAGTCTTTCTTTCCTAAGTGAACGCTGAGCATTTTTAAACACAGTTTCCTTCCACTTTACCTCATGTTCTTCAGAATATGGGAAGGACAGAAGGCTAACAAAGAATTTTAAACATTTAAGTCTCCTCACAAAGAGACTCTAACTTAGCTGAACTTGTGAACATACACCTGATCAGCAACAAATCCGAAAAACTGTCTTCTATGGAATCCAGTACACACATTTTCCACCTGTGAGTTTAGATTAGGAAGCTCAAGTGCTCTGTTCAGCATGACCAGGTAATGGCAGAACTACATATATATGTGTGTGCGTGTGTATATATATATCAAACAAAAACCTGGAGGTGGATGAAGCATTCAGTATACCCTCCCCTTGCTACTTCTCTACTATAAATCTCCCTCCCAACTCTGCTTTTCTCCAGTGGTAGGCTTATGCTACACTTATGGCTTATGTTACACATGTGTAGTTAGGCCCTGTGAACAAGCTGCCAATGTGCAGATATTTGCTAGCAAAAGCAGGAAATGACCCCCCCCCCAGTCAGCCTCCTTGACCATGTGAAGTGTTTCAGCAAAGTTCCCATGTTCTTCCATGCAAAGGTCGGCCAGTGACAACAGTAGGTTCCAGCTTCACAACACAGCGGGAGACTTCTAAAAGCACTGTGATCATCCTGAATGGAAAATGCACAAAAAATACTGTTGGGTCGCAAACTCTGCCCTGGGTCTAAGAAATAGCTTATTTTCACAATTTATTTGAACACAGTGTTCTGAGTAACATAAAATTAATTAAATTTCCATAAAGCCAGATTTCTTTTAAGTGACCAGATAAATCCCATTGGGATGGAACGTTAGCATGAAAGCAATGGTTGGAATGTATGAAAGCTGATGCAGCTATCTGCAGACAGTGCCTTCAGTAGGTCTACTCAAGACTAATAAGCAAGGCAGTGGTAGGCAACCAATGGCCCTCGGTCTAATTTCATGCTTACTTTTATGGGAAGAAACTGGGGAGCAGAGATAGAGAAAAGGAGTGGCGGGAACAAAGGAAGACTTTTGCCATTGGCTCCACCCACTACAGCCCTGCCCATGACTGTCTTCAGCCCAGACCAGCACTGACCCTGGCTTCATCCACAGCCAGTACGCAACCTTTACAGATTACCCCTGAGGGAATACAGCCCTTAACAGGGAAAAAACAACAACAGCCCTGAAGTAGGGTTTTGAGGACTGTGGGCAAGAAGTCTAATTTCCTGTTCATGGATCGCAGTGTTAAGGCTGCAATGTTGCTGCAACTCAGTGCCAGGGAAAGCTGCACCTGTTTTACTCACCTGTTCAACAGATACTAAAGGCACAGAGCTTAAGTCAGAAAACATTACTACCTTATCCTTTCACCTCTACCCAGATCTCAAGATAATTATTGCTTTTATATAATTTAGCTATTTATTTTTACTTTTTTATGTTACATCTGCAAATGTAAATCTGTAAATGGTGATTATATCATTCCCCTCTCTCTCTCTCTCAAATTTTTTTTTAGCATGGCCATTGTGCACTCTTATCCAGTCTTGATGGGTCATTACCCTTCAGAATGAGCTTGCCCAAAAAGGGATGCAGTAGCCGGAGGCAAGGGCAGTCCACTCAGCTGGGATGCCTCCACAAGGCACCATCAAACATTTCTACTCTGTACTGAAATTCTTTCCATTTAATTAATTAATTAATTGATTAATTAAATTTATATCCTGCCCTTCCTCTCAGAAGGAGCCCAGGACGGCAAACAAAACACTAAAAACACTCTAAAGCATCTTTAAAATATATTAAAAACAAAATACCTTTAAAAACATCTTAAAACAAAAAATCTTAAAAAAATCTTAAAAAAATCTTCTTTTATGTTGATATACTATCTTTTTAAAGAAGCAATTTTTATGTTCAGGGTTCCAGCCAGCCATGCTCTTTTCCAGTAAACACCATTCTATTTCCTCCTGCTTTCTGTTCTCTTATGAGACACTGTGCCTACTGAGTGTGCCAAAGTCCTCACTGGGCTGTTTTGGGTTTTCTCCTGAAGGTTTTTGTTCTTCTGCAAACCTAGAGGTTCCCTCAAGTTTGCTGATACATCCTTCTTGCACATAGACACTGCTACCTTGGCTACATAAGGATCCACATACTTGGAGAACAAATTCACTATTCGTAGATAGGATTTTTACACATCAGGGGAAGAGAACTTAACAAGGAGATACCAATTTTGGTGGCATCTCCATGCTGCTCATTATGTGCATTTCTTTAGACAGGGGCTAAGGGCTATACAATTGCTTAAACATAGCCCTCACTTTACATATCAGTTTTTGAGATTTTGGGGTTTGTTGCAACATGGAAAAATGACTATGGAAGAACTGCCATCCTTTTAGGAATGCTCATAAAAAAGAAAGATGCTTGTAAAAGGAATCTGTAGAATGTCTTCTGCTTTTCTTTGCTTTGAGATAAATTGAGAAAGAAATGCACACACTTATGGATATGGTTAAGAAACTACTTAACACAAATTGCAAAAGTGACTTAAATGATACTGTTTTTCCAAATCTGTTGATGATACGAAACTCTCATTAAGTTTTTAAAACAAAGAAAATGAAGTTAACTTGAAAATGTTAACAATATCTCAAAACTTAACACTGTGGTGCAAAGCACCGAAAACTTTGAGGAGTCATTTAGAAAGCAGAAATAGCCAGGTCATTTCCTTGTTGATATCACAAATTGCTTCATTATGTGATAAGAGAGGCCTACTGAATCAGTCCAAGATGGACAGTAGGAGAGAATCTGCTTTTGCATGCAGAAGGTCCCCTGTTCAATCCCAGCATCTCTAAGTAGGTCTGGGAAAGACACACTGCCTGAAATCCTGGAGAGCCTCTGTAATTCAGTATAACTTCTGTTGACTACACTCTGGTAATCTCTAGGTTAGACTACTGCAGCGGTTATACGTGGGGCTGTCTTTGAAGACAGTCCAGAAACTCCAGCTAGTGCAGAATTTGGCAGCCAGATTGTTGACTGGGGTAAGTCTGCACATATAACACCAAATTTGGGTATGGCTGCACTGGATACTGATTAGTTTCTGGGCTGAGTAAAAGTGCTGGTTTTGACCTATAAAGCCTTATGTGGCTCAGGACCTCAATATCCCAAGGACCGCCTCTCCCTGTATGAACCAATCCAGACCCTACGTTCACCATCAGAGGGTCCTTTTCGTGTGCCCCCTCCACAGGAAGCTTGGAGGGTGGCAACACGAGAATGGGCCTTTTTAGCAGTGGCCTCCCCAATGTGGAATGCTCTCCCCAGGGAGGCACGTCTGGTGCATTCTTTATCCATTTTTAGGGGCCAGGGAAAACCTTCATTTTCACTCAGGCCTTTGGCCCCTGAAGTGGGCTGTTTTAGTTATTCCTTTTTTATTTGGGTCTTAAGTTTTTATATTGCATGTTTTTAAACTTGTTTTATATTTTACGTTTCTAAATCTCTTTTATACTGTATGCTATTAAATCTGCTGTAAGTCACCTAGAGACCATTGGGTATGAGCCAACTAACAAATGGGATTAGATAGATAGATAGACAGATAGATAGATAGTACTGAGTCAAATGGAAACAACCCAATTCCGTATAAATAAGGCAGTTTCCTATGTTCCTATTTCCAGTAGCAGCCAGTGGGACAGGGTTGCAATGCTCACCTGGCTTTTCACCACCACATGTAGCCTCAGGTTACTGAGAGGGAGAGGGGCAAGGCAGTGGGGAGCCAAACGTCATGTGAGCCCAGCAGAGGAGCCACATCGGATGCCCTGCTGCTGTGCCTGCACTACAGCAAGCTCCCTGCTGCCTTGCCCCTCCCCCTCTCAGCAACTGGCAGCTATGTGCAGTGATGGGAAGCCAGGTCAGCAATGCCGCCCCACCCACACCACTCCTGGTGCCTCCTCCATGTGGGACTGCCTTTGGAAGAAAAGTCTTCAGAATCCTCTGCTAAACGCAGCAGCTAGAATGTTGACCATGCCAATTTTATAGACCATGCAACTCTATGAAGCTTTTATTAGCACCAACCTCTGGTTTGCTTCCAATCCCAATTCAAAGTGCTGGTTGTCCTCTTTGAACCCTTGCAGAAGTTGGGACCCAGGTGACATGAAAGACAGTCTCCCTCAGCATAATCCCACATGTCTGGTCAGATCTGACCATGAGAGTTAAGGGTGAGGGTTGGGATGGCAGATAAACCTAATTCACACTTTCCAAAACAATAAAGGAACTGAAACGTAGCTGTTCTTCAAAATGTGCACTTCTCCAAATTTTGCAGTGCAGGTCTCCAATACAAAATGTGTACAAAAATGCATACATTTGAGGAAAGTGTGCATAAAATGCATATATTAGGGTAAATAACACTATATTAGGCAAAACTGTACACAGTAATGGTCATATTAGGAGAAATGCACACTACATGGCAGATGAATTTTTGTGAGGACTTTTATTTTTATTTTTTAAAAAACCCAACACAAACTGATATGAAAATGTGGCAAGCTGAAGTTAAAGTGGGGAAAATGGGAAACAGAGGAACTTAAAGGGACATATTTGTATACCCCTAGCTGGCAGGGAAAAGAGCAAGAATGGAATAAGGAATAGGCAGAACAGTCTATTTCCACTCTATAACAGTTTCACATATATTCATTCATCAGGTCTTTCAGTTCTGTTTTCCAGGAAACTTTTTTTAAAAAAACCCACACATACACACAAAATTGTATTTCAATACAAATTTTGTTGTAGAGTCTGTTTTGGACCCAGAAGCATTTCCAGCCCAGGTTGCTGGGTTTCAGCCTTCAGTCCAGTGAACTGAAAGATGCCAGCATTCTGAAGGCCTTTGTTGCACATCTGAACACAGCCCAGCAGACTAACCCTGGTCTGTTCGCTAGCAAAATTATGATGTGAAGCCATTGTTGCTGGCTTCTGAGCCATGACTTGCTTTAACCATGGTTTGGCATTACATCTAAACCTCACATCTTTATTTAATCATAGTTTGTTTGGCCAACCGACCCCAGACACATACTGAACTACAGTGGCTTATTTGCTCATCTGTGAGGTGACTTGTGGTGTTTTTTTTTAACAAACCATGGTTAAAACAAACTGTGGTTCCACATTGTGTGCAAGTGCAGCAAACCTGTATTTGCTTGAGACCAAAGCTGAACTTTCCCCTAGCAAATGCTTGTGCCCCTTTGGGAAGCTGGCATTGGAGCAACCTTCTCCTGGTGGAGAAGGAGCCCAGTGCATTCATTTCAAGCAGCCTATAATAAGTTTAAGTGCTGATTAGGATCAAGTAACATTAAAAAGCATTATGATTCAGTTCCCTTGTGCTGAGAAGGCCCTTCAAAATGGACTTAATAAAGCAAGATTTACACTCTGAATAACTTCATAATACTCAGACTCATTCTTCCAGCCGGACGTCTCCTTCAAGCTCAATGGAGTTCATATTTTATGTCATGGGAGCATTGTTTTTCATCATCACCAGGAGAAAAAAATAAACTTGAAATCAATTCACACAACCTCAAATGCCTCTTAGACAACCGGTTCCGTTTGCTCATCAGGTGGGCTTTTTCAGGGCCAAGCCAAAAAAAACATGTTTCTACGTCTATGCCGAGTAAGAATAAAACAATAAAAAATTATTTCAGCTGCTGCAGCTCAGGAAGCTGAACAAAAACATTACATGGAAGCAAAAAGGGGGGAAAATCCTGGCTTTCAGACTCCCTGTTCTCTTTTGAACCTTATTGTCTTGCTCCTAAAATAGGCACCTGGCTGAATCTAAGTAAGTTGATTCTTTTAAAAACAAACAAACAGACCCAGTTATTTCCCAACCTGCTATGTGTTGGATCAGATATAGCCACACCACAAATTGTGCATACCAAGACAACAGCTACAGTCAACTTTATGCATAAACAAGTGTGATCTGCAATGTATTATCACCTTCTAGCAGGAGGGTTCCATTGCAACAGCAGTGGGGAACAGCAGGCTTGTGGGCCCAATGTGACCCTCCAGGCCTCTCTGTTGGGCCCTCGGGACTCTTCCCTAGATCACCCCCCTCTCCACAATCATCACTGGCTGCTCCACACCATGGGTGGTATTCAATGCTAGCCCTACTCAGAGTAGACCCACTGAAATGAATAGACATAGCTAGGTCTATTCATTTCAATGGGTCTACTCTGAGGAGAACTTTGAGTGTTTTTGTCTGGCTGGAATGCGTCCTTGAACTGTGATAGCATCTCTTGCTCGTGTGTGTATGTCTGTGTAGAAACTTCTGATTTTTTTGTGGCTGAAATGTAGCCTACTATACAAAGGTAAGATTTTGTGCTTGCTGCACCAACCACTGACCTCACCCTCCACTAGCATGTGGCTCCCAGAAGGTTCCCCATGAGGGAACATGGCCCTTGGGATGAAAACGTTTCCCCACTCATTCTATATAAGGTTCCAGCCCAATGATCATTCCCTCCTCCAGCATACTCCATTTCACGCCCTCCACCCTGATTTTCTGTTTTTCTTTCCAACTGACTCTCAACATGATGTGGCTATTGAGCATTTTCAGTCCTGACTAGACTGTTTTTCTGGGGTGGGGGCAGCTTAAGTTTTTTAAAAAGATTTTCCCCACTCTTCTGCACAACTCAGGGTTCCCTTGCTCATGCCAGATACTTTCGTTTTGTTACTCAGTGCCCATGTTTGACCCCATTACTGTTGGCACTCACCACCTAATTTGCTGTTAGGGGGAGTGATGGGAGTTTCTCATTCCATCTCATTCTTTTATAACTAAGAAACAGAAAGCACAAGGAGGGCAATGGAGATGAAGTAGGTGGTATTACACAGATAGGAAGACGTTTAGTTCTCAGTGGCTGGTGTCAGTAGAGGAAGGGTGCAGGTTTAGCTCCCACACAAATGATTTCTCCAAGATCATCCCTTTATTGCTCCCTGTTGGAATGGATGGCACCTATTCACATATATGGGAGAGAGTGTTGACATCAGCAATGGTGTTGGCAAAACCTGTCTCCAGGCCCTGACCGGCGGTGGCTGATGGCTCCACGTCAGTGAGACAGAAGAATCCACTCCAGTTTTAAAACCTAAAACCCGGAGTGGATTCCAAGGCCCCACTGACATGGAGCTACCAGTCACCACTGGCCCTGACACTGAACAGCCTTCCGTGCTTTTTTGCTTGTTACCATAACCAACAATAGGATGTGCGAACTGCCTTCAGTTATGAATTTTCTTCATCCAAGAAAATTTGGAAGTCAAACATTACCAAAATGAAGGTTGGCTTGACTGAATAAATATTTACCTCCTTCCCCCTCCCCCGTGAAAGACATTTGTTCCTCCTAAATCTTTCATCCACACAGTGAAACCAGGACTCTGGAGAAAAAGTTATCCTGAATTATAGAGGGATAAAAAATAAAGTATTTTCTACAAGAAAGCTGGCCACTTGTAGTCTCTGCTCAGCTGCAATGGTTTTACCTTTGAGTCATAGCACTTCAGAAGTTATGTGTACTTTATTTTTTTTAAGGAGATTACCTAGCATATCACATCACTGTGTGTTAGAACAAAGCTTTAGGCATGTTGAGAACCTGTTAAACTGTAACTTTGGAAATGATGCCAAGTTCACGACTGAGAAAGGCAGGGTACAGTTCATTTGAAATCACCGGTGCTGTCCCTGTTTATGCCACTGCTAGCTGGCAAGTTTACCACAGATCCAAACATTATATAAACCTACAAATAAAAAATGACTTCATTATTTTTAAAATTATTAGTTTATACTCTTATTCTCTCCTCCAATTTCACCAGGTAAAGGCTGCGGAAATGTTTTGAGCATACTGATATTTAGTTTTGGGTGGTCGTGCAGAAATATGGACATGTCAACAAGTGTTTTCTCAGGGCCGGGTCTTACAAGCACAAAGAGATGGTTTGGTCCTCATGCAATGACCTTACCACTCTGAGCAGAGGCATTAGACTATAATTGCTCACATGTACAAAACATAGAACTTGTGTCCTTGGAAAGGGGGCTTGCATGCAAGCCTTATCTGTGATGTGGCTAGATCTTCCTTCATAGAAACAAAAACACAAACATCTCATCCATTTACACTAGAGTAGGGATTCACGAACTGTGGTCCATGGTCTGCAAGTTTCATTCAGGAGGTCCGCAGCATGTCTGCATGAAATACTGATATTTGTTTTCAATTGTATTTTAGTGTTTTTTATTTTATATTCTATGGAATGCAAATTGCAACACAAAACAAAATATAAGAAATAAAAGAAGCAATAAAAATACAATTAAAAATCATTACACCTAGCACAGCACATTACATTGCTGCAAGAGGCAGAAAAATCATTACGTTGTCTGCCAAGACCCTCAGTACTTTTCAAGTGGTCCATGGGGAAAAATAGTTCGGGAACCATTGCACTAGAGATGCATGAAACCTGTATTTTAGAAAAAAAATCGGTGGGTGTTTTTGCCTTCTCACATGATGGAATGGCGTGTTGGGAGACATGCAGTGCAATCCTATGCATGTTTACTTGGAAGTAAACCCTGTTGGGTTCAGTGTGCCTTACTTCCAGGTCTGTTGCAAACTCCTAGATTCCAAACATCTACACAATGATATCTTGGTTTTGCAATGCAGATCCAAATATCAGTGTACAACGCATGCATATTATTACCAGTAGGGTAGTGGCAAATTCAGAAGTGCAGGGTCCCTTCCTGCTAGTCATGCCATGCCCCCTCACAGCTGTACCCGCTCACTTGCTTGCTTGCTTGCTTTCTGTCGTGATTTCCACACTCCTCAGAACTTCCTGAGCCTGCCTTCTCCCACAACAACAGACATCCCAAGGAGCCAATCAGCATGAAAGAGGTGTGTTAGCTACTGTGAAGAGTCTTCTCAGAGGCTGACTCACCTCTTTTCACTCTGATTGGCTGCAATCAGCAGGAAAGGACAAGAAAGCATGTTACAAGATTCTTCTCAGAGGCTAGCACATTCCCCTTTCATGGCTCATAGCACACTGGAGCACATAAGAAACCTGCTGGGACCTGCTGGGACCGTGCTCCCCAAAAAGTAAGGGGTCTAAAACCCCCAAGACCTCAGACAACTACATCCCTGATTGTTTTCCAGCTTACAATAAAGCATACAGCAACCACAATACTCTCTATTTCACATATGCACATGTACTTTGTAGGAGTCCCTTTGAGTTCAATGTGACTTAGACCATATTCACACTAGGGCCACATTCACACCAGACATTTATTCTACTATTATTCCAGTTTAAACAGTCATGGCTTCCCTCAAAGAATCCTGGGAAGTATAGTTTGTGAAAGGTGCTGAAAGCTGTTAGAAGACACTTGTTCCCCTCACAGAGATACAATTCTCAGGAATTTTCTGGAAAGAGGAAATGACTGTTAAATCACTATAGAAAATTGTAGCTCTGTGAGGAGAATAGGGGTCTCCTAACAACTCTCAGCACCCTTCACAAACTATACTTCCTATGATTCTTCGGGGGAAGCCATGACTGTTAAAAGTGGAATAATAGTGGAATAAATGTCTGGTGTGAATGTGACCTTATTCTTAGATATGTAAAGAAGGCAGGCTCAGTTGCTCATCAACTTGCACATCAGAGGATTCTTTCTTTCCACCACAGAACTGACAATAATATTTTTAAACCCAACTACCAAGCCAGGACAACTATTTGCAATAGCAAACATGCTGTTTCCACATTGAGAGTGGAAAATTACGGTTATTTATGATGAATTTCCACAATCAGCTGCTAGCACTTAATTATGCCTTGCCGGCTCACTTCAGTTTGAACAAATAAGACCATATGCAACCCAGAAAGTGACAAAGGTGTTTGTATAGATAGTGGGAACAGATCAATGGGCGGATGCTGCATCACTGGGCTTTATGCAGAAGTAATCCAGGAACCTATAGCAAAATATGTCTCCTCTAATAGTCCCAGAAGTGTTGTTTCTCAATGCAAAAAACAAGCCTAAAGTTATAGGCATGAGAGAGGCAACTGATACCACCTAGAAGCCAGAACCAACTCCACCAAAAACTACAGTCACCTTGACATGCCGGTGAAATGCTGTTCTTTCATCAAATCTAAATTCAAGGAGCAACATATCACTTCCACACTGAATTATTATTATTATAATTACTACTTGCAAAAGTGACCCACAGTGACTTACAACATTAAAACACTGAAACCAATTAAAACAAACCAATAAACCTTAAAAGCCTATGCAAATAAAACACTTGTAAAACCTGCCACATGAAAGGAGACTACTAGTACC
Organism: Rhineura floridana; assembly: GCF_030035675.1. Lineage (NCBI taxonomy): Eukaryota > Metazoa > Chordata > Lepidosauria > Squamata > Rhineuridae > Rhineura > Rhineura floridana. Next base: position 183,842,253 of record NC_084483.1, on the reverse strand, counting down.
TCAAGCCCTTCAAATTAAGGGCCAAAAGCCCAGGTAAAAAGGAAGGTTTTTGCCTGGTGCCTAAAAATAGATAGTGATGGCTCCAGGCATACCTCCCTGGGGAGACCATTCTACAAGCACATAAAAGTGACAGTGGCACTTTGCAAGCCATGACTAACTGCTGGAGGGTGTGTATGTGGGGGATTAATATTTGCAGGGGAAGGTTAGTCCATCTTCACTTTCAACAGATATCACCCCCAGCATGGATTAGGCTTGAAAACAGCCTCCAACTACCATTGGAGCCAGATGGACCTTTGATTTGATCCAGCAGGGCTCTCCTTGTTATGACTCTAGCTGAAGGCTCTTTGGGTGTGGCAGGAGACCTTGAGAGGGAAGTAACTCCTGCTTGCTCATTGAGACCTATTCCCTTTCCCTTAAATTAGCAGATCAGATGGTGGAGAGATGACAACAACTTTACAGGAGTGTTGTGAAGATGAATGAGATAAAGAAACGATGAATAGACTCTACTGTTTCTTTGGGGAGAAAGAGGGGATTCAGTCCAGGGTAGCAACAGTTCCTTAGATTTCATCTTTGTTTGCCCCTCAATATAAAAATAAAGAATTCAGAAATCAATATTCTGGCGCGGTCCTGAATTTATAGCCTTAAAGGCACTGCTTGGAATACCTAGGGACATATTACCAAGGCGGCGGCAATGTAGGAAGGCACAGTTAACCTTGACAAGAAGGAAAAGGGGGGAGATTTCAACAATAAGCATTTTCCTTTTTATAAGCAGCTGGCTTCTTGAACTTCACTTAAGCAGAGGAAATACGGTATAGCTGGGCTATTGCTATTACAAAGACTAGTCTCCCCCCTTTTTTTAAAAAAAGATTGGGAATAAAGGAGGATAGCAGTAAGGAGATGTATGACACTCCCACAAACATCTCTTTTGTAAGCCTGCATTCTTCACTTATCTTAAAGGCCATGGCTGTTGTGTGTCTCTCTCTCTCCTAAACTGAAAGTCTAGCAGTGATCAGAAAGAAGTGGACAGAGAGAATGGGGCCACCAATGAAGCTGGATGCTGGAAGATTTAGGACAGGAAAAAGAAAGTACTGCACACCGCACATTGTAGTGATGACCACCATCTAAGACGGGTTTAAAAGAGGTTAAGGCAAATTCATGGAGGATAGGGTTTATCAATGGTGGCCAATACTAGCCATGGTGGCTATGTTCTAACTCTATTGTTGGAGACAGTTTGCCTCTGAATAACAGTTACTGGGAATTACAAGTGAGGAGAGTGCTATCTGTGCTCAGGTCCTGCATTCGGGCTTCCCATAGGCATCTGGTTGGCCACTGTGAGAACAGGATGCTGAACTAGATGGGCCACTGGCCTGATCCAGAAGCTAGGCTCTTCTTATGATCCAAATGCTCTCAATGGTCAACAGTCAGGCTCTTCTTATATTCTTACGAAGTTTAACTAACCTCAGAAGCAATTTCAAAGCCTCACTTCACTTTCAGCTTTTTAATGTGAGATATGACAGTGGCACCAAAAATATATATCATATCCCACCTTTCTAGGCAAAATGCCCACTCAAGGCAGATAAAAATATTTTAAGATAAAACAATATTACAAAACAACATAACATATAAACAAACAATAAACAAACAGCAATAAAAACAGCAGAAAAGCAAACACGCACAAAACAGAGGAAAATGAACTAAAATGTCCACCGAAATAATACCCAATAATAAGTAATGACATAATAGTATGTAAATAATTTGTTTAAAATTATAGCCCATCCTATGGCAAGAGACTAGGGTGGTGATAACATATGAAACAACAGAAAATTATACAGTCACGAGAGTAGCTGTATACTATAGCCAGCGTGGATTTTTCACATTCTACAATGTTAAATTGAAAATACCCCCATGCCATTCTAATGCTTCCCATAATCTAATTTCAAAACAAAACCGTACAAAACTTATTGTCCTGAACTCAGAAATGCTTGATTAACAACCTTCTTAATTTTAATGGCAATACACAAAACAGTCAGAGAGAATAGAGAGTTCAAAGTCTGTTGTTGTTGTTGTTATGTGCCTCCAAGTCGATTACGACTTATGGCAACCCTATGAATCAGCGACCTCCAAGAGCATCTGTCGTGAACCACCCTGTTCAGATCTTGTAAGTTCAGGTCTGTGGCTTCCTTTATGGAATCAATCCATCTCTTGATTGGCCTTCCTCTTTTTCTACTCCCTGCTGTTTTCCCAGCATTATTGTCTTTTCTAGTGAATCAGGTCTTCTCATGATGTGTCCAAAGTATGATAACCTCAGTTTCATCATTTTAGCTTCTAGTGACAGTTCTGGTTTAATTTGTTCTAACACCCAATTATTTGTCTTTTTTGAGGTCCATGGTATCTGCAAAGCTCTCCTCCAGCACCACGTTTCAAATGAGTTGATTTTTCTCTTATCCGCTTTTTTCACTGTCCAACTTTCACATCCATACATAGAGATCGGAAATACCATGGTCTGAATGATCCTGACTTTAGTGTTCAGTGATATATCTTTGCATTTGAGGACCTTTTCTAGTTCTCTCACAGCTGCCCTCCCCAGTCCTAGCCTTCTTCTGATTTCTTGATTATTGTCTCCATTTTGGTTAAGGACTGTGTCGAGGTATTGATAATCCTTGACAAGTTCAATGTCCACATTGTCAATTTTAAAGCTACATAAATCTTCTGCTGTAATTACTTTGGTCTTTTTGAAGTTCAGCTGTAGTCCTGCTTTTGCGCTTTCCTCTTTCCTCAGCATTCGTTTCAAATCATTCCTGGTTTCTGCTAATAGTATGGTATCGTCCACATATCTTAAATTGTTGATATTTTTCCTCCAATTTTCACACCTCCTTCATCTTGGTCCAATCCGGCTTTCTGTATGATATGTTCTGCATATAAACAAATAGGGTGATAAAATACACCCATGTCTCACACCCTTTCCGATGGGGAACCAGTTGGTTCCTCTATATTCTGTCCTTACAGTAGCCTCTTCTCCAGAATATAGGTTGCGCATCAGGACAATCAGATACAATTAAGGCAATAGTTCAATAATTACTGCATTCCTTGAGATCCCCTTTCTTTGGAATTGGGATGTATTTTGAACGCTTACAGTCTGTGGGCCATTGTTTAGTTTTCCATATTTCTTGACAAATCTTAGTCAAAATTTGGACAGATTCAGTCTCAGTAGTTTGTAGCAACTCTATTGGTATGCCATCTGTTCCTGGTGATGTGTTTCTTCCAAGTATTTTAAGAGCAGCTTTCACCTCACATTTCCTCTAAAATTTCTGGTTCTTCATCATATGTTTCCTCCGTGAATGAATCTGTCATCCTGGCATCCCTTTTATAGAGTTCTTCAGTGTATTGCTTCCATCTTCCTTTTATTTCATCTTGGTCAGTCAGTGTGTTCCCCTGCTGATTATTCAACATTCCTACTCTTGGTGTAAATTTTCCTTTCGTTTCTCTAATCTTTTGGAATAGGGCTCTTGTTCTTCCCTTTTGTTGTCCTCTTCTATTTCTATACAGTAACTATTGTAATAGTTCTTTGTCCCTACGTACTAGTCGCTGTATTGTTGCATTTAGGCTTCTGAATGTGTTTCTATTTCCTTTTGCTTTCCTTCTCTCTTTAACCATTTTAAGAGTTTCTTCAGTCATCCATTGAGGTCTTTCTCTCTTTTTAACTAGACTAGAGGTATTGTCTTTTTGCATTCTTCCCTGCTAATGTCTCTGACTTCACTCCATAGGTCTTCTGGTTCTCTCTCAACTAAGTTTAAAGCCTCAAACCTGTTCCTTATTTGATCCCATCTTCTGGGATGTTATTTAAATTGCATTTTGGCATTATGATGGTTTTGTTCCTCTTCTTTAGCTTTACTCTGATTTTCGATATTACCAGTTCATGATCTGTACTGCAGTCTGCTCCTGGTCTTGTTTTTGCAGAAACTATGGACCTTCTCCATCTTCTGTTACCAATTATATAATCAATTTGATTCCTATATTGACCATTTGGTGATGTCCACGTGTACAGTCGTCTTTTCAGTTGCTCAAAAAATGTGTTTGCAAAAAAAACAAATTATTGGCATCACAGAATTCAGTAAGTCTTCCTCCTGCTTAATTTCTGTCTCCTAAGCCCCATTTCCCCACAATTCCTAGTTCTTCTCTGTTCCCTACTTTTGCATTCTAGTCCCCCATGATTATCAGCATCTCTTGTTTTGGTGTGTGATAAATTTCTTCCTGTACTTCTGCATAAAAGCTCTCCAATTCCTCTTCTTCTGCATTTGCCCTTGGAGCGTAGACTTGGATGATGGTTATATTAATAGGTTTCCCGTTTAATCTCATTGATATCACTTGCTCAGACCTTGCGTTGTAGCTCCTAATTGCTTTTGCTACATCGCTTCTCACTATTAAAGCAACCACATTTCTTCTTAATTTCTCATTTCCTGCATAAAATATTTTGTAGTTGCCTGAATGAAAATGTCCCATTCCTGTCCATTTTAATTCACTCACCCCAAGTAATATAATGTTGATACGTTCCATTTCTTGCATGAAAATTTCTAACTTTCCCTGGTTCATGCTTCTCACATTCCATGTTGCTATTGTGTGTGTCGTACAACTCCATACTCTCCTTTTGCATCTGTGCGCATCAGTCTCTGGGCTTCCTTTCGGCTTTGACCCAGCTGCATCATTAGTCACAGTGCTACTCGTACTTGTCCTTTGTTCTTCCCCAGTAGCTCGGTGAGTGTCTTCTGACCTGGGGGTCTCATCTTCCAGCACTATCTCGTGTTGCATTTTGGATACAGTAGGGCCCCGCTTACCGGCGCTTTGCTTCCCAGCGTTCCGCTAATGTGGTGGCTTTGATTCCCCGTTTTTAAAGCAGATTTTGCCCTTTTGTGGCATTTTGCATCATTTTTGCACGACGCGCCCTATTATATTCAATGGGGTTCTGCTTTACGGTGATTTCCGCTTTATGGTGGGGGTCCGGAATGGAACCTGCTGTATAAGCGGGGCCTGCCTGTACTCTGTTCACAGCGTTTGTGTGGTAAGAGGTATTCAGAGGCGGTTTACCACTGCCTTCCTCTGAGTTTATTTATTTATTATTTATTTATTTATGAGATTTGTTAGATGCCCATCTGGCAGAGGTTAATCGGCCACTCTGGGTGGGCGACTTACAACCAAACACAAGTACATTCCATATAAACATAATCAGAATCCTAAAAATTAGAAATTAAAAATTAAAAGCTTAAAAATTTAAACAGTTTGGATGCATCTTAGTCTGGTGTCTCAGCTTTGACCATTCCGCCTTGGGTGCTCCTGCTAGGAGTCTAGCCTCTTGGTCTAGACTCCTGACGGCATTGCTCTTAACTTCTTCAACAATCTCAAACCCCCTCACCACATTAAGGTGTGCATCCTAGAGGGGGGTTCAAAGTCTAAAGAGAGAGAGAAAAAACCCAGACCCCTTTTGGACTTTTTTCTGAGAGTTCTCATAATCTGTTGAAATTCATTAAAAATCAGCCATGTTCACATATGACCTGTAATCCTGTTACTGACCTTGCCCCATACTCTGACCTTCATCTTCTGCAGTTTAAAAGTTAACAAAATGCATGGCTGATTTATAATTAATTTAATAAATTTTGCATTGAACTCAATGATAATGTCAGGCATGCTCAGTAAGAACCAACTGTCAGTGTTCTAAAAGTCAGACTCACAGCTGCTTGGCTTGCCTAATCAGGGGACCACACCCATGCCAGACTTTGATTTCACATGAGACAGTCATGCCTTCCCTTAGAGAATCCTAGGAAGTGTAGTTTGTGAAGGGTGCTGAGAGGAGACTACTATTCTCCTGACAGAGCTCCAGTGGCCAGAGTGGTTTAACAGTTAGCTGCTCTGACTGAAGCTTTGGGAGGGGAACAGGGCATCTCCTAGCAACTCTCAGCACCTTTCACTAACTACACTTTCCAGGATTCTTCGGGAGAAGCCATGACTGTATAAAGTGAAATAAAGGTCTAGTGTGGATGTGGCCAGGGACAGCTTTGGTTTAAATTTGGGTAGGAGGCTACATGTGCCTGCTGTAGAATAAAAAGGTGGGGGAAATGCTGAAAAGCAATGATACTGTTCACAATGTTTTCCTTTTGGAAAGGAAAGGGACTTCTTCTCTGCCCAGTGCCCACCCATCCAATCTCTTCCCCTCCCCCTCTTCTCTCTGCCCCTCCCCCAGGTCAGTGTTTGACTATGACCTGGTAGACCAGGGTTCAAATCCCCACACAGCTCTGAAGCTCACTAGGTGACCTTGGGCCAGTCACTGCCTCTCAGCCTCAGAGGAAGGCAATGGTAAAACCACCTCTGAATACCGTTTACCATGAAAACTCTATTCATAGGGTCGCCATAAATTGGGATCAGAGCTTTGAAGATTACTTTTAAAAAGTAATAAATTACAGTTACAATTATTACATGGCCCAAAAAAGTAGTAATTACTGTTACAATTGCAATTGCTCTGAAATTAACTGATTATTTTTTCTCAAAAGTAATCACTACAATTACATTTCAGTTACTTTTTAAAAAAAGTCTACAAGGCGCTGGCCTTGGCTGCTGCACATCTAAGTGGCCTAAAACAATATTAAAAATAAACACACACATACAAAGGTAGTAGAATAATTCTTTTTATCCATTAAGACAGCAATGGTGGTCTCTTCGCTGGTAAGGGAGATGGGGAGGGAGGCAGAGGCCACTACTCAGATCTTTGCACGTCAAACCACGTGCAATCCCCCCCATCCAGCAAGCATAATCTCTCTCACTTAACCACGTCCTGGACCCTGCCCTACCACCAACTAAGGGACACTCACCCAAGCAAACATTTTCCACTGAGATGCACACACACACACACACACACACACACGTTGTCATTTTTCACCTCCACAGTTCTTTAGCTCCATTCTGCTGCTGCCTCCTTCTCCTTTATCCATGTTCTTGCCCCCTGGCTCCTTTTCCCCTCAACTCCATTCTTCACCACCACCATCGATTTTTAAAACAATTGTTTTCTCCACTCTACTCGTCTCGCTCTCCACTGCCTCCGTAATCGCCTCCTACAACGGAGCATGAGGGAAGAGCAATGCTGCACAGAAGCCCAGTTTGAGGCACATGATTTTCATCCACAAATCAGAGGAGCAGAAGACTTCCCCTGCTTCCTCCCCCCAAGTAATGCCCAAAAGTAATGCTGGAAACAATTAAAAGTAATAAAATTACTCTGAGTTCTATTACAATCAAAATCTACAGGAATTACCCACTCGTTCCTCAAAAAAGTAATAAATTAAAAGTAATTAGTTACTTGTAACGAATTATTTCCAAGCTCTGGTTGGGATTGACTTGAAGGCAGTCCATTTCCATTTTCAAACATGATTGCACAGAAATAAATCCCACTGAACTCAAAAAGTATGCAACTGATCAAACACACCCTCCCTTCTCCTCCCTCCTATCCCCTCCCTCTTGCCCCTCCCCTCCCCTTCCCCTCCAATCCCCTCCTTCCCCCTCCCCAAGGTCAGTTTTACCTATTTACGCATGATTGCACGGGAGTAAATACCACTGAACTCAATAAACATGAAAATGATCAAACCTGCCCTTCACTGCCCCTTCCTTTGCCCCTCCCCCTTCAATCCCCTCCTTCCCCCTTCCCCTCCTTCCCTCTCCTCTCCCCCTGCTCCTCCCCCATGGTCAATTTTACCTATCCTAACCATGATTACATAGGAGTAAATTCCATTGAAATCACTAAGCACGCAAATGATCAGACCTGACTTTCCCCTCCTTCCCCACTCCTCTCCTCTCCCTTCTTCCTCCCCTCTTCTCTTCCTTCTTCCTCCTTTCCTGCCCACTCCAGCTGTCTCTTCCTTCCCCTGGTCAGTTTTACCTATCCTATGCATGACTGCATGGGAGCAAATCCCACTGAACTCAATATACATGCAAATGATCGAACTTGTCCTTCTCCTCCCCTCCCCATCCTGCCTGCTCCCCTCCTCCTCCCCCCTGCCCTTCCTCTCCTCCTCCCCTCCCCCCCATCCCGTGGTCAATTTCACCTATCGTAAGCATGACTGCAGTGGAGTAAATCCCACTGAACTCAATAAGCATGCAAATGATCAATCCATTCTCGGCAAGCTTGCACAGGATCCCATTTCGTACCTCCCGGATTAAAAAGCAGAGAAATTTACTAATAGGCAAAAAACCTTGCAGTTTAAGAATGTACCTATAGCCAACAGATATATCTATCAAACTTTAAAAAGCAGGGAAATTGGGCAGCTATAGTGAATGCACCAGGGGAACAGGAGACCTGACCTCCTCTCTGAGATATTGGACTGCCCTACAAAGTTGTCAAAATGCAAACACCATTTGGGTTGGTCTTTCACAGTCCAATCCACTTTCTGTGTAGCTTGGAAGAATTTGGTAACAAAGCGATCCTTCAAAATGTGGACTTATCTGAATTTTGCAATGCAGTTCTCCAACCAACCAATGTTGGAAAGTGTACCCCAAAATGAATGTATTAGTGAAAATAACATACAAAAATGCATAATAGTAGGAGAAATTGTTTGCAACAATGCATAATTAGTCAAAACTGCTGCCTATAATAATGTGTTTATTTCGAGAAATGTGCACTAAAATGCTGGAGGTTTTCATGAAGATTAAAATAAATTGCAAATTGCTGGAGAAACCTGGAGAACTGAATATAAGACTGGAAAAATGAGAAACGGAGAGAACCAAAACTGGCAGGTCCTTCCATCCCTAACAGCTACTGACTAATGCTGCTAGCAGCATTTTAACCATGCATTTCCACTTTGCCTGTACAAACAACTTCCGTCAAACAATTAAAAAAAATGTTTTGTAGAACTCTTATCTTCAAGCAATTTCTAGATCAACTATTTAAATGAAAGGAGTGAAGGCGTTAAGCTTGCAAGCCCACACACAGCCATTTAAAAAAGCATTCTGTTCTCTAACATGCCCATATCATTCTTGTCTATATTTCAGAAACTTCAAAAAGAAGCAAGAAGCCAGAGAACCTGGATCAACCTATCCTGCAAAAAGCTCTAGTGATCATAATGCTTGAACATGGAACAGAAATTGTATTTCAAGAAATAAAGAGGAAGGCTGCCTAGGATTAAAAAATGAAATATCTTCTTGTTATTTTCTATTGTGCTTTTAAGATATGCATAGGTTGCATACATAGAGTTGTATCCAACAAAGACTCTATCTGCACTATACATTTAAAGCAGTATCATACCACTTTTAACCAGCAGTGGCTTTCCCCAAGGAATCATGGAAACTGTTGTTAGGAGACTCCCTATTCCCCTCACAGAGCTACAGTTTTCAGAGTCCCTGGAAACAAGTGTAGGCAATCCTGAACTAGATGGAGCAATTGTCTTAGTTTAAGGCAGCTTCCTATGTTCATTAAATCACAGTTTTGCATTATGTGCAAAAAGGCCCATTGAGTCAAGTGCCTTAGATTACTGCAAGGGATAAAACCTCTAGCGCCTTTTGTGGATTTGTCATTTTTTTTCTTTTTGGTCGCTCATCAGTTGACACAGCTCTCTTTCTGATGGTTACTGATTTTTAATTGTCTTTTATACTATACAAAACAATGCACCTTAAAAAAGAATAATTGGAGGGAAATTGGATTACTTTAAATGAAATCATTCGGTTTTGTACAATCTTGACTCTTTAAAGCAAAGCAAAGGAGGAGATTTTTTAAAAAACAAATAAACCCAGGCTTCCAATAAAAGCTTGTATTCTGCATTATCATAGTCAACTTCTCAGCACAGGAAATGCAGAGTAGGATGCCGGGATAAGCATATGAGACTAACATAAATGAGAATCTAGTGCATGGTAATTACTGGAAATTAGCAACCTCTGTTGACATCCGTGTAAGGAAATGAACAGAGAGTTCTTAGAAAACAGCACAGACACAAAAGAGAAAATACAATTCGTAAATAGAACACCATATCTATGAGGGAGGGCTTGGGTAAAAGAGAGTTTTGGCCAAATATTGCAATATTTATTTTGAATTATTGCCCACCAGCCCTTAGCTGGGCGATTTACTGTGAAGGGAGAACAGGGTGCGTGGGTGTCTATGTAACTGCAATGTTGCCCTTTGTTGAAAAGGGCAGAGCCTTGCATTTCAAAGAGTTGCTAAAAGTTTTTGCCCCTTAAGAGTGTACCTAGAAAGGTTCAAACTGTTCAGAAAATCAGAACTTCCACAGTGTGAGTCAGTGGCAGGGATTTTTTTTTTTTAAGTTTGCAGTGCTCAGAGGGCAGGTACAACCATTACTGGAGTGATCTGTGAAGAAATCATGAGGACACAGCTCCCATAACTCTGCCGATAAGTGAATAGGCCCTTCGTTTCAAAATATGAAGTGTTTAGATGAGGGAAAGTTCCACCACTAAATGCAGCATTACGCATTCTGTGGCAGGCACAACTGCTATGGATACACAAACAATATCTAGACTATAAGTACAAACCTGCATCTTCAAACACCTGTCTAGGACTCCTGGTTGATCCAGGACTTTACAGTGAGTAGGAAGACAGGAAGCTAATGTATATCAGGTCAGATTACATGTTCATCTACCCTATTACTGTCTCCTTTGATAGGCAACAGTTGCTTGGGGTCTGAAGCAAACTTCCCCATTACCTGAGATCCTTTCAACTGGAGATATCAGGAACTGAATCTGGGACCTTCTGCATGCAAAGCATGTGCTCTGCCACCTGAGCTATATCCCCTCAGAAAAATGATAATTCAGGAAGTTGCTTATTCCACGGCGGACTACAGGTAAATCCAATTCAGTATTGTCTGTCCTGATTGGCAATGGCTCTCAACAGTCCTAAGCAGAGATCTTTCCTACCATCTTATATCTTTTTAACTGGAGATGCGATTGAACCTGAGATCTTCTGCATGCCAAACATGCTTTTATCACTGAGCTACAGCCCTCGGACAAATGCATGTGTGTATGAACTTGGCATAGGATGGTGTTATACAAATCTCAACCATGGTTAAGAGATAAGGAATGCCCCTATCCTTTCAGTATTAATCATGGTTAGTAGAATCAGAGAATCGTAGAGCTGGAAGGAACCTATTAGGCCATTGAGTCCCTGCTCAGTGCAGGAATCCATATTAAAGCATACCCAACAGGTGGCTGTCCAGTTGCCTCTTGAATGCCTCCAGTGTTAGAGGGCTCACCACTTCCCTAGCTTCCACTTGCATACCACTCTAACAGTTATGACATTTTTCCTAATATTACTTGAGACCATTGTTCCATGTCCTGCACTCTGGGACGATTCAGAAGAAATCTTGGCCTTCCTCCATGTGACAACCATTCAAGTACTTGGCTATCATATCTGCCCACAGTCTTCTCTTCTCCAGGCTAAACATACCCAGTTCTTTCAGTTCCTCCTCACAGGGCTGTGTTTCCAGTCCCCTGATCATCCTTGTTGCCCTCCTCTAAACCTGTTCCAATTTGTTTGCATCCTTCTTAAGTGTCCATAACTGGATGCAGTACTCAAGAAGAGGCCTAACCAGTGCTGAATAGAGGGGAACTAATACTAATATTAGTATATATGGAGCGAGAAATGCCAGATGTCCAAGCTGGATTTAGAAAGGGAAGAGGCACCTGAGATGGCCACCTGAGATGGCCACCAGCTTGGATGGCTTTAAAAGAAGATTAGACAAATTCATGGAGGACAGGGCTATCAATGGCTACTAGCCATGATGGCTGTGCTCTGCCACCCTAGTCAGAGGCAGCATGTTTCTGAAAACCAGTTGCCGGAAGCCTCAGGAGGGGAGAGTGTTCTTGCACTCGGGTCCTGCTTGCGGGCTTCCCCCAGGCACCTGGTTGGCCACTGTGAGAACAGGATGCTGGACTAGATGGGCCACTGGCCTGATCCAGCAGGCTCTTCTTATGTTCTTATGATCATATCGCAAACATACGTTGGATAATGGAATGGAGCAAGGAATTTCAGAAGAAAATCACCCTGTGCTTTATAGACCACAGCAAAGCCTTTGACTGTGTAGATCATGAAAAACTATGGAATGCTTTAAAAGAAATGGGGGTGCCACAGCATCTGATTGTCCTGATGCACAACCTATGCTCTGCACAAGAGGCTACTGTAAATAGAATATGGAGAAATCGACTGGTTCTCCATTGGAAAGGGTGTGAGACAGGGGTGTATTTTATCACCCTATTTGTTTAATCTGTACGCAGAACATATAATACAGAAAGCGGGATTGGACCAAGATGAAGGAGATGTGAAAATTGGAGGGAGAAACATCAATAATTTAAGATGTGCAGACAATACCATACTCTTAGCAGAAACCAGTAATGATTTGAAATGAATGCTGATGAAAGAGGAAAGCACAAAAGCAGGACTACAGCTGAATGTCAAATAGACTAAAGTAATGACAACAGAAGATTTATGTAACTTTACAGTTGACAATGAGGACATTGAACTTGTCAAGGATTATCAATACCTCGGCACAGTCATTAACCAAAATGGAGACAATAGTCAAGAAATCAGAAGAAGGCTAGGACTGGGTAGGGTAGCTGTGAGAGAACTAGAAAAGGTCCTCAAATGCAATGATGTATCACTGAACACCAAAGTCAGGATCATTCAGACCATGGTATTCCTGATCTCTATGTATGGATGTGAAAGTTGGACAATGAAAAACGCAGGTAAGAGAAAAATCAACTCATTTGAAATGTGGTGCTGGAAGAGAGCTTTGCCCGTACGATGGACTGCGAAAAAGACAAATAATTGAGTGTTAGAACAAATTAAACCAGAACTGTCACTAGAAGCTAAAATGATGAAACTGAGGTTATCATACTTTGGACACATAATGAGAAGACTTGATTCACTAGAAAAGACAATAATGCTGGGAAAAACAACAGGGAGTAGAAAAAAAGGAAGGCCAAACAAGAGATGGAATGATTCCATAAAGGAAGCCACAGACCTGAACTTACAAGATCTGAACAGGGTGGTTCACGACAGATGCGTTTGGAGGTCGCTGATTCATAGGGTCGCCATAAGTCGTAATCGACTTGAAGGCACATAACAACAACAATAATCAGCACCAGACCCAGGACCAAGCCTTGCAGTACCCCGCTTGTTACCTCCCTCCAGTTTGGGAAGGAACCATTGACAGACACTCTTTGAGTACGATTCTGTAACCAACTGTGGATCCACATGATAGTTGTTCTATCCTGTCCACAGTTTGCTAGTTTGCTAATCAGAGTATCATGGGGGACTTTGTCAAAAGCTTTGCTGAAGTTGAGATATATTACATCCACAGCATTCTCATAGTCTATCAGGAGGTTACCCAATCAAAAAATGAGATAAGATTAGTCTGGCATGCTTTGTTCTTGATAAATCCATGTTGGCTTCTAGTAATCATGACATTGTTTTCAAGGTGCTTACAGATCGACCGCTTTATAATGTGCTCCAGAATTTTTCCAGGAATCGATGTCAGGCTGACTGGTCTATAGTTCCCCTGTTCCTCCTTTCCCTCCTTTTGAAGACTGGGACAACATTAGCCCTCCTCCAGTCATCTGGCACTTCACCCATCCTCCACGATTTTGTAAAGATAACAGAGAGTGGTTCTGAGAATTGTTCAGCCAGTTCCTTCAATAGTCTAGGATGCAGTTCATTGGCCCCTGCCGATTTCAACTCGTTCAAAGTGATTAGGTATTCCTTCACTGTTTGTCTATCAATCTCAAGCTGCAATCCTGTCCCTTCAACTTCACATTTCCCAGGAGGGTCATAGACCCTCTTTTGGGAGAAGATGGAGCCAAAGTAGTAGGAATTGAGCACTTCTGCTTTTCCTTTGTTATCTGTTATCATTTTGCCATCCTCATTGAGTAGCTGTACCACCATTTCTTTTTTCTGTCTTTTACTATGGATGTACCTGAAGAAAGCTTTTTTGTTGCTTTTGGCTTCTCTTGCTAGCCTCACCTCATTTTCAGCTTTAGCCTTCCTGACATGATTTCTTTCCAGCTCCACTGGGCAGTATCATTCATTCTGACATGGATGAGAAGAAGGGATACCTGTCAGTGGGCTTATGAGCGATGGCAACCCTTCTGTCACATCTCGAAGCCATCCTCCTGGGAGGCAGTATACCTGGTGAGTCCATGGATCTTCTTGGCACACTTGGGTTTCAATCCCACACAGCAGGGAGTCTCCCATCACTACTTCTATTCTCTTTTTCTTGTCATGGGGCGTGGTTTCATTGCCTATGCTTGACTGAGCTTCAGCCTCTTGCTCGCTGTCATGGGGGATCTCCAGTAATTAGTCCCCTGCACTGTCCCCGGTCTCCTCAAGTACTTGGAAACAGCTCCGTAGTTCCACCGGTGAAGGGTGTCTTCTAGCTCTTCTGCTCCTGTCACCCTTTTCCATGGAGTTTCCTCTACTTCATTGTTGCTTTCCACAACAGCCTCCTCTTCTGCTTCAACATGCTGCTGTTTTTCCACCTCCTATACTTCTCTTTGCTGTTGTTGTTCCAGCATTCTATCTAAGAACTCTTCATCTTATATTCTTCAGTGTGGCCATCCGTCGTTCCAGGCCCCCCACTTTTTCTTCCAACAGCACCACCAGCTTGCACTTGTCGGACATGTACACCATATTGTTCTCAGGCAAGAATACAAACATTGCACACACCTTGCAGGTCACCACCACTTAAGTGTCCTTCCCATCCATAGTCTCTACTACTTTTTGTTTCTTTCTTTCTACTTGTATGGGAATGGCCTGTGCATTGTCCGGTTCTCTTTCAGGAGAGTCCCACTGGTATGCTGTGCGCCATACAAGGGAAAAACTTTTTAGAAGCCTCCCCCTTGACTTCCCCCACTGAACTCCTCTTCCAAACCCTTGTTAGCTCTCCCTGTTTGCTAGCTCTCTGAGAGCTGGCTCGCTTGTATCTCTACTAGACCAGCTGAAACAGCTCCCTCCCCTCTGCTTAGTTAGGAATCAGGAAACAGAATAAAAATCATATGATGTTTGCACTGAAAAACACTAATCACAGTTAAAGTTAAACTAGATTTTGAACCCAGGGTTGGAAACTGCGTAGCAAACCCCAAGTTAAAGATAACCCTGGTTAAAACATGGCTATTATTAATCCCAATGTAGGCATAATGCTAATTAGACACCTTTGAAGGAGCCATCTGCTGACTGCTGTATCGACCCCCTTTCCCAAGCCAAGTTTTCCACCACTTTTGGAGGGGAGTTCAACACAGAAATGACAGAAAGAATCTAGCCATTCCAGTGGTCACTCAAACCCTCAAAAAAATCATTGCGATTTTTCAAGCAACGTCTGGTCGAAGGGATCAATTGATTTTCAGGGAGAGCAGCAGGCTGCTTGCTCATCTCGCCTGGGAGCAGAGAGAGAGAGACTGAGTGAACCAAAGGGGTGCTTCTAATCTGCTAAGCATTAAGTGATTGGGAAACATTAAGAAGAAACAACAAATCCCATCTAATGAATATTAATCAAGCCCATATCATTCATACCTTACATGTTTGCTGTAGGAAACACAGGTATCATTATGACAAATAAAAATTCAAAGTTGTTTCATAATAATTATGAAAAATTATGGACAGAGATTAAGAAAGATCTGCTAAGATGGGATAAACTACAATTGTCATTAATGGGTAGAATATCTGTGATAAAAATGAATGTATTACCGAGAATGATGTTTTTGTTTCAAACAATACCTGTAATATCCTCTGATTTACCTTTTAAACAATGGCAAAAAGATATCTCTAAATTTGTATGGCAAGGAAAAAAACCAAGAGTTAAATTTAAATTACTACAAGACGCCAAAGAAAGAGGAGGACTGGGATTACCAAATCTGAGACTTTATTTTGCTGCCTGCTGTTTAGTCTGGATAAAGGAAAGGATTTTATTGAGGAATAAGAGACTATTGGATTTGGAGGGCCATAACCTGAAGTGGGGATGGCATGGATATCTATGGTATGACAAAGTAAAAGTAAATGTAGACTTTAACAATCACTTTATAAGACGTCCTCTGTTGAAAATATGGAATAGATATAAACCAAGGTTCTATTTGAAAATACCATTATGTGTCTCAAGTCAAGAAGCTTTTTACAGAAGAGAAATGGCTGGAAAAGAGAAATGGTTAACTTATCAAGAACTATTAGAAAATGTACATGGAGAATATATAATGAAAGAGAGAGAACAACTGATAAAGGAAGGATATAGTTCTCAATGGTTTGCCTATTTACAATTGTTAGAAAGATATAAAATGGATAAGGAAATGTATGGGTTTGAAATAAGTAAATCTGATTTTGAAATAGGTTTGTGTACAAATGATGAAAATACAATTGCGAAAATGTACAAACTCTTACTGAAAATGGATATGGAGGAAGAACAAGTAAAAGAGTGTATGGTAAAGTGGGCAAAATTTTTTGGTTATAACATACAAATGGATCAATGGGAAAATATGTGGAAAAAAGGCTTGAGATTTTACATTATGCTATAATCTTAAAGAAAATTTCTATAAAATGATGTACCGTTGGTACATGACTCCAGAAAAGTTGTCAAAAATGTATAGTAATGTTTCTAATGTTTGTTGGAAATGTAAACAACAAGAAGGATCATTTTATCATATGTGGTGGCTGTGTAAAAAGGCAAAATCATTTTGGGCACAGATAGGTAGGATGATGCAAAAAATTCTAAAGATAAATATTCAGTCAAAACCAGAATTTTTTTTATTGGGTTTTATGGATAAACAAATAGAAAAGAAATATGGAAGAATAATATATATGATTACGGCAGCAAGATTATTATATGCACAAAAGTGGAAAATGGAATCAACACCAACAACGGAAGAATGGCTATTGAAATTAATGGACTTAGTAGAGATAGATAAATTGACCTGTCTACTTAGAGAAAAATCGACAGACACATTTCTTAAGGCATGGAAGCCTCTCTTAGACTTTTTGTTGAAAGATCAAAATAAAATGATGATATTGGGATTTGACGATTAACTAAGATAGCCTATGGAGAAAAGTGATCCTGTATGTATATATTAAGGGACAGGTTTGATGTATATTATATACTTATAGCTGATCTGCGACAAATCAGAAGTCAACTATTTTTTTTATTTTGTTGTTGTTGTATTGTTATGTTTTTTGACTTTGTTTTGTTTGTTTTTTGAAAAATTTGAATAAAAATTATTAAAAAAAAAAAAGGAAACACAGATGAAATAGTGTGCACACACTACCATCTGATGTAAAGACAGGCAAGGTCCTGCACTCTGATGTCTTATGTTTCAGGGAAATGAGGTCCTTTTAGGGCTGAATGTTCTGAAAGTGTATTTTTACCAACAGCACAGTTCTCAAATTAGATTTTTTGAAACTGAAATCCTGTTTCTCCTTGTTTTGAAATTTCCCGTGTGCCTCTAGTGGACTGTGAGATGTTTTCCAAGCAATATGAAGTCAGCCTATGGGATGTTTCAACAAGTTTAGAAGGAGTTATATAACTCCTCTGCCTTTTAGGGATTTAAAATTAGAATTAAAAGATTATGGCAGAGATCCTAGAACAGATTGAGACTGACCTCTTGTGATGAAAGAACAAGCAAGGTCTTGAAAAGTATATGTCACGTTAGGGTTTGGTGTGTTAGTGGCTATTCATTTAAGTACACACAGTTAATAATTTATACCAATTTTGCTGGCTTGCCTTTCTCCAAAGAATCCAGGGATCTGCAGTTAACTGTTCTGGTTTGCTGCTGAATTTTTTTTCAGCTAGAGATCTCTACCCAGCTTGTAAAAAGTACCTGAGGGCAAGAGACAAACTATTAAACCAGTTAAGAGACGAACTATTAACCCAGTTTAAGTCTTTAGTGTAGGTACACCTCATGGCCAATAAAAGCTAAACTTTGGCTGCACTTCTAACCTTATTGATTATGAGTTTTGTTTTGTCAGGTGCAAATTGGGCTTTAACTGTGTAAGACTAACGTGGACTTCTTATACTGCTTAGATTCCATACCTCATCTGACCAATCCTATTTAACTATGGGATTTCAGGCTGCAGCCTTTGGTAAGTTACTGTTACCTAGCCTCTATTCCCTCCCCTCCAAAAAAGGCCCACATCAGAACAAATGGCCTCTATATCCAGTAGTTCCCAACCTTTGTTTCCCAATGAACCATCTGAAATTTGCTGAGGGACATGGCGGCCTACTTTAGTGGTTTTTCTGCCTGTTGTAGCAATTGTAATGCACTGTGCTAGGTGCTGCATACATTTTATTGCTTCTTTTATTTCTTATATAGTATTTTATTGCATTGCAATTTGAATTCCATAGAATTCAAATTGTTTGTTGTTGTTATGTGCCTTCAAGTTGACTATGACTTATGGCAATCCTATGAATCAGCGACTTCCAAGAGCATCTGTCGTGAACCACCCTGTTCAGATTTTGTAAGTTCAGGTCTGTGGCTTCCTTTATGGAATCAATCCATTTCTTGTTTGGCCTTCCTCTTTTTCTACTCCCTTCTGTTTTTCCCAGCATTATTGTCTTTTCTAGTGAATCATGTCTTCTCATTATGTGGCCAAAGTATGATAACCTCAGTTTCATCATTTTAGCTTCTAATGGTAGTTCTGGTTTAATTTGTTCTAACACCCGATTATTTGTCTTTTTTGCAGTCCATGGTATGCGCAAAGCTCTCCTCCAAGACCACATTTCAAATGAGTTGATTTTTCTCTTACCCGCGTTTTTCACTGTCCAACTTTCACATCCATACATAGAGATCGGGAATACCATGGTCTGAATGATCCTGACTTTAGTGTTCAGTTATACATCTTTGCATTTGAATTCAAATTGTAACGCAATAAAATATAATATAATAAATCTCATAGAAATAAAATATAATATAGGAAATAAAAACCATGATGGTTTAACACCGTAGAAGTGTATAAAATTTTGCATGGCATGGAGAAAGTGGACAGAGATTTATTTTTCCTCCCTCTCTCATAACACTGGAACTTGTGGACATTCAATGAAGCTGAATGCTAGAAGATTCAGGACAGATAAAAGGAAGGTATTTCTTTATGCAGTGCACAGTTAGGCTATGGAACTTGCTTCCAGAAGAGGCAGTGATGGTCACTGACTAGGATGGCTTTAAAAGGGCATTAGACAAATTCATGGAGGAAGAGGCTATCAGTGGCTACTGGGATGGCTGTGCTCTGTTGAGGCTGTGCTCTGCCTCAACAGTCAGAGGCAATATGCTTTTGAATACCAGTTGCTGAAATCTGGTACCCCATTTTTAATTCACTGTTTAAAGCAACTACTTGACATGGATTCATCATAAGGTCAGCCACTGTCCAGAACATCAGTGGAAAGCAAAGAATGGCTTTCATTGGTGTGAGTGCTATATTGATCCTGTAACATCATCATCATTATTAGCTGCTGTCCTTCCGGCGCATGACATAGACTTTCTTATTCCAGCAGGCATTTTAAGGTGGTGTTCAGTTTATGTTTGGTTTTAGGATGAATGTTTGTTTTGTTTTCTGTATGGTTTTTCTTTTACGTTTATTTTATTTTTATGTACACTGCTTAGACATGCTGGTGCTTAAGTGGTATATAAATGCCTTTAATAAATAAATATCATTGAGATACATAATAATTATTTGAACATGACTAGGGGGCGGTATTCAATACTAGTCCTACTCAGAAAAGATCCACTGAAGTTAATTCATTTTAATGGGTACTTTAAGTAGGAGAGGGTTGAATACAACCCTATATTGTTTTATTCCTATTATATATTTGCCTAAAATTGTTGTCACATTGTAGCTCACCCTGTAAAACTAGGAATTGGCAAGAAATTAGATTCAGTTCACATTTGAAGCCGGATCTATCAAGTCTGCACTTTCTTAAAACAATGTGAGAACCAAAACACAGCCATCCTTCGAAATCCACAGTTAATTGGATTTTGCAATGCAGTTTGCCAACCAAATGATGTTTACCAAAATGCATATATTAGGGGAAAGTATGCATTAAAATGAATATGTGTGTGAAAACAACATATAAAATGCATTATGTGTTGAGAAAGTGCTTGCAAAAATGTGTACATTAGTCAAAAATGCTTGCAAAAATGAGTTTATTAGAAACTCATTTATTAGTTTATTAGAAATTCTCACTAAAATGCTGGAGAATTTTCCTGCGGATTTTTTTTTTAAGAATTGCACATTGCTGCAGAAATGTGGGGATCTGAATTTAAGATTATAAAAATGAGAAACTGAGAGAACCAAAATTGACAGATCTTTCCATCCCTAGAGTGAACTACAGCGTGACAACAGCCTTCTGAGAGCTGTCAGAGAGAGGTGGCAGCAGGCAAGCGGGGGGAACAGTCACGACAGACTGGGACAACTCCCCAACAACCATCCTGCTTTTCTGCCACTTCAGCCTCAGTAGCGGTGTATGTTTACTCCATCAGAGTTTCACTTCCATCGAACCTCTGACTAGAGATAGATTTGATTAAGTCTGTCTGGTGACAGATATCACGAGCTTTCTCTTACGGTTATGAGCAGAGTTGATTATGGAACATATACCCACAACTTGTAAACTGCCCAGAGAACTTTGGCTATGGGGCGGTATATAAATACAACAAATAAATAAATAAACAAACAAACTAAGCCCATGCCTCTGGTTTTGACTAATGTGCACATTTCAGCAGCAATATTCCCTAAAATAATTTTGTATTTCACTAACATAGTCATTTTTATTCACACTTTCCCCTAAGAGCTAGTGTGGTGGTTAGAGTGTTGGAATATGACTTGGGAGATTAGAGTCTGAATCTTCACTCAGCCATGAAGCTTACTGGCTGACCTTTGGCGACCACTGTCTCTTGGCCTAACCTACCTCACAGGTTGTTGTGAGGATAAAATGAGGAAGGGAGACCTGTGTATACCACCTTGAGGTCTTTGGAGGAAAGGTAGGATATAAATGTAATGAATAAATAAATAAAATGTGTATTTTTGTGAACATTGTTTGGTTGGAGAACTGCCTTGCAAAATTTGGATAAGCACAGACTTCAAAGGATAGTTGTGTTTCAGTTCACATATTGTTTTGGAACGTGCAAATTGATAGATTTGGCTTTAACTGTGAACTGAATCAAATTTCTTCCGTATACTTAATCACTGCATCTAACTAGCTCCTTAAAACTTTTTAGACTGCAATCACTAACACAGCAGCACAAGGTATTTCTATTAAACAGAGCTGTTTATAAAGATGCAAGCTGTCCATGTCTAGGTAATTTATGGTGAAACTGGAGCAAAAACTGACCAAAAAAAGCCGCAAGGAAAGGACGTATTAGAACACTTGGAGGATTGTGGGGGAGGAGAAGGACAACCAAAAAGGAAACCAAAGAGAAGCGCAATATATATTGACATGAAATAGGCCTCTGTGTATTTTCTGAGAAATCATTATATATCTAAGAGGAGCCATAAGTGCTTTGCCTATATAAACAAAAGTCCTGCAGAGCATCTAACCAGTTTATAAATTAGCGGTTGCAGCGCACACAAGATATGTCTAGATCAGTATATCTGCTCTCACACATGGAGATCTTAAAGCAGGTGGGATTAAAACTCTTCTGAGAATACTGGTTGGGATCCCCCACATCCCAAGAGCTTGGAACATTTACTATAAACCTCTAAACCTTTGTGACAGAATCAAGGAGGCAAGAAGGAAGAGATAACTTATAAGCTTTTATGCCTGCTTAGAATTTACTGTAGCTATCAGCTATTTCCAAGTTCAGAGCTGGCGTGCCTCTGAAAACCAGTTGCTGGGGAACAACAGCAGGAGAGGGCTACTGCACATGTCCTGCTTGTGTGGGCTTCTCATACAGGCATCTGGTTGGAAAACAGGATTCTGGACTATATAGTCTTTGGTCCAAACCAGAGGAATGTTATGTACCACTCACTCCTTTACACCCAAAGACAATGGCATTTCTTTATGTTTTTCTCTGGCTCTATTTTCCACTATTTCCATTGCAACCCTTAAGGTAAAACCTGTTCTACACTGGATCTTGTTTTGACCTGCCAACCCTTGTTTGTTGCCCTCAAGAGATGTTTTCCTGGCCTCGATAGTCTGGTTTCAGTGCTTATGGTCTAAGCTGCCCCATTCTGACCCTCCAGTTTGAACCCTTGACTTAATTATGGTCCAAGCCTGTGTACGCTGTGCATTTTTTTGAAACTGTAAAGTTGGCACTAAAGTAGAATAACATGCACGGAGAAAAGATAATTCCCCAATAATACTATTATGTGATTTGGAGTTATCTGCATGTCATTTCCAGCTCATTGGGATTTCCAGCTCAGTGGCACAGCATCTGCCTTGCATGCAGAAGATCCCAGGTTCAATCTCCAGCACCACCAAGTAGGGCTGGGAGGTTACCCTGCCTGAAACTCTGGAGAGTTGGTGTAGGCAAAACTGAGCTAGATGGACCAATGGTCTGATTTGGGATTTGGCAGCTTCCTATGTCCCTATCATCTATGATTGAAGGGTAGAAGTTTGGAGAATGGAAGTGCCGCTTAACTCATAAAACCTGCCAAAAAAAATTTTTGGCTTCATTAGGCAAAATAGAGGTCAAGTACAATTCTGTTGCCAAGATTTTTCTATATAGCTGGAACTCTTCTGCAAGGTGTGCACCATTTGGGAACCAGGGATTAGCTTTCCCCTTCCATGTGGGAAATTATGCCATTGCTGCAAGTTTAATGGGGGGGGATACCTTTTTCGTAAGATTTCTTGGGAACTCCTAAAGACCTGGGTGTCTCCCTAGAAACCTAATGGGGGAGCAGGATTTGTTGGAGTGTTGATTTTGTGAATTTCCTTCTACTTATGTTCAGTCTGTGTATGGAAAAAAATAGAAATGGACTGCCTTCAAGTTGATCCCAACTTACGGAGTTTTCATGGGAAGCGGTATTCAGAGGTGGTCTACCACTGTCTCCCTCTGAGGTTGGGAGGCAGTGACTGGCCCAAGGTCACCCAGTGAGCTTCATGGCTGTGTGAGGATTTGAACCCTGGTCTCCCAGGTCGTAGTCCACCACCTTAACCACTAAACCACACTGGCTCTCAGTGTGTGTATATATACGCAACCCCCCCCGTAGATCACAAATACACCATAAGCCTCCGTTGACCTCATTCCAAAGGAAACTAAACTCTCAGTGAGTGTTGTACCCCTAAAACCTCTCATCACTCAAAGTGGAGTGCACAGGCATAAGACCATATTGGATTACTCTGCTTCATTTATACCAGCCTTCAGAAAGAACAAGGAGCTGTGTAGATAATAGAAGCCCTACTCAACCACTCTCAGATTTTTGTGAACTCCACCATCACAGTTTCTGTCAAACAGACAGAAATCTGACATAAACATGTCTGGCATTAAATTTCCTTGGACAGACTTGAAAGCTCCCATATTTCAACAACAAAATTTAAAAAGAAACTAGAATGCACCTGGAGGGCCCTGGGTTGGTGAAGGCTGCTCCAGTTTGAGGCTGCTGAGTCAGACTTTGGCTCAACAAAGACTGGGAGCAGCAAGCTCACTAGAAAAATCTACAGGGTAGATTCGCATGGAGGAAATCTATGAAAAATAATTTTCACTCTATGTTTTGTATGTGCATGATTCATTGTGCTTGGCCAATTTATTATTCAGTTGGGAGTGGTTTCTCATCCACTCTGGTGGGTTCTTTTACGCTTCTGAATGAATCTCATTTTCATCTGGCGTATCTGTAGTAAGTTAACTTTTCTCTTGCCTTGCTGAGCATTTTTTTCCCATTGCAATGACATTTTCAACACCCCTTTCCTCTGTAGGTATCAAAGAATGAAGACAATAATAATCAAGCAGAGGCTGGGCACTTCTTTCCTTATTTCTTTGACTGGGTTCTTATTTAACATGCTAGCAGTTAAATGGTAGCACAAGATTGTTTGCATTTCTAATTAAAAGCTTAAGGTGGAACTTCAGCTGGCTTAAGATATTTTGCTAACATTACTTACAAGTTGAACCTATGCAGTTAAATAGAAGACAGCACCATGGGGCTTACTACCCAGGAACTATGCAGGGAATTGCAGTCATGCCTCATGACTGATCAGGGATCATAGAATCATAGAATAGTAGAGTTGGAAGGGGCCTATAAGGCCATCAAGTCCAACCTCTTGCTCAATGCAGGAATCCAAATCAAAGCATTCCCAACAGATGGCTGTCCATCTGAATGCCTCCAGTGTCGGAGAGTCCACTACGTCTCTAGGTAATTGGTTCCATTGTCGTATGGCTCTAACAGTTAGGAAGTTTTTCCTGAGGTCCAGTCGAAATCTGGCTTCCTGCAACTTGAGCCCATTATTCCGTGTCCTGCACTCTGGGACGATCAAGAAGAGATCCCGGCCCTCCTCTATGTGACAACCTTTCATGTGCTTGAAGAGTGCTATCATATCTCCCCTCAGTCTTCTCTTCTCCAGGCTAAACATGCCCAGTTCTTTCAGTCTCTCCTCCTAGTGCTTTGTTTCCAGTCCCCTGATCATCTTTGTTGCCCTCCTCTGAACCCGTTCCAGTTTGTCTGCATCCTTCTTGAAGTGCA
The DNA here is from genome assembly GCF_030035675.1 of Rhineura floridana. NCBI lineage: Eukaryota > Metazoa > Chordata > Lepidosauria > Squamata > Rhineuridae > Rhineura > Rhineura floridana. The sequence goes on along the minus strand of NC_084483.1, from coordinate 183,817,643 downwards.
GAGACCAGAACTGGACGCAGTATTCAAGATGAGGCCTAACCAGTGCTGAATAGAGGGGAACTAGTACTTCATGCGATTTGGAAACTATACTTCTGTTAATGCAGGCTGATATAGCATTTGCCTTTTTTGCAGCCCCATCACACTGTTGGCTCATAGTCAGCTTGTGATCAACAACAATTCCAACATCCTTCTCACATGTTGTACTGCTGAGCCAAGTATCCCCCAACTTATAACTGTGCATTTGGTTTCTTTTTCCTAAGTGTAGAACTTTGCATTTATCCCTGGTGAATTTCATTCTGTTGTTTTCAGCCCAATGCTCCAGCCTATCGATGTGAATGCACACAGCCAAATTCCAACATACTAACCAACACATTACACCTTGCTAGCTCACTATGCTATGATTCTAATAAAATAGGCGTTATGCTGTATACTGAACATAAGAACTATTGCTGTTGGAGATGTGTGCACATCTATATTTCTAAGGTTTAATTTATGTATTAAATTTTGTACATTTTAATACTGTAAGCTGCTTTGAGAGCCAGATGGTCAAAAAGCAAGATATGATTTTTTAAAAAATAAATAATAACAATAACAATCAGAATAATAAAGATCTCAATCTATAGGACTTGGGTATGGAGGCTGTCATGAGGAGCTCCTGCACTTTAAAATTTACCATCATTGCTTAGGAAGAACCTCAAAATACATCTCATCCCACTTCTGCTAATGCGGGAAATTCACTGCTACAACATCCCTGATAGTGGCCATTCAGCCTTTTCTTAAAGATCTTCAACAAAGAGGAAGCCATCACCTTCTGAAGCAGACTGTCCCTTGTTGAACAGCTTGTATCATTAGAAAGTTCTACCTAATGTTTAATCAAAATCCTGTTTTGTGTAATTTGAACCCATTGGTTTGGATCCTACGCTCTGGAGCAAAGTGAGTCTTCAATGTGCAATAGGTTACTTTGTTGCTTTGTTGTTAGCAGACTAATGTGGCTACTCCTCAGATGTATGTCTGCAAACCATAAAGGCTAGAAACTTGTTTTATTCAAAATAAAAAAGAAATAAGAGATTCTCACGATGCTGATCTTTGAAACTCTTATAAAATTGTGTGTTTGCACCATGCAATTAGAGTTCAAGGCCAAATCCCAGCCTGGCAAACACACTCAAGGAGGGTGAAAAGCAGAGCTAGTGAGGGACATGGTTTAGGGCACTGTTCTTCAACCTTGGGTCCCCACATGTTGTTGGACTACAACTCCCATTCTCTCCAGAAAATATGGTCAATGTTCAGGGATGATGGGAGTTGTAGTCCATTATCATCTGGGGACCCAAGGTAGAAGAACAGTGGCTTAGAGAGAGGAGGTGGGGTTAAGGAGGTGGCGTGGCCAGGAGAGAGACCCAAGGGCCGGGTAGATGCACCTGGAGGGTCACATTTAGCCCCTCAGGCCTGGTGTTTCTCATCCCTGATCTAAGCTCTATTCAGGCATTCACCTGATCATGGAAGACCTAAAAGTATGTCTGGCCAGGCACATGTATGCAAACCCCATCCTCAGTTCTCCCCTCTAACCCTTTTGTGTTTAGTGAAAAGGTCTGAAGATGGTTTCTAACATGGTTGGATGCCCCCATCAAATCTTGGCATGAAATACTTGAAGGTGGGAGGGGGTGCACCCAGCACACAGTGATTGGCCTGAACTTTCAGCACAAGAGTTGTAATGATGATGATGATGTCACTTGACACCTGAAGGTCCCCAAGTAACTTACACAATGTTAAAACAAAAACAAATAAAACACACTATAAAACATAACAATAAACAACAACAAAACAATAGTAATAGCACCCCCACACAGCCACAGGAAGGTTTGGCAGTGTATTAAAACAAAACATATCTGGGCTACTTGTAAGCAAACATGGTGAGCAAACAACCGAAAGGTGTTGTTGTTTTGGATGAATATGAAAAATATAAATACAGCCCTCCCACTGTACGGAGATAAGATCTAGGGAAAGCTTTTTGTTTTGTTTCTTGTACTTCAGATTTCTTTATTCAAATATAATAGAGAAATTTCCCCACCCTGTCTACTAAGACACAATGTTCTTTCTTCTGTCTGGGAAACAGCTTGCTTTTTAATGCCTTTTACTTAGTTTTTTTTTAAAAAAAGAGGAAACCAACAGCAAATCCATGTATCCTTTGACTTCTCCAAGCAGTTGCTTCTATACTTGCCCCCCGAGAATGTAAACAAGTTTAGAAACCCCACGTGGCTAATGGATAAAACATGAGCTTTCCTTGGGCAGGACCAGCAGTTGTTCCTATTTGCTATCGCTGTTGTGGGTGGGTTTCCTGTTAACCAGGCAACTCTGCAGTACTCAACAACTGCCCGTGCAGCTTCTGCAAGTGTTAGTAAGATCAGAGTGCTGATCTTTTGAGCAAGGAAGAGGTTGGAATGGAGGAAAATGTGTCGAGTGGGCAGCCAACAGGCTCAGCTTCCCTCAAAATTCCAGCAGCTGAGGCTTGCTTGCTTTCTGAATCAAAATTGGAAGCAGACACTGAAGGTAGAAATTAGAGGGGGTGCGGAGTGGGAACATGAACCACCTTAAATTCAGAAATCCACAGCTCAGTATGAGCTAAGCTTGCCCCAAACCCATCTGAATTTGGATCTGGCTAGTAATGGGGTCTGGCTGCTGCCACTAGCCTCCTATCCTTCTGTCAGTTCCTTCCCACTTCTCAAGTGAATTTGCCACTGCAAGGGGGAACTAGTAGGAGGAGGGCTTGTTAGGTCCTCCCCTTAACTGATCTGGAACCTCATTTCCTGCTGGGGTTATATCCCTAAGGTTTTATCCACACCATACATTTAGAACACATGGCTTCTTCACAAAAGAATAATGGGAACTGTAGTTTACCCCTCACAGAGCTTCAATTCTTACAACCTCAGGATTCTTTGAGGGATGTCATGTGCTTTAGTGCTATAAATGTATAGTGTCAATGTAGAGGTAGTTTACTACATCTCCCAACCTTGGAAAGAGTGGAATTTCTCCCCAAGAATTCTACTAAAAAAATACAAAACAAGTGCACTTGGAGATTAACTGGGGGAAGCTCACTAGAGTAGAACCAAAATGATCTCCAGTTCACTGCACCATTCACAGCTGATGAAATGGGGGGAGGGCATTTAGTTGATTATTCAGAGGGGATTTAAGGGATAAAGGGTTGTATTCAGCATAGCGCTAAGTTGTTTGCTGTATCAGCACAGGGATTTCTTCTTGAGCAATGGAACGTTCTTCACCTCTCCTCCCTGTGCACCCCCTAAGTCTGTTCTGGGGTTTCCCACAATCCCCCAGAGCAAATTTGGGGGTGGTGAGGGATGTGCAGGGAGAGGAGAGGAAGGGAAAGTTCTGTTGTGCTGGTGGCAATCCTTGAGCATGCACAACTATTTACTTGAATATTGCCCAAACTTATCCCCAGCTATATTGCAGTCTTCTTGACATACACTTTTCTTCCTCTGTAACATTGTCTTGTTTTAGAGAATTCTGCATGAAATGGTGCCTCCCACTCTTGCTGCTACCACCACTCATTAGTGCATCTCCCATTTTTTAAATATAAATTTGCCCCTCCAGAAATCCACACAAATAAAAATTACAAGAAGTCACAGACACCTCGTAATGTAGAGAAGAGATAAAACAGAATGATTTAGTCCTGGAAGCCACACTAGGTAGAAGAAAGAGAAATCTGAATTAAACTGTATTGCACTGACTACCAGGTAAACCAGGAGTGGGGAACCTTTGGCCCACCAGATATTGCTGAACTACAACTCCCATAATACCTGGCCATTGGCCAGGCTTGCAGGGCCTGATGGGAACGGTAGTTTAGCATCATCTGGAGGGTCAAAGGTTCCCCACACCTGAGTTAAACGATTTGGTATAATGCCTGCTTAGAACACAGGGCTTTCTCCCCCACCAGCATATGGCTTCAGAAGCATTCATTCCTGGCTTTCTTCTACCTCTTGCAATATTGCATTGCATTGTATTGTATTATTAAAAATCTCAAAGAGGGACCAGCAACAAAATGTTGCAGTGTGGTGTGCTCCTGTTCAGAGTTTCAGCCAGTCAGCCATGCCTTTTTCCAAGATACTCTATTCCATCCCATCTTTCCCTCACCTTGGTTTTCTGTTCCTCCCCCACCTCCCCCACAAACAGTGATGCAGCATTCCTTGACCATTGACCAAGCTGGGTTTTTTCACGCCTGCTGATAATGTCCCATTTGTGTGTGGATGCGTTTTAATGTTCTCCGTTCAGCAGTTATGGAGGAAAGATATAGAAAAATTCCTTATCATGATCCTAAGTGCCCTTGTGACTCTGGCGAGGTGGAAACAGTGACCCATGTTCTCCTGTTCTGTTCATTCTATTGTGATTTACGTAGAACTTTAATTGAACCTCTCCTATTGAAAACCCCAGGATGATCAGCGGCATTCTATGTTTCTTTACTTCTTTCTGACTGAAATACATTTATTACGCTTAAGTGTTGCCAAATTTTGCGCTGCAGCAAGCAAAATTAGCCAGGAACCTTCACCCCCCCTTCCCTCTTGGAGTTTTATAACCTTATGTTTTAATAATCTTATCTTATAACATCACATTTTAACAAATTTATCTTGTATTTTCTTACCCCATTTTATTACATTTTAGTCTTCTGTATACTAGGATTATCTCTTTTTATGAGAGTTTTATGTCTCTATTTTATGCTGGTCATTGGCCGTAACAATAAAGATTTGATTTGTGTGTGGATGGTGCTGTTTTGGCTACATATGGATCCACATTTGAAGAATGAGTTTGCTAAAGCAGTATTTACAGTCATGACTTACCCAACAGAATCCTGGGAAGTGTAGTTTGTTAAGGGTGCTTAGCAAAGCTTGGAAAAGTTCCTTTTTTGAACTACAACTCCCATCAGCCCAATCCAGTGGCCATGCTGGCTGGGGCAGATGGGAGTTGTAGTTTTAAAAAAGTAACTTTTCCAAGCTCTGGTGCTTAGTTAGGAGTTAAGAGACTCCTATTCCCCTCACAGAGCTACAGTTCCTAGAGTGGTTTAAAAAGCCATCTCTGTTCCCAGGAAATTGTAGCTGTGTGAGTGGAACAGTGGACTCCTTAACAAACTAGAGTTCCCAAGAATCTTTGGGGGAAGTCATGACTGTTTAAAGTGGTATGACACAGCTTTAATCAGCCTTTCCCAACCTTGGGTCCCCAAATGTTGCTGGACTACAATTCCCTTCATTTCTGACCAGTGGGCATGCTGGATGGGGCTCATGGGAATTGTAATCCAACAACAACTGGGGACCCAAGGCTCCTTTAAGTGTATAGTGCAGATGAGGCCAAAGTTAGTAGCATGTCAGGACAAAAAATAAAACTGAAATACTGCCTCCCAAATCACAACCATTACAAACAGTTTGTAAAATATTTCTCAAGGCAAATAATAGACTTTTAGAAAGTCAGAAAGGACAAGAAGCTCTGCCACACTGGGTTGGATTGAGACAACTCATGCTTAGATTATGCCCACTGACATTTGTGGAACTACTCTTAAGTATGACTAACTGTAGATCCAACTCATTGTCCAGAAAACTGGAAACAGAGAAAAAAAAGGATATACAGACAGTCTGTAATCCAATCCAACGTCTTGGTTTAAGTCTTCCTGCTCTATTATTTATTGTTCAGCTGCTGCATTTGCATCTAGATCAAGCATTTAACATCTTTTGATTTCTCCTTTCACGTTTTTGCTTTTGAACTCCGATACCTTAAAAGAGTTCTGTGTAACTCCAAAGCTCATACATAAAAAAATTGAACTTTAATTGTTCTAACAGAAGTTACTACTTTACTTGGAAAGGGATCAAGTATCTGATGGCTCTGCAAAAACCCAGCTGGCATTCAATACAATTGATCATGCCAGTAAGTAACCTGTAGGCACACAAGATGGTTTCTTCTCTCCCTTTGGAAGACAGTATAGGTGCATTAGGCGTGTCCGTTCAATGCATGGTCTTGCCAGATTGTGTACTGAGAGTTTCACTGTACGGATTATCATTGCAAACAAGACAGGCTGGCAAAATAAAAGGGAACACATTTGGATTTGGAGTTTCTTGCAAGCCTTTTAAAAACTGTATTATCATCCTAAATAGAGTTACATGGGCAAAAGGAAAACAATATGCAGATATTGTGTTACTTGCATGGTTGAGTTCACACATTATTAGCCTTAGGGATATATGAATTACACCACAGGGTTTTTTTATATATATAACAATACAATGTCAACCTAAACTATAAGGATGGCAATTAATCTCCTTGAGCACATCACCAGGAACAATTCTCTCTTAGCTTTTCCCACAGATGGATCATTTCAGGTCGGGTGTATTTGCAAAAATTCAGTGGTTTCACTTCATGAAATCTTCCGAAGTTCAGATCCTTAACTAAAGTTCAAGGCTAGATTTTTAGCTTAGAAATCTCATATAAACATCAGTTGCCTCTCTTTTTCTGCACTAGGTAATTCCAGAAACGCCACACACAAAAGTCTATTTAGTATTTAGATGCAACACCAATGAACAAATTTGACTGTCTCTTGCAAAGTGCAGGAATGGTGATTGAACACATATAGTTAAATTGGGGTGGAGTAAGCGAGGGGGTCATTTATTCCCAAATGGACACAGGTTGATTACAAGATAAATGCGGTTATTTCAACAGAGTCCCAAAGCTATAAATCTAAGCATAATTTAAAATAACGTAAGACGACAATGTAATTAAATTGTCAGGAAGACCAGCTATGCACCCAGATTTCCTTCTCTAAGACCAGCACCTGTCCTCAACACCTGCTCCTTCTGGCATCTGGAATAGGTCCCAAATCGATTATCATAGTGGTTAAGCACACAAGCTAAGATCTGCAAGTGCCCTGGTTCAAACCTTATGTTACAACATATTTGTGGTGAAGGGTGCACATATGCCTGATGACCTACTACAAGCTGGGATTCTTGAATAGGTGAGTGCAAATGTAAACTGTGGTTTAAAAAAAATACATCCAGTACAGTAGTGAGGAGAAAAGGCCTTTTCGGTTGTGACTCCTTGCCTATGGAATGCCTTTGTCTGGTAGGCTTGCCTGGCGCGATCTTTTCAGCACCACACTAAAATATTTGTATTATTCTTCCAGGCTTTTAGATCATAGTAGACATCTTAAGCCAGACATCTGAAGGCAGATTGGCATCTACAGGTAGATCTCTGAATGACTTGCAATAGACTGGCAAGGATTCCTGACTCCAAACTGTTTTAACGGTAGCAGCGACAACATGATTGTTGTCTCCCCCTTTAAATTACACCTCTTAAATGAAGAAAGTTTGGAGAAGATTTGTGTGCGGAAGAATTGTGAGTTCAGCTCTGTTTTGATTCTCATAACAAACCTCCTGTTTAGCACCTGCTCAGACGTGGTGTCTAAACAGCTCCACTAGCCTAAGAAGTTTTAGCTGTGCAGTGGAACTTCCCTGACCTTTCCTCTCACCCTCCCCACATGCCCCGTGTGTCCTGTAAATCTCTCCGGAGGGACAGAGGAAACTGTGGAACATAGTTACAGGTTGAGCAGGAGGCGCATGGTGAGACAAGAGGGTGGGGAAGTTCTACTGCGCAGTTAAAACTCCTTGCACTAGTGGAACTGTTTAGTTGGCTATCACCCTATGTTCTTTAATTCTAGTGTATGTCTCCTGCAATTGATGGATCTCAGGGTTCTAGTAAAACACAACATAGATACTGCAAAACTGAAATCTGCCAACTCTTGTGTAGGGATGGGGAGAAATTCGATTCAGTTCACATTTAAAGCCAAAAGTCAAATTTATCAAATCCACACTTTCTGAAACAATATGAGAACCAAAACACAGCCATTCTTTGAAATTCACACTTATCCAAATTTTGCAATGCAGCTCTCCAACCAAGCAATGTTTACAAAAACGTATACATTAGAGGGAAGTGTGCACAAAATGAATATATCAGTGAAAATAACATACAAAAATGCATTTTATTAGGATAGATTGCTTGCAAAAATGTGTACAATAGTCAAAACTGCATACAAAAAAGTATTTACAGTAATACCTCAGTTAACAAAGTAGTTGCGTTCCTGGACATTACTTCTTTAACAGAAACTTTGGTACCAGAGGTAGGAATAACATGGAAAGAATACGGATAGGTTCCTAGACCCACTCATAGATGGTGGGGGCAGCTTCAACAGGGGCTTTACAGGGTGCCTACCTGGAACCCTCCCCCTCCCCCTCTGAATGATATTCGATTCTTCCATCCCCAGCCCTGGGAGGAAGCAAGATATTTCTTTAATGCAAAAGAAACATAAAGGCTTCAGTTTCACTGCAAAGCAAAGACACAGGCGTATCAATTTATTGATACCAAAGCAAAAACGCAGGCTGGTCAGTTTTAAAGCAAAGGCATCAGCTTGAAAGTTTATGCATAGCAAATATAGTCAGTTTCACCTTAAAAAAGACTTAGTTAAAGGGAGCTTTGTTCTTGAAGGACTTTTAACTGAGGTATTACTGTATTAGGAGACATTCGCATTACAAAGCTCAAGAATTTTCACGAGGATTTTTTTTTTAAAAAATCTCAGATTGCTGCAGAAATGTGGAGACTCGACTTTAAGATTAGAAAAATGAGAAAATGAAAGAACCAAAATTGACAGCTCCTTCCATCCCTACTCCTGTGATAGGCCACTGTAAGGGTTTTAGCTCTTGATTGATTCAAGGTTGCTTTGTTGAATGTTGCTTTATTGCTATTCTGTGTTATTTTTTTTTTATAGACTTGCAATCTTTTAAGCTACTTGTTAGCCACCTTCAGATCAGGTAGTTATGATGGAGGTTGCAAGACCATTAACAATATTTTCTCTCTCTTTCTTTCATCAGGGCTACACTATTCGAGAACAATCCTTCCCTCTCCTTGATGCTTTAAAATAGTAATAGTAACAGTAATAGAAATAAAAATAGTAGTAGTAACAACTCATGCCACATCTGTTTTAGCCTTGAAATCAAACCCTGCCCTAGAAAAATGTAGCATGTTAATTGGCATTAAAAGTATCACACATTTTGTGAAAACTGCTTTAACAATAATCATAATAGTAAAAACTAGTTCAATTCAAGATGCATACACAATTACTTATAAGCCCCTTCCTTTCTCATAGAAACATACTTTGGAGTACACTACACCTGTTACTCTCCCCACCCATTCCTCTTCCAAAGTCCCCTGACAGAATTCCAAACACAGCTATTTCCCGTGGGTGGCGATGGGAGAAGAATTGAATTTTTATGTACTGTTTCCTTTTTTCTGAACCTTCCAACAGAGCTATATGGTTGTTTACTTGAAGGAAAATCAGCTCATAAACATATGTCTAAAAGATTCTCCCACAATCAGGAGGCCACATCTGCATTAGAGTTTGTCTGCAACATCTAAACAACTAGGCACGACGACTTAGCTGGAAGGAGATGGGGCTTTTTTTTGGCAAATGTGTCTTTGAGAAACCTCCCCCATTTGGTGAGTTTTCAGTAACTGATGTGAAAACTTTTTGAAACATTTGCCAGTTCTGAAAACAGTGCCCTCACTCTGAAATAGCTTCATTGTCACTAATTATGTCACCTCATTCTCTATGTGATTTCTGATTGGCTGGGATTGTCCATATGACTATTGCTAGGGAAAAGGCCAAATAGTTATAAAGAAAAAATCTCACATTGACAGTGAATGGGAGCCAGGAAAAAATGATATTTACATAACCCCACCTCCCGGAAATAATTCTGGTCCCTGAAAGCACTACTTTCAACCCCAACATTAAAAAGGGTGATTTGGTGCAAACCATTGGCACAGACTAGGCTCAACTATACTAACACCAAAATCACCACCAGCTTGTTATGTTTTGGTATGCAACATCATAAATGGCATACTTGGGCATGTCTTACAATATTCTGAATTTCCAAGTACAAAATAAGTGTCCCTTAAATCATATTTGTCCCAATCTATTCACATAAATAGCAAAATACACAGAGGAACCTATTAAAGATCTCTAATAATGGAATGAAGCCCACACGTTTTATAAAGGAGGCTCTAATCTGAACTAATAATGAGAATGACAACAGTAATAATAATTAAGGGTGTGGATTGCATTTGTACAACTCACAAATAACAAACCAAAGAAGACTGATTTTGGCCTTTTTGTATCCTATTCAGATCAGGTTGAAGCAGCTACAAATATCTACAGAGCACATTGGCCAGTCCCAAATGGATATGTAGAGATTTGTAAAGATCTCTAGGTCAAAAGTCTCCAATGAATCTATACAGGGTGCCTCAAAAATGGAGCAATTACAATACCATAATGGAGAATACTGAGGGGGAGGAGAGAGAGAGGAAGGCTAGAATTCTATCACCCCACCCAACACTCTCCAATCACAGTGCTTGGAAGGAGTGAAGTCATTGATGTTATGTGCCTCCAAGTCGACTACGACTTATGGCAACCCTATGAATCAGTGACCTCCAAGAGCATCTGTCATAAACCACCCTGTTCAGATCTTGTAAGTTCAGTTCTGTGGCTTCCTTTATGGCATCAATCCATCTCTTGTTTGGCCTTCCCCTTTTTCTACTCCTTTCAGTTTTTCCCAGTATTATTGTCCATGGTATCCACAAAGCTCTCCTCCAACACCACATTTCAAATGAAATGAAGTCATAAAATGCAGAAATCTTTTGAAATTTCTGTCTCTTAGATATTTTTGGTGGGGATTGGGTGGCATTTGTTCAACTTGTGTATGCTTTCTGTTCTTTCCCAATCGATTCCAGTCCCATCCTTATTTACATATTGTTTTTTTAAAAAGTTTCTTTTCTTTTTAAAATTTGATTCTCATTGATAAGAATTATTATTAAACCTTGTGGGCATATTTAGCCACAGCTTTTTGAATTCATCATCATCATCATCCAGTTGCTACCCACAAACAATAAGAAGCAGCCAGCTTGTGTGGCTATACATTTTTTTATTAGTAGTATTAGCCAGCCAGCCAAACCTTATGGGCACATTAGCTAGCATTCTGAATTAAGAATTATTGTTGTTGTTATTTACAATTGCTAACCACAGTGAATATTATTAATATTAAACAATATTTTTGTTTTCCCTTCACTCACTACTGCTGTTGGCAATCCGCCCCCTATACAACAGGGTATTTTTTTTTAAAAAAACAACAAAATTTATTGGAAAAAGCAAATTTTAGAAGTGGCTAGCATGAAAACCCCTGGAGCTACTCATGTGAATTTTGGCAGGGTTAATCCCCTCTATAGGGGATACCATGTCACCAAATTCCATGTCCCTATATGCATATTATCTCCATGGTGCTGCCAGCCCGTGCCGCCTAATGCTTCCCACTCATGTCTAGTATCACAAATCTAATTGTTAAAAACTCAATTGTTTTTTCAAAATATTGAAGAAAGGAACAGGGGAAACACAGGAGTATGGCATGATTGAGCACTCACTGTCTTTTTATTTCTTAACTTTTGTGGAAAAAAGCAAACTGAAGGTGTTTAGCATGAAATCCATTAGAGCTACCCAACCTGACATTTGGCGTGGTTAATTCCCTCTCTAGGGGCTACCATGTAACCCAATTCCATGTCCCTGTGTGAAAAACCAAAAGCTATCCATCTGCAACTTGGCAGCTTTAATCCCCTAAACAGCAGCTCCCATGTCTCCAAAATTCATGTCACTAGGTCAAAAAACAAGAAAGTTATGCAGTTTCAGTTTTGCAATGTAAGTCAATGGAATTTCTGGAGATTTATAATATCCAAATTGTGATCCAGATTCAGATCTGAGTTAGGTCACATAAGGTCCAAATCTGTCCAGCCTGACTTGGACCTGATGTGTATTTACAAATCAGAACCACAAATCAGATTGGGGGGGGGGAGTTATGTGCATATCCCTAACAATAATGCTGCAAATGCATATGAACATATTCACTAATACGCAAAAAAACTTGCGGTTTAAGAACGTACCTATAGCCAACAGATAATTCCATCAAACTTTAAAACCAAGGAAATTGGGCAGTTATAGTGAATGCACCAGGGGAGCAGGAGACCTGACCTCTTCTCTGAGATAATGGACTGCTGTACAAATTTGTCAAAATGCAAACACAATTTGGGTTGGTCTTTCACAGTCCAACAGGCACATGTTACCAAATTCTTCCAAGCTACACAGGAGGTGGATTGGACTGTCAAAGACCAACCCAAATTGTGTTTACATTTTTACAAACCCTGGGGAGAGTCTCCAAAGACAACCACTAGCAAAGGCCATTTCTGTTGCCCTCTTAAGCTTGTTCTGTTCTCCCTCTCAGCTCGGTGGCCAGCATGACATCTTCATACTAAAATACTTGAACTGCAATGTGATGTTTTTACCTTAAAGCTGGGTTGGCTTGTATTCAGCTTCCTGCTTTTTAAATATATATTTGAGCTGGTCTTTTGATGCTTTTAGCAGATCTGGGTTCTTTTTTAAGAAGTCTAGAAACTCTGCACAGGTCATGTTCACTTTCACCTGCAGCTCCACCTCACAATGTCATCACTCAGCCTGTTTCTGTCCCTGGGCCACAGTTGTGTTATTAAACTGAAAATTCTCTCACAGTAGACTGGAACAGGTTCAGAGGAGGGCAACGAGGATGATCAGGGGACTGGAAATAAAGCCCAATGAGGAGAGACTGGACGAACTGGGCATGTTTAGTTGTAAGAAGAGAACACTGGGAGGAGAGATGATAGCACTGTTCAAGTATTTGAAAGATTGTTACACAGAGGAGGGCCAGGATCTCAATTGTCCCAGAGTGCAGGTCATAGAATAATTGTCTCAAGTTACAGGAAGCCAGGTTTCACCTGAACATCAGGAAAAACTTCCTGTTAAGAGTGGTACGACAATGCAACCAATTACCTAGGGAGGTGGTGGGCTCTCCAACACTGAAGGCATTCAAAAGGCAGCTGAACAGCCATCTGTTGGGTATGCTTTAAGTTGGATTTCTGCACTGAGCAGGGGATTGGACTCAATGGCCTTATAGGCCCCTTTCAACTCTATGATTCTAGATGCTGGAACGGAAAGTGTGAAAAATACCCGTTTCTTAATTTGGCTGCCACTATTCGATGGCATTTGTCTGAGAACCTTCACCCATCTCTGATCAATGTTCTGCTTCTTGAAAAGAACATCTTCCCTTATTTGTTGTAAAACACAGTAGTTATCATTTTGTTGTTGTTATATGCCTTCAAGTCAATTATGACTTATGGCGACCCTATGAATCTTTTGGATATATTCATAGGGTTTTCATGGTAAGAGATATTCAGAGGTGGTTTACCATTGCCTTCCTCTAAGCCTATGGCACCCAGATTCCCAGGTGGTCTCCCATCCAAGTACTAATCAGGCCTGACCCTGTTTAGATTCCCAGATCAGACGAGATCGGACATGTTCAGGGTAGTATGGTCGTAGGCAGTAGTCATAGTACAGCTTGTCAATGTCAATCTCAATGTGGAGTGCTGTAGCAAGGGTTTGTAAATTTGCCCATTTCACATCATTGTGATGAGAGAGCACTGACATTTGTTTTTAAAAAGGTAATGTTTCAACATCATACCATTTCTACGTGTATTCCATGCACTGTGTCAATGTCTTATAGTCTTCCTCTTTGAATTTTCTGTTGTCAGCTGGAGACACATTGTCCAAAATGAATTGGGCTGATCTTCCATATAATTGTCCTCTCTTCTTCTCTTTATTTTTGAATTCCATGCCTTCCATGACACAATGGGATTCTGTGGAGCTGACATTGTTACATTCCAGTTTCTTCACAGCATCTTGAAAGATTACCATCAAATTGTGCAAAAAATATAACAAAGAGGGAGAGATTTGTGTTCTTCCTCACTGAAAGCTGCCTGTATAATCTTCATACATTCTTTTTACCCCTCTGAAAAAAGCATGCCCTCAATGCAGGCCAACATTGTAGAATGTGTTCAATAGTGGGTAGAAATGACAGCCACCTTGTGGATATGTGCCAAAGCACATCTTTGTATTGCCTTTCAACAAACTCAAAAAAGGACAAATGAGACTGCCTTCTCGGATGAGAAGCTAAACTCACTGTATACTTTGAGGATAAGTGTTTCTACATTAAAACTCAAGACTTTCATCCCATGTTTGAGTCAGTTGTGGATTATATGACATTTGCATCTCACTTGTATTAGGTGATCATTAAACTGGTTTAATTTCTGATACACTGACTTGTGTTTTCTAAAATTTACAGGGGCTTTGTCAGTCATATAAGAAGACACCCTGTTAAAGTTGAGTCCATTCTTCTGTAGCATATTGTAGATCCATGTTGCAATCGCCTCACTTGTCTCATCATTGTCGTAAAAATCAAGCAAGCAATGCTTAATTCCCTTTGTCACAGAAAAGTAACACAGAGTTAATGGAAATAATTTCATGTGTTACTTGTTGGAGGCTTCTTGCTTTGGCCTCTTGAGATGACAGGCCAGTGTGAGACCACAGTGGTGGCTTGTTAAATCTCCAGTGTTGGCCTCAAGAGGTTCTTGGAGACCTAGGTCAATTCCTGGAGGGTTGGCAATTCTTCTGGAGATAGAGCTCAACTGTTGGCCATTCCAGGCCAAACCTAGAGGTTTGGTAACCCTAGTGCAGAAGGAGCTGTCATCCCTCTCCAATCATCAAATGGTTGGTCTGATAACAAGGAAGGGAGTGATAGGCATTCCTATCAGGACACTGTGTAAATTTGTTTTATTTTTTTACTGCTGCTGCCATTACAATGGGAGGGGGCAAAATGTGTTTGGGGGGGCAGACCAGGCCCTATTGCCTCTTTCCAGGAAACTGTGTAACTTTGGAGGTTGGAATAGGGATATTTAATATAGTATTCTCAGCATCCATACTAAACTACAATTTCCAGGCTTCTTTGGGGAAGCCATGATTGCTACAGTCATATAAAACTAATATACAGTTATAGTGTAGTAATTACGCCATGGCTTGCAGTAGATCTGGGATGGAAGTCCCTCCCAGTTTCTGCTGTCTGACAACTTTTATCTGGAAATGCCAGGGATCAAACCATGTGCTCTCCCCAAGGAGAAAAAGGTGCAACTGAGTCAAACAATGTGCAAGGACTCATGGGCAGATATCACAAAGTAAGTTGTTTGCCTCCAAATGAGCAGCCAACTGTCCTCAGATTAGGGGTGGTAAGAAATTTGATTCAGTTTGCATTTCAAGTCGAAACTATGCAATTCACACTTTCCAAAACAATACGAGAACTGACACACAGCCATCCTTTGAAATTCACACTTATTTGAATTTTGTGCTAGGGTTTGCCAACCAAACAATGCTTATAACAATGCATATATTTGGGAAAGTGTGCATAAAAATGAATATATTCATGAAAATAACACAAAAATGCATTATATGATGAGAGATTGCTTGCAAAAATGTGTACATTAGTCAAAACCGCCTACAAAGTATGTTTCTTATGAGAAATTCACACTAAAATGCTAGAGAGTTTTTATGAGGATTTTAAAAAAATCACAAATTTCTGCAGAACTGTGGAGAACTGAACTTAAGATTGGAAACATGAGAAACCGAGAAAACCGAAATTGACATCCCTACCTCAGACACACGTTTGAATGGAAAAAATAGGAACATAGGTTGTTGCCTTATACTGAGCCAGATCATTGATCCATCTAGCTCTATAAAAGTGACTGACACTGGGTCTCCACGATTTCAGAATGAGGTCTCTCAAAGTGCTACCTGGAGGTGCCAGGGATTGAACCTGGGACCTTCTGCATACAAAACAGATGTCCTACCATTGAGCTGCAGCCTATTCATCCGATACTGTGTGAACCAAGTATAAATGGCCCAATTCTCATTAATGTGATGGCTGGAAGAAGTGGCATCCTGACTGAGGTTGATCTTAGACCACCATGTCATCCTGGTTGGAGCTGATTATACACCTCTGGGGGCCAATCTCGATGCCCCAAAAGCTGACGTTCTATATAACATGCCACGTAATTCAAGAGTTGCCCTTCAGTTGTAACCATTTTGATCTGGCAAACTTAACATTATGATAGACTGAAGGGCATTGTCAGCTCTTCACTGAGACAGCAGTGTCGGTGGGGGTGCAGGCAGGGCTGGAGATTCATTGGTAATTGCCAGGCCATAAGTCCTCAGCCGGCAGCTTGGCTTTAAATCTGCCAGGCTAGCAAGGAGGAAGCAAGATAACGGCAGAGGCCGTTCAAAGCTTACGTGCCAAGCCAGAAATCCAGAAGAGACGTCAGTGAAGGTCCGGGTCTAGTTTGCCGAGAGATCAGTCCAAGTCAAGGTTCAGGGTATAGGAAGACACACAGTGGTCACGCCTGACGTTGTAGTCACCAACAAGCTGAAACCAAGGTTTGACTTTTAAGGAGCAGGTTTGTCAGCAGGTGTGAGCCATCAGCGTTTTGGCCTTAAGTGGACAGGCCTGCCCCTCTTCTGCCTGACCTTCTGTTGTCTACGTTCTGCAGGTGAGGGGGGAGTATCCTGTTCACTGGCAGTGTCTAGCTGAAGGGCTTCAGCTGTGTCTGGGGTGCTCTGCAGCTGAGGGGGAGAAGGAGCTGGGTTCTCAGGAGTTTCCTCCATTTCTCCTTCTGGGTCTGCTGCTTCTGGGTCTGCTGCTGTTACTCCCGAGTCATCCTCGTCTGATGAGTCCTCTGACGGGGCCATGACAGGCATGGATGTAGCCCATGGACAAGGTTAAACAAAATTTAACAGTCCAGCAATCCTTGCGTGTGTGTGTAGGGGGCAAATTCAGCCCTCTGAATATGTGTATGAGAATTGATTAGGAGGGGGTGCATTGAATTTTGAATTTTTCACTGAATTCAACTTTCAGCAGCAGGGATGGTTCTTTTTTAAAACTTTAGTTTGTGGCTGCTGCTGCTACCTCTTGTTATTTTGCACCACAATTTGTCACTGCTGAAGGTAAGGAGCAAATTTCGGCATAAGCCCACCTCCTGAAAATAAATGGTCCACAGTATTCAGGGGCTCTTTAGACCAGCCCTACTGGAACATAGCATTTCCCTTTTGTCTGTGCAAACAAGTGTCACATGATCAGTCTATACCTAAGAGAACCTAGAGAAAATGAGCTCAGATAACAATTATTAAATATTAATACCCTAAACTCACCACCACGAGGGCACACACACTCTGTCTTAATGCACAGATTCCTATGACTGCTTTGTGTGTCCTAGGGGAGTAAATCAAGTTAAAGCAGAGGATAGGTTTGTACAGATACTAATGCTAAGTGTATAAACTAAAGGGGATGCTGCGAACAATAGAGCTTCAGTGAGCTAACCAGGCTCTAATAATTTTCCAAGGACGGCTAGAAATGACAACGTGGCATATCAGCAAGGTTTTTTCTTCTTCCCCCAAATCAGGTCAGCAATCTGGACACAACAGGGGCTTCTGTCTATGAGACAATAGCAACGTTCAACATTTATTCAACTTTGCCATCTTACTTACAAAGAGGCAAAGGTTCCAAGCTCCTGGGCTGCTGTAACATTGTTTTTATGATGTCATTTCACAGGGCTGGTCTGTTTGTTTTTAAAATGCACAGACTCCTTTTCTATTAAAAGTTCACAATGTGGTGTATAGTTTTTAAAACTTATAACAATATTAGACAGTACGAAAGGAGGAAAAACATATTTTAAAAGCCAATTCATAAAGCTACTACAGACAGACAGCAAAAGAAAATAGATAAATGCTGCTAATATAGACAGACAGCTAAACAAAACCCACAAATGCAAAACCTTGCAAAACAAAAATGTTTTGACGTGCTGCCTAAAACTATACAGTGAGGCAGCCTACCCCACTCTAGAGGGAGGGGATTCTAGAGTTTTGAGTGCCAGTTTTTAGAACGGTGCTGTCTGGGAGTCAAGCTAGATTGAGACACCATTCACTTAATTTAGCAATTGCACGAAGAGCTTTTTAAAAGTGAATTGCAAATAGTTACAGCCCACTTACCCTGCCCAATCTGGACTGAGGCCTTGGCATGGGAGGTGTGTGGGTTTTAACCATTCCACCTCCCCATGCTAGTTCCAGTTCAGATCCCCTCAACCTGCTATTCGCAGTGGTAAAAAGCACCCATTTTGTTTCAAAGAAGTTTTTTTGTTAATGCAAACATCACGTCCTGGGGTCCCAATCCATATTGGAACCAGGCTATGGCCTGAAGGCACATGAGGCCAGCACCCTGCTGAAGCTAAGCAGGGTCAGGTCTGGTCAGTGCCTAGATGGGAGACAGCCTGGGAACCATATGTAAACCACCTTGGGTTTTTATGATGAAAAGGCGGGGTATAAATGTAATAAATAAAAAATAAAATAAATAAATATTGGGTCCTGATCCAGATTGGGTCCCCAATGTCTCCAATTTACTTTTAAAAAGCTATTTATGCAGTTGCCAATTGTATGGTGTTGCATCTGGTTTGACCCTTCCGGACTGATTCACAGGGATATCATCATTGTTTGCATATTTACATGACCTGGGAAAGTAATATTCAGTATATGAATAGTCCAAGGCACTTCAATGAGTATTTGTTTTACAATGGGTCATTTTTATATCTGTCAGATGCATGGCTAAAATATTTCCATGCAAATGACCAAGACTGAATCACAGCTGTACAGTAACATCATTCCAATAAACAGAAAAGTGTGACAGAAGAGGATACAAAGTTAAAATATTTCTATAGCAGTCATAAATCTGAAATTTGGTTTACATACAGCTCAAGGCACCCTGATCAGTAGAAAAGTTTGAACGCGGGACAATTTTTACATATGAGAGTCAAAACTCAGAACATGACATTTCACCTCTAGCACAGAGCAAGAAAAACTGTGCCTAGGACATAATGTTATGCCCTGGAAGTTCCATTGCCCTTTTGCAAACTTGAACCAGCCTTAGGCAGATTTCCAGAAGCAGCAAGAAATGAAAGCTGAATTTACTGGTATCGTTAGGATTATAATGGCACTGACATGTCATGTGTTGTATGAACCAGACGCAGCTCCTCAGTGCCTTGTATCAATCAGTATTTTACAATATTCTGTAAGTTATTAAACATTTGGTGGTTATTTTTTAAAATGGAGTGTGTTTGTGGGTATAAATAGAGATATTCCAAAAGAAACATACACTTTCTTACCAACATCTGGTAATCATAAACAGCATCCACTGGGGTGCAGAACATGAAATATAACCCTCACAAACTTCTAATGTGACACACAGCAGTAATATTGGATAATGTAAATGCACTTTAAGCAGATTACACCCATATAGCTGAATCTGCATAACAGGTTTAGCTACTTAGCAACCTACACACAAGATGATCAGCTAAAATGAATTACAAACCATTGATTAGCCCCAGACAAATATAAGACTGACCAACCAGGCAGGCTAATCTGCACTCTAAATCACAAATGACACATTTTGCCCCTCAAGCCATTATTACAAGAGAAATTTAGGCTGTTGTTCACAAATTAGTTACTGGAAAGTCGCCATGGCATATTTTGTCAATGGGATCTGTGTGAGACGGCTCCAGGGACGCTATTTGTTAAATAAAGGCAAGGAGAATTAAACAACTCTTTTATCTTCATGGAGGAACAGATACATACATTTTTTTGAGAAGGGCCTGCCAAGCTTATAGTATTACACAGTGCCCACTTAGTACCTGTTTGGTGTCAGGATTGGCATCAGCACATGGTACCCTTGGCCAGTTGCTAGGGCCCCAGCAACCTGTCATGGTCCACCAGCACAGAGTCTGTACTAGAAGCCCAGTTAGGCAGCATATAGCTATGAGCCACCATTTAAAATTTCCCAGAATGCCTCAGAGTGCCCAGTGTTGCATTGATCTAGGGTGTGGGTAACCTGTGGCCTTTCAGAAGTTGTGCTTCTTTCTTGACAGACAATCTTTTTAGGATTGTTGAAAATGACTTGAAATGACTTGTTCCTTCTGTCCCACTATTGCCTCTACTCCAACAGCTTGGCAGACTTCCAGGAAAATGCCCACAATTCTTCTTTCACACCAGATTTAACAATAAGAAAAAAAAAACTTCAAATCTTTGCTTGGAAACCCACCTTTTCCAATAAGTCTTTGGCAAAGAGTTGAACACAGAATGCGTATTTCCCATTTGTGTGCAACTTCAGATAGGGACTGCAGGTAGGGTCAGAAGATAATTTTGTTTGGTCTGCATTCTTTTAAAGAAACCAACCTAAACTGCACCCCCATGCACACTTTTCTGAATTATTATTATTATTATTATTAGATTTCACACTTTCCTGTGTTGTTGTTGTTGTTGTACCCCCCTCTTCATCCAAAAGTCCCAGAGCAGGTTACAACTTTAAAATACAGTATTAAAAAGAATGAAAAACAATTTAAAATCACAAAATAGGGTAGGTCCTAAAAATATACGTCTCAGGTGTCAAAGGCCAGGGTAAACAGGTGCGTCATCAACATTCACCTAAAACTGTACAGCAAAGTTGCCAGATGCACCTTGGTGGGAAGGGACTTCCACAACTTAGAGGCTGCCACAGAAAAGGCCCTCTCCCGGACCACCCCCCCTAAGCTTCTCTGGGCAGTGGAACTAACAAAAGGGCCCCATCTACTGATCGCACCACCTGAAAGGGCTGCAGGGAAGGTCTTTCAGACATTTCTTAGCTTAAAAAAGCATATTCAGCATCTTTTTTAAATAAAATGTGTGTTTTAGGATAAAATACATTTAAAAATGAGTACATTGGTATAAAAGAAATATTTAAATATACATTTTGTGATAAAAGTATTATTTGAATCCAAATATTTGTAACTTTTTAAAAATTGCAGATTAATGATAAAATTAGTTACATCCCATTTAGATTACTGTAACGCGCTCTACGTGGGGCTGCCTTTGAAGACTGTTTGGAAACTTAAACTGGTACAAAGAGCTGCAGCCAGAGTGCTAACTGGGGCTGGTTACAGGGACCATACAACCCCCTTGTTATGATAGCTCCACTGGCTGCCAGTTTGTTTCTGGTCACAATTCAAAGTGCTGGTTTTGACCTATAAAGCTCTATATGGCCTAGGTCCAGGCTATTTGTCAGACCGTATCTCCCCATATGAGCCTGCCTGGGTGTTGAGATCTTCAGGAGAGGCCCTTCTCTCAGTCCCAACACCTTCGCAAGCGCGATTGGTGGGGACACGAGATAGGGCCTTCTCGGTGGCTGCCCCCAGGTTCTGGAACTCTCTTCCTAGGGAAGCACGAATGGCCCCTTCCTTGCTATCCTTCCGTCGGCAGGCAAAGACTTTTTTATTCCGACAGGCTTTTGGACTAGAAGATGTTTAAGATAGGGCCTCATAAGGTCTGTTGTATTGTTCTATGGTCCTATTCTTAATGTTTTAAATTGTTTTAGTATCTTAAGTGTATGTTTCATGACTTTAATGTTACAAATAGTTTAATTCTATTTTAATTGTATATTTTTGTATGTTTTTTACCTATGAGTAGTTTTTATTTGTAAGCCGCCCTGAGTTCCAGTTTTGGAAAAAGGGCGGGGTAAAAATAAAGATTCATTCATTCATTCATTCATTCAAATTGGATTTATGAATGAACACATTCATTCTGGACTGACACTGGCCAGAAATAGGCTGTTCCACTTGTCCCCAGCTGCAATACAAATACAAATTGGGATTGTGGTGCAGGTGGAAGAGGGGTTAATCCTTCCCCTCCACACATACACATTATACTTCTGATGAAAATGCCCTTTTCCTGAAACTGCTATTTGTCCTGGAAGGGAAGCAGCTAACAGCAGCTCCCCTTCCAGAGCAAAATATTGGTTTCAGGTGGACGATTGTCCTCAGGACTGCTGCAAAGAGAAAGGGTTAATTCTCCTCTACACTATGATCCCCACCGAGATCATGGATCCCCTGGATGCTGATATCTATCTATCTATCTATCTATCTATATCTATCTATATCTATCTATCTATCTCTATCTATCTATCTATCTATCTATCTATCTATCTATCTATCTATCTATCTATCTATCTATCTATCTATCTATAATAATAATAATTATTATTTATTAGATTTGTTAGATGCCCATCTGGCAGAGATTATCTGCCACTGTCGGTGACGTACAACAAAACACAAATACAGTCCATATAAAAACATAATCTATCATCTGTCTGTCTGGTTTTCATATGATGCTAGAAGTGCATTTTAAGACCTTTTAAAAGCTTTTTAAAAAGCTTTTTTAAAAAGATGTTTTGTTTATTATTTTTTTTAAAGATTTTTGTTCTAATTATACAGCCATGAGCATGGCTGTATACTATAGCAGCGTGGATTTTTCACATTCCACAATGTTTATTTTATTTATTTAAAATATTTCTATCCTGCCCTTCTACCCTATAATAGGGCACTCAGGCTGGCTTACAATAAAACTGAACATGTACATAATAAAATTGTACACAATAAAGATCACAAAAACATTAAAATAAATTAAAATACATAAATTGCAATTAAAATACATAAAATACAATACACACGCACACACACACACACATACATGTAGGGAGTGGTACTGAAGGGACTACAGAGGTAAGAAGTAACATAGAAGGCATAAAATCAGTGTCAGGCTCTACCCTCAGTCCCTCCCAAAGGCTCTCCGGATCAAGATCGTTTTCAGAAGTCTCTGGAAAACCATCAGGGAGGGAGCAGAGTGGGCTTCTTGGGGTAGGGTATTCCAAAGCTTGGGGGCCACAGCTGAAAAGGCTCTCTTCCGTGTGCCTGTCAGTCTAACATCTTTCATTCCAGGCACGCAGAAGAGAATAGAGGCAGATGATCTTAAATCCCGGGCAGGTACATATGGGCATAAGCAGTCCCTCAGGTACATTGGTCTAAGGCCATATGGGCTTTAAAGGTCAGAATCAGCACTTTGAATTGGGCCCGGAAACAAATTGGGAGCCAGTGGAGTCGATAAAGCACAGGGGTGATATGCTACCTGCGCCGTGCTCCAGTTAACATTCTGGCTGCTGCATTTTGAACCAACTGTAATTTCCGAACCGTTTTCAAGGGCAGTCCCACATAGAGTGCATTACAGTAATCAAGTCTCGATGTCACTAATGCATGTGTCACTGTGGCAACTGCTTCCAGGAACGGACGCAGCTGGTGGACCAGTTTGAGCTTGTCAAAAGCACTTCTGGCTATCACAGCCACCTGATGTTTAAGCAGCAGGGCAGGATCCAGCATCTGCTCCTTCGAGGAGAGTGCAACCTGATCCAGAAAGGGGGTGCAGTTTTCCCCTTGACCAGCAACGCTTCCGTCTTGTCTGGATTAAGTTTCAGTTTGTTAGCCCACATCCAGCCCTTCACAGCCTCCAGGCATTGGTTTAGGATGAGCACTCCCTCCCTGCGATCAGGTGGTAGGGAGAGAGAGAGTTGAGTATCCTCAACTTGATGACATAGTACTCCAAATCTCTGGATGACCTCTCCCAGTGGTTTCATATAAATGTTAAAGAGCATGGGAGACATAACGGAACCTGTGGTACCCCGTAGGCCAAAGGCCAGGGGGTTGAGCAGTAATCTCCCAGCACCACTTTCTGGATCCTGTCCATCAGGTACCATAAAACAGTGTGTCCCAATCTCATCGCACCTAGACAGTTCAAAAGGATACCATGGTCAATCGTATCAAAGGCCACTGAGAGGTCCAGCGGCACCAACAAGGATGCACTCCCCCTGTCTGATGCCCAGCTTAGGTCACCAAGCACGGTGACCAAGGCAGTCTCTGTCCCATGACCAGGCCTAAAGCCTGATTGAAAAGGGTCTAGATAGTCTGATTCATCCAGGAAAACTTCGAGCTGAGCAGCCACTCATTTGAAAATTGAAAATACCCCCGTGCCATTCTGATGCTTCCCATAAGCTCATTGCAAAACAAAACCTTACAAAACTTATAGTCCTGAACTCAGAAACACTTGCTTAACAACCCTCTAAATTTTTATGGTGATATACAAAACAGTCAGCGAGAGTTCCAAGTGTAAAAAGAGAGAGAAAAAACCCAGACCCTTTTTGGACTTTTTTCTGTCAGAGTTCTCATAATTTGTTGAAATTAATTAAAAATCAGTCATGTTCAGAATACCTGTAATCCTATTGCTGACCTTGCCCCACATTCTGACCTTCCTCTTCTGCAGTTTAGAAGTTAAAAAAAAGCCTGGCTGACTTTTAATTAATTTAATAAATTTAGCATTGAACTTAAGAACCAACTGTCAGTGTTCTAAAAGCCAGACTCACAGCTGCTTGGCTTGCCTAATCAGGGGACCACACTCACACTAGTCCTTTTTTTCACTTGAGACAGTCAGGTCATCAGGAGTTTTGGAGTGCGTTGTCATCAGTATGCTGATGACACGCAGCTCTACTTCTCCTTTACATCTCCTTCAGGTGAGGCAGTCGACGTGCTGAACCGTTGCCTGGCTGCGACAATGGACTGGATGAGAACTAACAAACTGAGACTCAATCCTGACAAGACTGAGATGCTGTTGGTGGATGGTTTCTCTGATCGGATGGTGGATATATACCCTGTCCTGGATGGGGTTACACTCCCCCTAAAGGAACAGGTGCGTAGTCTGGGAGTCATCTTAGACTCTTCCCTCACACTTGAGGCTCATGTAGCCTCGGTGGCCCGGAATGCATTCTACCAACTTCGGTTGGTAGCCCAGCTATGTCCCTATCTGAGTAAGGAGGACCTCACATCAGTGGTACATGCTATGGTAACCTCGCGTCTGGACTACTGCAATGCGCTTTATGTAGGGCTACCTTTGAAGACGATTCAGAAGCTACAGCTAGTGCAAAATGCGGCGGCCAGACTGCTAACAAGAACTAAGCGGTCTGAGCATATAACACCTGTGCTAGCCCGTTTGCACTGGCTTCCAATATGCTTCTGGGCCAGATTCAAAGTGTTGGTACTTACCTATAAAGCCTTATACGGCGCGAGCCCACGATAACTGTCGGAACGCCTCTCCCGATATGAACCAGCCCGTACACTACGGTCTACTACGAAGGCCCTCCTCCGGGTTCCGACTCATAGGGAAGCCCGGAGAGTGGTGACAAGATCTAGGGCCTTCTCAGTGGTGGCCCCTGAACTATGGAATGGTCTCTCCGAGGAGGTGCGCCTGGCGCCGACACTATCATCTTTTCGGCGCCAGGTTAAAACCTTTCTCTTCTCTGAGGCATTTTAATTCCTGTTAATTCTAAATTATTATATTTTGATTTTAGACTGTACAGTTTTTTGTACAGTTTTGTATTGTGATATACTGTATTGTGTTATTTTTATTGTATTTTTAATGTTCACCGCCCAGAGAGCTGTTGCTAGTTGGGCGGTATATAAGCTTAATTAATCAATTAATTAATTAAATAAATAAATAAAAAATCCTGGGAAGTGTAGTTTGTGAAGGGGGCTGAGAGGAGACTCCTATTCCCCTGACAAAGCTCAAGCGGCCAGAGTGGTTTAATCAGATTGAAGCTCTGTGAGGGAAATAGGGCGTCTCCTAGAAACTCTTAGCACCTTTCACTAACTACATTTCCTAGGATTCTTTGGGGGAAGCCATGACTGTGTAAAGTGAAATAAAGGTCTGGTATGGATGTGGCCAGGGACAGCTTGGGTTTAAATTTGAGCAGGAGACTACATGGCTTGCTGAAGAATAAAAAGGTGGGGAAAATGCTGAAAAGCAATGATACTATTCATAATGTTTTTATTTTGGAAAGGAAAGGGGCTTCCCCTCTCCCCAGTGCCCATCCACTCAATCTCCTCCCCCCTCCCTTCCTTGCCCCTCCCCCAGGTCAGTTTTACCTTTCCTAAATATGATTGCACAGAAATCGCATTGAACTGAGAAAGTATGCAAATGATCAAACCCACCTCCTCCCTCCTACCCCTCCCTGTTGCCGCTTCCCTCCCCTTCCCTTCCAATCCTCTCAATCCCCCTCCCTGTAGTCAATTTTACCTATTAAGCATGATTGCACGGGAGTAAATCCCATTGAACTCAACAAGTATGCAAACGATCAAACCTGCCCTCCCTTCCTCCTTTTACCTCCCTTTTCCCCCTTCCCTCCCCCTTCCTTTGCCCCTCCCCTTCCAATCCCCTCCTTCCCCTTCCCCATCGCCCTCCTTCCCCTCCCCTCTCCCCTCCCTATCTCCTTCCCTCTGCTCTCCCCTCCCCCTCCCCCATGGTCAGTTTTATTTATTTATTTATTTATTTATTTATATCCTCTCTTACCTATCCTAACTATGATTCCATGGGAGTAAATCCCATTGAACTCAATAAGCATGCAAATGTTCAGATTTGCCTTTCCCCTCCTTCCCCTCTCCTCTCCTGTCCCTTCCTCCTCCCCTCCCCTCTTCCCTGCCCACTCCAGCCCCCCTCCCTCCCCCTGGTCAGTTTTACCTATCCTAAGCATGATTGCATGGGAGTAAATCCCACTCAACTCAATAAACATGCAAATGATCAAACCTGTCCCTCTCCTCCCCTTCCCCTCCTGCTTGCTTCCTTCCGCTTCCTCCCCTCTGACTGCCCTTCCTCCCATCCCTCCTCCTCCTCCTCCCCTCCCCATCCCCTGTGGTCAGTTTCAACTATCCTAAGCACAATTGCAAGGGAGTAAATCCCATTGAACTCAATAAGCATCAATCCATTCTCAGCAAACTTGCACAGGATCCTATTTCTTAACTCCCGGATTAGAAAACAGAGAAATTCACTAATAGGCAAAAAACCTTGTGGTTTAAGAATGTACCTATAGCCAACAGATATTTCTATGAAACTTTAAAAAGCATGGAAATTGGGTGGCTATAGTGAATGCACCAGAGGATCAGGAGACCTGAACCCTTCTCTGAGATATTGGACTGCCTCACAAAACTCATCGAAACACTGGCAATTTGCTTTGCAAAAGTTTCATCCTTGTAGACTCCAACTACCATGTTCCTTTTATTCCTTGTCCCATTTATTTTAATCCAGATAGTCTTCATGGAGCTACCAAGCTCTTCCTCCTTTATTTCTGTGTAGGGATATATATTTTTAACACACAGTACAACTCTGCCTCCCTTTCTGTTCCTTCTGTTCTTTTTGAACAAGTTATGTTCTTCAGTCTCTGTATTCCAGTCATGGGAGTCATCCCACCAAGTTTCAGTTATACCTGTCAAGATGTATTTACTCTCCTGTATTAAGAGTTTAAGTTTGTCCTGTTTGTTTCCCATACTCTGGGTATTAGTATACAGACATCAAAGACCATGTGATTTACGGCCTGGCTTCCTTCCTATATTTTAATGAATGCTATTACTGGGCCCCTTACAGTAGTTCCCTCAGTTCCTCTTAGTGTGCACAAGCCTTTGTTAGTTGTTACCGCCAAGTGTACATCTCCCTTAGATTCAGTTTAAAGCTCTCCTGAATAAGTTCTCCATGCTGTAGCCAAACACATTCTTCCCAGTCCTTATGAGGTGCAACCCATCACTTGGCAGCAGGCCATCTTCCATGAATCTAAATTCTCTTGCGTAGGCACCACCTTCATAGCCAGTCATTCACCTGGAGGATTTTTCCTTCCCTTTCCACTCCACTTCTGGAAGGATGGGTGAGAAAACTATTTGGGCCCCAAAGTCTTTGATTTTCCTTCTCAGAGTTTCAAAGTCTGATGTGATTTCTTCGTAGCTCATTCGTTCCCACATGGATGAGCAGAAACACATATTAGTGGGCTTTATGAGTGATGGCAACCCTGAGGCTGAGGGATGCTTTGATCCATCAGCAACCCTCTGGGAGCAGCATCTCCTGGTGGCCTAAGGGTAAGATGGGCCAAAACATAAACATGGGTGGGGCCAATTCCTGCTGCTCTTCTGCCTCATCATCTGCTTGTTTGCCAGAGCTGATGGGAAAGCAGGCAGTGGATGCTAATCATCCATTTCATCATCAGTGTTGTTTGCTTGGTCATCCCTTGCGGGCCAGAGCAGGTGAACAAGCATATTGCACTGAGAAAGGTCCAGAGGGCTTTTGTCAGTGGGACCCTTGCTGGGCTGTTGGACCTCAGCAGGTACACGATCATCCTCACTCTTGGCACCAGCCCTCCCTAGGTTCACATTTGCATATTTTCCCTCCAAGAGATCCCTTCGGTGTATGGAATCATTCTGAGAAAAAACTTTGAACTGGTGCAGACGTAACAACAATGGTTTATTGGGCTAAAATCAACTGTTATGCTCATGCACACTCTTCTCCCTCATTTCTTCTCTAGCACACCTTAATGCAATACTTCATGAAGGGGTTTGTTAAAAAGGACAAAATAATTTTAGAAAGTAACTGTGCACATCAAGTGGGACACTGGGCTATGCAATGTTTACAGAATGGAACATCCCCACCTATACCAGTGGAGCCCTACCTATAGGTTTCATGGGGGCCCTGGGGAGGGCTTACTTTGTTGTAAATTCTGGTAATTTCCCCTGGGGCCAAGTAGCTTCTAACTGCCATCTTCCTTTCTCTGAATGCCCTGGAAGTTGAGTTGTTCTGGGAGATGGTGAGGTGTTTTTTTTTAAAGGCCACCACAAAAGACATGCAATGGTATTCAATGTTAGTCCTACCCAGAACAGACCCACTGATGTTAACAGACATGACTAAGGGTCATTAATTTCAATGGGTCTACTCTGAGCAGGACTTAGCTGAATACATCCATAGTAGCCTTCACATTTTTGTGGCCATGGCTATTTTTTTTTAAAAAAAACAACGCCACACAATTAGGTACAAGAGAATCTGTCAATTTCAGTTTCTCTTAGTTTCTTATTTTCTATACTTAAGTTCAGTTATCCAAATTTCCACCTTTACAATTAAAAAAAAAATATTCATGAAAATTTACCAGTACTTTCATGTGAATTTTCCTAAAACCGTAAGCTATTTTCTGCCTAATATACACATTTTTGCAAAGCAATTTTCCCTAATATAATACATTTTTGTATGTTATTTTCACGAATATATACATTTTTATGGACGCTTTACTCCAGTATATGCAATTTTGTATAGATAACTTGGCTGGAGACCTGCACTGCAAAATTTGGAGAAATGTGAAATGTGGCTGTTTTCTGTTCTTGTATTGTACTGGAAAGTGCAAATTAGGTAAGTTTGCTTTTAAATGTGATCTGAATCCAATTTCTCCACCATCCCTACCACACCGGAATAACTCAACGTCTGCAGCACTGAGAGGAAAACAAAAATGATGGATGGAAGCAAGTTGCCAGTAAATTGCCAAAAAGTTTTTTTAAGTAAATTTAAAATAATAATAATAATAATGAGAACCCAGAACAGGCATCAGTGTTGGCCCAGGAGGGACTGGGCCCCCGGGAACTACTCTGAGATGCCAAGTGCTAACACAAGCATTGATCCCTACTGACCATGCTGTATGTTTTATTGTGGCTGAGAGTGTGAATTAGGAAACCCCATTTCAAATCCTGTATCAGTAATTATTTCGCTGGATATCCAAGCTACAGTCTCTCAGTATCAGTCCCAATCTGCAAATAGGGGTCTGATACTTCATAATAACACCTTGCCTTGCAGGATTGTGGTAAAGATGTCTGAGATTACATACGCAAAGCACTATAAAGTCTGGTAAATCTCTATAAAAACGTGAAGTATTATTGTCAGTTCATGTGACAAATCTCACTATTGCTATGACAGATGAGATTTAGATGTGGATTAAGGGAAAGTTTCAAACATTCTGATTAAGTGCCCCCCCACCCCCAAGCTTAGAAATGCAACTTCACCAAACTTAACCGAGGATTGGTTTCCTTGCATGCTTTTGTGACATTCTTTTGCCTGCAGTTCAGAAGGCGAATTTCATATCAGAAATCCGAAAGGAGAAGCCTACATTAAAAAAACAAAACAGTACAAGTACAGTTCAATTGGTTGGTTTTCAGTCCTAAGAGGACACAGACAGAACTCATTTAATAGTTGATTTAGTGATCGTACAAATGATATCTATGACATAATTGTATGTGTGTGTCTGTGTAAGTAAGTAAATAAATAAATGTCAAGGAATATTTACTGCTTTTCACAGCATGATGGGGGGGGGGAATATAAGAAACTGCCCAGTCTTGAGTCTACTACTGTGACATTGGCTCTTGCGGGTGATTCCTGTACTTGTTACTTAAGACTCTTAACTTTGAATTTATACTGTCCTTTTTCCATTTGGAATAGTTTTTAGAATTGGTACAGATTTTTTTATGATTGCATATTTTGTTGTTGTAACCTGTCCTGGGACCTTCTGGGGAAGCGCATTGGGCAGAGCAATCCGAATGATGGGGAGCCAGTGGAAGGGGGGGCAGATGAGGAAGAGCCCCACGGGATCCTCTTCCTGCTAGGGAGCTGCTGGCTTGGCTCAATGCGGGCTCTATCAGGAACCATGTGCACGAGCAGGCCGGGAAGCACTGCTCCCACAAACAGACTTCCTGGGGAGTAAGTGCTCCCTGTAGGCCACAATGGAAATGCTTTTACTGTGCCAGCCTTTTGGGAGGCGGAGTTTCTGGGCAGATCAAGACCCTGGGGAGCGCTCTGAATGTGAGAAGGATCTTGTGCAAGTCCCCCCCATGCAGCTCCGCTCCCCTCATGCCCACAGAATGCCCCATTTTGGGGACTTCTGCTGGCTTCTGCCAGCCCTCTGTCCACCAGGCTGGCCATCCCTGGTGGACCCCCAGAGTTGTAAGCTCTTTCTTTGTCCATGTTTGTACTTTTGGATAGTTTAAAAAGAATTGCAAAATTCATTGCAATGTAACTCCTACCAATATTTGAAGTTATGTAACCAGTTAATTTCTTTTATAAAAAGAAACCAAGCAATTGTGTTTTTGTATCTCTGTGTGTTTTTTGCATCTTCAGTGCCACCTTCTGGTACTTGAAAGAAAAGACAAAACATTTATTTAAAATTTTTTTTTTAAAACCCATTCATTTCAATGGTGTTTACTGGTGGGCTGCATAAGCACTGACATCTTTTAAAAAATCTGTTTTTAGCGTTTAGCTAATGGAAGGTTGTTGGGGGGGTTAAAAAAAGCATGCTCCACATAATGTACAATAAAAGAAACAAATCCTATTTAAATGTTCACATACAGAAAATTCTTTCTACAAAACACAGCATCTTGTAGCAATGGCTAGAACATAGGGTGGGTGAATCAGTTTATTTCCAATCCATCTCACTTTCACATGTATTCACTCATAAATCTATTCTGTTCCTGCAAATTTGTAATTTTTTAAAAAAAATCTGCACAAAAATTCACAATGAAATAGATAATAGAAACAATTTTATAAATAAGGATTTCTAGGCAGATTTTCTCTCAGAACATACGCTTTGATGCCCTTCTTTAAAAAGCTGAGAACTGTGTTGAACATTTGGGAAGCACAATAGCCAGTGAGTAACTAAGTTTTGATCTGCACATTAATCCAGAATCAGGTCAGTTTGTATCAGAATTCACAAAGATGAAATCACCCCAGCACTATTATATGGTATCTAAAGAGATATGTTGAACATATCTGTAGATATGTAGATCCTCCGTGGCACAGAGAGGTAAGTGGCGGTAACGCAGCCGAAGCTCTGCTCACGGCTGGAGTTCGATTCCAACGGAAGGAGGAAGTTGAATCTCCAGTAAAAGGGGTCGAGGTCCACTCAGCCTTCCATCCATCCGTGGTCGATAAAATGAGTACCCGGCATATGCTGGGGGGTAAAGAAAGGCCGGGGAAGGAACTGGCAATCCCACCCCATATAAACGGTCTGCCTAGTAAACGTCGCAAGACGTCACCCTAAGAGTCAGAAACAACTCGCACTATAAGTGCGGGGACACCTTTACCTTTAAAGAGATATGTAATCTACCAAGATAGCATTCTCAGATAATCTATAATCCAGCCTCCCCATCAAAAGTTTAAGTCTGGGATGGGGAATCTGCAGAGGTAGCAGGACTACAAGTTCCATCATCCCTGATCAGTGGCCATGTTGGCTGGGGCTGATGGGAACTGGGCGTCTAACAAAGCATGTGAGAGGACTACAGATTCCACATCCCTGCTTTAAGTGAAGGTGATACCCAAATGCCCCTAGGGAATTCACATGATTAACAATTTTTACAGGAATGAAAATATTTTCCAACATTATAATCATAATCCAAGCTTATCACAATTAAATCTTATTTTGTTGTTGTTGATAGGATTTAACTGAGGCTAACTCTTGCTGGATTGCTCCCTGTGTTTCAAATCTTCCTTCCTGCCATTTAAATTGCCCATGTTGTTCATAATATTTTAAAGCACAAAGTTCTAGAGATAGATGAATCTGGCTATTTCCAATCTATATTACTTTCACACATTATTAGCCATAATTACGTTCCATTTCTACATTCTTCTCATATTACAATATGTATTTAATTGAGTCATTTCTTGTAAAATAAATATTTACATGTGTTTGTTGACAGTCCAAGAGTTGTATATCAGATCATTTTGTGTAAGAATTCACAGAGATCGAATTTGTCAAGCATCCCTGCATAGTGCTTTTTAATAATCTTTCATCTGACATTAATGTGACCCAGTTGTTTCAGTTTGTTTTCATATGCTGTCCAGTTTAAACACTGTGTTTTTCTCCCAGGGAGGAAGTATCTTTTTTCAAAGGCAGTGCCCTCTGAGTTGCAAACATACTCTTCTTTTTTATCTAACAGTTCACAGGATCAATTTCTGGCTACACATTTATTCCAATGCAATCAAGAGACATTGCCTTGTAGTGCTGTGTGTTTCAAGGGCACTTTCTATGCATTAGCACACAAGCCAGATTCTGTAGACATTTTGCATCTCAAAGCTTGGAGATAGATTTACTTAACCTACCTTGGTCTGGAAGCAGCAGTAGAGCTGTGTTAAGTAAGGATGCTTCCGTGCTAATGCCAGAATCCGTTTTTCTGTCATTGTACAGTCCACATCGTCATCTTGTAGGATGACATCTTTCTTTAAGACTTTCACAGCATATACTTCATCTTTACCTTTTAGCTCAGCTAGCATGACCTAGAACAAACATAGAAATCAATTTATATCCATTGCAAAAGACACACATTTTACAAATTACATTAGCTAAACATGTCTGGAAGGGGAAAAAATGAACAGGCAGGCACACACAGTAGATAATCTTCATGCAAAATGTATTTCACACAGATTGCTAAAGCACAAACCACATATATACACACAACATCTCAAACAACTCTTGGACATTTGCAAGGCTTAAAAATCTACTTTAAAATAAGCATAGTGTAAATTAAATTAAAATAAAATAAAAGTACTGGTTGCCTAAACTTCATGCTTCAGAGGTAAGCATTCCCAGACCCAATGGTCTCTACATTTAAAAACAAATTTCCTTGAAAGATGCACAGTCCAATCCAGAACTCTCCATGGAGCTTTAGTATGCACAGGGAGTTCTCAGCAAGCATGAGCAACCCCAGTCACTTGCAATGTCAGGAGGGGCTCCCCTCATGCACTGGGAAGAAGCTCTTGTGTACATAGATAAAACATTTATTTATGTATTAAAACTTTAGCCCCTTTTCTACATGCATATGCACACTCAAAGAAACTTACAGTTAATAAAAAATAAACATAAAAAAGTAGACGATTAAAAGAAATATAAAGTAAAAACAAAACAGTACATAAGGCACTGGTGCAACCCT
Source organism: Rhineura floridana (assembly GCF_030035675.1). NCBI lineage: Eukaryota > Metazoa > Chordata > Lepidosauria > Squamata > Rhineuridae > Rhineura > Rhineura floridana. Next base: position 183,783,935 of record NC_084483.1, on the reverse strand, counting down.
CCTTAGGAAGACTACACAACAGATATTTGTAGTTTGTGCACGTTCAGAAAAATCTCTGGACTACAGTGATGGGTTGCTGCCTGTACTAGAGGGCTGATAACACTGTCAGTACTTAAGAAGCAACTTTCAAAGCACTATTTTGCAGAACACTTTGCACAGGGATCTCAGCTTAGTCAGGTTTTTACCTGCTCCACATATACGACGTCAAGTATAAGGCAGACAGGTTTGGCTTGGCCGAAAGGTCTGTATGAGCCAAATGAGGAGACCAGGCAGGCCTAAGTAAGCCCACAGGCCAGACGCTCTCCACCCCTGATCTATTTAGTAGTCACAAATTGTAAGGCATGTACATGTGTCTTGCTACAGAGCCTGAACAAAGCCATCCAGCACTTTACCTCCTGCATCACAAGTACTCTGGTTCCTCAGAAGGCCAGGCAGACTAGGGTGCTCTCTAGGCGCCAGTTCCAGCCTGAAAGAGGGTCAGTTTGAATGGAGCTCCTGGTCCACACAGGCACGCAGACAGCAGGCTCAGAGGACATGCTGCTATGGGAACTATACACTATTTCACAGGTATGACAGAGGTTGGACCGTGCACGTGTAGGGGCATTCACAATCTTGCTTCTATATTTTTAATGCACAGAGCTGAAACAGTTAAGAGGCTGCTCACCTTTCCAAAGCTGCCTTTCCCTAATACTTTAATGAAGTTGAACTCTTCGAGGCCCATGCGCTTCGTCTGTGCTTTGACCTCTCCATTTTCACCGTTCTCTCCAGGCGTGTTAAGCTGGTTGTCAGCTGAGGTTGTTGCTGCTCCCCTGTGCTCTTCGCCTCGATTGTCAAATGACAAAGCTTTCCTAATATTATTTTCAAGCTCTTTAATTTCTGTGAAAAGATTAAAATGACAGCAATAGATAGGCAGACACACACACATTCACAAATGCGTGCAGGCATGGGTGTAGCTGGATAAACAAATTTTTTACAGATATTAGATAGGAACACAGGAAGATGCTTTACACTGAGTCATCCATCTAGCTTATCATTGGCAGTGGCTCTCCAGAATCTGAGACAGGGTTCTCTCCCAGCCCCACCAGGGATTGAACCTGGGACATTCTGAATGCAAAGCAGATGATTTACCACTGAGCTACAGCCCTTCCCAGACAGACAGATAGATATTTGACAGAAATCATATGTGTGTGCAAGAATGTGTACATTTAGGACATAATCCTCTACAGATCACATACATAAAAACAATAGAACATACGGCAATAATTATATTACCATAAACAACAATTTAAAACAGATTCAAAAACAGCAGCTTAAAACCAAAAACACATGCCAAAATCATCCCATAAAAGATCGGCTGAAAAATAATTTAAAACAGTGTCAAAACCAGCTGCATGAAAGAAAAAATAACCCTTAAGAAAAGGTCACCAGGAAGAAATAGCTTTTTTAAAGGCCCACTTAGAAGTCTGTACTGTAGGGAGTCCTTTGTAGCTCAGTTCCACAGTAAGGGGGCCACCACCAAAAAGGCCCTGTCTCTCATGCCTGCCAAACGAATTGATATGACAGGCGGGCCTGTGAGAAGAGCCACTGGGGCTCATCTTAAGGCATGGGCATCCTTTGCCTTTCAAGTTGCTCTACCTCGAACTGAAAAGAGTGTCTTAATAGAAGCCTTAAAACAGCCTTACTGTATCTGAGATATCCAGTGAGTGGGAAATAGTGGAGCCTAGCTGATGAGTGTAAGCCTAAGACCAGAGGGGTGGGGATTGCAGCCCACATGGATCCTCTCTCTGCTGCAGTGTGCTTCTCCTTGGAGAGTCCAAGCCCATGGTTAGTGTTGCTCTCCCTAATTGTATATAGAGACACAAAGTCCACACATGGTCTCAATTTTTCCCTGGCCTTGTGCGACCTGGATGTGTGTATGTGTGTGTGTTTACTATTGTATGCCAATACCTTATGAGAACTGTCATTAACCCTGTTCCCATAAGAATGTTGCAATTGCTATCATTAAGCTATGTCATGGCACCACATCTATGGAGTGGGCCATCATTCCCTTCTTATAACAGTTTTTAATATATATTTTGAGCCCAACTGTGTGATGCGTCCTTTCTTACTTTCTTCATCTCTTCCCTAAACTATTATTTTCTATGAAGCCCTTGGCACAGCCCCCTACTTCCCATGCCCTGCTGCAGGGATGATGGAACTGTGGCCCTCTAGATACTGTGAGAACTACAACTCCCATTATCCCTGATCATTGGCCATACTGGCTGGGGCTGGTGACCAGTCAACAACATGTGAAGGGCCTACCAGTTCTCCATCCTTGCCCCACCATAACTAGAGCTCTTCTGCAAACAGACTCTCAAAATTTATTTTTAATCCTTCATAATCTTTTCTTTGTTAAATCTGAGCTGGCAGGGGCCACATTTTTATTAGGCTACAGTTCAGTGACAAGATCAAAATAATGCAGAATATTTATCTGTATAAAATAAAAGTTGGTGAACCTTGATCACATGGGGAAGTTGGTGCTGACTTTGATCTGTCATCTTCTGGTGAGGATCCAGGAACTGGCGGTTGAGATTCTGCACCTGGGACAAGCTAAGAGTAGACAGAGAACAGAGACACTTAGACATAGCAAAATGTTTTTTTTTCTGACATGATGTTTGTAAGAGAACAAAGATGGAACTCCAAATAATAAAGCTTCTAAACACAAAGAGGAAGGGTACTCAAAATTCTTGTTGAATTGTCTTCTGCTTTACAGACTGGCAAATATAGCAGCTCATTTTAACAAAGATAAATGAGTATTTATTGTGATGAAATTTTAACTTGTTGGAGAAAGTTTGTGGTAAATACTGCTAGGCTTGCCAGATGCACAGAAAGAATTCTAGATAAAAACTCTGTTCAGTGGCCCATGGGAACTCTTTAACAACAACGTAACTTCTGAAACAAGGTATTCTTAACAGACGTTCTATAGCATCATGTTAGAATCAAAGGTCATATTCACAGAGCACCATTCCAAAACCAGTTTGCTTAAATCTGAACAGGAGTTGTGCAGATTTAGAGCATTAGTGGATTTCGGCCAGATTTTGCTCACCAAAAGATAAAATGCTTCATTTTATGATGATCCTTGCCAAATGCAGACTTTCTAAATTCATCATTTATGCCAGGAGAATGGTCTAGAGTAGGGATGAAGAACTTGTGGCCCTCACCAGGTTGTTGGACTCCGACTCCCATTAGCCTCAGCTAGGACAGCCAATGGTCAGGGATGATGGGAGTTGTAGCCCAGCAACACCTGGGGGGCCCTGGTCTAATGGGATGCAATGATGCTCCACTGCTGATCGGAAGGAAGTCTGTCCATGTAAGTTGCCTATGTAGAAGATCACCTGGAAACCATATGTAAGTCACCTGGAAACCACGTGTAACCTCTGGGTTCTTCAGAGGAAGGGTGGAGTATAAGTACAATAAATTGCTGCAAATTTGCTGATTACTCTCATGAAGTTATATTGATGTCAAAGGGTAAGTAGAACTCCCCTCTTCCTATATGAAACTGTCCTAGCCCTAAAACACAGATCTATGTGCCATTGTTATTAGAAGTATGGGAGACAGGCATGAGACACCCTTGAACAGCATCTTCTGCTGCCAGGGATGGGACCGGGAAACTGGGAAACCTAGTGGGAGACTGACACTATGCACTTCACATCTTGCTTGGAGGCCCTCCAAGGACTTCTGAGGTCAGTGGAAGTACTGCAGGAGACAAGACTAGAATCCTACTTAAGAGTACTCACAGTGGGATTTACTCTGAACAAACATACATACTCTGAAGAGGATTGCACTGAAGTTATGTGTAACTCCTGGCACAAGAGTGTATTATGGTTTATTTATTTTTGACCCAATGCTGAAGGCATCACCTTCTGTGAAGTGACTTTGCAATCACCTGCTGAATCAAATTATGTTCCAGAAGAATGTTATTTCAGTGCATTTCCATTTGTCATTGTTGTAATATCAGAGAGGGTTAAGAGGAACATCTGGCAAGAGAAAGATCTCATGCCAGTTTTTCAACTAGATAAGAATATTTATGTTCACATGTGTTCCCACAAGGGGACTTCAAAGTAGTGGCTTTGATGTTTACATGGCTTTCTGACAAGAACTATTCCTTCTGACAACTGAAAAATAATAAAGCCTTTTGTGACTTCATCACTACTGAGGTCAAATCAGTCTAAGTCCTTCCAGGGCTTTTTCCAGCTTCTTTGGTTGTATACTCAAAAGTGTACAAGTTTAGCAGCAACAATGTCATTATTTTATTCAACTGTTTTTGATTTCTAATCTAATCTAATGCCTATGTTCTCCATATGGGAACATAAAAAGCTGCCTTATACAGAGTCAGACCATTGTTCCATCTATCTCAGTACTGTCTACACTGACTGGCAGAGCCTCTCCAGAATTTCAGGCAGAAATCTTTCCCAAGCCCTACCTGGAGATGCTGAAGATTGAATCTGGATCTTCTATATGCAAAACAGATGCTCTACCAATGGCCCTTTCCCAAAAAGAACAAAGGAAACTGCCTTAAACTGAGTCAGACCATTAGTCCATCATGCTCAGTATTGTTTACATTCACTGGCAGTGGCTGTTCAGAGACAGGAGATTCTTCCATCCCTACCTGGAGATGCCGGGGATTGAACCTGGGACCTTCTGCAAGGAAAGCAGATGCTTTACCACTGAGCTACAGCCCTTCCCATATTGGCATAAGGTAGAAAGCGGGGAAAGATGAAGGGGAAAGGGGGTAAAGATGAAGGCCATATAGCTTAATGGTCACACACTTACTTACAGCCAGAAGATCTCAGGTGCAATTGTTGGCATCTCCAGTTAAACTGAGTTTACACTGCAGAGCTGGGAAAAGTCTCTACAGAGGCCTTGCCAATCAGAATAGAAATTTCACGGTTTCACAGACCACTTAAAATTGCTGGGGGTCTTGGCAGATCACTTAAGACATCCCTCCCTTCAGCATCACTATCAAAACTGTTGGAAGTGGGGCAAGGGCAACTCCAGTTTTGTTCTTTGGTTTATGTTCCAGAAGGGAGATAGAGATAGGGTCCTCCAGATGCAGAGGCTTGATTACCTTTACCTGTGATGCTCTGATTTACCTACTTCCGTCGTTAGACTGATATGTCTTAGGGAAGATTATCTGCCCCTCCTCCTTCCGCCCTTTCCTCTCTTCTCTTCTTCAACTGTCTGAGAGGAGACACCTTTGTCTCTGCTCTCTCTCTCCTGAACCATGAGGGCAACTCCCAAACCTGGGCGTGACACCTCCAACTTAGTTAGTTGGTTAGAACTAGGTATGGCTTTCTATCTACTACCTAATAAATAAAGCAGCTTTTCTTATTTTACTAAGTCTTAAGTCTCAGTGATCTCAATGCAGGGTAAAAGCCTGCTACTGAAGTAAATGCACACATTGGCACACACTCATTTCAGACCGTTGCCGTTCTCTGCTGACATTTATACAAATTTACACAACAAAAATAAGCTCCACTTTATGAAAATCAGAGACTTTAGGCCAGGCTATTAAGCAAAATTTAGTAGACTGTATCAGTACCATATTATGAAACTCAGTCTGTAGGTCAGGGCCTTGTTAGCCTGTTTGACAATCCAGCACTTGATCAATCAAATGTGGGGCCTAATACAGATGTTCTCAACTGTTCCTCAATCTTACCACCAGTGGCAGCTCCATATCAATAGGGCAATGGAATCCCCTCTGGATTTTAGTCCAAACTTTCAAGGAGCTGTCCAAGATACTTCAACATGGACTCACTGGCCGCCACTGCTTCCCATGGTCCTCAACCTTCCCATGGGCCACCTGAATAGAGTTTGTAAACTAACACTGGTCTATGGCCCACAGTTTGAGAAATCCTGGAATAGACAATCCTGGGTTAAATGGACTAATGGTTTGACTCAAAAAAGGCAACTTCTTCAGTTACAAGTACAAGATCTATTTCTATGTCAGTAAGAAAACTCAGAGGCTCTCAGCCACTACCTTGGGTCATTCCCAAGTCTGTATGGACAGATTCACGTATAATGCAGAAAGCTTCTGCCAGAAACATTCCCACTTTAGAGGCCTTACTGGTGTGCTTACCTGTGAGAGCAATTGGGTTGGATGGTCCCATCCTTGGGTTATAAATGTTATTTCATTTATAACCCAACTTTTCTCCAAGGAGCTGAATGTGGCACACATGGTTTTCCTCCCTCTTCATTTTATCCTCACAACAACCTTGTGAGGTAGGTTAGGCTGAGAGACTGTGACCAGCCCAAGGTCACTCAGGAAGCTTCATGGCTGAACTCTGGTCTCCCAGGTCCTAGTCCAAGACTCCAACGACTATACAACACTGTCTCTAGGCTCAATCACTGCAGGTCTTCAAGTGGGCCTTAAAAACAAATGTGTTCACTCTTCTTTTTTTCATGGTTATGGATTTTAATTGGACTTGTGTATTTCTAGAGTTGTTTCAGTGGAGACTTGTCTATTAGGGCAAACACCAACTTCAGTCTTTCCCCAGCCAGCCCCCACCTTCTTATTTACTATCAATCCAGGGGGTGGCACTGGCTGTCAGCTTCCTTAGTCTCAGTGTTGCCATGATAGAACTCAGCAGGGAGGAGGACGGGGACAAAATTAGAATTAGTCGGCTCTACCTGTCATTTGCTCTGGCTCCACCTACTGTTGATCTCCTTGCCTTCCGCCTTACCTGCCACAGTAGGCACCAATCACCACTGGTTTTACTTTTAACTATTGTCTACATGTTGCTTATTATGACAGCTGGCTGCAAAGCTACCTTAGGAGGTTCGGTCACCAAAATGATGGCTTCTAAATATTATATCACTTTTGCATGTTTTACCACTTAGTTTCATTTCCACATTAATTTTTAAATACCTTCAAAATATTATTTAAATAAGTATTTTACGAACATAGTTCAATGCAGATTTCAATATTTTTAGAGTTGCCAAGAACTGCATCACAGTATTTGAAGAAGTGTGAGGTCCTATGGGTAGCTAAATTCTCAGCTGCACATTCATTTCAGAGATACAGATTTTGTGTAGGTATGAGAAAGACTGAATTTCTCAAAGTTCTGCAAGTCATCCAGAATGTATAGTTACTTCTGGATGCCTTCTTCCCCTTTAGACTTTAACTGAAGTATTGCAAATCAGGGAGGCTGGCTTCCAAGTACTCAAGACTGGTGCACTTACTGATTTTGTTTTTAAAGGTAAGTTCTTCCTTTTACCTTTAATTTTTTTCCTGCATTGGTTTCTTTCTTTTTTTAAAAAAAGCACCAGTATACATCTGTGAGAGTACGGTAGACAATCATTTCAGGTTCCCACACTGAGAAAAGGTCAGGCCAGGCCAGGGATGGGATCCATTGGCTAGTGCCAAGTTGAAAGCATTCCGTCAACCTAACAGGCCAGTGTTGATTTGAATTCATTCTTTGTTTGCTTGCTGCTGCTTTTACTGATCTATGCTTTCACCCTCGCAAAAAATATTGAGATTAATATCAATATTTTGAAAGGAAATATTGATAAAATTATCATTCTTAATATTGTTATTTTAGAGGCAGATTTTTTTTAAAAAATCCATTTTTGAAAATAGCTGTGAAAAACCACTACATAAAAATTCAATTTGCAACAACAGAGAATAAGTGAATTAATGGAAAATTTGGTAGCAAATCTGAATTGGGCTGAATTCTAGGACATCCCTACGCAGGGATGCCACAGGGTTTTCAGGAAGTGGGGTGGTGTCGGTGTCTGGGAATGCTGCAGAATGCAGACCACCAGATAAATGCTGTGTAGGATGAAAGAAAGTCCACTCACAAAACTCCTTGGCCAATTCAAAAGTAAGAAAGTGTAACAAAAATCCTGCACACCACATATGAGAATGTCACTGAATGTTCTCTCCCTTTGATCATTTTCAAAAGCAATTTGTTTTCTTATTAACTGAAGGAGAACAATTGAGAATAACGCAGAAGAAATGTTATGCAGAGCATATGCACAACTGGTTACCTTCTTCCTCCTTTGTCCACTATTAGTGATCTTATCTGGAGTGACGCCTAGGTCGGCAAGTACTTTAGCTATCCCTCTAGCATCCACTCCACAGTTGGGTGCCACATTGGTTTCACAGCGTCTATGTACATTCATCTTGCAAACTGTAATTTAAACCAAGTGGGAAAGGGAAAAGAAGACCAAAGTTAAATTATTCATTCATTCATTCATTACATTTATATCCAGCCCTTCCTCCCAGAAGAAGCCCAGGGCAGCAAATAAAAACACTAAAGGTACTTTAAAGCATCTTAAAAACAAAAGACTTTAAAACATATAAAAAAACCTTTAAAAACATCAATTCCAGCACAGATGCAGACTGGGATAAGGTCTTTACTTAAAAGGTTTGTTGAAAGAGGAAGGTCTTCAGTAGGCGTTGGAAAGGTAACACAGAAGGTGCCAGTATAATATTTAAGGGGAGGGAATTCCAAAGAGTTGGTGCCACAACACTAAAAGTCCGCTTCCTATGTTGTGCGGAATGGACCTCCTGATAAGATGGTGTCTGCAGGAGACCCTCACCTGCAGAGCACAGTGATTGACTGGGTATATAAGGGGTCCCTTATATAGCCACCCTGGGCTCCTGTTGGGAGGAAGGGTGGGATAGAAATCAAATAATAAATAAATAAATAAGATGGTGTTTCAGGTATCCTGGTCCCAAGCTGCATAGGGCTTTGTATACCAGAACCAGAACCTTGAACTTGGACAACCAGTGCAATTCTTACAGCAGCAGGGTACCATGCAGGCGATACCCTGCCCCAGTGAGCAGTCACGCCGCCACATTTTGCACCAGCTGCAGCGTCTGGACCAACCTCAAGGGCAGCCTCACATAGAGTGCATTATAATAGCCTGGAGGTTACCAAATCATCACATTGATATATCAATATCAATATCAGTCTCCACTGTATACAATTTGGGGTGCTGGAGTGCAGCAACATTCCCTGTAATGAGAAAATGATTTCAATGGGAAAAGGCTGAGCTGGACCTGTGATGCAGTGGTATACAAAGCCCTATACAGCTCGGGACGAGGATAACTGAAAGATCATCTTACCCCTTATATACCCAGTCAATCACCGTGCTTTGCAGGTGAGGGCCTCCTGCAGATACCATTTCATGCCATGGTGCATTCAAAGGACACAAGAACTGCCTTCCTGGATTAGACCAAGGTCCATCTAGTCCAGCATTCTGTTACAGCAGTCAGCTAGCAATGCCTCTGGGTGCTTACCCACTCATGCCTCTCCTTCAAACATTACAGAAAATATGTGGTTAATGGGCTGCAAAGGGACAGGTAGCCATCTTTTCTGTGAATGATGAAGCACTTAAAGAAGCTACAGAACAGGAAAAAGAAGCAAAAAAAATCCTTACATAAATGGAAAGATTGCGCGTAAGAGTTAAGACAGTGATGCGTGCCTGTGGAATGAGTTCCCCAGTGAGGTCCATCTGGCACCTTCGTTAATATCTTTCTGGCACCATGTGAAGACTTATCTTTTCCCCAGACTTTTAATAGACTAAGATTATAGTGCTTCCTATTAGTGTGCTGCCAAAGCTTCCTGTGGCTGTTATGGGGGTTGTTTTGTCGTTACATTATAATATATTTATTTGTGCTTTTAACACTGTTGGATGTTGCTTGGAGACCTTCAAGTAAGAAGTGATTAACAAATCTAATAACTAAATAAAATAATAACCCAAATCATTTTGAGGGCCACTTTTATATTTTTATGAACTCAAGATGGCCGCATCACTACATTAGCTGCAGAAGGGAATTTTTGTTGCCTTTTACCTCCCTTTTCTTTTTAACCAATTCTAAAAACCCATTTTGTCTCTGTGTGCCCAATACAGCACTCCCTCACCTCTCTCTGAAACCACACAAGCCTCTCTGAAATCTTCTCTTGGCCAACCTATCCCTTCTTTTCCATCTCTACTACATTTCATCCTGTTTTCATCGCTCAGTCCTCTCTGGCCAACATTTCTCAATACAACCTTTTCATAAACCACATAGAACTCAGTGTGCTACTGGAAAGCCATTGGGGGCCAAGGAGCATCTGCAAATACAGAGGACTATCCAGTCGGCCCTCAGGCCTCACCTCGTACGAGCCCAAACTAAAGCCATTAATAAGAAGAGAATATGCACTCGTCCTGTGACAAATATTGTATTGAGTTCTGGCTTCAAATATATAAAAAGAAGCAGCATATAACTGAGCTGCTTAACTTTCAGTCTACTTGTTTGTTAACAGACTATTGATGCTAGTATCATACCTTATATTTGAATGCCCCCTTGTGGAAGAAAAAAAAAGCTCATGAAAGTGTACAAAACTGCAAGTATACTCATTACTGCACACTTCAGAGAAAAAAGTATTACTGCCTGCCCCCCCTCCCCCCAAAATGACTGGCCCAAGGTCACCTACTGAGCTTCACGGCTGAGTAGATTTGAAGTTGGGACCCCTTGGTTCTTGTTCAAGGGTCTAATCGCTTCATCACACTGGAACCATTCAACCATCGTTCTATTACAGGGATGGGGCCCTCCAGATGTTGTTGGATTCCAACTTCCGTCACCATGACCATTGGCCATGGAAGGGGTGATGAGAGTTGGAGTCCAACAATATCCCCATTCTATTAGAAATCACTACTTTGCTCCCACTACTACTGGAGCGGTACCGAAATCACTGAAGGATTTCCAGTCCATATTAGGGCAATAGCTTTATTAGACCAACCAAAATGTTATAAAACAGTGTGCAAATTTTTGACTTCACCACAACTCTTCCCCAGGCTAGACATTTAAAAAAACCAAGGGGGTTGGGGGAGAGAGAGACAGAAAGGCCGCTGGTGTTAGTCAAGCTATCCATGTCTGCATCTGGTAAGTGTTAAGATGGAGTGTGGGATGAGTTAACAGACATTCAAATGAGGCACTTTCAGGTTCTTGCAGGCTTCATGTTGCACCATGGCCTCCTGGGAAGAAGACACACCTAACAGCTGAGCCTCTTTCTTTGCAAATACAACTACCAGCTGTTACTCACTTCTGATAAGAGGCAGTTGAGAGATACTCTATCTTAAAACTTATGAAGAGTTCTGGAAAAGATGAAAGCTGGCATGCTTTTTATGACATTTTGGTTGGCCGAATAAAGCCCCAATATGGACTTTGACATTTTTTTATGGGTCTACATGGCTTTCTTTCCTCTTTTTAAAACGTTGATACTCCTATTCATGTTTTTCCACAAATGCAAAAAAAGCCATAGTATTTCAAAAACATTGCCTTATTAGTAGGGATGGAGAAGAAATTTGATTTAGTTCACATTTGAAGGCAAACGTATCAAATTTACATCTTCCGAAACAATATGAGTATCAAAACACAGCCATCTGTCAAAATTTACTGTTATCTGAATTTTGCGATGCTGTACTCCAACTAAATAATGTTTACCAAAAATGCATATATTAGGGGAAATGTGCATAAAAATGACTATGCTAGTGAAAATAACATACAAAAATGCATTATTGTCAGGGAAATTGCATGCAAAAATGTGCACATTAATCAAAACTGCATGCAAAAATGTGTTTATTAGGAGAAATTCATACTAAAAACACTAATGAATTTTCCTGAGTATTTAAAAAATAATCTCAAATTGCTGCAGAAATGTAGAGAACTGAAATAAAGATTCAAAACATGAGAAGCTGAGAGAACTGAAATTGACAGATCCTTCCATCCCTACGTAGAAACACCCACTCGGCTTGAGAAATACATCCTAATAACTAGAGATGCTGCAGAGCTTATGTTGAACTCTGTGACCACTCACAGTAGCACCACTCTCCATGTTCTCGAAACATAATAAATTAAAAGTTTTTTAAAAAAAGATCCAAGTAATCCAATTAAGTGAACATAAGAAGATGGGGAGGCATCCTGCCTTTCAGCCAAGAACTGAATAAGCCAACAGCAGCTGTTGCCAACTGACTCCATTTATCCTGCTCTTTTTTTCTGAAATATTCAGGGTTGGTTTTGGTCCGCTTGCTGCAGACAGGCAAGCATGTACTCAGATGCAGTCAGTATTTGATGTTTTCCTCATGGTTGCTATTTCAGATAAATTGCTCCCCGTGTGAAAATGAGAGGGCAAAGTATGAGAAACTGGTCACTCAAAAAAATTAACATGTGTGATCATATTGGAGAAATCCAGGTCCCTAGCTACCCCAGACACCCAGGTATTTGGTGGCATCCAGAAAATTAAAACTTTTTCAAAGGTCAGTACAGGGTTGGTGTTAAACTCCTCTGGTGTGGTTATATTTGGACTTGTTTTAGGTAAAGTAGAGGCTTGGAAACCAGTCTGTTTGAAAGGATAGAGAGAGGCAGACTTTGCATTTGAGAGATCTAGATTTCAGTTCCATATCTGTCACATACTCATTATGTGTGGCCTCTGGCAAGTCATCATCTCTCAATTCACCATCTGCAAAATGAGAGCAATAGTGACCTACCTCACAGGATTGTTGCAAGGGCTGAAGTAATAAAGCACTTTGCAAATTCCAATTGCTATGCAAATGATAAAAGGAACATGCAGACTATACAAAAGCTAGGTGTGCCAGTCCTCATGATTTTTAAAAATAATGGTCTCATGTGGGACTGTGCCAATCTTGTATTGATTATGGTTAGTGATAAGAGTAGGGTAAATAAGCAAGGCAAAGATCCCACATTGTTTTGGGGTGATGTGCTTTCTGAATCAGGAACTGTACCACAAAACCTTACTTACATTTTCCTTGAAGTACCTCTTGTTTCTATATTTCAGTTTGCAAGGGAAATAGATGTAGAGCCATGAGCCATCTTGGCTCAGTTAAGTTTAAAAAGAAATCTCTTTCCCAGGGTAAGTAGGTTATTCCTTTAATTATTTATTACAAGCTTTTGGGTATGCTCTTAAGAAGCACTAGTTTAATTGCCATTTGCCACTAGTTTAATTGCCAATTGCCATAGTGTTTTATGATACCATATGGAGCTTCATATTGACTCATTGTGGCATTTTATGGGGGGGAAAAGCCCACAATTCTTAAACTTCAGACTATGCTTAAGCCAACTGAGTTCAATGGGCTCAAGGACACTTAACTCTTTGTTATATTGTGGCCTGTGTACTTTATCTTTTTTTGGGGGGGGGGGGAGAGATCGATACACAGTATGCTAGCAGAAAAACTAAGGTTGCAATTCCACACTCTCTTGTTTGGTACCAAGCCCCACTGAACTTAAGGGAAGTCTGAGAAGATATGTATAGGACTGCAGTGTTCCCTGCTTGCCCCAGACTAAGGGTGCAATCCTAACCTATTCAGAACTAAGTACTATTGAATTCAATGGGGCTTACTCTCAGGCAAGTAAAATTAGGACTGCAAGCTAAAGCATTTATTAGTACAAATTTATATACCACTTAATCATCAATGAACAGCGAAACACATCAAGGAGTATATGTGTAACTGGTAGGGGTGGATTGGCCTTTTCCTCATTGTATTGTTGCATATAGGGATGTTGTATTATACATTGTTTTAAATGTTTTGATTTTTAATTGATTTTACCTGTTTGGATTTTACCTTGCTAAGTTGCTTTGAGACTTTTTTTGTATAAAGCAGCTAACGAATTTAATAAACAAATAATGCTAAAATGTAAGAGAAAATATAAAATATATAAAATATAGAAATAAGAATAAATTTCCACAGTGAGTACTAGACAGCTGGGTCATGTATCAAGGAAAGCCTGCTTATATTTTATAATTTGTTTTATAATTTGTTTTCTTATTAATGGGGAAACACAAGCTCCAAAGTGGGAACAGGGCTTACCTTTGCATTGTAAACCTTGTCTCAGAAGACCCCAGAGCAACGAACCACAGTGGTCACAGAAGGTGGGCACTTTGTAATTGTGAATGCTGAACTTGTGAGGCATGTTGACACTGAAGCGCTGGGAGCCCACCTGGCAAAAAATAATGAGATCACAAAACAAAACAAAACACCAAACTACACATACTGGTATATCTAATTTTGCAAAGTACTTATCATATTTTAAAATATACTATGTTTTTAAATTGTTTTTATTGTTTTATCAGTTGTTGTTTGCCGCCCTGGGCTCCTTTTGGGAGGAAGGGTGGGATAGAAATTTAATAAATAAATATACATTTATCATACACACCAGGGATGGGGAATGTGTGCTGCTCCAGCTGCTGTTAAGACTACAGCTCCCATCATCCCTGACCATTAGCCATGCTGGCTGGAGGCTGATGGGAGCTGGAGTCCAACAATATCTGGAGGACTGCACAGGTTCTTCATCCCTGATATATACCAAGCGTGAACTCAGTTATCTCAAGTGCCAATCTCTGTATAGCCAAAATGGTACCATCTGAGCATAAGAGGGAGGAATCAAGTCACTTGGGGGAACCCCGCAGTTTGAACTTGTGGGGGTGAAACCCCTAAGGGGAGGACTGAGCTTGCTCAGTGGCCACAAAATGGTGATGAGGGAGGGGTGGATAGGAAACCAATGGAATATAAAGAAGGAATGGAGTATCCTGGAAGACAGCACGGCTGGCTGGCTAGCACCCTGAACAGCAGCACTCCATACTGCAACATTTTGTTACAGATTCCACTTATGTATCTAAAAAGCCATTTTCTAACATTCCACCACACCCTAGCCCATGGATAACCAGTTTGATGTTCTGCAAGTCCCACCATTGGCAATGGTGGCCTAGGCTGATGGGCACTGTACTCCAAGAACATCTGGAGGGCACCATGTTGGCTACTACTCCTCTAGCTTGACCAAGAAACAGGACTGAGGATCGGGGTATGCAGAATTCCTAATCTCTGGGGTCACCATGGGAAGGATGCATTTAGCCCCTACCAACGGTGCACCCCTTTCACTTTCTCCCATAAAAACGGATAGTTGCTATTCACTGCTACAGGGAGAGGCGGCTGTACTCATCTTTGCCTCACACCCTGGGGAGCCACTTCCAGTCAGCATAGACAGCTGCCTTATTCTGAATCAGACCACTGGTCCTTTTAGCTCAATACTGTCTACACTGACTGGCAGAGGCTCTCCAGGGTTTCAGGCAGGAGGTCTCTCCCAGCCCTACCTGGAGATGCCAGAAGTTGAACCTGGGACCTTCTGCATGCAGACCAGATGCCCTACCACTGAGCCACGACCCTTCTCCAATATTCAGCTGATGGCAGAAATAACCTGTATACTGATGATACAAGGGACATAAGTTATAAATAAGTTATAAATGGAGCGACAGAACATTGCTTTGCATGTCAAAGGTTCCAAGTTCAACCCCCAGTATCTCCGCTTAAAAAAAGGATCAGGAAGAAGGGAATGGGAAAGGCCACTGACTGAGACCCTGGTGAACTTCTGCCTGTCAGAGTAGACCATACTGGGCTTGTATGTAATGTTATGTACTTGCATAGTACCCCCATATACCACTTAAGTCTAAGGCAGCATCCTATATTCCTAGAGAGGGCTGCTGTTTGCAAGAGAAGCATCTGGTTGGCCACTGTGAAAACAGGATGCTGGACTAGATGAGTTACTGGGCTGATCCAGCAGGCTCTCCTTATGTTCTTTTGTGTGTTCCATCTATGACTGAGTGAGACCAGCCTTGCCTCCTCTGTGTTTAGACCTAGAACTGTGCTGCCTGAGATTGTATTGCTGCAGTGGATGAAGAAGCACCTTCCCAGAAGGATTACACCAGCTGGCACTGAGCTGGTCTCAGTTGCCATTTCTGATCAACTACGTTTGGATTAGTATGAGTTTGCGTTGCACTGCATTCATTGTTTATCAGCTTGTTTGTTTTTACTGATGTGCTACTGTATTTTTTTAGTGTGGTTGTATTGACGGAAATGTTGTTTGCTAATTTTTAGTGCTTTGTTATTATTGTGAGCCACTTGGAGCTCAAGGTTGATGCTGGAAAAGAAGCACACAAATATTAAATCAAATCTAATCAAGGATAATGTGATGGAAGTATCTTTCAAGAGAGGTATAAATGCTCAGTGGTAGAGAACATGCTTTGCACGTAGAAGGTCCCAGGTTTAATCCCTGCTGTCTCCGTTGAAGAGGACCAGGCAGCAGACAATGAGGAAGAGCTCTGTTTGAGCTCCTGGAGAACTGTTGGCAGTCAGAGTAGACAATATTGGGGCAGGTGGAACAATGGCCTGAGTTTGTGCAAGGCAGCTTCCTATGCACAGTGCGGGGGAAGATCAGCAGTGGAAACTCCTTCAGGTTAATGTGCCAAACCTAATGAGGACCCTCTGTTCACCTTTTAAGGAGCATCAGGATCCCACAGAATGCAGTTTGTAAAAGAACATGAACACTGCCCTAAATGAATCACATGTGCTACATAACCAACCTATTGGTTATTTTTAAAAGTTCTCAAATGCAGACAGAGATATGTTGCATATCTGCCTTCCCGCCCTCCAAAAATCCTTCTTATCCCTGGCTTTTATCCAGGAGTTTTTTTAACACAATAAAAGCACTAATACAGAAACACTTTAAAGCTTGCTGTAGTCTGGAGCCAGAGAATGTAAATCAACACAGGAACTCCCATATCCCTGCTGGCATAGAAAGATGGCATAAGTTTACCATCTGGCACGAGAAATCATGTTTTGAAAAAGCACAAACATTGGCTTGCAAGCTTTAGGAGACAATGCAGAGGATGAAAGTACAATACTTCTCTGATGTAAAATGGTGTCATGGGAACGGGTATCCCAAAGTAGATGCTGCAGTGGAATGTTCTATCTCAAGGGCTCCCAAACCTTTTTTTCCCCAAGGACCACATGAAAATTGCTGGGCGTCTTGGTGGACCACTTAATGATTTTTTTGCCTGGTTTCACAATTGCAATGTGCTGTGCTAGGTGCTGTAAGATTTTTAATATTTTTTATTTCATATTTTATTGCAGGGGTTCCCAAAAGGTGGTCTGTGGACCATGAGTTTCATTAGGGTGGTCTGTGGTGTGTCTATGGATTTGTGGTTGAAGGTGGAAGATGGCACATTCATTGCACTGAATATTCATATTTATTTTTGTGTTTTTATTACTTTTATTTCTTATATTGTATTTTATTGTATTACAATTTGAATTCTACGGAATTACAACTGCTACAGGTATTTGGGTGGCAGTAGTCATAAATTCCCCATTGCCATTCCCTCAACCCCCTCAAGCTATTGTCTTCTGTTGGAGGACTGGGTGTGACACACACCCCTGCCTTCAGATACAGTGAAAGACCCTGCCCCATCACCAGTGTCGGAAGTAGGATTCAACTGTCAGTCCAATTGGCTTCTGTATGGGGAAGAAGGGTGAGCTGTAGGGGTAGGGGAGAAATTTTGATTCAGTTTGCTTTTGAAGGAGAACCTGCCTAATTCACACTTGCCAAAACACATCCATCCTTCAAAATTCGCACCTCTCCAAATTTTGAGATGTAGTTCTCCAACCAATGTTTACCAAAATGCACATATTAAGGGAAAATGTACATAAAAATATATTTGTGATAGTACCATATACCAAAATGCATTATATTAGGGGGAATTGCTTGATAAAATGTGTATCTTAGTCAAAACTGCATGCAAAATGTTTTTCTTGGGAGACATTTGGACCTGGTGAATTTTCATGAGGATTTTTGTTTTAAAAAATTGCAGATTGCTGCAAAAATGTAGACAACTGAATTTAAGATTGGATAAATGAGAAACGGAGAAAACCAAAATTGTCCATCTCTAGCGTGTGGGGGTATCTTTTCATTTGTGACAGGCAGCAAAATTTCTTGGGCTAGCTCTGAAGACACGGCCACCATTTGGGGTGAGTAGCATCCATTTCCATTCTGAGACTTCAGAGCTTTTCTGACTGTCAGCTTACCATACTAGGGCTGGTTTTCTTTCTAAGAAGAAACAATATCAATAATCGCATAGACACTGCCACTGCAGTTCATGCAAAAATGTTGTACTAAGTAGAGTCTAGACCAGCCTTTCCCAACTAGTGGGCCACCAGATGTTGTTGGACCACAACTCCCATCAGCCTCAGCCAGCATTGCCAATGGTCAGGAAAGATGGGAATTATGGTCCAACAACATCTGGTGGCCCATAGTTGGGAAAGACTGGTCTAGAAGGAAGCATATGAGATCCATCTCTTTTTCCCTCTCTCTTTTAAGAAATAGGAGAAGTGGCAGTGACTTGGACTGACAATATATTTTAAAAAATCCACAAAAAAGCACAACTCTCTTCTATCTAGAGCATTTCTTTTATAAATATTTACCTCATCATGGGCTTCCTGCTTCTTCAGTCCAGCACATTTCGTTATTATAAGCTCATGGCATCGTTTGTGGACTACGCAAGTGCAAACTGCAAACAAGAGAAACTGTAACAGCTTGAGTTTTCACAAAGGCAGCTTTATTATTTTGTCCAGAGTGAAGGACAGAATTTAAAATAAAAAAGGGGAAATTCTGGAGAACTCCTTCCCATTCCCTCTAGTCCCAGGGGGTCTGAAAAGTCAAAGTCTTCCTAAGAACAAAGTGTGGACTAGGGTTAGGTACCTGATTTGAGTCAAGACAAAGTTAGGGAGGGGCTGTCTTCAAAAAGATAGGTTTGTACCCCACAAAGGCATTCTGTTTGTGCAAGGACTTCTGCTTGTGCAATGGAGCCTCCCCTCCCTCTCCTCTCCATGCATGTGCCAAAATCTTTTCTGCAGGTTCCCCAAACCCTCCAGAGCAAATGGATGAGTGTATGGATGGCCCACAGGGAGAAGAGAGGGAGGGAAAGTCCTTGCAGAAATGGGACAACTTTGTTGGATGCAATCCGTTGGATGCTACTCCAATGCTACTATCAAAAGCATCATGTGGCCCCAAAGCATACATAGAGAACTTGCAAATGCACAATGAAAAGTGCTAGTTTTTACTTTTAAAGCCCTAAACAGCTTGGGACCAGGCTACTTCAGGACCACCTGCCCGCACTTTGAGATCATCTGCAGAAACCATACTAATGTCCCTGCCAGTGAAGTCCATTAGATTGATGGCCATGAGGGGGAGGGCCTTTTCAGCAGTGGCCCCATGATTGTGGAACTCTATTCCCACTAAAGTGTGTTTGACCCCATTGTTATTAGTATACAGGTAGGCATTAAAGACCAATTTGTTTCAAGTTGCTTTTGCTTGATCTGGTGTTATTTTAATGCTACTTATCCTCAGCTGAATGTTATTTATTGCTATTGTTGTTATATTGCTATATATATGTGTGTGCATTTATTTCTGTTGCTTCTTTTATGATGTTTTATGGTTACTGCATTTTTATTTAATGCTGTGATTTTACATTTTACATTAAAATCATGTAAGCCACCTTTTGAGGTTTGGCCCTAAAAGGTGGCCTAAAAGTTCCTTAAGCAAACGGAGAGCAGAAATGGCTGACATCACTATGGTCCTGCAACATTTTAAAATAGGTCAAAATATCTGTTCTTAGTTTCCTACAAGGAAAAAGAAGCAAGAAGTTATTGTAAGCATTTCATATCAATTGTCTGGTAAGGACATTAAGATCAACAAATGGAACCTGGTTAGTCTTCCTATGGCCTAATGATTATTAGATTGTGGTGATGCCTTTTCACTGGTGTCACCAGGGTTATGGAACACCCACCCTGAGTGAATACATGAGGCCTCAACTGTATTGGCATTCCACTGGCTTTTCAAAATGCACCTGTTTGCATAGGCATTCCCATCATCTCTCAAGCTGAGCCTCCTGTTTTAATTGCTGTGTTGTTTTAATGGGATTATTTTATTGCATATTTTAATTATTGAATTTTTATTTTAATGTTTTAATGGGGTTGTTTTATTGTGTATTATGGAGGTTTATATATATATATATATATATATCGTAATTGGTTTTTATACTTGCATACCACTAAGAAGCCTATTTTGACATTAAGCAGTATATAAACAAACATGCAAATGACTTCACATTGTGGAAAAGGCACAGTCTGTTCATTTGCCATGTACAGAGTCACTTCTGGAAACACATTTCTTACTCGTCCATTCCAAGCTAGAAAAAGGGATGAGCTGATTTAGATGTTAAAGAACAAACCACAGTGAGCCTTGAGTTCATGCTCCACCCTCCTACTCCAGCATAGCTTCAAGAAGGGGTTCAGAAGCTTTAGATTAACTGCAGCTTGCCATATCATCTGAACCTGAACAAACTGTGGTAAATCTTAACTATGGGCAGATGAAGCAAGCTAACCTCAAACCACAATTTATGAAGCTGGCTTCCTTCATTGCTCATGCACTATCCACTGTAGTGTACCCACTAGCGTATTACAGGGGTGGTCAACCTATGGTCATGGAATCACAGAAGAGTAGAGTTGGAAGGGGCCTATAAGGCCATCAAGTCCAACCCCCTGCTTAATGCAGGAATCCAAATCAAAGCATTCCGGACAGATGGCTGTCCAGCTGCCTCTTGAATGCCTCCAGTGTCGGAGAGCCCACTACCTCACTAGGTAATAGGTATTGCTGAACTAGAACTCCCATCATCCCTTACCATTGGCTGTGTTGGCTGGGGCTGATGGGAGTTGGAGTCCAACAACATCTGAAAAGCCAAGCCACCCATGGGCTATTCCTTCAAGCCCTATTTGTAGGCTTCCCAAAAGCATCTTGTTGACTACCATAGGAAGCAGGGCTAGGTGGGACTTTGGTTTGATCCAGTAAGGCTCTTACACTCAGAACTGTATAGGCTACTGCACCGGGAGAACAGTGCTGCTGATCTTCTCCTATTCTTTGTGTAGCAAGACCCCCATGGAGCATGCACACCCAGAACAGAAAAGAATCACTGGATTAGGGTGACTGCCCACATTTCTCTACACTTCAACAATCCAGGGGAGTCCAAAAGTAGTGGAGACCATTAATTTTTTAAAAAAACTGCAGAGAAGTCATTTCCTCTAAGCGACAAATCACTGACTCTATTCTAAGAACCAATGAATAGCAAAAATGCTAGCTCCTTATGTATTTCTGTTTATATTTGTATATTTAATTTTCCTTACCTTGACATTGGTACCCTTGCTTTCCTATTACTCCCCTGCAGATTAAAAACAAGAACACACATATAGTGCAAATTAGGAATTGAGAATGCAATGCTAGACATATTTTTCACAAAATAATGTTGACATGCTCAAGAAACACAGCAAATAGCCAGGGATGAATGCACCATCTGGAGGGCTACACTGGCTAAATTCCTAGTTATTCAAGGAGATTCTTCTCTTGGCTACACAGATGAGATTCTTCTCCTTGTTTTCCTCCTACATTTTTGAAAATGCCACTAAGCTATACTTTGCTAAAAGAATCCATGCCAAAGTTTAAAATAGATAGTTCCTAAGACTCCTTAGCACTCATTTTTTTCTCTTCTCCCCTCCCCCCAAATTACATGAGAAAAGGTATTGTGTGTTTCAAAACATTGAAATAATTTGCAGATCTTGGCCCAGAATTTGTGCTTCTGAGTCTTTAATGCAAGGGTGGCTAACCTTTAGCCTTCCAGATGTTGTTGGACCCCAACTTCCGTCAGCCCCCACACCAAGCATGGTCAACAGCAAGATATGATGTTAGTTATACTTTAGCAACATCTGGAGAGTCACAGGTTGGCCACCTCTCCTTTAATGCAAGGCCCTCCAGCTGTTGTTGGACTCCATCCTCAGCCAGCATGGCCAATAGACAGAGATGATAGAAGTTGTAATTCAGCAACACAGGGAAGACCACAGGTTAGCCACCCCCACTTTAATGGTTGTAATTCAAAAGAACATTTGAAAGAGCTACCTCTTCTGTTTTAGTACTGCAAAGACCAGAGAGGCTGTAGGTGGTAACCTTTTCCCTGCCACAAGTGCAACATGAGAGCAAGAGGCATTGTTGATGGAGGTAGGGCCAGTTACACAGTACATTTCCATTACAGATATGAGAGGAATGAGATCCCATATCACTGCCATGTATACACACACACACAGAGAGACAGAGAGAGACAGAGAGAGACAGAGACAGAGAGAGACAGAGAGAGAGAGAGACAGAGACAGAGAGAGAGACAGAGAGAGAGACAGAGACAGAGACAGAGAGAGAGAGAGAGAGACAGAGAGAGAGAGAGAGAGAGAGAGAGAGAGAGAGAGAGAGAGAGGCAGGATTCAGACAACCATTCTTCCCACTGTTGGGAGACAGCAAAAGTCAACATACTGGAACAGTCCCCTGCCTGAACTAATCAACATTCTGACTTAAAAACCTTACAGTCCTATGTATGTCTGCCCAGAAGTAGCCCATTTTGACTGGTGGGTGGGGTTGTCCACCTGTCAATCACAATGATGTCAGGTGTCCCAAAGTATTTTTTCCCCTTTGTGGCTTGAGCCACACCTCTGGAGGAAGATCCTTTGCACTGCCAGCTTGAATTCAAAGGAATATTAAATGCAAAGGAATATATGCATTTATAGCATGCCCCACTTACGAGCTTGCTGTTAAGTGCCAATCAGCTGATCAGTGCTTACAGTAAGCCTGCTTTGGGCAGGGATCAGCTGCACTATAGAGTACCCAGTCAGGAACTCCATAGCACACCTGATTTCAGTGGGGGTTGCTGTAAGTGCTAAATGGCTAATTGATGCTTACAGCAAATGTTGCTTTTGGGCAGCTGATCAGCACTGACAGCAAGTCTTGCTTGCCAAAGAGTAATCAGAAGTGCACTTTAAGGCATTGATTGTTTCTGAGCAGCTGCATCTCTATGTGCCCCACATCTGGATCATATCCACACCATATATTTAATGCACATTTAAAGCACATGACTTACCCCAAAGATTCCTGGGAGCTGTAATTTGTTAAAGGTGCCAGCCACTGTAACTTTATGAAGGGCAAACTACAGTTCCCAGGATTCTTTGGGGAAATACATGTGCTTCAAATATATAGTGTGGATGTGACCCTGCTGCCAAATATGTCATCAGGTGTGGGATAGGTGGCTGTGGTTTGTGTGAAAACAGTCTCACAGGCCAAATTGGGACCCATTCTGGGCCTCATTTGGTCTACCTCTGAGCTAGTTGATTCCCAGTAACAAAATAATATAAAATATTTACCATATAAAGTCTCGGCAATGTGAACAGTAAGTTGGTTGTCTAAGGTAGGTGGCCATAAACTTGTGCCCATTAACCTGGTGGACCCTACGTCGCACTGCCCCCTGGCGCTTCCTGGGCCGCATCCGCTCCCTAAACACTCGTTCTTCATTGTCTTTGGGTGCTAGAGAGAACAAAAAGAAAGAGAGGGAAAGAAAGTCAGCACAGAAACATCTCAAGACACAAAAGCTGAAATAGAATGTGCAGCTGCAGTTTGATTCCCCATAGACCATAAATTCCCCATAGACATTGGTTATTCCAGATTTCTCTGCAGATGGACAACAGCCACAGTATGTGGTTCTCTGTGCAGATCCCAGCATGTTGAGCACCTTAACTTGTTTTTTTTAAGTTTCTAGTTCTTATGACTGCAAATACAGGCTTCAACATATACAGCAACATCTGGTGAAATATTTGAAGCCAAAGAGGGACTCGGTAGGATTTTGAAGAGCACTGGGCCCAGGACTGAGTCCTGTGGTACCCCACTTGTTACCTTCCCCCAGTTTGAGAAAGAACCATTGATAAGCACTCTTTAAGTACGATTCTGTAGCCAACTGTGGATCCACCTGATAGTTGTTCCATCCAGCCCACATTCAGCTAGCTTGTTAATCAGAATATCACGGGGCAGCACTTTGTCAAAAGCTTTGCTGAAGTCGAGATATATTATATCCACAGCTTATTGTGTCCACAGATGTATTATATATTATGTCCACAGCATTCTCACAGTCTACCAGGGAGGTTACCTGATACTTGGTTCATATATGAGGTGAGCACTGTCCCCGCTTCCCCAAAGTTCATCTCTGGCTCAGAATTGTAAAGAACCTTGTGATATATAATTCTGAATGCTTCCTGGCCCAATCCATTGACATTTGGAAGTAGGAATGGGGGAAAACTCCAGTTCAGTTTGCATTTAAAGCTGAATTCATCAAATGCACACTTTCTGAAACAATGTAAGAACTAAAACACAGCCATCCTTCAAAATTCACATTTATCTGAATTTTGCTATGCAGTTCTCCAACCAAACAATGGATACAACAATGCATATAATATAATAGGGGGAAATGTGCATAAAATTGAATCTGTTAGTGAAAATATGCATTACATTAGGATAAACTGTTTGCAGAATGTGTACTTTATTCAAAATTGCAGACAAAAATGTGTTTATTAGGAGAAATCTGCACTAAAATGCTGAAGAATATTCAGGTGGATTTCTTTTTTCTTTAAATCGCAAATTGCTGCAGACACCTGGAAAACTGAATTCAAGATTGGAACAATGAGAAACCAAGAGAAACCAAACGGAGAGATTCTTCCATCCCTACTTGGGAAAACATATTGCTTCAGGGATGCCAGGGATATGTAGTTTCAAATGTTTCTAGGCTCAATGGATTTAGCCAGGAGGCATTTGGAATTATATACCCCAAGCTGCCAGGAGACAATGGAGGAGGATGAAGACCCTAAGGTGAGCCACTCCTGATGCTACTCTTTCTTCTAGGGCAAGCTAGTTTGAGAAAGGGAGGCAATGAATGAGAGGCTTCCAGGGAAGCTTCCTGTACCTGATGCTATCACAGGGAATACAATAGCACCTTTGCTTGGAATGCTGGGATAATCTGAATTAGTCTGAACTCTATCTGAAAAAAACTCATTCGAAATCAAAGCAGGGGGAGATGATGCTGATTCTTATTACCATTGTATAATAATAATAATAATAATAATAATAATAATAATAATAATAATAATTTGGTCACTTTTCTCACAAAATTGACCCAAAGTGACTTGCCCATTGCTTGCCCATGGCTACTTTTCAGTGAACCAATAAGGTTCAATGCCTGCTTGCCTAGCAGCAAAATGAATTATGTAAAATACGATGAATATACTTAATTTCCTAGCAGCAAAATGAATTATGTAAAGTAAGATGAATGTACTTAATTTCCATCAATTGTGCATTTTACAGAACCTGCAGCATTTGTTGCTGTAGAATTTGTATTATTGTGGCACAGAATTTAAATGTTTGTCGCTGGGACATTACACATCAATGCAAGGAAAATCAAAACAGAATTTATACAATCATTTTCATGGGGAGATGTTGCCACAAAGAAAACAATCTTTTGATAAGACAACAATAACACACACACATTATAATTACTCTGTCTTTTAAATGTAATCCTGTATAGTGGGACCTTCTACAAATTATTCACATTGTCTATGAAACTACATTATTGGTTATTTTTTAAATGTTTTAAATGTTTTGTTTTAAAATTGTTGTAACCTGCCCTGCGACCTTGGGGTGAAGGGCGGTTAGTAAAGATGATGATGGTGTTGGTGGAGGAAAACGGGATCATAGTAGCTGACGATTGCTTAACTAAGGGTCAGACTACATTTTATCTTAGTCACACAGCTCAGCTTTTAAGTACAGCATTTGGGTTGGTGTGTATGTACATGATTTTTACAAACTACCAGTACTGAGCAGGATTCTACTGTGAGAGACCGGGGGGGGGGGTTGCACCCTGCAGTGGATTTGATCCAGACTGGGTGCCTCATGTCTGCAATTTGTACTACCAAACAAGTGCAACTGTTCCAATGGGACCGTTTTTGACAATGCAAGTTGCAGGTCCCCTCTAGATCCAGAGGGGCCAACATTGTCCTGCCCTCCACATTAGGGTCTTCAGTCAGACTGGGCCCGCCACAATGGCTATTTATTAAAAATAATAAAATAATCTGGACTTAAGGACAAAGCTGTGTCATTAATGTCACATGTGTCATTAATGTCACAACTGATTGTAGGAATGAGAGGTAAAAGTTTACATCAGGGATGGGAAACCTGTGGTCTTCCAGAAGTTGTTGGACGCCAGGTATGATGGGAATTGTAGTCCAACAGCTGGAGGGCCACAGGTTCTCTACCCGTGGTTCACATGATCAGAATCTTGAGAATAACTCCCATCCTGACAAAATGTGCCAGTTATCAAAGAATATATATGCATTCATCCCATGAAACCAATCAATAAATCAATCAAAATATGTGCTGCTTTCAAACTCTGTTTTCTCCACATCTCTGTTTCCATCAGGCTGTTGACTGAATAAATGAATTCATTAGCAGATACGACTAAGGATACAGGCTCTGTTTATCAAGTAAACAGATGACACAGAGCAGATCTAGATTAACTTCTTATATTTGACTATATCTCAAAAGATGCCTGGTCTCCCCAGTCTACTATTAGGAATCAGTATCTGTACTGCGAAGTTTTGCTGAGAAGTACTTTTCTTTTCGCATCACTTCTGTCACAGGTATAAACTAAACCAAGATCAAAGGCCAAGGGGCCAATTCTAACAGCAAATATATTTTTTCCTGGTCAGCAAGGATTGGTGGATGGGCTCCATTCTCATACACATCCCAAACGGATTTCAAGTAAGAAACTCATAGTTTCTGCCACACCTTTTGCCTTTTGCATTGTGACAGGTGTGTGTATTGTGAGCATGCTAGCATGCCAGCTGATATTCCATAGATGGATTGGTTACTCATCTTTAATCTATTTTGACGATGTTTGTTTGTTTGCATGCACACACACACATGAACGATATGCTAAAATTTCACCCAATTCGGATCTGGTACCAAATTTTCCATTAATTTGCTTATTCTCGGTCATTGCAGATTGGATTTTTATGTAGCAATTTTCTGCGGCTATTTTTGAAAACAGATTTTTTTTGGGGGGGGAGGCTGTAAAATATCGATATTAAGAACAATAATTTTAGCAATATTTCCTTTCAAAGTATCAGATTTTTCTACTAGTTATCCAACAAGTCAAATTCATTAAGGTTTGTGCCACTGTTATCAGATGTTGCTACTTAATCCAGTGAGAATATCAGGATATGAACCTTTGGGGCTTGTGCCCTTAGATGTGCCCCTGAAATTGACAGTGGTTGGTTCATATTTTCCTCCCTGTGTTTTTTCCCCTCAAGTGAAAAGAATGTGTGTGTGTGTCTCATTCAGTGAAGTGTAACACAGCTGGAAGCATCAGTACAGCAGCCTTGTGGCTTCACTTTGACAGTGGAGTTGCAGCTGGAAACCAAAATATGTCTGTGTGATCTCTGTGCTTGTTGTGCCCCCCTCCCCTGGTAGTGTTTAATTTAGCACAATAGCTGAAGACAAAGATGAAATGGTTGCATCCCAGTTTTCAGAAAATGACCACTTCAGTGTACGGAGGGAACCCTAGGGGGAAAAAAATGTGGGCCCATCAATAGCCTGGCATATATCACACTGTATCCTGCTTGCCTCTTAGAAAATATGCAGAATGTTTGGCATTTGGAATTGAATATGCTGATAGAATCACTCGTTTCCTCATCTTGACAATGAATTTACATCTGATGCAGACAGTGTGCTGACACTTCACATTCACACTGCTTCAATTTACGTTACAAATCCTGCCGTTTCATTAAGAAATGAGGCATAATAAGATTTATTTAGTTACTGCCAATTACTGTGAGTTGCTGCACATTAACAGTGTGGCACAAGACTGGATGCCAGGCTTGCAGCACTGCTGCAAGAAGCCACCTTTGTCCCCTTCTGCCACAGCAACGGTGTGATTAGACACCAGTGCCACCGTCTTGGTGGAAGCAGTCCTTCCACATACCAGGATACAGATGGGGCAAGGCAGCAGCAAGGTTGTGGGAGCTTAAGGTTGGCAGTGGCAGCCCTGCAGGTGCTAATCACTCTGGAGCACTGTTGTGGGGAATTCACATGGTGACTTCAACACTCATTGGAGTGCTGCTGATCACCCATCAGGAGAATCTGATGACACAGGAGGGGAGGACTACCAGAGGGCACTTAACTAGAGCGCTCACCAAATCTGGAGCTAAGCCTGACTGCAACAACAGCACTGGGAACAGGAGGCAGGGAGGGCAGCATCCCCTTGTGCTAAACAGCTGTCATGCTCGCAATGAGGGGGGAGGACTGGATTATTATTATACAAAGAGATTTTTTGGAGGTGGGAACTCTCTCTCACACAAACACAAATATGGAATGGGATCCGTTGGTTGGTGCCGGTTTCAAAAGCATTCCATCAACCTAACAGGCCAGTATCTGTTTGAGTCTGTTCTTTGTCTGCTAACCGCTGCTTATACCAATCCATGATTTTTCCCTTGCAAGAAATATTGATATCAATATCAATATTTTGTAAGGAAACAGTGACATTTGCAAAGGAAATATTAATTCTACTGGATGTTCCTCATATCTGATTTAGAAATTGGCTAAACAAACTCTAATTTAACTGCCTGGCAACTAGATATAAGGCTGCTGAATGGTTCTGTTCTTTTCGACTTACGATTGCACTGCTAACCAGCCCTAAAAAGATCTTATTTTGAGTAGCATCAAGAGCTTCTTTAGAAAGACAAGCAGAATTTTAAGTTAATTAGTCTCTGTATACCAACATCAAATATGTAGTTTGAAATGATTATTATTTAATTAATAACAACAGCAGCAATAGCAGCAGCAGCACCATAACCACCAATAGCCCTATCCCCAGCGAGGCCCACTGGTAGCATTATTATTTAGAAATTTCTACCCACTTTTCTTTATAAATAAATTAAAAGTGGCTTAAAAAATTTCTCGAACAAAGAAAAAATAATAAATACAATAATGAAGAGAAATGTATTTGCTGACTCCTTGAGACTAATTACAAAGCTTTCAAAGGCAACAACTTACCTCTTCAGTTGCTGTGTTGTATATAATTACATGAACCTTTTAAGTAGGTATCTTAGCCCAGTCTGCATCTGTGTTGGAACTGCTTTTTAATGTGTGTTTAAACCTTCTTTTTTTTAAAAAAATAGATGTTTTTAAAGCTTTTAAAAATGTTTTAAAAGATGTTTTGTTTTAATATGTGTTTAATGGTTGTTTTGTTTTCACATATTTTAAAGTCTGTTTTTATGACAAAGTGTTTTTAGCGGTTTTGTTTGCTGCTCTGAGCTCCTGCTGGGAGAAAGGGTCGGATATAAATCTAAATAACAACAACAACAAATATATATCTATATCTATCTATATATCTATCTATATATATCTATATCTATATCTATATACACACACACACACACAATAACAAAAATAATTTATATATTTTTAGAAAAACAATAGAAATAATGAAAATTAGAATATTAAGAGCAGGGAGTTATAACAAGTGAAAAAGTAGGGAGATGATGATGATCATTACAATTCACTTACATAGCTCTTTTTAGCCCAAAGCCCCCCAAAGTGGTGAACAACATGTTTAACAAAATACACAGTAAAGCACGATAAAATCCCCTTCTTTCAACTCCTAGTTCAGCGCTCCTACTGTCTTGTCTGGATTAAGCCTCAGTTTATTTGCCCATATCAACCCATTACTCCATCCAGGCACCAGCTTAAAACTTCTGTTACTTCCTTGGTATCAGATGAAAAGGAAAGAAAGAGTTGGATATCATCTGCATACTGATGTCATCCAAACACAAATCCCCAGAAGATCTCTTCCAGCACTTTCAAGTAGATATTAATTAGCATAAGGGGTGGAATAAAACAGGAGTAGCCAACATGACGCCCCCCAGATGTTGTCGGACGTATTAGCCCCAGCCAGGTGGTCAATCGATGAGAGCTGGAATCCCAACAACCATTGGAGGGCCCCACATTGGCTATCTTTGAGGTACCCCTTAGGCCAGTATCCAAGGGAACACACAAAAGTACCCCCAGCATCACCTTCTGGGATTTGTGAGTTGAATAGCTTGAATTCTATGGCTCTCACAAGGTGATTCCCTCAGTTCCCATCCCTGACAGATGACCCAGAAGTATATACCATGACCAATGTTATTGAAAGCTGCTCTGAGGTCCAGCAGAACCAAGAGGGCTCCCTGGCAAAGGTCATCCACCAAGGTGACAAATGATGTGCCCATACCAAAGCATGCCTAGAATCCAGATTGGAAAAAATCCAACCGCTAATGTCTGCTTGCTTAGCTCATTCTTAGTACTCTGTCAATGCCTAACCCTGCAAAGGCCTAAGTCAACTTCTGCAAGTCTGCTCACATTCCAAGTGTGCTGGTCCTGGGCTAGACTCACACAGATCCTTGTCCTGAATTTTTCCAGGCATGTCTCATGCATATCAACACAAGATTCTAACTCACACAACAATGATTTCCACTACACAGATATTTACAGGCAAACTGCTTCATACAAGACATTCTGGCAGAAACCATTCCTGCAAACAGAATCCCTAAGGGTCAGTTTATACATTTAGTTTCTTCTAGCCATGAGTTGCCAGAGTCTCGATCACCTATGGACATGCTTACAATCATGCGGTGTTTTTAGCAGGTATATTCTCCAATATGTCATTAACACAATAATGGTGCATTAGTGGTGGATTTATACTTGAGCGTCCACACATTCCGCTTTATTAGTTGTTCTGCAATGCTTCCCCAAGGTTACTGCATTATTGATGTTTGGAGGGGCACTTGCACAATAGTGCAAAAATGGGTGAGTGTGTGTGTGAGAGAGAGAGAGAGGGAGAGGGAGGAAGAGAACTTGTGGAATATTTATGGTATAAACAGTTACAGGATTTCAGCAGGAAGCTACAGGGCATGCACCAAATGGAAACAAAGCAGTATGACTGCCCCAAAACATTTGCAGTCTCAAACAGTATTGAAAGTGGAATCACATATAACTGCCCAACAGCATCATAAGCACAAATAATCATTAATGAAAAAGACCTTAGAGTGAACCTGAGCAATATTCAGATGCAGCTGGCTACAATTTCTGTAACAGCAGAAGCAGTTTTTAGTTGTTCTGGCTGTTTCTGTTCAGTATGCTGATATATAGGGGAAAGCAAGAAACCTTACTGAAGTGGGTGTTGCATGTCACCTTCCAGAAGAATCTTAGAATCCTTGCACTTTTCTGTTTAAACAGACACACAACAAATGGCTTCTCATATGTTACATTTGCCAGTTACTTTAGGTCAGGGAAGGGCAGATCGTAGATCAGGATCTATTGGTAGATCTCGGGGTGATTTGCAGCAGATCAGCAAGAGATTCTGACTCCAAATAGTTTAACAAAAATGCTTCCCGCATACAAAAAAAAATTAGATTGCTGAAACAAAACAAGTTGTGGAGGAGGGGTGTAGAGCTAGGGAATGGATTTGTGTGTGAAAGGCATGTGAGATCAGTTCCGGTCTTGAAAACAAGTTCCTGGGCTGAACATGTGTTCAAGGCACCCTGAACTAGGGATGTACTAGAATTCTGCCCAATTCGGATCTGGTACCAAATTTTCCATTAATTCACTTATTCTCAATTGCTGAGGATCGGATTTTAGTGTAGCAAATTTCCATTGCTATTTTTGAAAACAGACTTTAAAAGAATCCACCTCTTAAACATCAACTGTAAGAACAATAATTTATTGGTATTTCCTTCAATATATATATTTCCTTCAAAATATTGATATTAATATCAATATTTTTCCAAGCAAAAAACCCCCAGAGATCAGTAAAGCAGCGGCTAATGGATACAAAACGAACTCGAATCAATGCCGGCCTGTTAGTGTTGGAAGTGGGGCAAGAGCAACGCCTGTTTGGGTTCTTTTGTGTTTATTCCAGAAGACAGAGTTCGGGTCCTCCAGCTGGCTAGGCTTGCCTACCTTTACCTGTGCTCTTCTCTGCCTAACTTCCTTCCATTGTAAACAGATATGCTCAGGGAAGCTGACCTGCCCCTCCTTCCTTTGTTGTCTTCTTCGACTGTCCAAGGAGAGAGGAGACATCTTTGTTCTCTCTCCTGAGCTATGAGGGCAACACCCAAGTCTGGGCATTGTGCCTCCAACTTAGTTAGTTAGAACTAGGCATGCCTTTCCTATCTACGATGCAGGGCCGGCTCCAGGAATGCCGGGGCCCTTGGGCATTTTATTTATTTATTTATTTATTTTATTACATTTTTAGACCGCCCTATAGCAATAAGCTCCCAGGGCGGTGTACAGCATAATAAAACAGGTTAAAATACAAGTAAATATATTAAATACAATGTAAATACAATACACAATAAAACATAATTAAAAATTTTCAATTTTAAATTCAAATTTTAAAATTTTTAAAATGCCTGGGCGAAGAGGTAGGTCTTTACCTGGCGCCGAAAAGATAACAAAGAAGGCGCCAGGCGTATCTCATCAGGGAGGGCGTTCCATAGTTCGGGGGCCACCACTGAGAAGGCCCTAGCTCTAGTTATCGTTCTCCGTGCCTCCCTATGCGTTGGGACACGGAGAAGGGCCTTCGACGTCGAGCGCAGCGACCGGGTAGGTACATAGCGGGAGAGGCGTTCCGCCAGGTATTGCGGTCCGATGCCGTTAAGGGCTTTATAGGTAAGAACCAACACTTTGAATCTGGCCCGGAAACATATTGGTAGCCAGTGCAGCTGGGCCAGGACATGATCAAATTTTTTTGTCCCAGTAAGAACTCTGGCCGCAGCATTCTGCACCAGCTGAAGTTTCCGAACCGTCTTCAGAGGTAACCCTACGTAGAGTGCATTACAGTAGTCCAATCTAGAGGTTACCAGAGCATGGATAACTGTGGCAAGGTTCTCCCTATCCAGATAGGGTCGTAGTTGGGCTACCAGCCGAAGCTGGTAGAACGCATTCCGTGCCACCGAGGCTACTTGAGCCTCCAGTGACAGGAGCGGATCTAATAAGACCCCCAAACTACGGACCTGCTCCTTTAGGGGGAGTGTAACCCCATCTAGGGCAGGTCGGACATCAACCATCTGGGCAGAGAGCCCCCCCACCAACAGCATCTCAGTCTTGTCAGGATTGAGTCTCAGTTTATTAGCTCTCATCCAGTCCATTATCGCGGCCAGGCAGTGGTTTAGTACATTAACAGCCTCACCTGAAGAAGATGAAAAGGAGAAGTAGAGCTGCGTATCATCAGCATATTGCTGGAAACGCACTCCAAATCTCCTAATGACCTCGCCCAGCGGCTTCATATAGATATTAAAGAGCATGGGGGACAGAACTGAACCCTGTGGGACCCCATATTGGAGTATCCAGGGACTCGAGTAATGCTCCCCAAGCACCAACTTCTGGAGACGATTCTTGAGGTAGGAGCACAGCCACCGCCAAGCAGTGCCTCCAACTCCTAAGTCTGCAAGACGTCCCAGAAGGATACCATGGTCGATGGTATCAAAAGCCGCTGAGAGATCAAGGAGAACCAACAGAGTTACACTCCCTCTGTCTTTCTCCCGACAGAGGTCATCATACAGGGCGACCAAGGCTGTTTCTGTACCAAACCCCGGCCGAAAGCCCGATTGACATGGATCCAGATAATCAGTTTCATCCAAGAGAGCCTGGAGCTGGTGAGCGACCACATGCTCTAAAACCTTGCCCAGGAACGGAACATTTGCTACCGGTCTATAGTTGTCAAGATTTTCAGGGTCCAAGGAGGGTTTCTTTAGGAGCGGTCTCACCACCGCCTGTTTCAGGCAGGGTAGTACCACTCCCTCTCGTAAAGAGGCATTGATCACCTCCTTGGCCCATCCGGCTGTTCCGTTCCTGCTAGCTTTTATTAGCCATGAGGGGCAAGGATCCAGAGCAGAAGTGGTCGCCCACACCTGTCCAAGCACCTTGTCCACGTCCTCGAGCTGAACCAACTGAAATTCATCCAATAAAACAGGACAGGACTGTGCTCCGGACACCTCATTAGGCTCAACTGCTACAATATTGGAGTCAAGGTCCCGGCGGATGTTTGTGATCTTATCTTGGAAGTGTCTCGCAAACTCATTACAGCGGGCTATTGATGGTATTATTGCGTTCTGAGGACCAGAGTGTAAAAGTCCCCGAACAACCTTATAAAGTTCCGCTGGGCGGTTAGAAGATGACTGAATGGAGGCAGCAAAGTACTGCTTCTTCGCTGCCCTCACCGCCTTCACATAGAGCTTGGTAGAGATCTTCACAAGTGCAAGACCACAGCCGTCGGGAGTTCGTCTCCATTTGCACTCAAGCCGTCTCCTTTCTTGCTTCATCACTCTTAGCTCCGGGGTAAACCACGGAGCCAATTGAGCTCTGCAGAGGAGAGGGCGCACCGGGGCGATCGTGTCAACTGCCCGGGTCATTTCCGTATTCCACAGATTGACCAGGGTTTCGACAGGAGCGTCAGTTTTATCAGCCGGAAAACTCCCCAGAGCCTTCTGAAAACCTTCAGGATTCATTAGTCTCCGGGGGCGGACCATCTTAATTGGTCCTCCACCCTTGCAGAGGGGAGAAAACATTGTGAGCCTACACCTCAATAGGCGATGATCTGTCCATGACAGAGGAATAGATGTAAAATCCCTCACTCCCAGATCACCATCCCCTGCTCCAGTAGCAAAAATTAAGTCTAGAGTGTGCCCCGAAATATGCGTAGGGCCAGTAACAAATTGAGACAGCCCCATGGCTGTCATGGAGGCCATGAAGTCCTGAGCCGCCCCAGACAAAGCGGTCTCGGCATGAATGTTGAGATCCCCCAATACCATAAATTTGGGGGATCGCAACACCAAACCCGAGACCACCTCCGTCAGCTCAGTTAGGGAGGCTGTTGGGCAGCAGGGTGGACGGTACACCAACAGTATTCCCAGTCTGTCTCGCCGACCCAACGTAATATGGAGACACTCCAGACCATTAGCTACCTGGATAGGGTGTCTAATGAGAGGGATGGAACTTCTATAGACCACAGCGATTCCCCCTCCCCGACCCTCGGATCTACCCAGATGCTGAACCGAGTACCCAGGTGGGCACAGCTGGGAGAGATTAATGCCTCCCAGATCGCTCACCCATGTCTCAGTAATAAACGCCAGATCGGCCGCCTCATCCACAATTAAATCATGGATGAGGGAAGCTTTATTATTTACCGATCTGGCATTAAGAAGCAGCAACTGGAGATCCGAGAGTTGGCTGATAGAACTACCAGCAATCCTGTGGATGTGGGGAGGACCGGAACACGGTACAGCCACCAATTGTCTGGGCCGAGTTCCCCTCAACCGGCATGTCCTCCTCACAACGCCATACCTCCCATTACCCGTCACTACGCTAACAGGGGCCCCCTCTGGTCCCCCCTCCCAATACCCTATCCTCCCGCCCAGGCACATAATAAAATAAAATAAAAATAAAATAAAATAAAATAAAAATACACACACACTCACAACATACAGTCATACAAACATCCACTCATTCCATTCAGGTCTACACAACAACCACAGTCCCGTGCTCCATGCGCACCAACGCAGCTCTCAAACCATTCTTCTTCCCGGGAAAAGCGCCACCTGGGGCCTGGGCCTGCAAGGTGCCACGTGCAGAGCAGGAGCCCAAGAAGGAGAGAGCAGAGATGTTGGCCAAGCAGCAGCAGCAAAGCAGGCAGATGGCTCTCCCTCCCTGGGCGGTGATGGTCCTCTTCCCTTGCAGGCACTGGATCTCCCAAGCCCCCTCAGCCAGCCGGCTTATATATCCCCTATATATAGCCTGCCCCGGCCCCCTCCGCTCCCCTTCTGCGATCCGTGGCACGAGCTGCGCCGCAGATCGCAAGACAAGAGCTTCTGAGCCACCCGCCGCCGCCCGCCACCATCCCCCCACTTCACCTACCTTTCTCTGCTGTTCTTTGCGGCTGCGCAGGGTTGCCATCAATCAAGATGGAGGCCGAGGTTTCCGTAAGGGACTGAAGCCTCTGCTGCCATCTTGGTTGATGGCATGCAGTGCGTGCATTGCTGCCATCAACCAAGATGGCGGCAGAGGCTTCAGTCCCTTACGGAAACCTCAGCTGCCATCTTGATTGATGGCAACCCTGCTTGCGCAGTGCGCGCAGCCGCAAAGAACAGTAGAGAAAGGTAGGTGAAGCGGAGGGGATGGTGGCGGGCAGCGGCGGGTGGCTCGGAAGCTCTTGTCTTGCTATCTGCGGCGTGGCTCATGCCACGGATCGCGGAAGGGGAGCGGAGGGCCCCTCAGGGGCTCCTGTAGCTGCGAGGCCCTCGGGCCAGTGCCCAACCTGGCCGCCCTTTGGAGCCAGCCCTGCTACTATGTATTTCTATAAAGTAGCTTTTCTTATTTTACTGTCTTAAGTCTCAGTGATCTAAATGCAGGGTAAAATCCTGCTACATAGTCAAATACACACACTGGAACACATGCAGCTCAGACCGCTGAATATATCTGCATATATATATATATTTCCATAACAGTTAGGTCGATGGGATGCTTTCAAACCAGCACCAGCCAATGGATCCCGTCCCTACCCTGAACCTTAATTCTAAGTGCGCAGAAGTATTTACATCTGACTTGGGTTGGGTACATCTGACAGAAGCCTTGGTTTTACATCTGACTTTGGCTGGTGATCCTCAAAGTTCTAGTAAAAAAATAGATCTGACAAGCCTGAAGTCTGTCCACCTCTGCTTTAGGTCTCCTCTCTGGTTCCAGAAGAGTTACTTAAATCCTTAATTCTTATCATTTTAATTTGTTCTCATTTAATCCTTCAGTTTGAACCCATGGAAGTTAGAGCAATCAATCAAAATGTGACAACCTGGACAACTTGAGATCAGTTCCACATTTTGAAAAATAAACGCCCCCCCCCCATAATTTGGGGCTCATTGTCAAAGTTTTTTGAGTAAGCAGCATTATTTTGACTTAATGCTCAATCTTGAATTCTGTAGCCCATACATGCACAGGCTGCTAAGCTCCAACTTGAGCAAATCATTTCACATGTTTCTGGATGAAAGACTGAAGGGCATGATCTGGTTCAGACAGTCATCTAAACCATAGTTTAGACGATCAAGAACTCTCCCCTCCCCTTGTTCTCTGTGATTCTGCTTTTACTTTTTTCAAAACCACAGTTTCCTGTTACATACAAACTTGAGGAGCTGGTTTGTTCTAGTCTATGGTTTGATATCCTGGTTTGCTAATTATCTGGAGTTAGGGGGGAAACACAATTCCCCAGGTTTATACCTAAAGGTGAAAACACAAGCTTTCACTCTCCTCTCACAGAGGAAGTGAGGAAGCATGCAAGCCTGAAGATCACCGCAGTTTAATCACAGTCATCCAAAACATAATCCAGATGATCAACTAAACCATAGTTCAGATGATCACCTGAACCAGGTCCATGTGAGTGTCCTCTTTAACTACCTCACCCATGTTCTGTTGGATGGCAGCACATGTATTGGAAGTACAACACAATGACATGTTAGAGACGACTGTGGGAATTGTTCTTACACTGTGGGGGTTGCTCTTTTGGGAAGGTCCATAGCTCAGTGGTAGAACATCTGCTTTGCATGCAGAAAGCCCCAGGTTCAATCCCTGGTATCTCCAGGTAGGGCTGGGAGAAAATCCAGCCTGAGACCCTGAAGAGTCGTTGCCAGTCAGTGTAGACAATATCAAACCAGATGGACTAATGCTCTGGCTTAGTCTAAGGCAGCTTCCTAAGATCCAGCTTCCCAACACCTTTCATCTCACACTAGGGTCCCATTTGCACAATACATTTAAAGCAGTATCATGCTACTTTAAATGTTCATAGGTTCACCTAAGGAATCCCAGGAAGTGCAGTTTGTTAAGGGTGCTGAGAGTTGTTAGGAGACCCCCACAGAGCTACAATGCTCAGACTTCCCTGGGAACTGTGATTGGTTGTTAAACTACTCTAGGAATTGCAGGTGGGGGCCTAGAACTCAAGTACAGCCTCATCCCATTCTGTCTGCCAGCACCAACCACAGGAGTCTTCTCTCCAGAGTTAAGCAGGCTCTGTCCCTGACTCGAAGCAGGTACAAGAATGTTAAAACAAAAAACAAAAAATCCCGGCAACCGTATTGGAAAGCTGTAACTCCAATAGCCTATCCCTCTTTTCAGCAATCCAAGTGCTGTGCTGCAATCCATTTTGGAGAGAGGCCATAAGTCAGTGGTAAAGCTATGCTTTGAATGCACATGGACTCAACTGTACTTTTACAGTTTCGAGCAACTCCAGTTGCAAGCAATTCAGGCAGGATTGTTGGAAGGTAGAGATGGACAAGAATTTCGATTCAGCTCACCTTTCAAGCCAAATCTATCAAATTTGCACTTTCTGAAACAATACTGGAACCAAAACACAGCCATCCTTCAAAATTCACACCTATTTGAATTTTGTGATGCAATTTGCCAACCAAACAATGTTTACAAAAATGAATATATTAGGGGAAAGTGTGCATACAAATGAATATATGAGTGAAAAAAACATGCAAAAACACATTATATGCCGAGAAATGGCTTGCAAAAATGTGTACATTAGTCAAAGAGCCTACAAAAATGTGTTTATTAGGAGAAATTTGCATTAAAATGCTGGAGAATGTTAATGAGGATTTAAAAAAATTCACAACTTGCTGCAGAAATGTGGAGAACTGAATTTAAGACTGGACAAATGAGAAACTAAGAACCGAAACTGACATCTTTCCATCCCTATGGAGACATTACTTGTCCTGGGACCCAGGAGAGCTGCTGCCAGTGTTGGACAATACAGAGACAGATGGAACAATAGTCTGACTAGGTGGAAGCAGCTTCAAAATGTTCATAGGTACATAAATTATGTCCTCCACTGATGTTCCCAGGATTTTAAAAGGCAGGTATCTCAGCCTTGGAAATGTGTGTGGTGTCATTTTTATATTAAATAACCTCAGAAATACAGAGTAATATAACATTCCCCACCCCCTGCAATGTCGGTTTCCTGAAACTCTGAAACAGCCACTTTTAGCACAGCAAAATCAATCATGTTATGAAAAATAATTACTTAATGTATTCTACACGTTCAGTGGAATTTAGGAAGAAACTTAGTGACAAGGCTGGATCCAGCAGAGAAGTGCCAAAATGCATTCACTCCAACTTAGATAAACTAGGTAAGTACAAATGAAGGAATTTAGAACGAGAAGTTCAGCAAGCTAATTATCATTGGGCAGAGCACTAAAAAAATAGCTTTGCTTGCAGATTGTAGATCAAATGTGTTGAAGTTTTGTTCTCTCCTGTGCTCCAAATGTTAAAATGATGCAAGACATCTCAGCTATTAAGCTAGGGCCCAGCAGCAAGCTTTGGTTGCTATGTACCACGGTGCAAGTCAAAAAGGTGGTCATATTTTGGAAGCATTGATCTGGCAGCTTTGGTTACATTTCATTCTGACCTTGCTGACGTAAGACCACTGTTTCTCACCTTTCTGGCTTCATTTTAAGCACTAATGAACATTCCATCACCTGTGCACCCCTCAGTGAAAAAGAATTATTATTATTATTGTTATTGTTATTATTGTTGTTGTTTCCATTTATAGACTGCTTACTATCTAAAAGATCTCAAAGAGGTTTACAGTAGAATACACAAGGTACAATTAAAAAAACATATCAAATTAATTTACAACGCAGAATACATAAACAATATCCATATACATAAACATATACATAAACACAGTATAAAAGTCAGAGTTCACCAAGGAAAGCCCATAAGCTGCGCTCCTCACTCTATGAAAGCATCATAGTGCAACATTGCACTATCATTACATTATAGTGCAATGTGCAACATTTTTACTATAAGCATAAATTGTGCTTTGAATTTATTTTATTTTATTTATTATTTGATTTATATCCCTCCCTTCCTCCCAGCAGGAGCCCAGGGTGGCAAAACAAAAGCACTGAAAACACTTTAAAACGTCATAAAAACGGACTTTAAAATACATTAAAACACAACAACTTAAAAAACATTTCTTTAAAAAGCTTTGAAGACATCTTTAAAAAAAAGGTTTAAAAACATATTAAAAAGCAATTCCAACACAGAAGCAGACTGGGATAAGGTCTCTATTTAAAAGGCTTGTTGAAAGAGGAAGGTCTTCAATAGGTGCCAAAAAGATAACAGAGATTTTCCAATTTGTGTTGGCTCAGAACTCCCCCTCTCCCCAATATAACTCAGTTTATTTCTGAGTTAAACAGGGGCAAGCTCAACTGTCTCAGGTTGCAAAGGTTAATGAGATAACTGTACAGAGTTCCTCACACCAAAAAGCCCTAAAGAAAGGCTTAGCCATGTTGGTCATTCAATGAGGCAGATCTTGTCCAGGCCCAGGATAAGGGTTTGGCATCGCTGAATACCTGTTGACCTCTAGAGGGCTCACCGCTCCTCCCACAATCTCCATTTAGCTGGAGGCAAGTGAGCAATAGCCCCCCCCCCCCAAAAAATCCCTGATCTAGCCAGCAAGTACTGCTGTTGGTACCCACCATTTTATTTCCCTAACATTGTCTCTAGGTCCCAACTTAGGATTGCTCTAGAGTGACCCTGTGTAGGGTCTCCAGAAGCACGTTGCGGAACTGGAAAGTTGGATGCCAACAGTAGCACTTACCAGCTTGACCAATTTTGTTGCTGATGGCCCCCTGCCAAGGTAAGGGGAGCAAAACAGAGATGCCACTGTTGCCTGCTTTGCCAGCACTTTGCTGCTGCTGCTGCTGCTGCCACCTGCTTTACCACTTTCTCACTGCTGCTGCCCTACCGCTTTGCTTCCTCCTCTCTACTAGTGAGTACCCAGACACCCACCTCCTTTCCTGCTGCCCTGGGAAGGGGTGGTTTTGCCTCTTTATGCCACCACTGCCAGTTTTGCCAACTCCTCCTCCACCTCTGGTGGTTCCTGTTGTGTACATATTGTGTACATATTAGAAACCTTTGTGACAAATAATATATATTTTTAAAAAATCACGTCTAACTGTGAAGTTTCAGCATTACAAGAGATCTGACTTGCTCAGCAAGGAAAGCACTAGTGCAATATAGGTGCTGAAGAGGGCAAATTGTTGGAAAATATTCTTCAGGCCAGGAAAGAGACTCATTTAAATGGAACTTAACCTATCTTTTTCAGAGACCCCTGACAGTATGGAGGGGTGCATAGCTCAGTGGTAGAGCATAAGAACATAAGAACATAAGAAGAGCCTGCTGGATCAGGCCAGTGGCCCATCTAGTCCAGCATCCTGTTCTCACAGTGGCCAACCAGGTGCCTGGGGGAAGCCCGCAAGCAGGACCCGAGTGCAAGAACACTCTCCTCTCCTGAGGCTTCCGGCAACTGGTTTTCAGAAGCATGCTGCCTCTGACTAGGGTGGCAGAGCACAGCCATCACAGCTAGTAGCCATTTATAGCCCTGTCCTCCATGAATTTGTCTAATCTTCTTTTAAAGCCGTCCAAGCTGGTGGCCATTACTGCATCTTGTGGGAGCAAATTCCATAGTTTAACTATGCGCTGAGTAAAGAAGTACTTCCTTTTGTCTGTCCTGAATCTTCCAACATTCAGCTTCTTTGAATGTCCATGAGTTCTAGTATTATGAGAGAGGGAGAAGAACTTTTCTCTATCCACTTTCTCAATGCCATGCATAATTTTATACACTTCTATCATGTCTCCTCTGACCCGCCTTTTCTCTAAACTAAAAAGCCCCAAATGCTGCAACCTTTCCTCGTAAGGGAGTCGCTCCATCCCCTTGATCATTCTGGTTGCCCTCTTCTGAACCTTTTCCAACTCTATAATATCCTTTTTGAGATGAGGCGACCAGAACTGTACACAGTATTCCAAATGCGGCCGCACCATAGATTTGTACAACGGCATTATGATATCGGCTGTTTTATTTTCAATACCTTTCCTAATTATTGCTAGCATGGAATTTGCCTTTTTCACAGCTGCCGCACACTGGGTCGACATTTTCATCGTGCTGTCCACTACAACCCCGAGGTCTCTCTCCTGGTCGGTCACCGCCAGTTCAGACCCCATGAGCGTATACGTGAAATTCAGATTTTTTGCTCCAATATGCATAATTTTACACTTGTTTATATTGAATTGCATTTGCCATTTTTCTGCCCATTCACTCAGTTTGGAGAGGTCTTTTTGGAGCTCTTCGCAATCCCTTTTTGTTTTAACAACCCTGAACAATTTAGTGTCATCAGCAAACTTGGCCACTTCACTGCTCACTCCTAATTCTAGGTCATTAATGAACAAGTTGAAAAGTACAGGTCCCAATACCGATCCTTGAGGGACTCCACTTTCTACAGCCCTCCATTGGGAGAACTGTCCGTTTATTCCTACTCTCTGCTTTCTGCTTCTTAACCAATTCCTTATCCACAAGAGGACCTCTCCTCTTATTCCATGACTGCTAAGCTTCCTCAGAAGCCTTTGGTAAGGTACCTTGTCAAACGCTTTTTGAAAGTCTAAGTACACTATGTCCACTGGATCACCTCTATCTATATGCTTGTTGACACTCTCAAAGAATTCTAATAGGTTACTGAGACAGGACTTTCCCTTGCAGAAGCCATGCTGGCTCTGCTTCAGCAAGGCTTGTTCTTCTATGTGCTTAGTTAATCTAGCTTTAATAATACTTTCTACCAGTTTTCCAGGGACAGAAGTTAAGCTCACTGGCCTGTCTGAAAGTCCCAGATGCAATCCTCAGCATATCCACTAATACAAACATAAGTAGCAGGTGATGGGAAATACCCTCTGTCTAAAGTTCTAGAGAACAACTGCCAGTCATGGTACACAATAATGGCTGAATCACTGGCTGCAATCAGCTAGTCTGAGCTCTGAGAGTGCCGCATTCCCCCGAATGAAGCATAGAGTGTTTGAGGACTGGGATATTCGCAGGGAGACCAAAATGCTTATTTACAAAGTCATTGTACTACCAACCTTACTGTACGCCTGTGAAACATGGGCCATTTATAAACGCCACTCCCAAGTTCTTGAAAGATTCCACCAACATTGCCTCCAGAAAATTCTGCAAATTACTTGGGAAGACAGACTGGCTAATGTTAGTGTTTTGGAAG
The DNA here is from genome assembly GCF_030035675.1 of Rhineura floridana. Classification (NCBI taxonomy): domain Eukaryota; kingdom Metazoa; phylum Chordata; class Lepidosauria; order Squamata; family Rhineuridae; genus Rhineura; species Rhineura floridana. The sequence continues at coordinate 183,741,023 of NC_084483.1, read as the reverse complement.
TAGCAAAGACTACTAGTGTTGAAACAATGATCCTTCAACATCAACTTCGCTGGACTGGCCATGTGGTTCGAATGCCTTATCTCCGTCTTCCAAAGCAGCTACTTTACTCCCCACTTGAGGATGAAAAAAGGAATATAGATGGACAGCAAAAGAGGTTTAAAGATGTTCTTAAAGCTAATCTACAAAAATGTAACATGAGCATTGAGAACTGGGAAGCATTGGCCCATGAGCGTCCCAATTGCAGGTCGGCTATTATCAAAGGTGCTATGGACTTTGAAGAAGCACGAGTACAGGGCGAAAGGGACAAACGAGCTAAGTGGAAGGCACGTCAAGCAAAGCACGTCAAGACATCACGACTGTCTTCCATCTGGAAACCTATGTCCTCACTGTGGGAGGCTGTATGGATCTAGAATTGGCCTCCACAGTCACTTACGGACCCACTGTTAAAGACCTTATCTTGGAAGACAATCTTACTCATCCATGAGTGATCGCCAATGAAATGAATGAATGACCAGGTGCTGGTTCAAGGTGCTGGTTTTGGTGTATAAAACCCTATACAGCCTGGGACCAGGACACCTAAAATATCATTTCACTCCTTATAAATACCCAGTCAATCACTGCATTCTGTAGGTGAAGACCTCCTGCCGATACCATCTTATCAGGAAGTCCATTCTACATGATACAGGAATTAGGCTTTTAATGCTATGGCATCTACCCTTTGGAATTCCCTCCCCTTTAGGGTTGGAGGAGAAATTCAATTCAGTTTGCATTTCAAGCTGATTTTATCAAATTCCCACTTTCCAAAACAGTATGAGAACCAAAGTACAACCATCTGTCAAAATTTGCACTTCTATGAATTTTGCGATGCAATTCTCCAACCAACCTTACATATTATATAGGCAATGTTTCTGTTGTCTTTTGCGCACCTACCAGTATTCAAGACCTTCTTCTTTCAACAAGCCTTTTAAACAGAGATCTTTTCCAGTTTGCCTCTGTACTGGAACTGCTTTAAAGTTGTTTTTATGGTTTTATCACTTGTTTGCCGCCCTAGGATCCTTTGGGGAGGAAGGGCGGGATAGAAATTGAATAATAATTTGATGATGATGATGGACTGCCTTCAAGTCGGTTCTGACTTATGGGCGACCCTATGAATAGGGTTTTCATGGTAAGCGGTATTCCGAGGGGGTTTACCATTGCCTTCCTCTGAGGCTAAGAGGCAGTGACTGGCCCAAGGTCACCCAGTGAGCTTCATGGCTGTGTGGGTCTCCCAGGTCGTAGTCCAACACCTTAACCACTACACCACACTGGCTCTCTTCAGTAATAATAATTTAGATGATGATGATAATAATAATAATAATAATTTAGTAATAAATAAATCAGGGGTGGACAGGCTTCAGGCTTGTTTGGTCTGCTTTGCATTTTACTGGAACCCTAAGATCTAGCAACCAGAGCCTGGTGGAATAGACATTTAGTTAGAATTAAAGAACAGGGTGCCTTCAAACACATTGTGAACCCATGAATTCATTTTTAGTAGCGGAGCTGAACCTAGGTCACAGTTCTTTCACACAAAAATCCACTCCTGGTTAACTTTCTTCATTTCAGAAGCCTAATTTAGGCTTATGCAAATGAATGAGCCCCATAGGCACAAAAATATAATTATTTATAGCAAACTATTCACACTGGAGTCAAATTGTACAATTGTGACTTCAGGCCTACATGAGTGATTCATTTCTCTCCGGGTCAGCAATCTAAATTATTCTTGTACGCCACTGGGGGTCACTCTAGCCTGGCAATTAAAACAGTATCAAATGTTTTTCTTTTTAATGATTGAAGTACTTAAAAGCCAATTTCCCAACAGCCTTCACCAAGAGTTGACTTTTGCACAAAATATGTGAAAACTCTGCAAAGGAATCAAAACAATTGTGTGGGAGAAAAGTTACTTTTAACACTTCTTCAAATGGTATATTTTTCAACAGCAGTCTTTATTTATTTACTGAATTTATATTGCTACCCACTGATCCATGTTCACAGAACAAAAAATGTGATTAAATATTAAATTGTATATAACACATATAAATATAACTAAGTTCCTTTCTAGCAGAGGAAAAATAAATTATATATTGAACTGGTTTGTGCATCCATGGCTATTCCTAATTTTTTTAAAAGGAGTGGTATATAATATAATATAATATTATATTATATTTCAACATTTGGTTTGAACAAATAGATCATCACTGAATGTTTGCAATTTTCCATCATTTGATAGCTGAGATGCAAAAGGAGGTGAAAATTTTTATCAACAGTCACAATTCACAAAAACTTTGCCTTGAATAATAGAGCAATCCAACTCAGGGGAAGCTGGTGGAAGCGGAGGAGGAGGAGGAGGAGCTCTGTGGCATCCATTTGCCGATCAGGAGCCATTGGGCCGGCTGAACGTCGGCTCAGCCGGGAGCTGCATGGAGGAATCGAAAAGAAAAAGTCAGCTCTCACAAATACCCCTACCGGCGAGTAAGCGCTCCCCATTGGCTTCTATTATAATTATTTTCTTAGACCAACCTTTTTCTCGGCACAAGTTTGGCGCAGATCGGGCCTGCAGGAGTTCTCCAAACGGATATTGCGTAAGTCCCCCCTCAGCCCATCCTCCAACATGCCTCCGGAATGCCTCTTGCTGGCACCCCTTCCACCGGGCTGGGCTTCCCTGGCGGACTCCAGGCTGAGCCGGCAGGGTCCCTGGGGTGAGGGGCTTCTGCTGGCAGAGTCTGGCGGAGCCATGACCCTGCCGCCTCAGCTGGGAGCCCACCATATCCAACTCTCCTCAGCACAGCATAAATGCGAGTTGGATTGCACCCTAAGGCCCACTAAAAGCAATGGAAAGGAACTAAAGCCCTTTGAAAAGAGCTGGCCCCTCCCCTTTGACACAGTTGACTTTAAACACTACATCTGAAGTTCAAACTAAAAATGTAGACCTCAACCATTACAGAAGCTGATGATCCTGTGTCATTTACAAGAAGACAATGTCCTGTTTCAGATGTAATGACAGAAGTGTATGAGTTTCACACCTTCTTTCTTTATTCTTCACACATCAGGCAAGGAGATAAAAAACATCTGGTGATGATATGCAACAAGCCACACTTTCCCATTTCATCTAAATATGGGAAACTATGTTTTATGCAAACCACTGTTGGTTAACAAACCAGGAACAAAGTGTGATTTGATGTCCTGGTTTGTTAAATAATTGTGGATTGTACAACCACAACTCCCCATATTCACCCCCAGTTATATGTAAAAATGTTGAAGCTCAAGCTGCAGAACATGAATGCAACCACACTGTATAATTAATATGTTACAGGTATGGCATCACTACAAGGCTTCTGTGGGCATCAGCAGTGGACCCCCATGCTTTGGCAGGGCCCACTGCTGATGCCTGCCATGGACTCCTCTAAAGAGTGGCCCCAAATGGAGATCTAGTAGCCTCCATTCAAATTTCCCACAATGTGCTGGTATAACGTTACACTGCGAACATTGTGGAAAATGAATGATAAATCTGATTCTCTAGGAGGTACTGACCAGCACTGTTACTGTCTGTCTATTTTCTGTGTCATCAGCAGCCAAATAAGCAGGGGGGACACTAATGTTAGAGGGGGATCACCAGTGGATATTTTGCTGAAGGTCTCCTCAAACCTAGGGCTGGTACTGAATTTGTGGTTTCGGCCTGAGTTCTTTGCATTTTAGTTCACTGAGCCATTCCAGAGGTCTCCAAACCACCATTATGGCATTCACCGTTAATTAAGGAGTACTTTTCTCTTTTATTTTTGTGCTTGATATTCTGTTCTGGATAAGGTGGCAAGCCTATTATTATCACTCAGAGGTAGCTGGAATTTATTTACATCCCTGCTGTCTAGCTTATACCAACATGGGTTTTCTAAGCAGCCTTACACAAGATCAAACTACACAAAAAGTTCAATGGAAAATAATCAAAGCTACCTAGCAGTTAGAATCAACAGAATAAAAATAATCCATGGCCCCCTACAGACCAAAGACGGGTAACGTGTGGCCCTCTACATGTGACTAGGTGACAGTTCCCATAACCCCTGGCTAGTAGCCATGCTGACCGGGGCCGATGAGAGCTGGAATCCAACAACATCTGGAGGGCCGCAGGTTCCCCATCCCTTTCATAGACCAAGCAACCACTTTATGATGTGAAAGCTCGTTTGAACTAAAAAGGTCTTTGCCTGTATCTGGAAAATCCTGAGGCGGAGAATTATACAAAAATGTTTTGCTCCTTGTAGGAAATAGATGTGAAGTCACATGAATTGTTAACAACCCTTCTTTGATCTAGCAGTGTTTTCCTGTTTGTTCAGGTGCTCCCTCGCTGATAAAAGCCGATAAGAATAACAAGAACTAATTTGGGGCATCTCTTCTCCTGACTCCCTGGAGATTCCTGAATTAGGGCATCTTATTCAGCATCTGTTCTTTAAAACTGAAATAAAAATTCAGAATGTAGCCTGCAAACCTTAAAGGGCTATGCCTGATTGGCCAAAGCAGAAACATACTTAAGAAATTAAACCAATCAGAGAAACATTTGGGTTCCCAGCTTTGATGTCAACTTGCCTCCCTGCATCTCCTTAGGGCAGCTTTCCCCAAGCTGGGAAAGCTGCTATTCTCTGTATGTTTGTTGCATCAGCCCCAGCCAGCATGGAGGTGATGAGAGTTGTATCCCAACAACATCAGAAGGGCACCAGATTGGGGGAAGGCTGCTTTACAGTTTGCCCATTAAAAGGATAATTTGCAGGCATGCCCTTTCAATCTAGATTCCAGTTGGGAGTCCATGTGAAGCTGTTCATCTGCTTGATGTTACTGATGCGGATTTAACCTTACACACTTGCCAATGAGTTGCTGTCATGGGCCCCAAGGAGAATCTCTGGCAAGGTTGGGAGGATGGAGAAGGGGTTACCGACATTGGGGAGGGAGGACATGGCTAGCACTGATGAAGGAAATGAGGGGATTATAGAGAATGTATCTCCAGAAGCCTTGAAGCCAGCTGCTGGAGTTACTAAGGAAGGCTCAGACAGCCTTTCCTTGTCTCAGCCGGCTGGTGAGGACACTCTGCCAGCACCAAGGCCAAGCATAATGGCAAAAGAGATAAGTACTACCAAAAACATTGGAGCTTCTCAGACAGAGGAAAATAAAAGCGACTCAGCCAAGTCAGAAACTGGCACATCTCCAAGGTCATGGAGGATAGAGAAGAGACAAATACAAGTAGCCAATTTCATCCACCCCCCTGTTGTAGCCCCCGCCTTGCTGCTTGTGCTGAGAAGAGCCTGAATTAATAGTGTCACGTGTCCACCCTATTTCTGTATACATAGAAGTTGTTTGAATGTGCTGTTGAAACATCTCGTCTGCTGTTGCTTCTAATGTCTAGTAAGTCTGTTCCCGTTTGAATCCCGGTTCAGGTCTAGCATGAAATGCTAGATCCCTGTTCTGATTTCTGGAATACCCAGAAAACCCAGTCTAAGAGTCCTGAGTCTGCTTCTCTGGTTGGGAGTCAGGGCAGTTGCTTTTTATTTTTTAAATTTTTTTGGTGTGTGTTTAACTCTGTACTTTACTTTTCATAACTCCCACATGAAATCTTGAAAAACAGTTATTTCTTTCAGGATCAATTTTGTCCTTTTATGGTTTGTCAAACATTGATTGTGCCTTTGTTTTGTTCCTTGCCTAGATTTCAAAAGCACTGCAGCTGTCACCAAAATAGACATGGCTGTTTTTATGTACAAGGACAGCTTCACCTGCGGATTTCACTGCAACCTCAGTCCCTCTTTCCCAGATATATCAATGGGACAATGATATCCACCCAACAGTGTGCAGGCCTGGACCCAGACTTCAGGGGGCTCTGGACAGGCTGCTCTTAGAGGGTCCTGACCTCGAACAGACTCTCTCAGAGACAGCCAGTAATTGAGCCCTGAGGAAGTGGCATTGCTGCAGCTGCCAGTCTGAACCTCCTCCTTGCTCTGAAGCAGGCTTACCTGTGGCAGTAGTGCTTTAATGGACTGGGGAGCCATGCGGCTGCTTGGCTACTTGGCTCATTACAGCATAGCCGCCACTGGTTTAACCTGTTCATCTGAGAAAGTGGAACAGCAGCCAGCCCCCTTGTGCTTGCTTGGATACCTGGCCTTTATAGTGTTGCTGTCACTGGGTGAGCAATATCACAAGGGGGAGGCTGGCAGTTGGAGCAGCTCAGCTGCTGGTGGGGGCAGGCTAGGCATCAGCCTGAGTGGGCCCTCACAGGGTTTGAGGGCCCTAGCAAATGCCATAGTATGCTGGGGGCCGACACCAGGCCTGGCAGTACAAATATCACTTATTAAATACATTGGGCATGATCCAGCCAAAATGAAGAATATTCAAGTTCCATTGCTTTCAATGAGTTCTACAGCCCTGAACTTCAGTTGGATAGTGCCCACTGTCTGGACCAACTATCAAGACAAGGGGGAAAGTATTCTAGAGTTGAGAATTAGCCACGGAGATGGCTTCTCTATGCACTCTTGCATTTCCAGTACAGCACACAGAAGGCAAACTTAAGTACACCACTGGCGCAGTGGGCGAGGGCAGGGCAATTATATTATTATTTATTATTATTATTAATACGGGATGATGCAAAGCTAAGGTGTTTGAGCCTTCTCTAGATCTGTAGAATTAGACTTAGAGGTTGGACAAATGTTCTAACTTGGAGATTAATGTCTACAGAACAAAAACTAAATGGTGACTTGAAGATTGGATTGCTACAACCACTCTATGTGAGGCTTCCCTTGCACTTGACCCGGAAAGTGCAGTTAGTGCAGAATGCTGAGCCAGATTGCTGACAGGAGTCAGACCCTGTCAGCATAGAACACTTCTGCTCAGGGATCTGTACTGGTTGCTGATTTGTTACCGGGCCAAGTTCAAGGTGTTACTGCTGGTATATAAGGTTCTTAATAGCTTGGGACCAAAATACTTGTGGGACCGCCTTAGTTCATAAGTGGCCACTCAAGCACTTTGATCTGCAGAACAGGTAACATGCAATGCTCATTTCGCACTTGAAAGAAATCTCTTTTTTTAGTGTGGCAGCACCTACTCTTTAGAACTCCCTGCGTGGTGACATCAGATGGTGCCTTTGCCGCATTCTTTGTGGCACCTGCTCAAAACTGTTTTGTTTACACAAGCCTATCCAGACATGTAGGAGTTGATGTGGTTTAACCTTTTTAGTCTGTTGCTGTTTTAACTTTTTTTTAATGTTCTGAATGACTTATTTTTAAGTGTAAGTTTAATGGGGGGTTTGTAAACTGCTTTGAGGGTTTTTTTTCAGTAAAGCAGTATATATATTTTGACAGACAGACAGACAGAATCACTGGGACCACTCACTGCATGGGTTTCAGGGAAGGGGCCATAGCTTAGTGCACAGCACACGGCATGCAGAAGGTCTCATGTTCGGTCCCTGCCATCTCCACTATAAAGGATCCCAGGCAGCACTAGGCTGCCTATGGTCTATTCGGCATGAGGCACCTTCCCATGCGGGTGTTCCATTTCTAAGTGCTAAGGCTGACTGGGAACACAGGTGGAGGCAAGCAAGTCAATGAAGACCCACACAGATTAAAAGCAGAACTTGCGTGTACAATTCAAGTTACAAAAAGGGACACAGCTGTATCTGAAACTTACATAGGAATGTAGGAAACTGCTTTTTATTGAGTCAGACCATTGGTCCATCCAGCTCAGTACTGTCTACATTGATTGGCAGTGGATCTCTAAGATTTCGGGCAAGGAAGATTCCCAGCCCTACCTGGAGATGCCGGAGACTGAACCTGGGATCTTCTGCATGTAAAGCAGATGCTCTACCATCTGCATATAACATGTTACACACGTAACTGAAAAATGTGTATTTCCTTTGGAAATATCAACCATCATAAAGTATTATTGAAGTGCACCAGGTGCCTTAAGCCCTCTCCTTTTAAGAGGTGCACAGACAAGGGATTTTTTGATGGATACAGAGTTTCTTACCACTGCTGTGCTGCAACAGATACTGCCATAGTCAATCTATTGGAAGAACATGATTTTCTTCTTCTTGTTTTGCATCTGGTCACTCTTAAAATCATTCATAACACGTGGAAGGCAAAAAGCTGATCAGGCAGACTATAGCAATCATTATCAATTGCTACAACCTCTTTCCTTCCAAGTGTAGAACTCTTCATATTGGTACATTACGACAAGCTGCTACAGCCAAAGGATCCTCCATTAATCAGGGCTTCCTCCAGCATTTCTGCTATTAATGGAGAGGAATTTAAATGTACATGATGGCCAGTCTCATAGGTGAACCTTGACTGGGGAGATAAACTTTATTTTTAAGCAGAGCAAAAGGAATTAAGTATCAAAGGCTCAGCCTCAGTGCTGCGGCAAAATCAATGAAGCTTTAAAAGCTCAGCCAAGCACTTTGAGAAGACTAAACCACACACCCCGACAGCGGAAGCCACTGCATAACAGAATTCAACAGGCTTTGAAGAATGCAAGTAAAACTTTTGATCTTGTCAGTACTAAATGTTTAGCGATAACACAACAGAAGCTTGGCTACCACTACTGTTTAACATATGCTTTGTTCCTACAGTGCTCAGTCCTGCACAGCTAAACTAGGGGTCACCGGATGGCACTCCCTGGGCCAAATCTGCCCTCCCTCCAAAGGGTATTCATCTGGTTGCTGAGCCAGAGGCAAGGAAGAGATGTGGAGGGAGTAGCAGGTGTAGGAAAGAGAATTCATGACTGTGAAGTCTGGGGGGCATGTGATAGAGGAAGGACAAAATAATATCAGAATCCCCTCTTCATTTCCCCTCCTGCAAGGCAGCAGCTCTCAGGCCCTGGGGAGGATGGAAACCACTGGCCTAACTAACTTCTGCTGGAGCTCCTCTGCAGAGATGGACCTGTAATGTGAATAGGGATGAGGGAGAAATTCAATTCAGTTCACATTTAAAGGAGAACCTACCTAATCCACACTTTTCAACGTGCAAATGAAACACAGCAGTCCTTTGAAATTTGCACTTCTTTGAATTTTGCAATGGAGTTCTCTGGCCAAGCAATGTGTACAAGCAAAGGTTGCATAAAAATGCATATATTATTGAAAATAACACACAAAAATGCACCATATTATGGGAAATTACTTTGCAAAAAATGTTTATTTGGCAAGATTGCCTTCAAAAAAGTGTATAAGGAGAAAATGCTGATGAATCGTCATGAGGACTTTTTTTTTTTAAGCAAACTGATGTCGAAATGTGCAGAACTGAATTTAAGATTAGAAAAATGAAAAACTGAGAGAAACCGAAATTGGCTATCCTTGTCATGGCAGATAAGACTATCAACAGCCACTAGCCATGACAGCTATGCTCTGCCTCCACAGTCGGAGGCATTATGTATCGGAATACCAGTTGATGGAAACTGAAGTTGGGGAAAGTGCTCTTGTACTCAGGTCCTGCTTGCAGGTTTCCTATTGGGGCATCTTGTTGTCCACTGTGAGAACAGGATTCTGGACTAGATGGGCCATTGGCCTGATCCAGCACACTCTTCTTAAACTGGAAAAGGGAACAGAATTATGGCTAATGATGAAAGGGACATTGATTGGAAATAGCCAGCTCTCTCCATCCCTAGAACTATGTGCTTTCAAATATTTAAGTATGATGAAGGACAGGAATAATTTAAATGGCAGAAAGGAAGATTTAAAACACAGGGGGCTGCCTGGCAAAAGACAGCCTCAACTAAATCCAATTGAAGACAAAAAAATAGGATTTAAATGTGAGTAACTTTAAGCCCCGGTGATTTCATGGGGACATAACTCATGACTACTTTTTCTTGGCTTACAATAAAAAAAATTGGAAAAGTCATGAGGATTTTAAAGGGACATTTTGGTATATTCTTCACTTAAACCAGGGATGGGGAACCTGTGGCCCTCCAAATAGTGTTGGACTCCAATTCCTGTCAATCCAGCCAACATGAACAATAGTCATGGATGGCAGGTGTTGCACAGAGCAAAATGTGGAGGGCAACATGCTCCTCATCCCTGCCAAGGGCCTCAGATAAGGGAGAGGGTTTAGAATGCTGCCATGTCTTCCTTGCTTACTCCTGGCTTCCAACACCAGATGGAGGAGTGGAACCATGCCCTCATTAACCCCCTCTCTACTGCTTAGGAGCCTAGAAAGCTACACATGTGCCCTAGTGCTCTATACCATCTCCTAAGACACCTTTGGTCTTGCTATAGAGTTGCCCACATCCTCGCTGCCCAGATACTGACAGGTCTGAGGCTGGCTGGTGGCTTCTTCCTGTGTTCCCTGTGTCTTTGGGGATACACCAATTGGATTCAATGGAACTCAAACACCAACACAACACTTTTTAAGGTGAGAGTTGGGCTTCTTGTCTGCTGCCCTCTGCTTTCTTCTGATAATGGCCTCCTGGCAAAACCAGTTGAGGACCAAAGACCTATACCCAGGGTTGTATACATCTGCAATTGTATGTAAGTGCAGAATGAGGAATTGGGTTCAAAATTCAGCTTCCTGAGGGTAGCTTCTTGTATTTTTAAGTAAGTTTTTGGCCCTTATGGCTACAAATCGGCTTGAAATTGTGTGTGGGAGGGAGGGGGGGTGTTCCTTCCCATATAAGGAAATTGTTTTATTGAACATTACAATGCAAGTAGAAAAACTATGGAAATCGTGACCATGTGGCAATGGCCTCTAATTTACATGGCTTGAAAAGGGGACTAGACAAATCCAAAGAAGATAAGGCTATCAACAACTACTAGTCATGATTACTATATATTACTTGAGGCGGTTGCTGGGGATCATGAGCAAGAGAATGTTATAGTGCTCATGTTCTGCTTCTGGGCTTCTCAGAGGCAACCATTGGACACTGTGATGCTGGACCAGATCACATATGCCTTTCATCTGATCCGATCTAGAAAGTAACTTTTTAATGCTATTTTTTTGTCTGTCTTGTTGCACTTTAGGCATTGCATTGTTTGTATTCTTATGTTCCAACATCTTGACAGAATGTGTTCCTTTGGGGCAATATTTTACAATTCTCTTTTTTCTCTAGAAGGATCTACTAATGCTATTTTTTTGTCTGTCTTGTTGAACTTTAGGCATTGCATTGTTTGTATTCTTATGTCCCAACATCTTGACAGAATGTGTTCCTTTGGGGCAATATTTTACAATTCTCTTTTTTCTCTAGAAGGATCTACTAATGCCACTCTGATTTCTATTATAATCGGACTCCACTATGTCAGGGCAGCGTTACTGGCTCCTGTTTGGACTTGGTCACAGGTGAAATTAAGGAGCTATTCAGGGCACTGATAATTTACAGCACGATCCTGCACAAAGAGTTTGGGGCACTTACTCATTTGTAAGTAAGCCACACTGAAATCAACAGGACTTGCTTCTGAATAGACAGGGTTCGGATTGCACTGTGAAGACAGTAACTGCTGAGGCTTCAGCATACAATTTCTCACAGAAGAGTGTACGGCCAGAAACCTGAGAACAGTTGCAGGAAATGGTTTGGTTAAAACACAACACAAGTTTCAGTTACTCTTTGACAGAATGCCTTACGCAGTCTGGAACACTCTTTTTTGTTTTATTTAAATATTTCTACACCAGATGTTCATAAAAAAAAAGTCAGTGTACAACATAAAAACACTGACTCAATAAAATTTCAATAAAGATTAGTTGGTTAAAAAATCACATTCTAAAGGCCTGTCTTTTAAAAGATGTTTAACAAAAAACAAGAATGACTCCTGCCAGACTTCCATTGGCAAGCAGTTCCACAGGACAGGGCCTACCACACTTTAGTGTTCCTTTCTTCCCCTGGTTCCAAAAAGGTCACTGTCTCTACCCATGGTGGTGGTAGTGAGAAACACCAACTTGCACACATACATGACTGGCAGAAATCAATGATAAACTTTTGCTATTTTATGCCTTTAAAAATGTATGTCAGTGGGAAAGCATGCATCAAGTTGCACCGGTATGGATAGCACCCACTACCCCTCACACAGGAGGCAAGTGGAGCACGGCTGGAATGCTGGGAGATTTCACTCTCTCTCCTCAGCTCCTTCAGTTCTGTTCTTTAAGTGGAATTATTTCAGTTGTATGCTTATTTTTTAAACACACACACCATACAGAATTCCACATCTTAGCTCCTCAAGTGCTGCTTATCAACTATATAAACACTTGGCACTGAAAAATGCTTACATAATTCCAGAGCTGGATGTTTAATGTAATGTGGTCTGGCATCTCCCTGGGGAACTCCCTTAAACATCTAGAATTTACACAGTTTGCTAGGCAACCCAGGACTTAAGACTGTGTCCTCCCCACCACACCTTTTCCCATCTGCAAAAGAAACACACACACACACACTTCACAGGAAGGTTGTTGTGTGTTTGGGTATACTTCCTTGGGGCTGAAGCATGCAAACGTCTCCTGACAAAATAAAAGTTGCTTAGGAGATAATATTTTTCAGCCTGTATTGGTGTTAGATTCAAAATTGTTTTTACATAGGAAATTGTTTTTAATTATTTGTATATATGGTATATGGGTTTGCTTTTAATTTTTTCATATGGAATTGTTTTTAATTGTTCTTACTGTTGATGTTTTGTTGTTATGTGCCTTCAAGTCGATTACGACTTATGGCGACCCTATCAATCAGTGACCTCCAAAAGCATCTGTTGTGAACCACCCTGTTCAGATCTTGTAAGTTCAGGTCTGTGGCTTCCTTTATGGAATCCATCCTTCCTCTTTTTCTACTTCCCTCTGTTTTTCCCAGCATTATTGTCTTTTCTAGTGAATCATGTCTTCTCCTTATGTGTCCAAAGTATGATAACCTCAGTTTCATCATTTTAGCTTCTAGTGATAGTTCTGGTTTAATTTGTTCTATTTGTCTTTTTCGCAGTCCATTATATGCGCAAAGCTCTCCTCCAACACCTCATTTCAAATGAGTTGAATACTGTTGATGTATCACTGCGAAATCACTTCAAGATATTTGATGGGAAGTGATCCGTAAGTAGAATCAAATAAATAAATATTTCTATGAATCACTGTGTTCTTATTCAGCACAGCTCTTTTTATGTTAGTGCAAGCTATTGTTTGTTTCTTTATTACTATTATGCCATTTTCCATGTTAAAAATGACAAGAATTAATTGCCCAGCTGTGGATGACAATTACAAAACCAGAACAGCCAGTCTTCCATAACAGTTCTGTTCTCATAATGCTCAAGTTATGATCATATATAACACACATTTTTCTACATTTTACATTATCAGTTGTAGCTATACTTCTCACATAGCACAGAGACTTAGGGAATCTAAACACAAGATCTTCCAGGATGAGCGAAGTTTGGAATAAGCGGATCTCTGAGTCTGCTGGCTGAGTCCCTCATTCCAGCTCAGTTGGAGATATGCCGGCATAAGACTTCCATATGGCTAAACTGAGGCTGGGGCAAGGCCTGAAAAAGTGGTGTTCCAGGAGAGTGGCAGGGGTGGAAGCAGGCAGGGGGAGGCTTACCCCTATTCCAAACTCCATTCAGCTTGGTGATCCAGCAAAATTATGCATGGCATTGAGAAAGTGGATAGAGAAAAGTTTTTCTCCCTCTCTCATAATACTAGAACTTGTGGACATTCAAAGAAGCTGAATGTTGGAAAATTCAGGACAGACAAAAGGAAGTACTTCTTTACTCAGCGCATAGTTAAAACTATGGAATTTGCTCCCACAAGATGCAGTAATGGCCACCAGCTTGGACGGCTTTAAAAGAAGATTAGACAAATTCATGGAGGACAGGGCTATCAATGGCTACTAGCCGTGATGGCTGTGCTGTGCCACCCTAGTCAGAGGCAGCATGCTTCTGAAAACCAGTTGCCAGAAGCCTCAGGAGGGGAGAGTGTTCTTGCACTTGGGTCCTGCTTGCGGGCTTCCCCCAGGCACCTGGTTGGCCACTGTGAGAACAGGATGCTGGACTAGATGGGCCACTGGCCTGATCCAGCAGGCTCTTCTTATGTTCTTAACCGAGGGGAAGTTACATGGGCAAAAAGGGTCATGTAAGTCACATTCTATTTTAAAGGCTTGTTTTCCCTCTTTCAGGCTCGGGTCCACTCAGCCAGCAATAGCCCCACTCCTGATCAGAGTTTGGAATAGCAGTAAGTGACACCAGCACAATCCACCCTGGTGTAAATTATGCTGGCTTCCTAGAGTTTGGATTGCTCAGCCCATTTTGGAAAGAACTGGAGAAATTAAAACTGCAGGTAGGGAGCATTTCTTGGAAAGAACTGCAGATTTGGAACTGATGACAACCTTGCCTACACTTATTCAATCACAGAGTTTTTTTTTTTTTTTTGCTCACTTAAATGTCTTAGCCTTCCTTCCTCAGTCAGCACTGGATTGTGAGGTACCTGAGAGTAGAGCAGTTCCAAAATAGAAATTACTACTTGGAATGAATGACTGGGCATTATTTCTGAACTACTGGACTCCCTAAAGCAGCCTTTCCCAACCAGTGTGCCTCCAGATGTTGTTGGACCACAACTCCCATCAGCCGCAGCTAGCATTGCCAATGGTCTAAAGGCAGCTCTAAAGAAGGCCAGTGCAAATATGTCAGTGAGAAGACTAGGAAACTCACACGTCAATATGATAAAATAGGAATCTCCATGGAAATGACTACTAGATGATGGCAAAGGAGGGCATGGGTCCTGGCTGTACTGATGCATAGAAGAAGGAATTTCAATAGTTCTTGTATGGGAGAGAAAAGCTCCACATTAGGGGTGGGAAATAAGACATGTAAATCTGATCACCAGCACAAGTAACTCCTTTCCAGGTTTAATTTGGCACTTTTTGAATTTGATGCCTTTTTCTGTCACCACAGAAAAAGGTGCCAAATTCACAAAGCACCAAATTGCAGCAGCAGCAGCAGCTAAAAAGGAAGAATAGGGAGCACACTCAGTGTGCACTCTCAGTTTGGGGGTCCCCAATATACCTCTCTCATGCCTGACTTCATATGAAGTCAAGTGATGGAGAAGTGGGTATGGTTTGTGCCAAACTATGATGTGGGCCAAATGGGGGAGGCCAGGTGGGCCTAATTAGCTGCATAGGTGGGAGATTCTACACCCCTGTTCTACAGGCAGAAATTCCCTCCTCCACTCAGATAGGCAATTTCCAACTCTGCACTTAATGGACTTATATCCCTGTCGCTTCTCTTTCGCTGATAATATATATTATCCAAAATAAATGCTTCGCTTTTGAAATGCGATTCAGACCTCAAGCAAATAGTAGTTCAGCGGTAGAGCTTCTGCCTTGCATGCAGAAGGCCCCAGGTTCAATCCCCGGCATCTCCAGATAGGGCTGGGAGAGGCTCTCTGCTTGAAACCCTGGAGGCTCGCTGTCAGTCAATGCAGACAATACCGAGCTAGATTGACCAATGGTCTGACTCAGTCTAAGGTAGCTTCCTACGTTTTCTATGTCCCTAAAAGGATACATGATTAAATGGACACAAAATACAGGAAAGAACATCTCATTAGAAATTTGGGACAATTTGTGGAAGAAGGCACATGCGTTCATTAGGTTCAGCTGTAAGAACAAATGTTTTAAAATGCTAAAATAATTATATATAATAATTATAATAAATAATAAATATAATATACAACCATTACCCAGATATATGTTGGAAATGTCCAAAAGACAGAGGGGATTACTTTCACGAATAAAGGGAAAGTGGGTTTGTAAAAATATAATAGCTTCTGTTCTTGGGATGAGATCTAGTACTGAGTTATGCGGAACTTTCAGTAAGACAGGATCATAAACACTAGCTGCATCTACAATAATTGTGGCAAGAACACTTAATGGAAAAGAATGGAGGGTAGACAAAGTGCTGATAGTATGAGAATGATTAGAGCTGCCTTCACTGACCTGATGCCCTCCAGATGCTTTGGGCTACAATGCCCATCAGCCCCAGCCAGCTGATGGGAGCTGTCGTTCAAAATATCTGGAGGCCACCAGGTTGGCTAAGGCTAGGCTAGGGAAAATGTGGGATTCAGCTTTAATGAAGAAACTCACATGTTATTTGTGGGAACACAAAAACAGATGGCAAAACCATTTTGCATTGAATTGGAGGTCTTTCATTGACTGTCATATAAGAAATTATTTGCTTCCTTAATCAAAGCCTGTTTTGAAATGTTTTAGGATACTTTGTAATTTCTTTTTTCTGTTCCATTTTGCTTTTTTGTAATTAAAACAAAAGATACGTGTATCATTTCACTTCAAACGATGTTACACGATCAGGGGTGATCTTATGTGCATTATTCACTTACTTCAACTTGTGGCAAGCCATCCCTACTACACTTGGGGGACCCTTTGCTCATTTTGCTGAATGGGGCCCTGGACTTCTGCCTGGATGTCCTGCCCTGATGGTACCACTGCTACACACAGGTTGTCACTTTTTGACAATTCAAATTCTAAGGCAACCAACATATTTTTTTAAAAAAACAAATGGGAATAAAAGAAGGAAAATAAAGAAAGAAGGAGAATTAAACAGCAACATTTTTTTTAAAAAAAATCAAGTTATACGCATGGACTGTTTCCTGTTTGCCAGGAGTCTGAGAGTTATAGCAGACTTAGAAAGAGCAACCTGAAAGAAGGGTCAGCAGAGAATGAGGAGAAGGTAGGACGGTCGCTGTGTCTTTGCATTATATGCACATCTCGCTTAGACTACTGTAATGTGCTCTACGTGGGGTTACCCTTGAAAACGGTCCGGAAATTGCAGCTGGTACAGAATGCGGCGACACGCTTGATAAAGCAGAGCCATCGCCAGGATCATATCACCCCAGTGTTGGTAGACCTACACTGGTTACCAGTTGTTTACCGGGCCCAATTCAAGGTGTTGGTATTGACCTTTAAAACCCTATACGGTTTCGGCCCAGTTTATCTGAAGGAATGCCTCCAGTATCACCAATTATGCCGCCAAACAAGATCAGCCTCACAAGACCTTCTCTCGGTCCCACCGGTTAAAACAGCTAGGCTGGTGCGGACCAGAGAGAGGGCATTTTCGATCGTGGCCCCCACCCTCTGGAACTCGCTTCCTTTTGACCTTCGACATGCCTCCTCCCTGATGGGTTTTCGCCGAGCCTTAAAGACCTGGCTATTCAGGCAGGCCTATGGGATCTCTGGGGTGGACTAGTTTTATGGTGTATTAATTGAAGGACGGTTTTAGATGAATTGATGTTATGACTTGTTGATTTGTATATTGATTTATGTATTTTGCATTGTTGTACGTCGCCTAGAGTGTCCGTTAACTCGGACAGATAGGTGACTAACAAATAAAATTTTATTATTATTATTATTATCTGTATCTTTTTATGATGTATTACATAATTATCATAATTTGCATATAATTTGCATGTTTTTTATAAAATGTTGCTGCCTAGCTTTTAAACAGAAAAGTGAAGAGCCGTTCCAGCAAGCCCACATGTTTTTTGTTTTTTAGAGCCAGGTCTCCCATTGTGGACCCCTAATGTTCCCCATACACCCTTACTGGTGCTGTCCAACGTCTCCCTCTCAACAGAACAGCAATGGCACGTGACTAAGCCTACTAGGGGTACCTACTGCCACCTCACAATTTTGATAATTCCATCTCCCACACACACACACACAGATGTGGAAGCCTGCAATGATTAATAGAGCTCAGGGTGTGGGGAGGGGAACTGTAGTATTATAACTCACCTTGAACCATCAAGAGAAGATGAGGAAAAAAAATCTAAAGAGCAAGCGCAAAGGTCATCTTTCACAGAATATCAGCAAAAAAAAAAAGACCTTCGTGAGAGGCGCCCCCTATAAAATCTCCTTGGGAGGAAAATAATGTGTATAAACTTTCTGTGAACTGCAAACGTGCTATTCACCAACATGTGGTTCTGCAAGATTCTAGTCATATAGACAAAATTGATACAAATACATTTCTCTCCCTCCCTCTCTCTCTTTTTATTGGATAATCTTTTTCAGAAAGTATGAACCGCATGAGAGAAACAAAGGTTAAATATTATTCCTCAGCTATAATCAGCAGTTTGAAGAGATGACAGAGCTTATATTAAATATGGGCTTCTGGAGGCAGAAGAACGTTATGTGGTTGACTTGAAGACCATGACAATAATGTAGGTTTATTACAGGACCACAATTCTGATGTTTTACATAGCCACTTAAACACGAAGAACACCCCATAACTGTCAAACCATTGCAAAAAACCCTCTCTTCTTACTACACCTATACAAAGCAACAATGACAAAACAGTTCATATCCTGAACGCTATCAATGGTAACAAGCCACAATGGAGTATCAGGGTACCTCAATCATGAGGGTCCTGGGTTGAGGGTATGGCATTGAGGGATAGCCAGGCCAAGTGAGGATAAGAGGCTGCAGACATTTAAGGACTGTGGTCTTGTCTGGGACATCCCTCAACCATTAAATCCTGGGTGGCCATGTAAACTCGCCCTCTTATCTAGTGGTGCTGTCAATGAACATCAGGTCACTACACAATAAAACAACTATCATCTATGATTTGAACTTAGATAAAAGGGGTTGGCCTGTTGTCTACTCCCTCTGATTACAAACTAGACCTGTAAGTCATGAAGGAGCTCCCTTTCCTGATCCTAGCATTTTCTTTAAAGTAGTGGATTCTTGTCTGCAGCATTTTTTGTTTATAAATTGCCAAGGCGCCGGAAAGCACTTTAGCAGTCCCTCATTCAACTTGTGCAGCCTCATACAGATTCTCCTTCACCTCTGGCAAACCCAAAATCCCTCTGAGGCACCCATCTTCATCTCAAGATTTAGGATTCTTTCAATGCATACCGCTCAATATGACACCTATTATGCTGGATCTGCATTGGCTGTCTATAAATATATAGACAGCCAATGCAGATCCAGCAAAATAGGTGTCATATTCAGGTCCAAATTGAGGCCCAAACTGAGATGTTAATGTTGACTTATAAAGCCCTAAATGGTGTATGAAGAAATTAATGGTAAGAAAAAGATTTTTAAGACAGAAAAAAAGCTCTAAATGGCTTGGGTCCCAAGTATCTGTTAGAGCACCTTCCCCTATATTAACAGACCTGGACTATGAGATATATGAAGGGTTCCTCTGATTGTACCTCCAGCACAGATGGCTTGCTGTGTGGTGATAGAGCCTTTACTGCAGTCATGGCTTCTGATGTAAGTAACAACATATTTGTTCATCCAGTGGTGAACAATTTGGTGGGGCTGTTTAATTGTCCAAGCCCTAGATATAGATTATGAATCAGGATCATATTATGCCTGCTGGTGCATTTGCCTGCTTTATTTATTTATTTATTTATTATTAAATTTATATCCTGCCCTTTCTCCCAGAAGGTGCCCAGGACTGCAAACAAAACATTAAAAACATTTTAAAATTATCTCAAAAACAGACTTTAAAAAAAAATATTTAAAAATCCTTAAAAACATATTAAAACAAAACATTTTTAAAACATCTTTAAAAAAAAAAAAGCTTTAAAAACATAATAAAAAACAATTCCAACACAGATGCAGACTGGGGTAAGATCTCTACTTAAAAGACTTGTTGAAAGTGGCAGGTCTTCAATAGGTGCCAAAAAGATAACAGGATATCCCAATGTCTAATATTTAAGGGGAGGGAATTCCAAGGGTAGATGCCACAACACTAAAGGTCCGCTTCCTATGTTGTGTGGAATGGATCTCCTGATAAGTTGATATCTTCAGGAGGCCCTCAGCTGCAGAGCACAGTGATCGACTGGGTATATAACGGGTAAGACAATCTTTCAGGTATACTGGTCCCAAGCTGAATAGGGCTTTGTACACCAAAATCAGCACCTTGAACTTGTCCCAGTAGTTAATGAGCAGTCAGTGCAATTCTTTCAGCAGCAGGGTGACATGTTGGCAATATCCTGCCCCAGTGAGCAGTCACACTGCTGCATTTTGCAACAGCTGCAGCTTCCAGACCAACCTCAAGGGCAGCCCCACATACAGCGCATTGCACTAATCAGTGCATGGACAACAGCGGTCAAGCTATCCCGGTTCAGAAATGGCTGCAGTTGTCTTACCAGCTGAAGCTGGTAAAAGGCACTCCTAGCCACTGAGATTGCCTGGGCCTCTAGTGACAAAGATGGATCCAGACTACAGACCTGCTCTTTTAGAGGGAGCACAACCCCATCCAAAGCAGGCAATTGAATTCAGGAACCACCAACCCATGGCGCCTCCACCTTCCTAGGATTAAGACTCAGTTTACTGGCCATCATCCAGCTCACCACCAATTCCAGGCAGTGGTCCAGGGCTTGCACGGCCTCTCCCGATCCAGATGTTACACAGAAATAGAGCTGGGTGTCATCAGTATACTGCTGACACCTCGCCCTAAATCTCCCAAGAACTTCATATAGATGTTAAACAGCATGGGGGCAAGATGGTACCTTGTGGCAATCCACAGCACAACTGTCAGGGGGACAAAAGACAATCACCCAATGCTATACTCTGAAAAAGACCCTGGAGGTAGGACAGAAACCACTGTAAAACAGTGCCTCTTATAGGAGCCAGTGTGGCGAAATGGTTAGAGTGCTGGTCTAGGACCTGTGAGAGCAGGGTTCAAATCCCTACTTAGCCATAAAGCTCACTGGGTGACCTTGGGCCAGACATTGCCGCTCAGCCTGACCTACCTCACAGGGTTGTTGTGAGAATAAAATGGAGAGGGGGAGAATGATGTATACCACCTCGAGCTCCTTGGAGGAAAAGCAGGATATAAATGCAATAAATAAATAAATTGCATTTTAGACAAAAGGCACTTTTGAAGTTCAATCAAATGAATGAATAAAATAATAAAAGAGTGGGATGACTCAGAACAGTGCTGGGTCTAGCCGTTATTCTTGTTCTGCAATGTCCCAGAGCGATGCTACATTGGACACATTATAGGGAAAAGTGCTGGAGCAGAGAAATAAAAATAAAATAAAATAAATAAGTCCCAGGGTTGTAGCTCAGTGGTAGAGCATCTGTTTTGAATGCAGCAGGTCCCAGGTTCAAACCCTGGCATCTCCAGGAACAGCTGGGAATGTTTCCTGCCTGAAACACTGGAGAGCTGCTGACAGTCAGTGTGGAAAATATTGAGCTAGATGGACCAACGGTCTGACTCAATATAAGGCAGCTGCCCATGTTTCTGTCAGCACTGTGCCTTGCCAGGACACCCCATGCTGATTCTGGCCCTACCAACAGGGAAGGAAAGGTAGGACATAAATATTGTAATAAATAAAACAATTAATATTAATAAACGTCCTGAAACATGAGGAGTTGGGTGTGCCTGTTGAAAAGGTGCATTATCCAGAGATGAGTCGGGATGACACACCACACTGCATTTTCTTTTTATATGTCCATTAGCACACGGAGATGAAATATAAGTCAACGACAGTCTGTTGATGACATTTGATTTCTAACAAGTAACTTATAGAGCACACACAACACCATAATGGAATAGATCAAAATAAAATTTGAGAAGGCCACAGGGAACCAGAACAAATGCGCTTGTGTTTGTGCCATATTTAAATTAATTTTGTAAAAAGGAAAAAATAAGGTCTGGATCTAAATGCAATAAAATAATATACAGCTGCTAAATGTTGCTGCTAAGCAACAGAGGTCCAGACAGGATTAGTTAGCATCAGTTCTGCTATTAGAAAGCTATTTCCGTTGGAAACTATGAGGAAAGAAGCAATCACCGTTTCTTATCCTCCGTGCTGCTCAGACAAAAGAAATCAAACTGAGCGTACTGTCAAACATGTCCAGCTGAGGAAAAGATGCTGCCTGAAACTGCTAAACAGCTTTATAAAACAGAATAAAGAGAAAGGAAAAGACAGGGTCATACTGTTCTAAATACTACTGCCATAAAATGTCTGAATTAGGCATTATGGATATCCTTGGGCCAGTTTTTTTCAAGATTAATTTACCATGACAGTTTATTTCAGGCTGAAATACTGCAAACTATTGAATATCTTCTTTAATCCTTGGATCATTTCATAGCAACAACCATAGAGGAATAATGGCCCCAATCCAGATTGAGGCACATGCAGCAATGCACAGGTGGCATTTGGTAGACAGCCGAAGATGGCATTTGGTAGACACGTTTTTACATCTGAATTGCAATGCAAGTGGAAACTGACACCTTCACTCACCTTGTCGTGCAACACTCGATGCCTTACACGTGAATGAACATAGCAATGCAAGCATGCATCAGGATGCTCATTCCCCATTCAGTTGGTGCATATGGTTCAGGATTTAGCACGGAAAGCCTGGTTGACTGAGGCAAGGTGTTTAGGAGCTATCAACTTGCAGAACATGATTCAGATTTGCAAACTGAATCCATTTTTTGAGTTCAAATAGCCTAGAATGCAGCTGATAAATATATGGGCTCACTATGGAAGAAATTAAGATCATCCGTGGCGCAGAGTGGTAAGCGGCGGTAACGCAGCCGAAGCTCTGCTCACGGCCGGAGTTCGATTCCAACGGAAGGAGGAAGTCGAACCTCCGGTAAAAGGGGTTGAGGTCCACTCAGCCTTCCATCCATCTGTGGTCGGTAAAATGAGTACCCGGCATATGCTGGGGTGTAAAGAAAGGCCGGCAAAGAAACTTGCAATCCCACCCCATATATCCGGTCTGCCTTGTAAACATTGCAAGACATCACCCTAAGAGTCGGAAACGACTCGCACTACAAGTGCGGGGACACCTTTACCTTTTTATGGAAGAAATGCTTTAAGTGAATAAAAATGGTATGTTTTTTAAAATTTAAATAAAATGTTATCGAATAAAACAATATATATATGATTACTAACATCTAGAATTTCCTGCCCCTCTCCCGGATCACTTTTCATGGTATATAGATCACTTTTAATTATTAAAAAGCAATGTTGTTGTTTTTTAAGTGGATGGGGTGGATGGGAGCAGTTATCCTTTTAGATCGTCTGGGAGGACTGGGAATAGGGGGCACTGTTTTACAGTGGCTCCGTTCCTATCTCTCAGACAGACATCAACGGGTGGCATTGGGGGATGAGGTTTCAGACCCTTGGCCTCTCAATTGTGGAGTGCCACAGGGATCTATCCTCTCCCCCATGCTATTCAACATCTATGTAAAGCCGCTGGGAGCCATCATCAGGAGATTTGGGCTGCAGTGTCACCAATATGCAGATGACACTCAGCTCTATCTCTCATTTAAGTCCTCACCAGAGTTGGCTGTGGATACCATGTCTAAGTGCCTGGACTCCGTAAGTGAATGGATGGGAAGGAATAGGCTGAAACTGAACCCCGACAAGACCGAGGTGTTGCTCATGGGGGACAAGAGAAGGTTGGGGGATATAGACCTGATGTTTAATGGGGTGAGATTACCCCTGAAAGACCAGGTCCGCAGCCTTGGGGTCATTCTTGACTCCCAGCTGTCTATGGAGGCTCAGGTCTCGGCAGTGAGCCGGGCGGCTTGGTATCAATTACATCTGATATGGAGGCTGCAACCCTGCCTTCCTGTCCATCTGCTCCCACGGGTGATACATGCCCTGGTCTCCTCTCGCTTAGACTACTGTAATGTGCTCTACGTGGGGTTACCCTTGAAAACGGTCCGGAAATTACAGCTGGTACAGAATGCGGTGGCGCGCTTGATTAAGAACAGCTGTCGCCGTGATCATATCACCCCGGTGTTAGTGGATCTACACTGGTTACCAGTTGTTTACTGGGCCCAATTCAAGGTGTTGGTACTGAGCTTTAAAACCCTATACGGTTCCGGCCCAATTTATTTGAAGGAGCACCTCCAGCATCACCAATTAGGCCACATGACAAGATCAGCCACACAAGACCTTCTCTCGGTCCCATCAGTTAAAACAGCTAGGCTGGTGTGGACCAGAGAGAGGGCATTTTCAATTGTGGCCCCCACCCTCTGGAACTCCCTTCCTTACGATCTCTGTCACACCCGCTCCCAGACAGGTTTCCGCCGGGCCTTAAAGACCTGGCTATTCAGGCAGGCCTATGGGATCTCCGGGGATAGGTCAGTTTTTAATGTTGTTTAGTGCTGTTTAATTTTAATTATTATATTTCTGGTTATATTGTATTTTATCATGATATTGTACGTCACTTAGAGTGGCCGTTTATTCGGCCAGATACGCGACTCACAAATAAATTTTATTATTATTATTATTATTATTATTATTATTATTATTATTGAGTTACAGTTGTCTTTTCTTTGAAGCAAGCTGGTTATAGTGATCATGAACCAGGAAATGAGAGAGGGAATGGAGCACATAACTGGAAGAGGGAGTGTGTGAGCCTGAAGCCTGTTCTCAATGGCCAAACCATGTGTGAACCAGGCCACTGCCTTTTGCACACTGGCTATCTTCTCAACAGTCATCATCGCCAACAGCAGAAACTAGGGATGGCAGAAAGTGATAATTTTGGTTTCTCTCAGTTTCTCATTTTTCCAGTGTTAACTTCAGCTTGCCCCATTTCCACAGCAGTTTGCATTTTAAAAAAAGTCTACATGAAAATTTGTACACATTTTTACATGCATTTCTCCTAATACACACATTTTGTACACAATTTGTCTAATATACACATTTTTGTGTGCAGTTTGGGAATCCTTTGGCAACTTGGGGGTTTTCTGTATACTTACTTATTAGTGGTTAAGGTGTTGGACTATGACCTGGGAGACCAGGGTTCGAATCCCTACATAGCCATGAAGCTCACTGGGTGACCTTGGGCCAGTCACTGCCTCTCAGCCTCATGAAAACTCTATTCATAGGGTCGCCATAAGTCGGAATCGACTTGAAGGCAGTACACTTACTTTCCTTCCAGCAGGAGTCCACTTCATCAAAATATTACAGTGTGTATTTAGTCCATAATCAAAGCATAAGACTTTGATAAATTTTACTGTGTATGTCCTTGGTTTGTAAATGAGATAAAATCATACCACACTTTATAAAAATCAAACATTTGACTTTTGCCTTTAGCTAATTTAAGTTGGTAAGTCAATTTTTCTGCCATGGCTATTTGCCACAGCTCACTGTACCAAAATTTGATGCCAAAAGTTCTGCAGTTTTCCAATTCCTTAGATGTCACTTTCTCATTCTGTTCCTCCCATATTGTTGAAACAGCTAATGCTGTAGTGGCATATGTAGTGTGCAAATATTACGTGATATTCTACAACTACTATGTTTTCAAAACTGTGATACAACAGGGCATGACCACCACATGGAATGGAAATGGACTGCTTTCAAGTCAATTCCAACTTATGGTGACCCTATGAATAGGGTTTTCAGAGATGGTTTACCATTGCCTTCCTCTGACGCTGAGAGGCAGTGACTGGCCCAAGGTCACCCAGTGTCAGCTCTTCACTGAGACAGCAGTGTCGGTGGGGGTGCAGGCAGGGCTAGAGATTCCTTGGTAATTGCCAGGCCGTAAGTCCTTAGCCGGCAGCTTGGCTATAAACCTGCCAGGCTAGCAAGGAGGAAGCAAGATAAGGGCAGAGGCAGTTCAAAGCTTACGTGCCAAGCCAGAAATCCAGAAGAGACGTCAGTGAAGGTCTGGGTCTAGTTTGCCGAGAGATCAGTCTAAGTCAAGGTTCAGGGGATAGGAAGACACACAGTGGTCACGCCTGACGTAGTCAGCAACAAGCTGAAACCAAGGTTTGACTTTTAAGGAGCAGGTTTGTCAGCAGGTGTGAGCCATCAGCGTTTTGGCCTTAAGTGGACAGGCCTGCCCCTCTTCTGCTTGACCTTCTGTTGTCTACGTTCTGCAGGTGAGGGGGGAGTATCCTGTTCACTGTCTGCGTCTGGCTGAAGGGTTTCAGCTGTGTCTGGGGTGCTCTGCAGCTGAGGGGGAGAAGGAGCTGGGTTCTCAGGAGTTTCCTCCATTTCTCCTTCTGGGTCTGCTGCTGTTACTCCCGAGTCATTCTCGTCTGATGAGTCCTCTGACGGGGCCATGACACCCAGTGAGCTTCATGGCTGTGTGGGAATTTGAACCCTAGTCTCCCAGGTCGTAGTCCAACTATGCATATATTTTTGTACACATTTTCGTTGGAGAACTGCACCACAAAATTCAGAGAAGTGCAGATTTTGAAGGATATCTGCATTTTCATTCACATGAAACTGCAAATTAGGTAGGATGTTTGCATTATAATTTCTTCCCCATTCCTTGTAGAGAGTGAGACCAATGTAGGACAAAGGCTAGACTGATGGGTCTGGATGCAGAAGACTAAGGTTTAAATTCCTGTTTAGGAATAAAGCTAATTGAGTGACCTCAGTCAAGTAACAATTTTTCTATGCAATGTTCTTTATCATAGGCCAGGATCCAAAGAACCCTACAAGCCAAGAGGAGTTTGGGACTGTGTTTCTTCAACAACAGCCTCTCATATTACTTGGTAAGCCACTTCTGGAACAGAGGAATTTTTCAAAAACAGTTTGAGATACAAGAAGGAGATGACATCTTATTACGAGAGGTATGTGTGTGTGGGACAAAATCCTAGTGACCATGTCCAAGGAAAGAAGAGAACGCATCCTGTTTAGTAAAACATGCTATATCCATTCGTCTTTGCTACTTACTCAGTAAGTTACATGGATTAAACTGTGTTGCATGGATCAGAGCTCTGTTCACCTAGAGCTTCCAAAGAGTTAAGCCATTTAGAGTGATGCTTGGGCATGCTCAGAAGACACATCATGTAGCAACTTTACTGAAGCTCAGTAGGCTTGTGTGTGGTCATTGCTTGTAAGAAAGACTGCCTGAGAACGTCATGTATCCCACCTTTGAGATACAGGGTAGCACAGTGGTTAGAACTAAGACTGGGAAGACCCAAGATCAAATCCTCATTCAGTCATAAAGCTCACTGGGTGAGTGGGATAGAATAATGTATTATACCTTCAGCTTCTTTGAACAAAGGCGGGATATATATATAATAAAATAATAGGAAGCTTGGAAGACTCAAATAATGACTTGAGATACTTAAAGGATAATACAAGTTTAAGTATGGAGTTTTTTGTTCCTGTGAATGAATCACGATTTAAAATGCATTCATATTAATACTTTCTGCCAATAGGCATTAGAGAACCTTCATATATTCTTACACTGCATCAAAAGCATCTCTCTCTCTCTCTCTCTCTCTCTCTCTCTCTCTCTCTCTCTCTCTCTCTCACTCACACACACACACACACACACACACACGCACACACACACGCACACACACACACACACACACACACACACACAGAGCGAGAGAGAGCGAGAGCGAGCGAGCTGAGAAGGGCATGGCTACTCGCAATTCCCTGTAATGTATACTGGCATAAGACATGCATTTGTCACATGCACACATTGCATTTTTAGATATTGCACACATTAAACATTTTAGGTGTACATGTAAAAAAATGGATACAGCAGCCCTAAAGTGTGCAGATAACGTACAAATCAATACAATTATCTCAATTAAATGTCACCTCCATTATTTCTTTTCATGCTATGGGTTCTTTTCCCCTCCCAGGGTCACCATCATTATGCTTAACGCAAAGGTTCTGCCTCCCCCAATTCCCCTTGTCAGCTATATCGTTTTCCACTTAATATTTTCTCAGTGTTTTCATTAAATTGCAATTAACATGGCTCTTTCGGCTTAACACCAACAGCAGCACCTTTCCATTTATATAGCCCCTTATCATAGGACAGCATCTTAGCTGTTGCACCAGCATCACAGCTAACGTCAGCACCATTCTCAGAATAGCATTTATTAGCTAAATTAATGCAGGAGAGTCAGCAATGGGAATACACATTACTGTGTTTATGTAATCCATATTCACAGAGTGGCTATTGTTTCTCTTGATGTCGTGTGAGGAAGCAGGGATGCTCCAGATCAGCCCCAACATTTTGTTTCCATAGAATCTCAGGGCTGGAAAACACACAGTCAAGTCGAAGCCCTACTGAAGGTGAAAGGTATCCATGCAGCAACCCCACCACCACATATCAACGTGCAGAGCTGAGACCACGTGATAGTACAGAGTCCAAGAACAACACAGGTGCATAGGAACACCGGAAGCTGCCTTATACTGAGTCAGCCTATTGGTCCTTCTAGCTCAGTACCATCTACACTGGAAGTGGCTCTGCAGGGTTTCAGGCAGAGGATATTCCCAGCTCTACCTGGAGATGCCGAGGACTGAACATGGGACCGTTCGAATGCAAAGCAGATGCTCTACCACTGACCTATGGCCCTTCCCAGTGACTCAAGGAAATGATCCAAGCTACAAGAGTGTCAGGGCCAAGCTGGGGGAATGTATACCTAGATTTAAATCCAGACCTGGAGGGTGCGTTCTCCAGATCACAGTCCCAGACAATGGCTAGAGCTAGTGGAGCTGGAGCTTGAAGTGCTCTGTTGACCAGGCAAAAGCAGAAGACCAGGCTCCTGGTATTTATAGCAGGCCTGGGTAATGCAGAGGCTTCATACAGTCTGAAAAATGCAGAGGCCGATGTTATATTTCAGTGCTTACTTCTGCACCTGAAATGCCTCTGAGATTAGAATACAGAACATAAGAACAAGCGATTGCCTCTGATTGTTGTTATGTGCCTTCAAGTCGATTACGACTTATGGCGACCCTATGAATCAGTGACCTCCAACTGGATCTGTCATGAACCACTTGAAGGCACATAACAACAACAATCAAATAAATATAAGATCCAAGCAATGTGGGTGTGGCCCACTCCCACCTATTGGTCATCACTAGAGTTGGGGTAGAATTTCAATTCCGTTCGCATTTCAGGTCGAGTCTATCAAATTTGCACTTTCCAAACAATACAAGAAGCAAAACACAGCCATCCTTTGAAAGTCGCATTGATTTGAATTTTGCAGTGCAGATCGCCAACCAATGTTTACAAAAATGCATATATTAAGCGAAAGTGTGCATAAAAATGAATATATGCATGAAAATAACATTAAAATGCATTATATTTATTTATTTATTTATTTGACGCCCATCTGGCAGGTTGACCCGCCACTCTGGGCGACGTACAGTAAGAAAATATATAGTACACTCAATATAAAAGCATATACAGAAAGGTTAAAATCACAACTAATAACTGCCAAACCTGATAAAACCTAGCCCACCTCGACAGCCTGATTGAAGAGCCAGGTCTTCAAGGCCCGGCAGAAGCACATCAGAGAGGGGGCCAGCCGAAGGTCAATTGGTAATGAATTCCATAAGGTGGGGGCCACAACTGAAAAGGCTCTTGCCCTAGGACCCCAGATGCTGGACTACATAACCTATATATAACCTATATAACTAGAAATGGCTTGCAATAATGTGTACATTAGTCAAAACTGCCTACAAAAATGTGCTTACTAGGAGAAATTTGCACTAAAATCCTGGAGAATTTTCATTAGGATTAAAAAAAAAAAAAGCAAATTGCTGCAGAAGTGTGGAGAACTGAATTTAAGATTGGAAAAATTTGAAACCGAGAGAATCGAAATTGACAGATCTTTCCATTGCTAACCATCCCTTACCTTGCAGGTAAGGCAAATCTGAACGAGCAAAAATTAAAAAGTAGAATATAACAGTTTTCTGGATTAATAGATTATGAATGGAGAGGAAAGGGAAATATTTGAGGGCACAATCCTCTGGGAAGATCTGCACATGGCCCTGCTGGAACAAAAGAGATCTGTACAAAAGCTCCAGCTATGTTCTGTCAGGGACTGTTGACCACTGCCTCATCTGGTGTGTCATGCTTAGCCTTGACCTGGCACCAGACATGGAATCCTCGGAGGACAAACCAAACAGCCCACAGTTCAAGGACCCTGAGGAGCAAGCAGGACTCGCTGAAAAATATGCTGAGGATCCCCTCGAAGGGCCCTCTGGGTTAATACCTGATGAAGAACTCCCAGAACTGTCAAAGCAGAAGATGGAGCCGCTCCCTCAAGAGCATTGGTACCAAAAACTTTAGGTCCAGGCCGAAGAGCGACAGTACAGGATGTGTCTATGGACCCAGAATTGTTGGTCTACTTGTGAGCAAGGGATCCACTCATAAGTAAGCAATCCCTGATATTCCTCCACGGCCAGCTGCTGTGGTTAGGGTGTGGTTTAGGACACTGTTCTTCATCTGGGTCCCCAGATATTTGTTGGACTACAATTCCCATCATTCCTGGCCATTGGCTAAGCTGGTTGGGGTTGATGGGAGTTGTAGTCCAACATCTGGGGTCCTAGGTTCAAGAGCAGTGGTTTAGGAGGCAGAATATGTAAAGCCTCTCTCTTGAGCCTTCCAGGTACTGGGAACGATACAGGTCTCTGGCTCCTAGTTCTAGGTTCCCTGCCTTACTGTGCTGTACATTTCCTAAACTCCCTGTGATATTGACCTCAGACTGTTGCCTGACTGTCTCTGGATCATGTGGATCTAGACTGATTGTCCATGCTTGATCTTGGTTTGTTTGGACTGTGCTGCATCTGCAACCTGCAGTGAGTACTCTGGTGAAGGCTTACACCTTCAGTAACTAGGCCCCTGGGGGTATCCCCTGGAGTGTGGTATGGTGCAGCATAAAGCTACAGCCTCAATGAAGAACCTTTCAGGCTCTGGGATGTCTCCATCCACCAAGATGGCTATTGACAGAGCTTCCTGTCTTAGTCAGTAGTGTAGTAGCAAATTCAGAAGTGCAGGGTCCCTTTGATCACATCCATGCCCCCTCCCCGCTTTTTTTGCTGTGGGGTTGAGAATGAGATCCTTGTTAATGCCAACATAATAAGCATGAAAGAGGAGAGTGTTAGCACTGAGTCTGACTTGCCTCCTTTCACTTGGATTGGCTCCAATCAGCAAGAAAGAAGCATGTTAGAAGAATCTTCTCAGTGTCTAACACACTCCCTTTCATGCTGATTGATGTGTAGGATGTTGGAGACATAGGGATCCTGCTCCCAAATAAGTAAAGAGTCTAAGACCCCCCGAGACCCTGCATGACTATGCCCCTGGTCTTAGCGGTGTACTGGCAGGCTTTGTATTTCTAGTCATGCTCTTCAGTCTTGACTCATGGCTCCAAGTTTGCCCTCCAATCCTAATTGCTCTTTGTTCCTGACTCCTGCTGTGCTTTCGAGTCCTACCTTCTGCTTTGCTCTCTGATGCAGATTGCTCTTTGGTCTTGACACCTGATTCCTGGCTTGCTCCGAACTGCTGCTCATGGGTCAGTCCTGAAACTTTTATGCAGCTCAGATTCATGCCAACAAGGCTTGCACAGGACAGGGATCGCTGAATCATAGAATCATAGATTGTTTGTTTTCTCCACTACATTGAAACATGAACACCCAAGCCAAATGGCACTTGCAGGTTCATCTCAAGTATGGATTGCTACATTCTCCTTAATGTTGAAGAATAATCCATGTGCACAATCCCATACCAACTAATTTCAAAATAAACATGCTTAACCCAGAGGAGCGATGATGACTCTTGCATTCATTATATAATCAAATTTAATACACGAATATTAAAAACGTTCCTGGTTGGAATGCAGGCAAATCAAAACAGCTTTGGTTGATTTACAAACTACAACATAATCCTGAGTTTCATTGGTTAAGGGATAATCCCTTTCCTAGGAATACTCAAGGGGACGCTTTATGCAGCATTGAATGTCTCGTTGACCTAGACATGAACATTTACAGCATCAACAACAGCAACTTTTGAAAAGTCACGGTGCTTCCCAGAGAGGGCATTCTGTGACTTGCAACTATCTCTTGCAGTATCTGGTTGTTTTTTTTAAAAAAAATGCCCATTTTAATGTGGTATATAACACATTATCCTTCCAGCAAATGTTCTGCTGAGAGTGATGATGCAATATACTGAAAATTATTCTGCAAAGCCTTAGGACACAGAGGATCCTGAGGTTGGTAGAAATCCATGCTCTGGAACATGTCAGAAAGCAGCTGCTACTGGGTAACCCTCTTCTGCAAAGACCTCAATAGATGAGTGAGAGCATCACTTATGGTCAATGCTTTCTCCACCACTCACTCCTGGGAATGTCTCTCAGCTGACATCTTCAAATATCAGTGACTTCTCCAGAGAAATTCATTCATTTCATGGTATTGTCACCATACTAGTCCCAGAGGCAGAGGTACATCAGCAGAGTATCAATATCACCAGAGTCCACTGCTAAAATCCAGGGTACTATAGCTTTAACTGGGGATTCATTTTCTCCAGAGAGATGGAGTTGACTGCATACCTCCCTCTAGCAATTTTTCAGCCATAACTAGGCTGCTGATCAGTCCCAAAGTAGAGTGGGGCTGATTGTTGGCCTTATCCACTAATCCATCTCCACTGTGCATCACCACTTATTGCCTGGAGTGCCATTTCATATTCCCAATATGAATAGTGTATCCACTCTAGCGGTACTCTAATTCAACCCTAAACCCTCCCTTTGTTCAGATATTCTTTGCAGTTCTATACCCATCAGAGAGTCCATCATGGGCCTTTGGCCCCATGTGCACTATACATTTAAAGCAGTATTGTACCACTTGAAACAATCATGGCTCCCCACAAAAATCCTGGGAACTGTAGTTTGTTAAGGGTGCAGAGAGATGTTAGGAGACCCCTATTTCCCCTCATGGAGCTACAATTCTCAGGGAAGAGGGATTGATAAACTATTCTGGGAACTGTAGCTCTGCGATGGGAATAGAGGTATCCTAACAAAACTCAGCACCATTAACAAACTACAGTTCCCAGGATTCTTTGGGGAAACCATGACAGTTTAAAGTGGTATGATACTGCTTTAAATGTATTATGCAGATGGGGCCTTGGTCTTGAAGAGGAGAGTCATGAGATTTCCCATTCTACTCTACCATTGATGCCTGAAATGACCTTGAAATATGTCTACAAAAGCATGACTTTTTGGCCTCCAGAAGAAAGCCAGATAGAGAGATGGAAAAGTTCTTAT
The DNA here is from genome assembly GCF_030035675.1 of Rhineura floridana. Taxonomy (NCBI): domain Eukaryota; kingdom Metazoa; phylum Chordata; class Lepidosauria; order Squamata; family Rhineuridae; genus Rhineura; species Rhineura floridana. The sequence goes on along the minus strand of NC_084483.1, from coordinate 183,708,064 downwards.
TTCTGTTAGACTGGGTTGCCTCCAAAATGGTGCATGGAGGCCTTTCCTACCTTTTGCTGTCTATTACCCTCCCTTGCCCCCAAATTTCTTTAAGGAAGTGCAGGGAAGTCATGGAGGGACGTATGTCAGGAAATGAGGGGATCTATGTGTGTTGCTGTCCCCTGTGGTGAATCACTAAACTGCAGGTGGCATCTTTCTCAGTGAAGAACCTTCCAGCCTGACTCCACCCACCCAGGATGACCCCTGGGTCCTTCTAGGGCTACCTTTCCCAGCGGAGCTTTGTATGACCAACAAGATCTTGCTAAGTTCTGACATGTTCATGTATTATCCAGAGCTTGGAAAAGTTACTTTTTTGAACTACAACTCCCATCAGCCCAATCCAGTGGCCGTGCTGGCTGGGGCTGATGGGAGTTGTAGTTCAAAAAAGTAACTTTTCCAAGCTCTGGTATTCTCAGCTGTTATTCAGTTCTGACTCCTGGCCTGTTCTTCAGTCCTGCTTCCTGATTTGTCCTTGAGTACTGAATCACTTTTTGGTTCTGACTCCTGGGTTGTTCTTCAATCCTGCCTCCTGGTTTGTCCCTTGGTCCTGCCTTGCTCATAGGTTCTCCTGGCTCCAGACTCACCCTCGACTGCAGCCCACAGCCCTGCTCTGACAATATGTGAGCTCCATTTTGAGTACGCCCAGCCAGGAAGAAGCTAGATTCAGCTTGAAATGAGACCAGCCAATTTGATAGGATGGGGGCAGTTTGTATTTTGAACTCTTCCCTTTCAAAATTCTCCCAGTCTCTAATGTTAGCGCCCTCTCTCTCTGAAAACCGAAACGCCTAGAGCCAATATGCATGTGAATGAGCAATCATCTTTTAAAATAAAACAAGGACTATCAAAACTTTGATAGTATAATATATTGCAATAATATATATGTAGTAATATATACGTTTGATAGTATAATATATGTAGTCTTAAATACAGCAGTGTAATTAAGAGCCCTATATACGATATTTTTCAAACCGTAAAGGTCTACGTGTTCGATAAATAGTAGAGGATGGTAATCTATAATGTAAAACAGTATGCATTAAGTCTGGTAGAAAACCAGTGCAGTGTAGTGGTTAGAGTGCTGGACTAGGACCTGGAAGACCAGTGTTGAAATCCCCACTCAGCCATGAAGCTCACTGAGTGACCTTGGGGCAGTCACCGTCTCTCAGCCTAACCTATCTCACAGGGTTATTGTGAGGATGAAAAGGGGATGGGGAGAACCATGTGTATACACCTGATAAAAAAAAAAGAAATTAAAATTTAAAAATAATATGAAGCGCTAGTGGAAGCTAATTTTCTGAAACAACATGGCACTGCCAATATGAAGCTTTTGTCAGCCTAATGAAGGTGGCAATATCAGGAGGTTTACTTAGCTCCTGCTGGGCTGCCATACTTGGGTGGTGGATTCCAAGCTGCAAAGGCCTCTTCTAGATGTTCCCCTACAGAGAATTTATGCATTTATGGTTTTGGATTCTTACATCACATACAAATGCATGGCAATTATGTAGAATATTTGGAATTACTGTTTAGAGGAGGAAGCCCTTCACAGCACCACTCATGCCATTATCACTTCATGAGAGGTGAACAAAAGCAGCCAATTTCTTTCGAACCATTAATAGAAAACACTGCTTTTGCCATTTTCACCAAGAACATTACCAGCATGTGATATTCCCACCTCCATGCATTTGAGCCCTTAATAGAGTTTCCATAGTAACAGCAGCTGGATGAGAAATCAATTCCAAAAGCAATTCTCAAAAAAGAAAGAAAGAAAGAAAGAAAGAAAGAAAGAAAGAAAGAAAGAAAGAAAGAAAGAAAGAAAGAAAGAAAGAAAGAAAGAAAGAAAGAAAGAAAGAAAGAAAGAAGTTGATCTTGTGATAGCTGCAAAGACAGAAGAAGCCAAATCTATGAAGTAGAGAGAGAAACACTGAAGGAGCCAGTGCCACTGAACACAATGCAGTTAGTTGTGCTTCAATCTTAAGCTTACTTACAAGGGAATAAGCCCCATTCAGCTCAATGGAACTTACTCCTGAGCAAATGTGCTTAGGATTGCATTGCAAGCCCCAGTGAAAACCCTGAAGCATCCCTTTCATGTCTATGTATTCCTTTGTACACAGAGAATGTCAGAATGTAGCTCAAACCATCACCTAGATCAATGGTTCCCAAATGGTGGTCCATGATCTTCATTCAGGTGGTCTGTGGTGTGTCTATGGATCTGTGGTTGAAGATGGAAGGTGGCACATCCATTGCATTAAACATTCATACTGATTTTTAATTGCATTTTTACTGCTTGTTTTATTCCTTCTTTTGTATTTTATTGTATTACAATTTGAATTCTATAGAATTCCATGGAATTCAAATTTTAATACAATAAAATACAATCTATAAGAAATAAAAGAAGTAATACAAAACCAATTAAAATCATACAGCCTCTAGCACAGCGCATTACAATTGCTACAAACAGGCAGAACAATCATTAAGTGATCCTCCAAGACCCTCAGCAATTTTCACGTGGTCCACGGGGGGGAAAGTCTGATGACCTAGATGGCAGAGAACCAGCATATTGAAGCCAGTGGCATAGTGGCAAATTCAGAAGTTCAGGGTCTCTTCATAATACTCACAGTCATGTCCCTTTCTAAAATTATACAATCGTCTAAGATTATAGAATAATGTGGCTAGGCTTGAATACTGCTTTAGGAGACTTTTCTCAGTGGCCAACGCATTCCCCTTTCAAGCTGATTTGCTCATAGGATACTGGAGTGTAGGGATCCTGCTGGAACCTAGCTCACAAAAAAGTAAGGGGTCTAAGACTCCTTGAGATCTTGGACGACTACACTCCTGGTTGAGCATTTCAAAACTCGCCTTCTCTGACTTTCCCAGGAGGATCCCTCCGCCTGTGCAGCTCTGAGACGGGCTCCCGTCTTAGATGAAACTTTTTCAGCTTTTAATTCAGTCAGAAGGGTCTTTTCTGACTGGGGATAATTTCTTCCGGATAAGGAAGAAACGTGAGATTTCCCACATAGCTTTGTCGTGATAGTTGGAGTCTGGAATTCGTCAGAATTGTCTGCGAAAGAAAGGCTTCCAGCTGCCCAGACGGAGCGAGGATTTCTATGCTAGCTCAGCTGAATAAGTGACCCTTTTTTTTCTCTTTAAAGAACAACGGACAAACAGGCAAGCATCCTCCTGTCTATGCTTATCATTTTCTTATCTATACAGCTAAAGAGATTTGTCAAAGTAACAGCAATTAAGATAACCTAGGTGAGTTAAGACTTTCCTTCTTTACTCACGGAACTAAGGGGGAAGAAAATAAAAATAGCCTATCTTTCTTTTATTGCAAAAAGCTGATATGGAAAATAGCATTCTAAAGATTACAACGGATGAGGGATTTCTGATTGGAATCTTTTTGATTTATAAGGTTTTTGTGTAATATATGCATGGGACTATTTTTCCTGATCTACTTTTTTTTTTTGACGAATCTGCTCATTCTCTCTGCTACTAGTTATTTGGACGCTGTGAACTAAAGCTGTTTTTGCACTTCTGGGCATATAAGAGATAAGGGCTGTCTAGCGTGTGACGTCAGTTGGTTGGAAAGATTAACTCCTTTGTAACTGGATAAAGAAATAAACTGCTCTTTGCTTGGGACATTGAAAATTGAAGGAGTTTTGTTCCTTTGGCTTTAAGAATGACAATTAAGAAGATCATGGATGTACAAGAAGGGACTTTATCTTTAGACATGTTTCAGAAAATAATGAATGAGATTAAGTCAATAAAACAAGAACTGAGAAATAATAGACAAGCGTGGAAAATTGAATTTCACGAAATGAGACAGGAGCTGAAAGAAATTCAGGATTCTGTGAGAAAGGAGAATAAAGATAGATCTGGAAAACCAAAAAAAGATGAAAGAGAAATTAAAGGCAAGGTTCAAACTTTGGAGATTGGATTAAATATGGACATGAAAAAAGATTTGGATTTCCTGGCTCTGACGGATCCTGGAGACAAATATTACAGTTTGGAACTCAGCGCTGTCCCTGAAGGAATTGAAGAGATTGGAGATAAAGATATTATCAGTTCAAAAAAATTCCTGGACTGGAAGGATTTGATGAAACTTGAAATGGAGAAAGTTAACAGAATTAATCCCTGTTTTGTGTCAATGGAAAAATCTTCAAGAGATGTACTAGTGTATCATGTGGAAAAGAGGAACAGAGATGCGGCTTTGCAGCAATACTTCAGTGATACGTTCGGATTTGATGGCAAGAAAATATCTGTGATGGAGGAAATTCCTATCAGACTTTTATTATATGACTATGACAGCAAGATTTTTGGATGCGTGGAGATGGAAGATGGAAGATGGACCTAATACGGATAAAGACAGAAGAGCGATTTGAAATTACTGGACTTAGTACTTGATGAGTTGGATTAATTGACATATTTATTTAGAAAAAAAAGAATTGATTGACATATATCTCAAGGATTGGAAACTTCTCTTTGACTTTTTGTGGAAGATTAAAATGATATGATGTTAATGAGATTTGAAACCAATTAAGATAACTGCTGGAGGAAGGTGATTTTATAATCTATTAAGAGATAGGTTTGTTATATATTATAGATTTATAGCTGAACTATGACAAATCGGAAGTCAATATTTCTGTATTTTTTCTCTTCTTTTTTATTGTATTAGTTATTGATTTGTGTTTTTTTCTTTTTGTATTGTTTTGGTTTTGAAAATTTGAATAAAAATTAATTGGAAAAAAAACTCGCCTTCTCTAACAAATGGCGCAACACACCTGACCTTCTGATGGACCACAGTTTTCCTGCTTTTGAGACAACAGTTCTCTTTGAGAACTTCACAGCTAAATGGCTGCATTGTCACTTCATACAGCAGGGATCTGAGGAAGGGGCGTAGCTCATTTGTAGGGCATTTGCTTTGCATGCAGAAGGTCCTAGGTTCAATCCCCACAGTCTACAGGAAGAGCTGGGAGAAACTCCTGTCTGAGACCAGGGGGAGCCACTGCTAGTCGCTGTGGACAGTATTGAGCTGGATGGACCAATGGCCTGATTCAGTATAAGGAAACTGTTTATGTTCCTATGTTGACTCCCTTTATGGGTAAACCCTGACTAGATTAGTATAACCACAGCTAAGGTGCTAAATAGAGATGGGCCAGCCACTCGTGGCTCAACTTGGATTAGCATGGATATAAACTAAATCATTAACCCTTACAACTCCCAAAACATGGCTCAACTAATTTTCCATCCAATCCAAATTATAAACAGCTCTCTTTTGGCTGTATAGATATTTTGACAGCCAGGAAATGTGGAATTTTGGAAGCCCCCATATTCACTGGATGTCAAATGTTTCACATAGCCAGGACAAAGACGATGCTGAGCTTCTTGGCCTTTTACTGCCCATGTCAAAGACAGTTCAGCAAAAAACAAGGGAAGGAGCCCATCGTCTGCCAAGTACTCAAAGGGCAAGAAGACCATCCATGGTTGGGTGGGCTTCCTCAAAATAAATCAAATAAAAATCACAGCCCTTAAAAAAGAAAGCCAAACAAAAAGAAGCATACTCTACCCTTTTAACCTCTGGCCATAGTGGTTAGAGTGTCAGACTAGCCGCATCTGCACTAGACATTTAAAACAGTATCATATCATTTTACATGGGCATGGCTTCCCCCAAAGAATCCTAGGAACTGTAGTTTGTCAAGGGTGCTGAGAGTTGTCAGGAGATTCCTATTCCCCTCACAGAGCTAAAGTTTCCAGAGTTCCCTAGGAAAAGGGACTGATCTTAGAATTGTAGCTCCTCCATAGTCTCTCTTGCCTTTGTAGGACTCAGCAGGGAGGAGAAGAATGGAAACAAAACTAGAATTGATTGGCTTGCCTCTCAGTAACTCTGGCTCCACCTACTGTTGGCCTCCCTGCCTTCTGCCCTACCAGTCCCAGTGGGCACCATCTATCATTGGCCAATTAACCTGAATAAGTGTCTGCTCAGATTTTATGCTGTAAGATGCAAAACTCTTTTCAACTTTCCAGTAAAATCTCCTTTGTCAATTCTCTGATACAGATCACGCCTGCCAAGGAGCTGGACACAGCGATAATATTAATACTAGGTCCTCTTTTTTTAAAAAAAAGCTCTCAGACAACAATCTGCAGAACTTTCATATCCTTAGGAGGAGGTGGAGGGGAGGAAAGAAAAGACTGCTGAAAAACAGCTTTTGCGGATGGAAACTAAATCCCTGGGGAAGGAGAGAATCTATGAACACATCATTAATTTATCACTGTAATTCAAGTACAAGTCACCAATTCTTTGCTTTCCATTAGAAGGAGCATGCTTCAATCTTTCTCATCCTCCCAGGATTCTGAAAAGGAATAACAGCATGTATTCATTTTCTTTAGAATGTCTTTTTCTTTCTTCTTTTCTTTAAAACTTTGTGCTGGTTGTAAATAATGTCATGTTGGCTCCTGAGAAAGCAAGGACTGAAATGGCCTTTACACTCCAGACAACCCTTACTTGTATGGGAAAGAGGCAGAATGTGTTGTTGGGGCTGAGCTTATGGGGATTTATATGGGACTCTAATCACCTGTTACCACCACAGACTTATGATAAAGGTGTAATTATCAAGCATTGGATCCTTCTTTTTAAGGTCTGAAAGAACTGGGCATGTTTAGCCTTGAGCAGAGAAGACTGAGGGGAGACATGATAGCACTCTTCAAGTACTTGAAAGGTTGCCACCCAGCGGAGAGACAGGATCTCTTCTTGATCATCCCAGAGTGCAGGATATGGAATAATGGGCTCAAGTAACAGCAAGCCAGATTTCAGTTGAACATCAGGAAAAGCTTCCTAACTGTTAGAGTGGTACGACAATGAAACCAATAAACTAGGGAGCTGGTGGGCTCTCCAGCACTGGAGACATTCAAGAGGCTGCTGGCCAGCCACCTGTCAGGTATGCTCTACATTGGATTCCTGCATTGCGCAGGGGGTTGGACTCAATGGCCTTATAGGCCCCTTCCAACTCTACTATTCTATGATTTTATGAGAACATAAGATCATAAGAACATAAGATGCTGGATCAGGCCAATGGCCAATCTAGTCCAGTATCCTGTTCTCACAGTGGCTAACTAGTTTCCCATGAGAAACCCACAAGCAGGATCTGAGTGCAAAGAGCACTATACCCTCCTGCAGTTTCCAGCAACTGGTATTTGGAAGCATGCTACCTCTGCCTATGGAGGCAGAACATAGCCATCATGGCTAGTAGTCACTGATAGCTTTTTCCTCCATGAGTCCATCGAACTGTCTCTTAAAGCCATCCAAGCCACAGTGTTATCATGTTGCAGCCTTGAAGATGTACTCAAATACCCAAGGAGTTTTGCCCAGTGGTGACTGGTAAGTGGAAGGCAGGGAGGCCAACAGTAGGTGGAGCCAGAGCCAATGACAGACAAAGATAACTCATTCTAGTTTTGTCCCCATCCTCCTCCCTGCTGACTTCTACAACGGTAACAGCAAGACTGAGGAGGAAGCCCCCCGCCCTGAACTGGTTGTAAGAAAGAAGTCAGGCAAACAGGAGCTGGCTGAGGGCAGAATGAGGTTGGTGAGGCAGTGGCCCATTTTCCCTAGTGAGCCAGCTTACACTGGCCTTGTCACCTATAGCAGGAAATCAAAGATTGGAAAGCTCACATCTGATGGAGCAGGGCCCCCAAAATGAAGAATGATGGGCACTCCCTCCTGCTGCAAAATCTGGTCTCTTCTTGCATGCCTCGTTCATGCATTCAGTTCTGCTGAAGCAGAGCAGCAGTACAATCCCCTCCTTTCCAGCTGGCATCCTCTTTGGGACCCCGTGTGGAGTACCCTTTAGAGTGCTGGACTAGGACCTGGGAGACCAAGGTGCAAATTCCCACTCAGCCATTAAGCTCATTGGGTGACTTTGGGCCAGTCACTATCTCTCAGCCTAACCTACCTCACAAGGTTGTTGTGAGGAGAAAATAGGGAGGGAAGAACCGTGTATACTGCCTTCAGCTCCTTAGAAAAAAGGTGAGATATAAATGTAACCACTCTAGGGGACTGCCTAACTGTGTGCAGGTGTGAATGTCCCCCCCCCTTTTTTTTGAGAGGCAGAAATCAGGCTAACCATGTTTTAGAGTAATCATGCAGATTATCAACAGATAAGGGCGGAAGAAGCCCACATTCTCCAGTTTCTGATTAGTGAGAGGCATATATCCAGTTGGCTCAGAAATAAGATGAGCTACTTCTCTGCTCCATTAACCAACCCTCTGTTGGTTGTGCTGGGTTCACCATCTTTGGCTATAATATGCATTGGAATTTATCCTTCAGAATTATTCATTTGAAGTATTTACATGCCGCTTTTTAGGCCATAGCCCTCAAAGTAAGTAACAGTGAGAGAAGATACATTAAGATATGCTTGGATGGAAACACGTAATCTCAGGAATCAGTGACATTCAAAACATTGTTACAGAAAGGGAGTCTGAAAGAAATGAGTCTTCAAAGCAGGCTTGAATGCCTGCATCGAAGGGGCCATAAACAGATCCAAGGAAGGGAGCTCCACACAACTTCCTTCCTTGCGGCTATCACTTGCTTGGGGCCATCACCAAGAAAGCCCTGCCTCTCATGTCCGCCAACCCCTAATAGACCATACCGGTGGGCACTTAAGAAGGATCTCTGTAGCTGATCTTAAGTAAATAAGCAGGATCCCAAAGGATCATCTTTGGATAACCCAGACCCAAACCATTAGAGTTTTGAAGGTCAACACTAGCTCTATGAACTGTGCCTGGAAACATACCTGTAACCAATGCAGTTGGTGCAAAATTGATATTATGTGTTCAGACCCTCTGCCCCCCCTTCACATCCAGGCAGTTACATCTTCTACCACTTGAAGTTTGCAAATCATCTTCAAAGATGGCCCCATGTAGAGTGCAGTACAGAACTCAGGTTTGGATATAACTAGTTGCATGGGTAACCATAGCCAGGTCTGACCTTTCTAGATATTTTTAATTATAATTTGTTATTATTTATTTAATGGATTTCTAGCCCATTTTTAAAAGGTGGACACCCTCCCATTATCTGATCCTTCCACTTGGAATATGCCATGATCGAAACCTCCCACTTTGGTTTGCTTTGATCTCATCTAATTTCCTAATGTTTAGTGTTATTGGTCTTTAAAAATACGAGTCAGGTTCATGAAGATGGTTCAATTTATTGGCAGGTATAATATCGTGATAGGATGCACTAGGGTCTCTTTATGTTGTTTGTGCCATTTCTATAGCAACTGTTTGATTCTCCACAAACTCCATGCTGTGAATTTCCTAGCATTTGCTGCTTAAAAATAAAATAACACCAACCCAACTTAATGTGACTGTGGTATGATTAAAGCCATTATCTACTTCCAAACAGCTCATCACCAACCTGATAATTCTGAAACCCTGAAAACTGCTCTGTTATTCTGCACTTCAAGTATATTTATATCTCCATAGTCTGCCGTTAAATTTAGTTCATGTTGGGGCACTGACAGGCTGAGACACTCACAAGGGCTAGACCGAGCTATTTTTGTCGTTTGCAATCAGCAAATCAGTCAGATTTTGGAGACATTGCATTTCAACATCTAAGACACACATTTCCGCCCCCCCGTACATATATGCACACTGTATTCTTCAAGTTAAATTTGCTTGAGCTCGTACTCCTCAAAGAGCCCTCCCCCCCATATGTGTATCACTCTTACATGTTAAGAGAAATATTTGTAACTCTGAACAAAAATAAGATATCTGGCAGGAAGGGTGGGACAGAAATTTAATAAATAAATAAACACATCTGTATACTTCTGTGGATATTATACTCTAATCCCCACACAATGAAATAAGCTACAGTCAGGGATACGGCACAGCTCATTTTCCACTTAAGGATTTTGGGTGACCTTTTTACCCACATTGGTTTGCATTTATATGAACTAGTAACCATTAAAAAACTATAGTGATTTCTCACCTTGACTATAGTTTATACGAACTAGTAACCATTAAAGAACTATAGTGATTTCTCACCATTTCCCTATAAGATTTTATTATTGCATATATACTCAGTCTTAGGCCTGATCAACACAGCCAGCAAAATGAAATCACTGAGGTATATTTATTATTTATTTATTACATTTATACTCTGCCTTTCTTTTCCTGATAGAAACCCAAGGCAGCTTACATCTGGTTCCCAGGCAGTCTCTCATCCAGGCACTGACCAGACCAGCCCCTGCTTAGCTTCAGCAGGGTGCTGGCCTCACATGCCTTCAGACCATAGCCTGGGACAGATTCAGCTGTACCACTTTGGCTCCATGGGCTTGAGGCCATTTTTGAATGTACCTCATAAAAAGCCACATCACCCTGGAAGTAAGGAAACTAGGAGTATCAGTTCTAGGCAAACCTGCTCCCTGATATGCTACATTTCCACTTGCAAGGAGTTTTCTAGGAGAGAATTCAAAAATACAGTATTCCACCTGCAGGCCGAAGTGTGTAGGCCATTTGGCCACTGCATTAGAACCAGCTCCAAATTTTGGAGACCTGTTAGGTCAAGTGCCCCCCCCATCACTCTTTCGTTCTTTTGCTGCCTCTGGGCCTGGATTAGGGTGAAAGGGCAAGTGAGTGAGCAGGCAGCAGCTGTTTCTTCCTTGCTACAGCCTCTCATTTGGGCTCTTTCCTCTAGGCCAGAATGAGAGAGAGCAGGTGAGCAAGCAGCAATGGCAAGATAAGCAGTGGCAGGGCAAGAGCGCTTTGGTGGTCAGCTGTGAGTTCCTTTCTGAGGTATTATCATTGGCAGGAGCCTGACAATGCAGACCTCTGACCATCAGCTTGATCTCCTTCTGCTGCATTTGAGGAGGGATCACAGCTCTGTGGGATACCACCTGTTTTGTATGCAGAATGTCCCTGGTTCCGTAGCTGGCTTCTCCAGGTAGGGGTGGAAAAGATCAATAAAAATGAAGGTACTTAAGGTGCATTTACACCACACTTTGCATTGGGAGGATCTCAAGTTTGCAGAAGGGGCTAAAGATCCTTTACTGCAGTCTGTATTCAGAAGTCAAGCAATCAAAGCATTATTTCAGCACTTAAAAAAAGAATGGGAATGCTGTGGTGTCAAAGATTAGAACCACAGAATCGTAGAATTGGAAGTAGCTTATCAGGCCATCGAGTCCAATTCCTGCTCAATGCAGGAATACAACTTAGAGCATACCTGACAGATGGCTGTCCAGCTGCCTCTTGAATGCCTCCAGTGTTGGACAGCCCACCAGCTCCCTAGGTCATTGTTCCATTGTTGTACTTCTCCAACAGTTAGGACGTTTTTCTTGATGCTCAGTTGAAATCTGGCTTGCTGTAACTTGAGTCCATTATTCCATGTCTTGCACTCTGGGATGATCGAGAAGAGATCCTGGCCCTCTGTGCGGCAACCTTTCTAGTACTTGAAGACTGCTATCGTCTCTCCCCTCAGTCTTCTCTTCTCAAGGCTAAGCATGCCCAGTTCTTTCAGTCTGTCCTCATAGGGCTTTGTTTCCAGTTCCCTGATCATCCTTGTTTCCCTCCTCTGGACTTGTTCCAGTTTGTCTGCATCCTTCTTAAAGCGTGGTGTCCAGAACTGGAGACACAGTACTCAAGATGAGGCCCAGCCAGTGCCAAATAGAGGGGAAACCAATGCTTCACACGATTTGGAAACTATACTTCTGTTAATGGAATCTAAAATAGCATTTGCCTTTTTTGCAGCCACATCACACTATTGTCAAAGACACAAGCAGATCAGCATCTTCAGAAGAATTTAATGGTTTTCCATCTGGTGAAACAGAGTGAAGTACTCAGATTTCTTCATCTCCCTCCCTACCACCGCTCTGGCTCAGTACACATGCAACATAACTGTGATGCATATTGCATAAGCTTCTTCCCCTTCCCAGGGCTAACCATGGTGCAGTGCTACAACTGCCCTGGTGCTGATCATAACCAAGGTTAGCTTAATTTTTGACTGATGATTAAGGGGAGAGCTTGGTTCCTTGGCACAGACAATAACCCTATGTGAATGAGAGTTGGGATAAATGACATGAGATTTTTTTGTTGGGGTTGGTGGAGTCCTAGATTAAATTTGATTTTAGCCTCCTGTTAGGCTGCAAGTGTTGTAGTGTGATAGGAATAACCTACTGGTAAAATTGGTAGTTAGATGGCCTTCGGTCTTATCAGAAAGGTCTTCTTCTAGGAAGATTTTAGTTTGATTAGGCAGATAATCAGAAGGAGGGACAGATTCCTTTCATTGCATAATTAGAAGGATAGATTATATATTCCTTCTATTACATAGGAAGGGGGACAAAACTTAAAACTCATTTGGGAATGATCAGGTCTCTAAATGTATAAATCAAATTATTACTGAAAATGTTATTATTGCAGATGGCGAGGGGGGACACTTAGGGATGGAATTAAGCTTTTCCTTTGTGCATTATATCCAGTTTCTCAGAAGCTAATGGATGCTGTAATCTAGCATGATAATGGACCTTTTAAAAGTGTGATGTAACTGTTAAAAGAATCACTACAAAGTATCACCAGGGCAGGAATGAAAGGATTCCATTCCTTGGACAATAAGCAGTCTCTGGAACAGCAAAGAAAATGGAAACAATAATCATAATCCCATTTCATGAAATGAACATAACTCTGACCCTACCTGGCCTAATGACTGTAATAAAGAATTCTGATTCTGATTCATAACTCTGACCTTTACTTTATTTTAATTTTATTTCCATTTTTAAAAGAGAATAAGTAACTAATTCATTGTAACCAGGTCAAGGTACCCAAGAGTTTGATTTGATTTTTTTTTAAACAAATTAACCGGTTACATTGATTGAAGAGGTTGCCTTACTTGGGCAGCAGTCAGGAAATAATTTCTAACACTGAACTGACTTCTTTTTTTAATCTGACATAAATAGTTAGCTTTTGTCATCATTTCATATTTATACAGATTGCTTTCCTACTCAACAACGGTGGAAACAGCCGCCATTTAGATGTGTAAAATAATTTCTTTCTGATTCTTTGGTAGAACAGCAAAGGGTCCACATTGAAATTCATCTGGGTAATCTTTCAGATTGCTTCTCTTTTTTTCTCCAGAACTGTTTAGCAAACTTACAAGTCCACAACATCTTGAAATAACTACTACCTTCTTTTTTTCCCCAAGCCAGTAAGCACCAGCCACTTAATGGAAAGTTAGTCACAATTTTGGCATGGAGGCACTGCCACTTTTCTATAAACAGCAGAGAAATTTGGTAAAATGCCTATAATTATTTATAGGCAAATTATATTTAGATGAGTATTTTGGAAATCAGATATTACCATCATGAAGATTTTTTTAATGGCATCTTGCAGTGCACTTGTAACAGCCACTTCTTTTGAATATCTGTATTATATACTAGTAAACACAGCTTGCATTTTCCAGGCACAGATAAATTCTTTGTGTATAGCAACTTTTAGCCTGGAATCTGTTGTAGACTTGATTTAACAATCTTGATACCTTTGTCTGTGAGTGGGAGTGAGACCTTGGCACTTGGTGAGAGAGATGTCTGACGCTGCATGCATGAATGTAAACCTTTCTATGAGAATACATTCTGCATCAATCCTAAAATAAGTTGCACAAAATTGATTTCATCCTTTAACCGGGGGGGAGGGGGAGGGATTGGGACAGAACATTAAATAGGTAGACTCCAGTGTGAAGGTGTTAGCTCTTTTTGAAAGACATGATTGCAACAATTTAGATTAGGTTTTAGTCCTAGTGTTTACATTCACCTGGGGACCATATTGAAATAGCATAGTGGGAGGAAAGTCCAAAGGCCTCCCCTTCCCACAAATGGACAGTTTGCACTTCAAGCTACCTGAGTGCAGAGGTGAGGGGGTTGCACCATCCGATCACCATGTGTTTCAGCATAGTCCTTGGCTGTGTGTATAATTCAAGATTAGTAAGGGGAAAGAATGTAGGTCAAATTTAGCAGTTCTGGCCATGGTAAAGTTTTCATCCCTGGCAGGGGATAGTGTTAAGATCTGTGGACTGGATACGTGGATTCTCATAGCACACATGGACTAAGCCCTTATGTTTGGCTGAACCAGCCACAGTTATGGGATGGAAGTATTAGTATCATGGTTTTTGAGTGTCAGAGGTGGGCTATAAGCAGCTGCTGAGAACTAGGAACTGTGAAGCAGTCATGAGTCAGTGAATGCTGTTCCTTTCTAGGTAAAATCCCAGCCTAAAAAGGAAGAGGTTATGGTTATTCCTAATTAGAGGAAGCAAAAGGCCAGTATGGGTGGGAAGAGTTACTCCAAAGGTCAGGAAGCCTTTATGCCCCAGGAAACACTCTATTCTTCAGTTCCAGTGGCTCATCATACAAGGCAGATCCATAGGTTCCTTCTTCTACCTCTCATAGCTCCTGATAGATAGAGAGGTCAACTTCCCTGTGGAAACAGGGACAGCTGCTGGGGAGGCTTAAGAAGGATACTGTGCCATCAAAGTCTGCTTCCCCATTTGTCTTTGGCTTGTTCCTAGTTGCACCTGCCCATCTATCTGTCTTCTGCTTAGGGAGGATTGGACAGTAATTTTTTCACTCCTGTGACAAAGTTTGAGATCCCCTGTAATCGGTGCAAGAAAAGGAAAGCCATCTGGTCCTGGATTGGAATGTTCAAATCAACCCCAGAACACTTTGCAGTCCAACATAATCTCTGCTGGTGGTTCTAGGCTTATCATAGAACCATAGAATAGTAGAGTTGGAAGGGGCCTATAAGGCCATCGAGTCCGACCCCCTGCTCAATGCAGGAAACCAACTTAAAGCATACCCAACAGGTGGCTGTCCAGCTACCTCTTGAATACCTCCAGTGGTGGAGAGCCCACCACCTCCCTAGCTAATTGGTTCCATTTTTGTACTGTTCTAACAGTTAGGAAGTTTTCCCTGATATCCAGCCCAAATCTAGTTTCCTGTAACTTGAACCCATTATTCCTTGCCCTGCACTCTGGGATATTCGAGAAGAGATCCTGGCACTCCTATGTGTTATAACCTTTCAAGTACTTGAAGAGTGCTATCATATCTCCCCTCAGGCTTACCCAACACAAGAGTCCCATCACACAATCTTCTTCCTTACTGGACAATACTCAGTTGATGTCCATTGCACAATTCAATAGGGGAGTCAGAGAAAGAGGTGGGATTCAGTTGTCTATAATTCTGTTGCACTACAATGCTGGGTGCTGGCTGGATAAATGTTTGTTCTGGAGCCAGTACAGAATGTTATTCTGGAGTAAGACTTCAAAGTTTCTGTTGAAGTCTCTGTTTTTAATACTGCTAGTATGGAATGTTCTTTTGTCCAAGGTGCTTCTGGTACTTCTTGGAGGAAACCTCCTCATCTCAGCCATGGCCATCAATCTATTGATTAATCTGGTGTCAACCAGGAGAAGGGCATTCTCTGTGGTGGCATCTACATTATGGGCAAGCCTCTCTTCAGAGATCCAGTTGGCACCTTCAGTGATCTGTTTCCATCAGCAGATGAAGACATTCGTGTTCAACCAAACATTTGCAGCCCTTAATCACCAGCTTTTTTGTTATTTATTCTTAGTGCACTGTATGATGTCCATATTTCTTAGGAAGTTTCATTGTTTTACATTGTTGTACACCACTTTTATACCTCTTGTGAAAAGCCCTACAGAAATCTTTAGATAAATAAAATAAATAAATAAGCTGGCATACTATAAGGGCAGAGTGATCAACAAAATGACATATCCTAGAACTTTTGGCTGCCTAAAAGTGTTGGTATTTCCTATTGCTCTGAGTTTTGGCATTCTACTTGTGGAGTTAGATGCTGCTCAGTATTTATTATGGCAGCTGCCTCAGTGTATTTAATACCAATCAAGCCATTCTGCAACTGGTTCTATTGTGCTTACGGATGTGTCTTGCCACATCTCCAGATGCTTTAATTTGATTACAGAAGCCATCACCAGCCATCCTGACTGCATCAAAATGAATCCCAATTCCCCAAGGACCATACAAGAGCCATCATCCATCTATCTATCCATCTATCCATCTATCTATCGAGAGACTGAAGCCTTGTATTGATTGGTGCTGCCTCTAATGGACTCATTATAAGGGGTTTATTGCGACCTCTGGTATTATGCACAGAAAGTTCAGCTAGTACCGACTCATCGAGAAGCTCGGAGGGTAGTGACAAGATCCAGGGCCTTTTCGGTGGTGGCCCCCGAATTGTGGAATAGTCTCCCCGAGGAGGTACGCCTGGCGCCTACGTTGATATCCTTTCGGCGCCAGGTTAAAACCTTCCTATTCTCCCAGGCATTTTAATGTATTTTAAATACGTTTTAATGTTTTGGTCTTTCTAATTTATTTTATTGTTGTTATATATTTGTATTTTATATTTTGTGATTGTTGATTTATTGTATTATTTTATGTTGTACACCACGAGGGAGCCTTTGGCTAAGGGCGGTTTATAAATAAAATAAAATAAAATAAAATAAATAAATAAAATAAATAGACCAGTATGCAAATACAACAGTTTTAAAGTCTTGGGCAAGGAAGAGGAAAGAAGGAAGCTGCCTTATGCCAAGTTAGACTACATCTCTACTTGGCCCTGTATTATACACTCTGACTGGCAGAGTCTACAGGGTCTCAGGCACATTGCCTGCTAACTTATCCTTTTAACTGGAGATGCCAGGAACTGAACCTGGGACCTTTGGCATGCAAAGCAGATGCTCAGCCACTGAGCTACTTGGTGCCTTCCCCAGGGAAACACCCCTTAGGGCTCCCAATTTAGTAAGCAATACAGTGGAGGGGTAAAGGGATGAAATATTTTCTGGTCATGTAAAAAAAAATTATAGTTACTAGACAACTAGAGGCAACTGGAGGCAACTAGAGGTTACTAGAGGCAACTGGACAGGTGGGCATGCTTTAATTTGGATTTGTACATTGAGCAGTGGGTTGGAGTCAATGGCCTTATAGGCCTCTTCCAACTCTACAATTCTATGATTCCATTATTCTACTTCCTCTGAAGAGCTCAGTGGACCCCCCTTTTTTTCTCACAACAGCCCTGTGAGACCTGAGACTGAAAGATGATGACTACCCCAAGATCACACTATGAGTTTTGTGGCTAGAGTGGGAATTGAACCTGGATCTCTCCTGGGACTAAATCCATCATTCTATCCGATACACCATCCTGGCTCTGTTGTGCAACAACAAGCAAGAATCAGAGACTGGAAGCACCTAAGCTAAATCCATCACTATCCATCACTGGTGTTGCACCCCCCCCCCCCAAAAAATACCCAGTTACTAACGTAGACTGTGCGGAAAAGGGGTTGGAGAGTGGCATTGATTTATTTATTTGAAGCATTGCACCCCTCTCCTTAGCTGAAAAACGCTCCTAGAGTGGATTAGGAAGATCACTAATAAGACACTTATGGCAATAGCACGCAGCAATGTGCCCTGAGCTTCTCCTTGTCTTCTCACAATTCTGTTCTAGCAAACCCATTGCTTATACAAAACTAAAATCCACATGAAGAACCCACTGTTGCCACAAAGCAGCAGGCAAAGAAGTTAATATTAGCTCATCCTTATTAATGTCCACCACTGCAAAGTGATTTCATTGCGTTAAACTGCTGTGAGAGCAGTCAACCAGATCCATTGTGGTTATGCTGTTATTTGCACTCAATGCGGCCAGCACTTACCAAAATTGTGGTTTGTTATATAACATCTTTCAATGTCACTGTACTAGAATGGGGACAACCAAAAGATAATCAGTGTTAAAATAAAAACACACATACTTTAAGGAGGCTTAAAACAAATTCCTCATAAAATGGAAAGATAAGATCCAAAGAAACTGCTGGCTTCAGAGGATGCTGCAATGTAAAAACACATTCATTCATATAGGTGCTAGAGCAAACATAAAAAAATACTACCTTTGTTACGGAAATGTGATGGAAGGTACACACAGCACTGAACAAATGTGTCCCTCATCCACCACTAACACCACCGAAGAAACACTTCCTTTAAAAAAAAAAGCCTATTATGCATTTGTTTTTAATCCTTAAAAAAAATAAAACCATGATGATGGAAAAAACATTCCATTAAGGTCCCAGAGGGGGTGACACAACAAACAATAAACCACATGCATAAGTTGCCTAAAATCACTTCATCACAACTGGTATAAAAACACTAAGAGCTGATGAACAACCAACCAAACATTCCCCAAAAGTGTGCTTTAGCATGCCTTCAAAATATACATACAGGTAATATCAGGCACAGACCAGGCACCCATCTAAAAAGCATAAAGTTCCAAAGTCTGAGGGTCAATATCCCTGGGGGATATTGTCGGCCTATGGACTTTATGGTTTTGAGGAACATAAGACGCTACCTTATACTGAGGCTGATCATTTGTCCATCTAGCTCACTATTGTCTACAGTGATGGGCAGCAGCTCTCCAGGGTTTCAGACAGGAATCTCTTCCAGCCCTACCCGGAGATGCCACTGGGCTGATGGGAGATGAACAAGCAAAGTGACATGAAATGTTCCTCTAGCAAACATGGAATCAACCTTGCCTTGCCTTAAAAGAGCCTTATGGGGGTGGGCAGACCGGGGTCACTGAAACAGGTAAGCTTTGTCCTTTATTCAAAAAGAAGTACAGGGAAAAAGAAAGTGCTTGTGGTACACTATGCCAGACATATGGTTATTCAGTAGGGCCTTAACTGTGCAGAAGACTTTTACAGCCTAGAGCACAGAGGAGGCCTTCTCATGCGTTCCTAGCAGCTACAGTTCAGATGGAAGCTGGACATGTGAGAAGACCTTTCCAGCTGAATTAAGATGATGGGTAGGCTCACGCTGGAAGATTTTCTTTTTTAAGCATTCTGGCCCTAACCCATTAAAAATGATAACCAGGCAAGGTGGAGATGTTGCTAGTAAGGAATTCACATTAGCTGAGTTTGTCTGTTATTATTAACGGTGTTTCATCACTACCAGAATGGATGAGGTGCACATCCTAGAAGATCTTTGTGACCAGTATTACTAAATGAATCCCAGGTCGGGGCCATGACCAAAAACACTTTTTATTGTTTGCTTCTGGCTATGTAGACTGCACCCTGTTTTTTAAAAAATGGATCTGGCTACCATCATTCATATGTTTGTAAGTTCAGGAGTTAACCACTGCAATGGGAACTCTGTGGCACCACCCTGGGGCTATCTGGAAGCTTCAGTTGTTGCAGAATACTATTTACAGAGGAAGGAGACAACCCAGTGTTGGCTTTGACCTATAAAATGGGTCTTACACCTCTCAAAGAGTTCCTCAGTATGAGCTACCTCCCCATTAGTGTATTCTTGGGTATGGTATTAGATAGCTATCTATGTTGAAACTACTGGCAGGTGAACCAGAGCCTTTTGCATTTGGCCAAAGTGTTGTGTTTGCCTTATATGTCTACATGTTTGCACAGGATTGGTTATATTAGGTGGCAGTTTCTCCCTCATGCTCTCAGGTCCACAGTGTTGCACTGAACTGTAGCCATGCAAAGCCAAGCAAGTTCCTTCAGAATACAGGAACCTTGTTTCTTTCCACATACAAGCACGCACTTCATCACTGACCTATGGCCCTGTTGTGTCCCTCCGTTCAAGCCCTCTTCCCCTTGCTAGGGCAGGAGGCTGGGATAGTTCTCTTTTCCTCCCTCAGCCAACATACTCCCCTACAGCCCTGAGAGGACATCTGCCACCCTCAAGTAGGGAATCTGGGCAAATCTGTCCATTCTGGTTTGTCTCAATTTATCATTTCCCCAAACTTTTAAATTTAGCTCTCCACATTTCCACATAGGTCTGTGATTTTTTAAACAAGAGGCCTCCTGAAAATTCATCAGCATTTTAATCAAATTTCTCCTAATATACACATTTATATACAATTTTTGTCTAATGTACACATTTTGCAAAGCTATTTTCCCTATACTAATGCATTTTTGTATGTTATCTTCACTAATATATGCATTTATGTGAACACATTTTAATCTTAGGATATGCTTTTAAGTACATATTACTTGGCTGAAGAATGGCATTGTAAAATTTGGAAAAGCGTGCATTTCGAAGAACAGCTGTGTTTCAGTTCTTGTATTGTTTCAGAAGGTGCAAATTAGGTAGGTTCGCCTTTATTGTTATGTTTTTATTGTTAATTGTTATGTTTTTACAGTGTGTTTTAGTTGTTTGTTTTAACATTGTGTAAGTCACTTGCAGGTATCAAGCAACTAATAAATCTAAACAAACAAACAAACAACAACAACAAAAAATGTGAATGGAATCAAATTTCTCATCCAAACCTATCCTCAAGTTCAGGTGCAGCCAACATGGGGGAACTTCAGATGTTGCTGAACTACAGCTCCATCCCTGACCCAGACAGGGAGGTGGTGGTGGTGACAGTGCTCACCTGGCCTCCCAACAGCTGTGTCACTGCTGCTTACCAGGAAGGAGGACGAAGAAGGAGGAGGAAGAAGTGGGGAGGTTGGCATGGTGCAAACACACCAGCAGGAGTACTGGATTGTCTCCACAAGTGCATCTGCACTGCAATGACCTCCCTGCTGCCCCATCTCTCCCCGTCTCCTTCCCGGTAAGCAGCAGCAACACAGGTCAGGTGAGTGCTGCTATCCCACCATGCTGTACTGCCCTGGCCACGGGCCACAACATCAGAAGGGCAGGGCATCATGCTGGCTATCCCTGCTCAAAAATAATGCCCTTCTAGCACACCTTGGTTCTCCTGATGGCCCTTGTAGACTCCTGAGACTTAACGGTCTTGGGCACACCAGCTTAAAGAAGAGGCACGTATGAGAAGCAGTAGGAGGCAAACTTTGGCAGGGCTGGCAAGCAAGACACTCTAATCCCCCTGTGGAGAATGGATAACAAGGCGGTCTTTTGTTTCCTTTCAACAAAGGATGTCAATAAAGAGGATCATTTGCTTCCTTTTACTTTTTTTTTTTTTTAATAATTTTTATTCAAATTTTTCCAAAAACAAACAAAACAAAGTCAAAAAGACATAACAATACATCAACAAAAAATGAAAATAAAATAGTTGACTTCCGATTTGTCGCAGATCAGCTATAAGTATATAATATACATCAAACCTGTCCCTTAATGTATACATACAGAGTCCCTTTTCTCCATAGGCTGTCTTAATTAATCGTCAAATCCCAGTATCATCATTTTATTTTGATCTTTCAACAAAAAGTCTAAGAGAGGTTTCCATTCCTTAAGAAATGTATCTGTCGATTTTTCTCTAAGTAAACATGTCAATTTATCCATTTCTACTAAGTCCATTAATTTCAATAACCATTCTTCCATTGTTGGTGTTGATTCCATTTTCCACTTTTGTGCATATAATAATCTTGCTGCCGTAATCATATATAATATTATTCTTCCATATTTCTTTTCTATTTGTTTATCCATAAAACCCAATAAAAAAAATTCTGGTTTTGACTGAATATTTATCTTTAGAATTTTTTGCATCTTCCTACCTATCTGTGCCCAAAATGATTTTGCCTTTTTACATAACCACCACATATGATAAAATGATCCTTCTTGTTGTTTACATTTCCAACAAACATTAGAAACATTACTATACATTTTTGACAACTTTTCTGGAGTCATGTACCAACGGTACATCATTTTATAAAAATTTTCTTTAAGATTATAGCATAGTGTAAATTTCAAACCTTTTTTCCACATATTTTCCCATTGATCCATTTGTATGTTATGACCAAAATTTTTTGCCCACTTTACCATACACTCTTTTACTTGTTCTTCCTCCATATCCATTTTCAATAAGAGTTTATACATTTTCGCAATTATATTTTCATCATTTGTACACAATCCTATTTCAAAATCAGATTTACTTATTTCAAACCCATACATTTTCTTATCCATTTTATATCTTTCTAACAATTGTAAATAGGCAAACCATTGAAAACTATATCCTTCCTTTGTCAGTTGTTCTCTCTCTTTCATTGTATATTCTCCATGTACATTTTCTAATAGTTCTTGATAAGTTAACCATTTCTCTTTTCCAGCCATTTCTCTTCTATAAAACACTTCTTGACTTGAGACACATAATGGTATTTTCGAATAAAACCTTGGTTTATATCTATTCCATATTTTCAACAGAGGACGTCTTATGAAATGATTGTTAAAGTCTACATTTACTTTTACTTTGTCATACCATAGATATCCATGCCATCCCCACTTCAAATTATGGCCCTCCAAATCCAATAGTCTTTTATTCCTCAATAAAATCCATTCCTTTATCCAGACTAGACAGCAGGCAGCAAAATAAAGTCTCAGATTTGGTAATCCCAGTCCTCCTCTTTCTTTGGCATCTTGTAGTAGTTTAAATTTAACTCTTGGTTTTTTTCCTTGCCATACAAATTTAGAGATATCTTTTTGCCATTGTTTAAAAGGTAAATCAGAGGATATTACAGGTATTGTTTGAAACAAAAACATCATTCTCGGTAATACATTCATTTTTATCACAGATATTCTACCCATTAATGACAATTGTAGTTTATCCCATCTTAGCAAATCTTTCTTAATCTCTGTCCATAATTTTTCATAATTATTATGAAACAACTTTGAATTTTTATTTGTCATAATGATACCTAAATATTTCAACTTTTTCTCTATTGTAAAATCTGTCTTGTCCATTAACACTTTCTGGTCCCTTAAAGTTAAATTTTTCACCAACATCTTTGTTTTTTTATTGTTGATCTTAAATCCTGCTAACGGTCCAAATTCTTTTAATTTGTCCATCAATACATTAATTCCTTCCAAAGGATTTTCTAGTACAATTATCAAATCATCAGCAAATGCTCTCAATTTATATTCTTCTTTTTTTATCTTTAATCCCGAAATTCTTTTATCTTGCCTTATATCTCTAAGCAGCACTTCTAAGACCAAAATAAATAAAAGGGGAGATAAAGGACATCCTTGTCTTGTACCCTTTTGTATTTCACATGAATCCGTTAAATCTCCGTTAACAATTATCTGAGCCTTCTGAGATGTATAAATCGATCTAATCCATTTTATAAAATTGTCTCCAAAATCCATTTGCTCCAAAACCTGAAACATAAATTTCCAATTCAAATTATCAAATGCTTTTTCAGCATCTAAAAAAATCAAAGCTGCTTGTTTATCATTTCGTTGTTCTAAATATTCCAAGACATTCAAGACATTCCTGACGTTGTCACGTAATTGTCTTTTAGGTAAAAACCCTGATTGATCTTCCTGGATAAATTGTTGCAATATTATTTTCAATCTTTCTGCCAAGATCATTGTAAAAATTTTATAGTCATTATTCAATAGAGATATTGGTCGATAATTTTTTGTTTTAGTTAAATCTTGCTCCTCTTTAGGTATTAATGTTATATTAGCATTTTTCCAACTATCCGGTATCTTTCCCTCTTGCAGAATAAGATTCATTGTAGACTGTAAAGGTAGTAAGAGTTCTTCCTCCAAACATTTATAATACATTGCAGATAACCCATCTGGTCCTGGTGCCTTTCCTAATTTAATTTTGTTTATAGCTTCAGATATCTCTCTTGACGTAATAGGACCATTAATAGCTTGTCTCTGAAAGTCTGTAATTCTAGGCAAATTCTGTTTAGATATATACTCTTCTATTTTTTCAGATGGAATTTCCTGACATTTGTACAATGTTGAATAATATTGATGAAAAATCTTTTTAATTTTTACATTATCTGTCAACGTCTCATCTCCTTCTTGTATCTTTAAAATGATATTTTTTGGCGTTCTTTTCTTAATTTATATGCTAACCATTTCCCAGGTTTATTTGCAAATTCAAAAGTCCTTTGTTTAGCAAAATTTAGTTTTCTTTCAACTTCTCTAACTGTGTCAGCATTGATACTTGCTTCTGTAACATTTTGATTTCATTTACAATAGAAACTTTAGTTGGATTCTTTTTCAATTCTTCCTCTTTTTGTTTTATTTCTTCCAAGATTAATTGCATTTTCTGTTGTTTCTTTTTTTTTAATTCAGAGTTACATTTAATAAGATATCCCCTCATAAATGCCTTACTTGTATCCCAAACAATATTTTCACTTGTTCCTTTATGTAAATTATGTTCAAAAAACTCTTTTAATTTCTTCTTACATTCTTGTACTACTTTGTCATTCTGTAATAAAGATTCATTTAGTCTCCATCTAAATCCAAGATTTTTCTTTTTTAAAGTTAATATCACAGGGTTATGATCCGAAAAAGTTTTTGGTAATATATCCATTTTAAAAGTGTCCTTCGCTAAAATTTTAGACATCCAAATCATATCAATCCTCGAAAATGTTTTGTGTCTTTCTGAAAAATAAGTAAATTCCTTTGCGTTATCATTTATATATCTCCAGGTATCCACCAATTCTAAATGTTCCATCAGTTCAAAGCAAATCTTCGGTAATTTACCCTGTGTCTCTTTGATATTTTTTTCAGAAAGCCTATCAATTTTTGGTGAGATTACCCCATTCCAATCACCCATAACGCACCAATGGTCATATGAAAACTCTGACAATTTTTCCATAAGTCCTGTGTAAAACCTTGTTTTATCTTCATTGGGGGCATAGATACCCACTATCAAAATGTTTGTACCCTGTAGAGTAATTTCGACCCCCACAAATCTACCACTATCATCCAGTAATACCAATTTAGGAAGCAATTGTGGGTTAATGTAGAGAACAACTCCATTTTTTTTTTTGGTCCAGCCGAAATAAATTCTTCACCCAAATTTTTACAAATCAAATATTTGGAATCTTTCTTCTTAATATGAGTTTCTTGTAAACAAATTATATCCAATTTTAATTTTTTCAAATAATGAAACACTTTCTTTCTCTTCTGCGCCGTATTGGCTCCATTTATATTCCAAGTTAGATATTTGTAATCCATCTTTAAGAGTGTATTTTAAAATGTGCCTGATGCTCCTTTTAGTCCATCATCTTCCTTCCCTTCCTCTGCATATTTTGTTGACTTTGTTCCCCAGGAATTATATCCATATCTTTGAGTTTATCTTCATCCATATCTTTTGAAGCTTTTCTCAAGAAGTCCCTTGCTTTTTGAACAGTATTCAGTCTATATTTCTGTTGTCTGAATGTAAAGATCACTCCTTCTGGAACATCCCATCTAAATTGAATTTTGCGTTGCTTAAGTTTCTCTGTAAAGAAAGCATATTCTTTTCTCTTACGTAAAAGTCTAATAGGAATTTCTTTCATCACCAGTATTTCCTTACCATCAATTTTAAAGGTATTTTTAAAGTGTTGCTGTAATACCATATCTCTGGTCGTCTTCTTTATAAAATGAACAAGCACATCTCTTGGAATTTTATTCATTGTTGCATATCTGGAATTAATTCTATACACTTTATCTATTTCAAATTCCATCTGATCTTCATTCAAATCCAGAAATTTTACTAGAGCATTAACAATTTTATCTCTGATGTCTTCACCTGTTTCCTCAGGAATTGCACGGAATCTCAAACAATGTTCTTTATTTTTCATTTCAGTCACAGCCATATAGTCCAGGTTTTTTTCTAATTCCAGATTTAATATATCTGTTCTATTCTCCAAGATTTGTACCTTTTCTTTAGTGTTTTTTGCATCCTCCTTTATTTGCCCAATTGTCCCTTTAATCTCATCCACTTGTGTTTTAATATAGTCTTTTATATCTGTCAATTCAGTTTTCATTTCCTGTTTTATATCATTAATCCCTTCCATTATTTTTTGAAACATATCTGGGGGTATAACCCCTTCCTGTGGATCAGTAGAACTTCTTCTTCGCTCCTGGGTCTTAGTTGCTTTTTTAGTTGTCATTTTCAAGAAAAGCCTTTAATTTCTGATATTAATCACTGTTCCAAAACCTAGAGGCAATCTATTTCTTTTTTTTTCCTCCACCAACAAAAAAGTTAATATTCCAGGCCTGTTATTGAAGTCCAGCCAGCACAGCACAGTTCTTATCTACATCCAAGAATGCAAAACAATTCTGGTTGCCAACACCAAACAATTAGTAACATATACGAGCAGCAGATTCGTCCAAAAAGAAATAGTCCAAAGAGAAAAATAGTCCAAAATATAATAATTACCTCTCATCCGTTTTTAAACTTTAAAACTCCAAATTCAGGCCAGCTTTTTGTCGTAAAAAAAGTATATAAGTTGTTTACATTTTCTTTCTTCCTTAATTATATTTAAAAGAGAAAAAGTATGACTCACCCAGGTTTCTCAGTTGCTGATTCGTAAACAAATCCCTTTTATTGTAGTAATTTAAGCCAAATGATAAGATTTAGACAGAAGTAGGCTCGCTGGTTAAGAACGTTTTTTTTTTTAGAAGAAAAAAAAGAACGCTTCGCTTTTTTCCAGTACAGCTTGCGTGGAAATCCTGACTCCGTCTTCAGCCGATCGGCATGCCTTCCTATCTCAGGAATTTCCTGATCAATTCCAGCCGCCGACAGCTCAACGAAGTCTTGTGGAAAATCTGATCGGTTCTCCTATACCTTGGAGAACATTTAAGCCAGTCCAAGATTCCTCTTGGCTGGCTTTTAACCTGAAAAAAGCTTCCTCTGAGGCAGAGCTCCCTCAGAGACAACCACCAGCCAGCACTCCTTCCGGGAAGTCCTCATTTGCTTCCTTTTACATGGGATCTACATGGGAGCATTTCTTCATAGGAAATATACTTGTCTTACCTTAACTTTTCATTTGCATCGTTGCACAGTTCCTGCTCAAACGTTAGCTGCCAAGCACTTCTTCCCATTCACACAAGCAGGCATTCCTCTGGGGAGGATTAGTCTCACTTTTTCCTTGTAGCCCTGCCCTCTAATTATACATTTTCACTCTCTCTGGTTGCTATTCTACAGCTGCAGTAGGTTCCTTTTAAAAAAACCCAGAACTGCAAATATCTGTGCTTTACCTGTAAGATACAGCTGAAATACAAATCTTTGCACACAAGTTAGGGAAAAATGAAAATAAAGGCACCATTTGCAGCAATATAAAAAAGGCCAGCAGAATGGAGGAGAGCAACCGGAAGTTGCTTGTCAGCCTACAGTAAATAAAATGAACGAAGGGAGGAGGAGGGAGTGGGCATGGAGAGAGGAATGACTGACACAGCCACATAAAAGCATCTGAGGAAAGCATCTGAGCAAAGCATCTGCAAGTCCCAATGAGACTTACTACTGAGCAGACCTGTAAAAAATTGCACTGCCATCTCTTTTTTGCATATATACTGTTCTATCCACATGGGCTCACAGCAGTCTGTTGATTATTAATAGTCCTGTCCCCTAGATGCTCACTGTCTGCACCCAAGAAACCATGATATGCTTTAGTGTCAATTATCTTCTCAGCACCTATGGCATATGAGACAAGCACTGGATCCAACCCTGTTTTTTATTGTTCTGACCCGAACAATATTCGGGTCAATATTGTTATGAAGCTATCTGCATTCAGACATCACAGTAAACTATGGCTTATCGTAATGGGAACAAGCCTAGCCTTCCCCTGGGCTCACAATCACCATTTAGCATTACATCTGAAACTGTGGTTAATTTTTACAATAGTAGTGGCTAATATGGTGTGGTAGAGCTGCAAAGCCACCACCCTGTCATTAGGCTGCATGGATGCATCAGCAGAGCCAATTCACTTCTCCTGCTGGGTATCCATGCAGACCCATCCTCACCAACATCCTACCCTATCAAAGTAAGCTGCAGCAAGACCTGTGATGGAAAAGCAGCTCCACAGCTCTGCCCTACTGTACCTGCCAGCTTCACAAACTACTGTTTGAAGCTGGCTTGTTTCAAACAGACAATAGTTAAGATTAACCATAGTTTATTGGGTTTGGAAGTTTATAAAAAACGCAAGCATAAGCTTCCAAAATCTGCCTCACAGCTGCATCAGAGGAGGAGAGGGAAGGCGAGCTCTGTGTGTGTATGTGTGTCATCCCAACACAAATAATAAACGAAACTGAGAGGAGCGGACAAAGTTTGAAAAGGGATGATAGAATGTAAGACCAACAAACCCAGAACATTGAAATGACTCACATTCAAGAGGAAATCAGTTTCCATTTTGCAAAAGATCTTAAAAAGGAGATGGGTTTCTGAGTGGAGGGGAAAAAACTAGCCATTAGATCCACAGGATCAAATGCTTAATTTCCCTCGCCACTCCTCATGCCACCAAGCCCTTGATATTTATGTTGGCAGTATTACAAAGTTGTTTGACGTCTTGTGATGAATCTCTATGGAATCTGAATCACTCCAATCAGCAGATTTTGAACAGGCTGCCCAAAATATTTTCAAGGCATTCCCAGCATGTTACAAAGAGAGACGTGGACACTGGGTTCTTCCCATGTGTTACTAAAAAATGACAGGCCATGTGAGTTTGCTTCTCTGCTGTCAAGTAAAATTATAGAAATATCCTGAACTCAAAGGACTTATAACCTGAAGAGCAGGTCATGTTAATCTATGATGGAATCCATGCGTTACAAACCATGTTGACATCACGACAGAACTCAAACTCGAGAGCCAGCTTTCCATGCCTGGGGCAAATCTGCTCAACTGCCTATCGCCAACTCTGTTAGTCCCTGCCATAACAACAATATAGGATGAAAATCAGACTCTCAATTACATTGTAAGCACGGGTATCAACTGCTGTTGCGACAAAGGCCTGGAAAATTACTTGGAGCAATATTATGCTCCCACCCCCCCTCTGGTTTGGGGTTGTTTTTCAAATGATGTAAACCTATTAAGACAGTTAATCAATTACATCTCAAAATACAGCCACTGTACTGTTAATGAGTAATTTGGGGAGTGGATGGGGTAAATGGTTATGCTTTTTCAGAACTGCTCTTTTTTGTTTGTGCATTCACACTATATCAAATTTAAAAGCTGATGAGGTGGCTCAGCAAAATGCAGCAACAATAAACAGTAATATTTAGCCCTGAAGGGAAGCATTCAAAGCATTTTCACATAGGTTGTCTCAGTAATCTCTACACCAGCTCCAGATGTTGCTGGGCTGCAGCTTCCATTATTCTTGACAAATGGACATGCTGGCTGGTGCTGATGGCAGTTGTAGTCCGGTGACCTCTGGAGAGCCACAGGTTACTCACACTCGCTCTAAAAGATATGTCAGAATTATGATCTCTGTATTGCAGATGGGATGGGGTGCCGGGAAATAAGCAAGCTACTAAATCCACCTAGTAAGTTTATGGATGAGGTACGGCTAAACTATGAAATATGAGGGGAGGGGAGGAGGAGGGGAGGAAGGGAAAGGGGGGAGGAGAATGGGTGGGTGGGCACTGGGCAGAGGGAAAGCCCTTTCCCTTTCTAAAAGGAAAACAGTGTCAACAGTATCATTATTTTTCAGGGTTTCCCCTACCTTTTTATTCTACAGCAGATACATGTAGTCTCCCACCCAACTTTAAACCAAAGCTGTCCCTGGCAACATCTATACTAGGCATTTATTTCACTTTAAGCATGCATGGCTCTCCCCAAAAAACCCTGGGAAATGTAGTTTGTGAAAGGTGCTGAGAGTTGTTAGGAGAAGCCCTATTTCCCTCACAGAGCTACAATGACCAGAGCTCCCTGAGAAGAGGGGCTGACTGTTAAACCATTCTAGCCACTGGAGCTCTGTCAGGGGAATAGAAGTCTCCTAACAACTCTTGGTTTTGTACGATTTTGTTTTGAAATTAGCTTATGGGAAACAGCAGAATGGCATGGGGGTATTTTCAATTTAACAAGGTGGAATGTGAAAAATCCATGCTGGCTATAGTATACAGCCATTCCCATGGCTGTATAATCCTCTCTTTCGAAAAAGTTCAAGACAGCTAATGTGTGTGTGTCTCCATCCATCCATTCATCCAAATCCCCATCCTCCAATTTTTTGAAAGCCTTCTGTCCCTGTGAAAATGCTTCACTTTTCTTCCTCATTTGCAGGTCACTTTATGATTTATTTGTGATTTTAGTTGTGGGGGGTTGAGCTTACCCTTTCACTGTAAGATAGCTGAGTGTGGTATGTGTGCTTTTCTTTCCAATTAATATTTTTCCACCACTCAGCAGCCTCCCTAGCTGCCTGTACTTTCTGATCTTCAAATGTCCCATTGGAAGAGTTAACCTCATCACATCTTCCCTTGGGCTTTAACTGAATTATTAGGAAGCCAGGAAGGCTGGCTATCAAGTTCCTGACATTGGCACCCTTGCTGATTTTATTATTTTTTTTTTTTACAATAATTTTTATTCAAATTTTCATAAAACATAGAAAACAAAATCATAAAACATTCAAAGACAAAAAACAAAACAAAACAAAAATGATTAAACAAAAAAAATAAAATGTTGACTTCCCATTTGTCACATATCAAATCAGTTATAGGTCTACAATATATAACAATCCTGTCTCTTAAATCATATTATAAAATCACTTTCCTCCAGTAGTTATCTTAATTAATCATCAAATCTCATAAACATTACTTTATTCTTTCCACAAAAAGTCAAAGAGAGGTTTCAATTCTTTAAGAAATATATCTATCAATTTTTCTCCAAATAAACATGTCAATTAATCCATCTCGTTAATAATTATAATAATCTTATTGTCATAACCATAGTCCAAATAAACATTTCGATTAATCCATCTCATCAGAATCTGTTAGGTCCAATAATTTCAATAGCCATTATTCCATTATCCCTATTAGTTCCATCTTCCATCTTCAATAGTCCTGTTAAGTCCAGTAATTTCAGTGTCCAATCTTCCATTATCAGTATTCCATAATAATCTTGCTGTTGTAGCCATAGTCATATAATAAGAGTCTGATGGGAATTTCCTCTATCCCAAATATTTTCTTGCCATCCATTCTGAATAAGTTGCTGAAATACTGTTGTAAAGTCATATCTGTGTTCTTCTTTTTTACAAAATGCACTGGCTCATCTCTTAAGAGTTTTTCCATTGTCACATGGCTGCAGTTAATTCCATAGATTTTCTCTATATCAAGCTCCATCACATCATTCCAGTCCAGAAGATTATCCAAGCCATTGATAACTTTATCTCTAATATCTTCATTAATTTCTTCAGAGATAACGTTAAATTCCAAACAGTAGATTTTATTTCTAAAATCCATAAACTCCAGATCTTTTTCCAATTCCACATTTGTTCCAATCTCCAGGGCTTGTATCTTCCCTTTATTTTTTCTTTTCTCATCTCTGATCTCATTCTCCTCTCTCACAGGATCCCCTATTTCTTTAAGCTCCTGCGTCATTTTGCTCAGTTCAATTTTCAGCTCCTTACTACCCTGTCGCAGGGTTTGTTTCGTTATCTCAATCTCATCCATTATTTTCTGAAACATAGTTACTTCCAGATTCTCAGCCACTTTCTTGATTGCCATTTTTAAAATCACGAAAACAAAGCAAAACAAAAATAAAGAAGAACCACTTCTTATTTCAGCAACAATTAGGTTAATATTCCAGGCTTGATGACATCACAGTATAAACAGAGCAACCTGCCTTATCTCTCTATGTTCAAGAATGCAAAACAAATTTAGTTCCCAGCATCAAAACAGTTAGTGGCGTCGTGAAGAAGCAGATTCGTCAAAATAAAATAGACCAAAAAGAGAATAGTCCCAGACAATATAATATTCCTCGGAATAGAAATCAGGAATAGAAATCCCTCTTCTGTTTATATCTTTAGAATGCACTTCCAGGACAGCTTTTTGCGACAGAAACAGAGATAAGCTGTTAATTTCGTGAATAACAGAGAAGGGTTATAGCTCACCCAGAAGTTGTCCAAAGCCGATCAATCTGACAAATCTCCTTTTGCTGCAACAATTTAAACCAAGTAAAAAAAATAATAGAAAGAAGGGTGCTTGCCTGTTAGTCCGTTCTCTCTTTAAAGAAAAGATAAACGTATCGCTTAAACAGATAGAGCTTGTTCGGAAGTCCGTCCGGCATTGTTGGCTGGACCTTATCTCATAAATTAATGAAATCCAGTCCTCCCAACAAAAACAGGCTTTTGAGGTTGATCTCTACGTTTCTCCCTGCCCGGGAGAAATTTCATCAGTCAAAAAAAAAATGTTCTGACTGATTTATATCTGAATAAGCTTCTTTTGAGGCGGGAGCCTGTCCCAAAAGCAGGCACAAGCGAAGTCACCCTTCCCGGAAGTGGCCTTGCTGATTTTATTTTTAAGGGAAGTCCTTCCTTTTATCTTTTAAATAATTTTTTCTACACTGATTCCTCTAGAAGAAAAAGAAAGAAATGAAGAGTTATCAGGCCCACAGTAGGCCTAACCTTTCCACACTGGGAGGAAGCCTAGCCAAGAATGTCACGGATTCTCGGGAAGTGGAGGCACTCAGGAAGCTGCAGGATGTAGACCACCAGAGAGGTGATTTGTGGAATGTAAGAACACTCACAAACGATCCTTGATCACCTCAAAAGGTAAGGGAAACACAATACAAACCCAACCTGTAAGGATTTCACCAACATTTTCAGTTACTTTTGATCATTTTTGGATGCAATTACTTTTTTCAGTAATTAGATGGTTGAAAAAAATGGAAGAATTATTTTGGCACAGCACAAATAAAATAGATCGACAGATAAAAACACAAAGGATACAATAAAATGCTAACAATTCAGTGCTTAAAAGAAGAAACATAGCAGCAGATATCAGATCAGAAAGTTAAAACCATAAAAACAGCAGTAAAAATTCATAACCAAAGTTCACTAAAATTGCAAACTACTGAAGGTCTTTACACCGAAGGTCCAGAAAACTGGGGGAGGGGAAACAGAATGGGGTATCGTAGAAGAGGGCAAGGTTGGCAGGCTTGCTGGAACCCTGAAATATTTTGTTGCAGCTTCCCCTTGTCAGAATATAATTTCACCTCTTCTATCTTCTCCTTTGTGGAAGTTCATCTTATGGATTTTGTCTTGCCTCGTGCCTACTTAAAGCAACGTCATCAGTTGCCCATACATATAGGATGGCATTCAATGTTAGACCTACTGAAGTTAATAGACACGACTAACATAGATTCCTTAATTTCAGTGGATCCAAACTAAGGAGGACTTAGCTGAACATAATCCATACTTTTGAAATTCCATTATGTAATCTGCATTCTGGCCTTTTCTCCCTTATATTTAAGTAGACCATAAACCCTTCAAGGACAAGGTTCCATCTTGTGACTCTACTTGCCCCAGGGATAAAGATAAACAATTAGAAGCAGGAAAATAAATGGAATTAAAACACAGAGATGGGGAACCTGTGACCTGCCAGATGTTATTGGACTACAACTCCCATTGTTCCTGACCATTGGGGCTGATGGGAGTTGGAGTCCAACAAAAAGCACAGTCCCCATCCTTGGGCTAAAGAGGGATAGTTGGATCTGTCAGTTTTGGTTTCTCTGGGTTTCTCATTCTTCCAATCCTAAATTCAGTTCCCCCCATCTTCACATCAGTTTGTGATTTTAAAAAGGTCTCATGAAAATTCATCAGAATTTTAGTGTGAATTTCTCCACATGGTTTTATGCATTTTTGCCAAATGTACACACTTTTGCAATGTTCCCTTATATGATGTAGTTTTGTTTGTTATTTTCACTAATATATGTGATAAATGCACACTTTGCCCTAGTATATGCATTTTGTACATGTTATTTGACAGGAGAACTGCATTGCAAAATCCAGACAAGTGTGAATGTCAAAGGATGGCTCTTTCAAGTTCTTGTATTGTTTTGGAAAGTGCATTATTAGGTAGGTTCACCTTTAAATGTGAGCCGAATCACATTTCTTTCTATTTGAAATGTAGTGCTGTTGTCCCTCTACTGTATGCTGTTGAACTGTTTGTTGAAATATGACTTGTTTGGCGACAGCAATAAAGAAATGTAAAACAAGATCATCATCCCTCCCTGTTGGATTGCTGTTGTTTGATTTGCACTATATCCTGCAGGATTGGGTCCCAGGAACCTTAGCCAGCCGTGGTGGCTAAGGTTTCCATCTACCCTTTGGAGGGATATGTTGACTGCGGACTGAGGGACGTGTGAAGACCTTTTTGCCTACAGGAAGAGGAACATTGTTGTTGCTTAGAGAAAGAGAGCAGCTGTGGCTGCTACTTTGGTTCTTACACACAGCATTTGTTCCAGCTGCCCAGGGAGTGAGAGCTATTATTGCTGTTTGCTCCTGTCTTCTTTTGATTGTCATCATTGCTGCGCTTCTCATTGAACTGCTTGTACTGGGAAGATCCGCTGCTGGGCATAATGAAGATGGCGGCGTAAGAGCTCGCTACGGCTGGAGCTCCGCCACCATATGTTTCTTTTAACACCTTTTAATCACCTTTTAGCGTTATTTTTGGGATCAGGAACGCCTCCCCTCCGTTTTATAACTTGCAATAAGTTTGGCTGTATTTTAATTTGTTTGTTTGTTTGTCTGTCTGTTGTTGTGTGAATGAGATTGAGTGAATGTGTGTTTGTGTTTATGTTGTTTAAGTGTTTTGCTGTATTAGATTTATTTTAAGATGTGCCTGGGAGAACATGCCTTGGGCCTCGCAGGGAGATTTTCGGGGGCCCCAATTAACGTTGTGACGGGTAATGGGAGGTATGGCGTTGGGAGGAGAACGTGCCAGGTAAGGGGAACTCGTCCCAGACAAGTTGTGTCTGTGCCTTGTTCCGGTTCTCCTCCTATCCACAGGACTGTTGGTTGTACTGTCAGCCAGCTCTCGGATCTCCAGGTGCTGCTTTTAAATGCTAGGTCGGTCGTTAATAAACCCCCCCTTATCCACGATTTGATTGTGGAGAAGGGTGCCGACCTTGTGTGTATTACCGAAACCTGGGTGGGTGAGCAGGGAGGAGTTGCTCTTTCCCAGCTTTGCCCACCTGGGTATTCGGTGCAGCACTGTGGTAGATCTGAGGGCCGGGGAGGCGGGGTTGCTGTGGTCTATCGGAGTTCTTTCTCTCTCACTAAGCACCCTGTCCAGACGGCGACTGGTTTGGAGTGTCTTCATCTTGTGCTGGGCCAAGGAGACAGATTGGGAATACTATTGGTGTACAGCCCACCTTGCTGCCCAATGGCTTCCCTAGCTGAGCTGACGGAGATAGTCTCGGAGGTATTGTTGAGATCCCCCAGACTTGTGGTACTGGGGGATGTCAACATTCATACCGAGGCTGTCTTGTTCGGGGCAGCTCAGGACTTCATGGCCTCCATGACAACCATGGGGCTGTCTCAAGTTGCTACTGGCCCGACGCATGTATCAGGACATACTCTTGATTTGATCTTCGCCACTGGTCATGGAGATGGTGATCTGAGGGTGGGGTATTTTTCATCTACTCCATTGTCATGGACAGATCACCGCTTGCTGAGCTTTAGACTCACGGCAACCCTTTCCCTCTGCAGAGGTGGGGGACCTATTAAGTTGGTCCGCTCCCGGAGGCTTATGGATCCTGTTGCTTTCCAGAGCGCTCTGGGAGTTTTTCCGGCTGATAGCACTGGCGCTCCTGTCGAGGCCATGGTCGATCTGTGGAATGCGGAGATGACCCGGGCCATTGACATGATCGCTCCCGCGCGCCCCCTTCGGTGCAGAACTCAAACAGCACCGTGGTATACCCCGGAGCTGAGAGTGATGAAGCAAGAGAGAAGGAGGCTAGAGTGCAGGTGGAGGCGAACTCCTGACGGATGTAGTCATTCTTTGGTGAGTGCTTCCACTAAGTTGTATGTAAAAGCGGTTAGGGCGGCAAAAAACTCATATTTTGCTGCCACCATTAGATCATCTCTTTGCCGCCCAGCGGAGCTTTTTAGGGTGGTACGAGGGCTTTTACATTCTGGCCCTCCTGATACTAAGGAAACATCGGAAGCTCGCTGCAACGAATTTGCGGAGCACTTCCAGGATAAGATTGCTTGCATCCGTCGGGACTTAGACTCTGATGTTATGACAGATGACTCCATTGAAGTGTCCAGAGCGCGGTCTTGTCCTTCATTGTTGGATGAGTTTCAGTTGGTGCAGCTCGAGGAAGTGGACAAGGTGCTTGGAATGGTGCGGGCGACCACGTCTGCCCTTGATCCTTGCCCATCTTGGCTGGTGAAGGCCAGCAGGGCTGTAACCACCGGCTGGGCCAAAGAGGTGATAAACGCCTCCTTGAGAGAGGGAGTAGTCCCTGGTAGTCTCAAGGGGGCAGTAGTGAGACCTCTTCTAAAGAAACCTTCTTTGGACCAAGATATTTTGAACAACTATAGACCGGTGGCGAATGTCCCTTTTTTGGGCAAGGTCCTGGAGCGGGTGGTCACCGGCCAGCTCCAGGCGCTCTTGGATGAAACCGATTATCTGGATCCGTTTCAATCCGGTTTTAGGCCTGGTTTTGGCACTGAAACAGCCTTGGTCGCCCTGTATGATGACCTTTGTCGGGAGAGGGACAGGGGGAGTGTGACCCTGTTGATTCTCCTTGATCTCTCAGTGGCGTTTGATACCATCGACCATGGTATCCTTCTGGGGAGGCTCGCGGAGTTGGGAGTTGGGGGCACTGCTTGGCAGTGGCTCTGCTCCTACTTAGCGGATCGTCGCCAGAAGGTAGTGCTTGGGGAACATTGCTCGACACCCTGGACTCTCCATTGTGGAGTCCCTCAGGGGTCGGTCTTGTCCCCCATGCTCTTTAACATCTACATGCAGCCTCTGGGTGCGGTCATCAGGAGTTTTGGAGTGCGTTGCCATCAGTACGCTGATGACACGCAACTCTACTTCTCCTTTTTACCTTCTTCAGGTGAGGCTGTTGATGTGCTGAACTGTTGCCTAACCACGATAATGGACTGGATGAGAGCTAATAAACTGAAACTTAATCCAGACAAGACTGAGACACTGTTGGTGAGCTCTTTACCTGCCCAGATGGTGGATGTTCATCCTGTTCTAGATGGGGTTACACTCCCCTTGAAGGAACAGGTTCGTAGCTTGGGGGTCCTTTTTGACCCTTCCTTGTCGCTTGAGGCTCAAGTGGCCTCGGTGGCACGGAATGCGTTTTACCATCTTCGCTTCTTCAGCTAGTGCAAAATGCGGCAGCCAGGTTGTTAACGAGGACCCGCTGGTCTGCGCATATAACACCTGTCCTGGCCCGCCTGCACTGGCTGCCTATTTGTTTCCGAGCCAGATTCAAGGTGCTGGTTTTGACCTATAAAGCCTTACACAGTGTGGGACCACAATACCTTGTGGAACGCCTCTCCCGCTATGAACCTACCCGTTCACTTCGTTCAATATCCAAGGCCCTCCTCCGGGTACCAACTCATCAGGATGCCCGGAGGATTGTTATTAGATCTAGGGCCTTTTCTGTAGTGGCCCCCAAACTGTGGAACAGCCTACCTGTGGAGATACGCCTGGCGCCTTCGGTACTTTCTTTTAGGCGCCAGGTTAAGACCTGGCTATACTCCCAGGCATTTTAATGTTCAATGTGTTTCATTTAATTTTTTTTTTCTTTTAACTTGTTGCTGATTTTATTGTAATTTTATTGTAATATTGTATTTTAATCTTGTTTTGTTCACCGCCCAGAGAGCTATTCGCTATGGGCGGTTTAAAAATGAAATAAATAAATAAATAAATAAAATTGTTATTTTAATATGTATTTTTTTCTTTTCCTTTTACATGTGATAAATTGTGGTAGCCTCTGGCTTTGAGCAATAAAGATTCATTTCATTTCATTTAAAATTTCTTCCCCATCCTTAGCGCTAAGCCATATTATACTGTTCCAGTTTTCCTGTGTCCTTTCTTTCCCTGTAAATTTTCAAAAATGTAAATCAGGATTTCTCACAAGGCAACGTTGGATAGGAAGGTGAGCTGCCCTGGCAGTCTCCCAAAAAGCATTCAGGGGTAAAATCACTTAGCAGGAACAGTTGAGTTCTGATGTGACCTTCTGATGTCTGACAGGATATCACACCTATAAGAACAGCCCACCTCTTTATCACAGTTACAGAAGACTCCTGTCTGGGAAGGACTTTGAGTTACTGGCAGGCGAACATGATGAAAATCAGGGAGAGAGGGTGTAGATTCAGATTCTCCAACCCCATTTCTAAAATGTGGTCTTTTTTTTAAAGGTACACATTAAAAGATATATTTGGCATTTTTTTTGCTGCAAAGAGCAGCATTCTAATAAGTACCAAATTTAGCAATGCACACATAAAAAATCCTTGCTATTTATTTAATTAGTTTACAATATTAATATAGACTGACTTTCTGCCCTACAAAAGGCTTCCAATAACAGAAAATTATTAACATGTAATACAAAATAAGGTAGTGGTATCTGAAAAAGGCACTGTGCTTGTTAACTACTGCTCTTTAAAGGTTCAGCACTGGCCAGATGGGCAAGGAAGAGACATTTTCTCTTGGTCACTAGGCAGGTTGTAGCTTCTGGGTCTTCCCAGCAGTAGTGGTAGCTGAAAGGGAGTCAAATGAACCCCCTCACAGACAGGCCCAGTGCCAGAGGGTGCCCAGGTTGGGCACTGGCTGAGGGTCCATGTGGCTGAGAGGGGCCCCTGTTGCTGGGGATGGGTAGATGTAGCTCCCGCTCCATGATCCATGCTAGCATCGGGTCATAGACCATGCACCCCACAACACAATGCTGGCACAGATTGCAGAGCAGGAGCCACCCTCTCAGACAACACCCCTCACGCCACTACCATGAGCTTGAAATAGGCCCAGCTGCACCACTTCCCACGTTGCAACATTAGCGTGCCAGTGTGCTGTGCTGCCACTGCCAAAAGCCCACTGCAGTCTGGTGCCCAAGGGCCTTCTACAGTCTGGTGCCAGCCCTGCTCACAGATGAAAAGCACATGTGAAGGAGCTGTCAGACCCTACAAATGAGCCATCCACCTCCCAATATGTAGGTCACTGTGCTATGCAGAAGCTTCTCCTTGAAATGCCTAAAAAACAGAAGCTCCCTCCACAGCAACTTGAAGCAGGGCTTACACAGTGTGGCTGCCCCTCTTTCGTGGAACAGCATCCCTGTTGTTGAGATAGGACAGGCACCCACTATTTGTGCATTCTGGAAACAATTGAAGACATTTTTGCATAAACAAGCTCTTTCAGTCGGATGAAAAGGTCTCTGCCTCAAGGTGTTTATTACTTGTTTTTAAACCTATCTTTAATGATTGTTTTTGCACTGTTTTTAAGACTATTTTTTGGCTTTTTTAAAAATTGTAATTTTTGAAAATTGCCTTGCAACTTACGTGAAAGGCAATCCATATATTGGCCAGTATGCTGAAGGATTTTGACTAACATCTAACATGGCATGTAAGTAGAAATGTCGACGAGATCAATCTCCTCCTACAAAGAACCAAGTACAGTGGAAGATTTCTGCAACCCGCAGTGTGCTGCACCTAGTGATAATCTGACCCTTTAACATAATCTGTATACTTGGCTGAATTCCTGGCCTTGTGCCGGTGGGTAACCAGGTTGTGCACTGGCCAAGGGGCCCCTGCAGCTGAGAGGGGTCCCTGATGCTGGGACTGGGCAGGTGTAGCTCCTGTTCTGCGATCTGTACTAGCATTCAGTCATGGAGCATGTGCCTTGCAACCTGATGATGGCGTGGATCATCACCCCTACCAGGCACCCCCCGCCGCTGCTAGTGTGGGCTGGCCATGCCACCTCCCATATCACACTTCCACCACCACTGCCGGGGACTTAAATAGGCCCGGCTGCATCAGCGCATTATGGTGTTGTGTGCACATGCTTGCCACCTTGGGTAATGGTAGGCATGCGCGCACAGTGTGCTAACACACTGACGCGGCCAGGTCTATTTAAGCCCCCGGTGGCGGTATGGCCACCACATAGTTGTCGCTGTGCCTGCCACTGCCTTTGAGAGCCCACTGCAATCTGGTGCCGGCCCCGCTGATGCTATTTTATATAGTTTGATTGATTTACCATATGTATCGTACTTTTATTGTATATTTCTTTTGTATTAATATATGGTGGCCTTTGGGCTAAAGAGTGGTATATAAATAAATCACACCATATAATAAATTCATAAAATAAATAAATATTATGCCTGCCTGCAGCATGCAGGGCTGTGGAGTCGGTACGCCAGACCTTCGACTCCGACTCCTCTATTTTTCTACTGTCCGACTCAGACTCCTTCATAAATGGCAAATGTATATTAACTAGTAATAACAAATTTACTGTAGTAAAATGGTAGCACAAGGCATTTCATCACCACCATCTGAATCCAGAGCTTGGAAAAGTTACTTTTTTGAACTACAACTCCCACGAGCCCAATCCCTGAGGCTGATGGGAGTTGTAGTTCAAAAAAGTAACTTTCCCAAGCTCTAGATTCACGTGGTAGTGATGAAATGCCTTGTGCTACCATTTTACTACAGCAAATTTGTTATTACTAGTTAATATACATTTGCCATTTATGAAGGAGTCGGAGTCAGAGTCGGAATCGGAACATTTCTACCGACTCCGACTCCACCCAAAATTGCTCCCGACTCCCGACTCCACAGCCCTGGCAGCATGTTTGGCAGTTGTGACAAGTGGCCCTATTCATATACAGTACCAAAGTGTGTTTGTGCATGTGTATGTGTATAGAGCTTCTCCAATCACAGGGGGAATTCTGAACCAATCAGGATTCTCCCCTGCACAGAGGAGCTTTACCAATTCACATCACAGTTGCCAAAGATGCGGGGGGGGGGGCTAGACAGAGCAGCTGTTCAAGTGCCTCACACATACTTTTAAGGTCTGAAGGATTTCATCTGAACCCTGCCTGAACCAGTGGGGAGACAGAATTGATGTTAACTATCCACTGCCAAATTCTGCTTTAGATACCTAAGTAGGGAAATATAGTATTTCCAGCCTAAGTTCATTGAAGAAAGACCTACAGTAACATAACTGGCTGACTGCTCACGTAACTTGAATTCTTTGCATGATTTAGGGTTGGCATTGAGGGAGAGCAGGCCTATTTTGACTTTAACAGCTGTGCATTGGGTAGAAATTCAAGATTGAGCTTTTTCTAGCGCAGAAATACATTTAAGCAAAATCCTTTGCCTGCTGCCATTTTGTCTGTCAGACACCTTGTTACTTGCATGCTATCCCTGATTTATTTTTGAGCCCTCCACCCCACCCGCAAGAGGGCACAAATCTGCATATGACACAAAGCACAGGCAAATTTTAACTCCTCTTTTGTCACCGAGACTGTTGACCCAATCCACACACAGTGTACTGGGCCCTGAAAATCCTGCTGGCCACCTCTTTGTGTAATATAGGAAGGGGTAAGAATTCATTATCTTCATCATTGATTTGTATGCTGCCTTTCCATGTTTCCAATTACAAAAACATAAGAAAACATAAATAGTCATAAACAAACTAATAAAAACATCTTAGCACAGAATAACATTGAGCAATCCTCACTTGCTTCATAATAAGATCCAACAATAAAAATACAAAGCCATAATCCCATCGACAACAAAAAATGCATCTCCCAAATTAAATTTTGATTCCTAAACAACATCCCACCATGATGGTCTCTCGACATCCTGGGCATCAGATCTTGGAGGGCTCATAGATAAGATGGCCTCTGCCGTCTTCAGCAGCAACAACAGATTTTTAGCTAGAATCAGTCAGGGCTCCCCACCCTCCCAGGCAAGGTGCAAATTAGCCAGCAATGCAGCGAGCAGCATTCACAATCCATGGGCCTGAAACAGCCGTTCTGTTCTGCTCTTGCCAAGCCATACAGGAGAGGAGAAAAGGAGAGATAGGCATGTGGGCCCTGGGATTTCAAAGGCTGGACACATCAACAGGCAGGGGTGGGCAGTGAAGAACATATCAAGGACGCTGATGACAAGACAGGCTTTAAAGTAGTGCTGCAGCTATCGCTATTATTCAAAGGTCAACAGGAAGGGTGACCCTCAGCTACTACATCTTGTTTTCTAGCAAGCAAATACATTCTTCACTCTCATTTACAAGGCTGCTTTAGAGGAGAACATTTGGGCACTTGCCATTTTACTGGGCTTTGGAGAGGAATTTGTTCTTCTTCTTACTGCATGCACATTCAAGTAAACAGATTTTGCAATAAAAGAAAAAGAAATACCTCCCTTGCTCTCATATACAACAGATGCTGGAGAAACATGATCTAGTATAAAGGAATAATGCCTTGTATAAAGGGAAGTATGAGCTTTTTGGGGTGGGGGTGTTCATGCAGAGATGATTCTTCAAGAGGGCCTGGTGGATATTGATTCTGACGTGCTGTTACATATGAACGTCTCATTCTAAAAATATAAGAAGAGCCTGCTGGATCAGGGCAACGGCCCATCTAGTCCAGTATCGTTATCCTATTTACTTGCTGATCTTTAATTTACCACTCAGCATAAGCATCAGCATGGGTGTCTTCAGTTACTTCAAATTTATGCAGGAATATAGTCTGATGTTTGAAAAGATTCTATGACAGCACTCCTTGCTTTGAAACTAATTAGATAAGATTATTTACTGAACTGATAATATTGAAATCTTGATTTCTATCTGCGGTACAGGTTGTAGCATTCATTTCACATTTTCTAATTGTTGCTAAGACAACCTCTCGGCCACAATATTGCTTTTAATTGACTGATTGTGTATTTTTATTGTTTTTGTAAGCTGCCCTGAGGGCAGGATATAAATCCTCTAAAGAAATAATATTCCAAAGTGTTGGAAACCACAGTCTAGGCACTTAAGACAGAAAATGAAAGTAAAAAAAAAGATTCCTTATATCCTCCCCCAGTTTTTGGTGGCAATTACTAGGCACAAAAACAAAATAACCGGACAATGCAACCATTAATATACTTAATTTGCATAATTAGCAAATAATTGTCATAATATGCAAATTAGCCTGCCCATATTTGTGGAACTGGAATATGGCAATCCTAGTCTTTTGCCTCAGGTTAATGTGAGTTAATTAATGGCAATTGTTGTCACACCTACACAGCTGTTACGAATGCATCAACTTAGAGGAAATACAATTGCGAAGATAATTACGTAAAATCAGGGGGAAAAAACCACCCCAAAATCCATACCAATTACAGAAATGGCCCGCCGCAAGAAAACAATGCTGGTCCGAAAAGACAGAGGACTGTCAGATTCATTTGAAATTCGGTACTAAGTCTGACTGAGCAGATGTTGTCCCTTACTCTCCGATACGACAGGCTTACCAATGGATCTACTGTTTCCCATGCATGGTTTGGGGCCTACCTCATTCATTCACTCTCAAGGGCCACATTCACATCATACATGTATTCCACTATTATTCCAATTTAAACACTCATGGCTTCCCCCAAAGAATCTTGGGAACTGTAGTTTGTGAAGGCTGTGGAGAGTTGCTAGGAGACCTCCCATGTCCCTCACAGAGCTCCAATTCCCGGAGTGGTTTAACAATCAATCTCTTTTCCCAGGGGTCTTTTGAAGTAGTAGCTCTGTGAGGGGCATAGGAGGTTTCCTAGCAACTTTCAGCATCCTTCACAAACTACAGTTCCCAAGATTCTTTGGGAGAAGCCATGAGTGTTTAAAATGGAATTATAATGGAATAAATGTACAGTGTGAATGCAGCCAAGAACAGCGG
Organism: Rhineura floridana; assembly: GCF_030035675.1. Classification (NCBI taxonomy): domain Eukaryota; kingdom Metazoa; phylum Chordata; class Lepidosauria; order Squamata; family Rhineuridae; genus Rhineura; species Rhineura floridana. The sequence goes on along the minus strand of NC_084483.1, from coordinate 183,664,477 downwards.
ACAGAGAGGCACAGCAGGGGAGAGGCCTGAAGAAAACAATTAGAAATGTGTTTTCTCTCTTGGCACCAGAAGAGGAACATGCTGAGGCTGAGAGTATCCAGAATGACACAAAATTGAAGAAGGCCCCACTGAATGGGCACCTGGATTGGAGAAGAGAGCATTGTGTTCTGTTTGCTTAGCAGCCTGTCGTTGAGTGGTTTTTTTCCCTTCTTGAACTTAACTGCCATTAAAAAAGGAACCCATTCTGCAACTTGCTTGTTCTGGGTGTTTCCTGTCCTTATCTACTAGAGATCTGTGTGGTGCCTCCGTCCTTCACAAGTGTCTCCACATCACTTGTGATAAATTTGTTTTAAACTGTTCTGGAGATTGTATTTTATATTGTTATGACCTGTCCTGGGACCTTCTGGTGAAGGGCGGGTGATAAATAAAAACAACAACAACAATAAACCTGTACTTGTTTATTCCAGAGGGGTAGGACAGCCAGGTTTGTTGTTTATGCTATAAAAGACTGTAGCACTTGAAAGAATTACAGCAGGGATCTACAATTTTTTACCAGCAATGCTAGTCAAGCAAAACGTAGTTGCTGGCAAACAGCCCTCTTACCCATCCCCCTCTGGCCATGCCCCAGTCTGACTTTCCCAAAGAAAAGGCAGCTGGGGATGGCAGCATGCTGGGTTGGTTTCCCTGCTTGAAGGCACCCTGAATGCCCTTCTAGCAGTGGTGCCCAACACCTGGCCTTCCCAAAAGATGGGTGGATGGAGACAATGTCCAGCTGACTGCAGCACTCTTCATGAGTGCCTTCATGCAGCAGAATCCAACATCTACCCAGTTTGTGTGTTTGTGGTAGGGCCACGTATGTGGCCACGGCTCTCCAGATACCTTGGCTCGGCAGCTGCCAAAGAATCCCCAAACAGATCTGTCCACCTCTGCAGTTTCAATGCTAGAGGAGGCTGGCTTGTTGTCCTGCTTGCTTGAGGGTGCTATCGCCTTCGCCACGGTGAGTGGAATTACTGAAGCCTGACTTACACACATCTATTGCAACATAAGCTTTCCTGGGGCAGAATTATGTCTGAGAGCTTGAAGTCTGACTGAAAGCCAGATCAGGCAATATTGGACGAGACAGATTAACAGTCTGGCTCAGCATAAAACAGCCTCACATATGTCAAGCTCACTTTAGTTGACCAAGTTGATTCATTATATTCCCACTGATGGAAAAAAAGCAGGGGGGGGGAGAGAGAGAGAACTCTTACTAGTTTGGCATTGCAATCAATATTTTTCCATCTATAAAACAGGAAACAGAAGTCAATGAGCTATCCATCCAAAGGGATTCTTGCTGCAACTAGATCTTAACCACTAAAAGGTAATATTAACAATGGGTGCACTCAAGGTCTTGTTCATGTAGAAACTACCCTGAGCTCTGCCATTGCCTCCCATGGTAAAGAGAGCAGGGGAGGGGGATAAGAAAATGGAAACCACCTGTGTTTTATTGCAATATTGCATGGGTATATTGCACTGAGCCTTATTTTTCTTCATTAAGCTGAAGGCCTGAAAGTAATCATAACGCACTAATTCATTCCAGATTTTGCAAACAAAGGCTGCTTTCTGCCACAGTGTAATGGAAAATAATGATGAGGGCAGCCAAAAGACTTTTAAAGGCTTACCTAGGCTAATGCTTTCTAAGCACTAGAGTTATCTGTTGTTATGGATTAAATTGTTCCAATAAAACGGTCCCAAAACCACAAATCAACCAGTGGTGTGGAGTGGGGAAATTCATCACATGGTCAGAAGAAGCTAAATTTCTGCGATTACTACAATAAATATATTTATTTATTTCCTACATCTGTATCCTGCCTTTTCCTACAATGGCTATGGTTAGATTGTTTTTGAGTCTTGAGCTCGTTTTGCTTTATACTACTGATATTGTGGTTTTATTATTTACATAGTTAAATATATTATGGTTTATTGTGGTTTGATTTTTGAAATTGATTTGCTGGTATTTTACTGTTATGTTCTTGATTTGTAATATATATTTTTCTGTATAAACCACTTTGAAATCACTTGAGATAAAAATCAGTATATAAGTGTAGTAGGGATATAAAGGCCCAGGAAAAACCCAGGAAAAAATCAGGGGAAAATGGTTTTTCCCATTTTTTTTCCTCCCCAGGTAAAAAAACAGAAAAATCAGGAAAAAAATATTACCCCCCCCCCAAAAAAACTTTCCATTTTCCTCTAGGTCTTCACATCTCTAAAGTACAGTAAATAAAGAAAATAAATACAAACACAGTATATATGGTTCTCTTCCTCCCCATTTTATCATCAGAACAATCCTGTGAGGTAGGTTAGGCAGAGTAATAATGACTGGTCCAAGGTCACCCAGTGAGTTTGCAGCTGAGTGAGCATTTCAGAAACATATTCAGACAGCACTTTATTCCACTTTCCCAACATTTCCTTACCTGTTAATCTTTGTATTTTATGTGACCTTTCACACAGTGTAAAAGCCACTTCTGCAAATCTAGCAGAATCAAGTGGAAGTTTAGCACCCATTTCCGTGTTAATTGCTTCTAGAAAAACATCCATTTGCAACCCCATTAACCCAGAAAATTGCAGGAGTTTGGCATTTTATTTTACCAGCGGTTTTCTTGGGATCACGGCACCACCACACATGTAACAAAATTTAGGGTGGTATTCTGGCATACAGAAGCATGCAGATGCCAAAAGGGTGAGGAGACAATATGCCCAATGGCATCTGCTGTTGTTGTGTCACACATCTACTGGTGTGGATGAAATTTAGTGTGACGAGGCAATAAATTGCTGGGAAAAAATTCAGTTCGTAACATAAAAAGTACTGCAGTGTGAAAGGAATATTAGAAATTGGGACAGAAGTACTAGCATTATAATCAGGAAAAATAACACAATAAACCCCACATCTGAATGCAGACCAGGTCTCTCCCATCCTAATCTAATATTCTAACTACTGTACCCCAAAGTATATTATTGTTCCTAAACAATCCTAGAAACTGATCTGTCAAAAAATGTATTCCACGCACACTAGACCACAGCAAAGCTTACTTCTGAGTAAACATACATCATATTAGATTGTAATTTTTTAAAAGCATAACCCAAATATCAAGCCTACGTAGACAAGTAATTTAGTTACCTATATTTGTTTTAAAACTTTTATTGACTTTTATCTGTGATTTAATTATGATGGTTTTGTGTATATCTGTTTTTTAACACTTCAATGGCACCTCAAATTTTGTGAAGTTTAGCTGTGATAGATTGACAGTTTTACTGTTATGCCACTTAGGGATCTCTTTGAGTGGCTGATAAATCTTCTAAATAAACAAATTGTAGCACAGTGGGTAGAGCATCTGCTTTTCATGCAAAAGGTGCCAGGTTCAATCTCCAGCTTCTTCAGGTAGGGCTGGGAAAGCTTCCTGTATAAAATGTTGAAGAGCTGCTGGTGGTCAGGGTCGACAGTACTGAGCTAGATGAACCAGTGGTCTGACAGTATAACACAGTTACCTATGAGCCACTTCCTAATAATTTATCTACTTTCTAATAATTAGAAGAAGTCATTCATCCTGCTCACTACCAAAACTAATTGGGTTCCAGTCAAATACTCAAAAAACCTTCAGCGATCACTCCTGCCTGGAAGGGAAATCCATCACCACCATTGAAGATGGGGCTTTTTACTTTGGGAAGGAGCCGTATGACAACATAGATCCACTTTTTAATTGATTCTGCCAATAGGGGGTGCCATTTTTTGCAGCAGCTGCCACTTTCAACATCCTCCTCCAATATGTCAGAACAACACGACAGTGGGAAAGAAAATTCAGCTTGGAGAAGAGCTGTTGCTGCTTACCTGTGGCAGGGGCTATTTTTTTCTAAACCAAGAACAAAGAAGGCACTGCTGCTGCTGTACCTGCTAAGGTAACCCCTACCCCCCACAAAACTGCATGGACACCATATATTGGAAGCCAAACTGGAGAAATGGCACCATAAATTTCAATATATAAAACAGGCATGAAATCACCTGAAGTTATGTTTGACGATATATGTACTCACCCATTTCTCTCCCATCATAAGTTTGTGAAGTGCTTTCAAACTCACTAATTTAACAGTAGAGTTAAAGACTTGCTTCAACCTCACCCATCAAAACATGTGTTCTTGTTTTAAAATGCTTAACTTTTGACTGGCTCATGTCCCAACATCTTTGCTTGTTTCTGAGCTCTCATCTACAGGAGTGTTTTATATTTTTAACTGGTGGTGTTATATCTCTGCATTCTTTTTGCACTTCTGTGTTACTTCACCTCCTCTCCAGATGTGTCTGAATTAAATTAAGCCATCCTGTGCTTGTTCAACTCCTGCTTTTCACAATATAAAGTAAGAAATAAAATGTGTTTTGTTTGCAAGAAGCAGAGCAATGCCAACCAGTCTGGGGAAGATTTAGCCAAAGTTAAAGTGCTTTGCAGGACAATCCTATACACATCTACTCAAACATAAGGGCCACTGAGTTCAATGGGGCTTACCCCAGAAAAGTGGATTTAGGATTGCAGTCTTAGCCTCAGGTTATTATGGGGGTATTCATTTTTCCCCGACGGTATTTGTGCATTCCTTGGAGTTATCTTGAGTCTGCCAATCTCTCTCTCTTGTGCATCAGTGGTACAGTTTTGACTACATAAGAACAAGCCCAGGAAGTGTCATCACCCATGGCTGGGGACCTTGCAGTACACAACTGGTGACTCAGATGAGGACAAGTTTCAGGCTACTTCCTTTCAGGAAGAACCACCAGTACTATATTCAACAGGAGAACGTAGCTCTGCCACCATCCTCTGACTCAAAGGAATAGTTCCCTGCAATACCCTCCCAGTCTTACAGATGCCAATAATAATAATAATAATAATAATAATAATAATAATAATAATAATAATAATAATAATAATAATAATAATAAGATGACAGCCCTTTAACCAACCAGCCAGCACCTCCAAGGAACTTACAACACTTCAGGCCTGGTCGACCTATAAGGCTTCAGTTGGCTCTATCTCCCTGCAGTGTAGTTCTCTTGTAGTTGTCCTAGCAGGGCCACTTACTGCTGTCCAAGGTCCTGTATGCTCTCTCCTTGACTTGGACTCTGCCTGCATCCCCTGAGAGTCTCGAGCACCCATGGAATTGAACAGTAAGACTCAGACTGATATTAATACATACATTTACCTGGTGGGCACTCACTCCTTTCAAATAAACTAACCTGTATGTATGTGGTTCTGTTTCAGCAGCAGAGCCACTGGCACTCATGCACGGAACATCGGAAATACAGAGAATTATCATGTGGGTTGGCCAAATAATATGGTTCCAACTCACACCAGGTTCACTGCTCTGGGAAGGAATCACTTAAAATGTTTCTTTCTACATATATAACTGGAACAGTGTTGGACAGGACTACACCTCTCTTTAGTAATATACAAATGAAGCTTGAGTGAGCTTATGCCTAAGTAATATATAGCTGGGTCTCAATGTTAGAAGCAGTATAGAAGGGGAACAGATGGCTTCCCACACATTGGAGCAGTAAAACAGCCCAGCTTGAAGAAGGAGACAAAGATTGTAGAGAAAAACTAGCGAGGTGCTCTGAACAGAATTCAGACAATGGTAGATTTAGGTTGGCTGTTTATTGTTTCCTCATTCAACACACAGTTTCCTGAAACAGCTTCCTAGCAATTGTACCAATTAAAGTAGGTCCGTCATTTATCAGGGGTGCAGTTAAGTGGCTCCCAATGCTCTGCAAAATAGATGGAGTGACAAGTATATTTCATTTTGTTCACTTATTTGAAATATTTATACACTGCCTTTCCATTTTGGAAAAAGCAAAATAAAAAAAAGTCCATGGCAGCTAACAAGAGAATAAATCAGGCGAAAATAATCATACCAACGCAATTAATTTCTATCAATTAAACAGTAAGCAGCAAAACAAAAAATAGCCACTCTTTGCACTGCTGCAACTACATGAACTTACAGCCAATTAAAACATGCAGAAATAGTCCTTCCCATGTGATGGAACTGTATCTCCCATTTAAAGAAATCTCTAGCTACCTTACAGAAAAGCGTGCATGTTGGGGAGAAGCCAGGGCTGGCCCACTAGTTAAAACCCAATAATCACAAGCAGATTCAGGACAGACAAAAGAAAGTACTTCTTCACACAGAGCATAGTTAAACTATAGAAATTGCTTCCACAAGAGGCAGAGATGGCTGCCAACCTGGATGGCTTTAAAAGAGGTTAGACAAATCATGGAGTACTGCCCCTGATGGATATGTTTTACCTCCACCGCCAGAGCCAGTATGCTTTTGAATATCAGTTGCTGGAAACTACGAGAGGGGAGAGTGTTCTTGTGCTCAGGTCTTGCTTGTGAGCTTCCTGTAGGCATCTGGTTGGTCACTGTGATAACAAGATGCTGAACTAGATGGGCCATTGGCCTGATGCAGGCTGTTCTGATGTATTTATGAATGGAAGCTGCTACAGCTGCTGGTAAGGAGCCAAAGAAACAGCCTGATGAGAATATAGACAGTGGACCCATTCATACATATGCACCTCCAGGCTGCCTAAGTCAAAGACAGCTGGCTAGTCTATAATAGTATTCAAATCACAGAAAGTCTCATTCAGTTCTCATTATTGTGGAGCCTACTCAAAAGATTATAGTCACTGAACAAAGTGTAGACTTTTTTTAAAAAAAATGTCACACAATGAATAAATTGTATTGGGACGGACCATTTCTCATGTCAGGGCTGGGCACATGCTTTGCATGCAGAACATTCCAAGTTAATTCCCTAGCAACTCCGTGTAAAAAAGGATCAGGTAGCAGGTGATGAGGAAGACCTCCATCTAAGATCCTGGAAAGCTGCTGCCAGTCTGAGTAGACAACACTGGACTAAATGGACAAAAAAACAGTCTGACCAGGCTCCTAAGGGAGTTTCCTCTGTTCCTAAATTTCACTGCATGTTTCTTTCTTTTCTTTTTTGCCATCCTTACCAGAAAGGAGTAGGAAGATTGTATGTAAAAGTTATATGCGTATATGCTTTTGTGATGTTACATTTTCCATGGGAGTAGGTAGGTGCACATGATTAGAACTATCACTAGAAGCTGAAATGATGAAATTGAGGTTATCATACTTTGGACACATAATGAGAAGACATGATTCACTACAAAAGACAATAATGCTGGAAAAAACAGAAGGGAGTAGAAAAAGAGAAAGACCAAACAAGAGATGGGTTGATTCCATAAAGGAAGCCACAGACCTGAACTTACAAGATCTGAACAGATGCTATTGGAGGTCGCTGATTCATAGGGTCACCATAAGTCGTAATAGATTTGAAGGCACATAACAACAAAAACAATACAGATTCTTCCCCCTTCTCATTGGCTTGATGATGAATGTTATATTATGCAAAAGGTTCCTTCCAGTATTTTAACTTGCATACGACCCAGCTAATGTTTATTTACTTGCTCTAACAACGGACCTTATAATAAACAGCAGTCTCTACATATTTTGCACCTACTGATTCCATTATGCATTGAAAAGGGAGTTTGGCCACTGCTCAGCAATCAGATATTAGGTACACTGACACACACAAAAAGTGAGCAACCTTTTATCAAAACCACAGAAGAAAATTTACATAATTATGACGAGTACACTGTGCGAGGGGGGGGAAAGATCAGGGCAGGAAGCTCTTGCAAGAAAGAAAATGCAGATATAGGGATAGCACGGAACCCATTAAAATGGCTTTCTGCTAATATGAGCTCTTAACAGGATTCTCCTTAATAACTGGCACTATAAATCAATCTTCATTATGAAATGATATAGATATTCTACATCCTATGGTGGTGGTGGTGGGGCATGGATCAACAAGTGCAGGCTGAAATGAAATTGTTGTGAAGGCATGTTTTGCAAGCATGGAATCCAAAAGATTTCAATGTGCTGCTCTTGGTGACACATACATATTCCACCTACACCCATGAGCTGTGATATTTTGCTGAAGCTTAATCTTCCCACTCTTGTGCTGAAATCCAAACCTTTGTTTTCAGTTAAGTGCAGGCAACTAGACAAACATAATTAATTACCTTGCCTTCCTGAGCTGAGTGTAAAAGACTTGTGCTTGCAGAAGACATGGCAAAAGGAAATGGCATGAAAAATTTCCATGGCAAAAGGAAATATGAAGGAGGAGGATGCAACTGTGAATCATAATTTAGCTTTTCAGCCATACATGGAATGGAAGAAAATGACAGTAGCCCACTGAATGACAGTAAAGGAATGACTTGCCTGCTGGTGTAAAGTCGGTATGTATCAAGTGCATTTTTCCAGGGAAACAGACAAGTAAGGTTGTAACTGGAAAGGCATTAATGAGAACTTATGAATTACTAGAGTCACCGTTCATAGCAGGAACTAGCAGTCAGAAGCAAACTCATTCCCAAAGGAGGTCAAGAGGAGGTAAGAAACTCCTCTTGAACTCTCCCTGGGCAGTTTTTAGAGAGGAGAACCAGGAGACAAATTTATGATTAGAGCTGAATTTGAACAAAGTCTCAACCAGACCCACACTGAGAACCTGTGTTTGTTTAATGTGTTTTGGGGCATAATGGACACTATAGGTGACTTTCAAGCTGGGCCTGAAAAGTGTAGAGCAGCAGCAACAGCAGGAGACTGGAGTATGGGAAGCTACCTTATCCTGAGACCATTGGTCCATCTAGATCAATATTATATACCCCAGGGAGAGCCAACGTGGTGCCCTCCAGATATTGTTGGACTATAATTACCATCAGCTCTGGACAGCATAGCCAATGGTCAGGGATGATGGAAGCTGATGATGGAATAGTCAGGGCACCATGTTGGCCACCCCTGATCTATACTGATTTGGCAGCGGCTTTTCTGTGTTTAAAGCAGTGGTCTTTTCCCACTCTACTGGGAAAACGGAATCTGGGACTGAAGCTGGGACCTTATTTTATTTATTTATTTGATTTATATCCTGCCCTTCCTCCCAGTAGGACCTTCAGCATGCAAAGCATTTGCTCTACACCGAAGTGAATTATGACCCTTCCAGCTAAGCATGGTAGAATTTCTGTTCTGTTAACCAGGAAATGGCAAAAGGCCAGGTTCCTAGTATTTATATGAGGCCTAGCCAATCCAGAGGCTTCATACTGCTTACTACTCACAGAGATTGATGTTCTCTCCATATTTCCTTTTGTGCCTGAAGAAGGCACCAACACTTGAATGCATGTGGTCCCATGTACTTCTTTAAGCTACCTCCCACCCTCAGACCACTGAAGGTTCAAGACTCAGCAACTCTGACAGTAGCTTTGCTAGGAAACATATTAGAGAGTCAGAGAGGGTGCAGAGTGACATTCCCTCAACAGTAAGAAAATTCAGATATACTTTACACATCTGGGATTAGGGTGGAAGGACTTCCAATCAGATAATAGTGCTCCTAGGCAGATAATCTCTATTCACTGCCCATCTTCATTCAAAATGCATGTGGTTATGTGCAGCTGCCTGACACAGAGACCATTGTCCATTGAGCCTGGCCCCATCTATTCGGACTAGCAGTGGCTCTCCAGTTTCTCAGGGTAGAAGCCCTTCTAGGCTTGGCTTCCTGAGGCTGCACATCAATGTGGGAGCAATACCCCATTAAACTTAATGGGACTTATTTCTCAGTAGGCGTGAAACTTTTTAACCATATATGCTGGAACTGAACTTGAGACCTACCTGCAAAGCATGCAGGCTACCCATGAATCATAGCTGCTCCAGCAAAGTTCAACACATGGAGGCAGTGGGATCAGGACCCAGGACTCTCCATCAATAGATTGTCAACGGCTGACAATTCCTTTCTGGGTGCAACTCAAGTTGCTGATTATCACCTGCAAAGCCCTACAGGTGTCTCTTCCCATATGGTCTTTCTAGGTCAGCTGGAGAGTCCTTTCTGTATGTCCGACCACTGGCAGAGATGCAGTTGGTGTGAAGAAGGAAAAGGACCTTCCCCAGCTCAGCACTGTCTACAATGACTAGCAATGGCTCTCTGGAGTTTCAGGCAGGAGATCTCTCCCAGCTCTACCTGGAGATGCCTTGGTACCTTCTGTGTCCAAACATTCCACTGAGCTACATGGATGAATGGAAAAGTGGGATAAATGTTCCAATAAATAAATAGTCAGCTTGGATGCTGTTGCCACCACTATGGATCATTGCTTACAATGTGAAAATGGAGGAAAATGAGTTCTAGGGCACACTCTTGAAAATCCCTTGAAATATGCTAGGCTTCTTAGCTGGCAAGATGAGGTGCAAAGGATTCCCATAAGATATAATGTTTGAATACCATTGTGTTAGTAGAATGAGGTGACATTATTTCATTACAAAAAATGTGGTAGTTGTTTTTAAATCAGTTCAAGCAGCAGTCCCAGGGTATGGCCTGAAGGCACACAAAGCCACCAACTTGCTGAAGCTATGGAAGTCTAGGTCTGGCCAGTGCCTGGATGGGAGACTGCCTGGGAACCACATGTAACCTGCCTTGAGTTCTATGATGGCATAAAGGTGGGATGCAATGGTAAGAAAAATGCTAAGGGTTATATCCAACTAAGTTCTATTCCAAATAGAGCTATTGAAAATAATAAACCTAATTAGTCATGTCCATTAATTTCAATGGGTCTATTCTGAGTAGGGCTAATATTGGCTATTATCCTAAATGAAGTAAGTTTCATACATACATTCAAAGACATTACTCTAAGAACACAAGATAAAAAAAAGCCAGTGGATGAATAATGCTTACCGAAAAGAAAAGCTGCTTACTATGGAAAAATCAACGTGGTCTTGGGCAACTGCCAACATCCAAGAGGAGCCAAAGAAGAAGGAATGCCATCATGTTAAAGACTATCGTCTTCCATCAAAGAGAATAGAAGAGAGAAATGCTTTCTCCTCTGAACTGCTGACTCAGTGATAACCAGAGTCGAAGATTATGAAGCAGGCTGTTCTGGCCCAAGCCAATGTCAGCAGGGTGCATTACACAAGGAGGAAAAACAGATTCCACAATGAGACAGTGAAGATGAAATATGACAAGAAAGGTAATGCAATAAGTAAGAGGCAGCAAAAGGAGTGGCAGCGTTGCCAAAAGAGATAATGGAACAGTTGGAACAGTTTCTGCACTCCTGTTTTCTAATTCCTGCTTTCGCGATAGAGTTACCACTGCAGTATACTGGGGCAATAAATAGTGAGAATGTATATACATCAGCTTGGAAATTCAGAGCTCCCTTCAGAACTGTTTTAGTTTTCATCATTGGTCATCTCGATCAATGGAAGCCAGGGTAAACATCCAGACACATCAAGAGAGGACTTTATAAGGTGTTTCAAAGGCAAGCTCAAATTATTAATTATATGCATAGTACTTACATACAAAATACCTGTCTTTCTATTTAATTCAACTTCAAAATTAGGCTCTGTCCTCCTCCTCCTCCTCCTGCTTCTTCTTCACAGATTGGAAGCAGATGTTTGGAGAGACTTTTCATAAGGCCACAGGTAATTGCTGGCTAAACCAAGTCTTTAAATTCAAGTTTTCCAGCTTAGCTCAATTTCCATTGAAGGCCCATGAGGATTATTAATTAAATGTTTATTTGTTTATTTATTTGATTTATATCCCGCCCTTCCCCCCAGTAGGAGCCCAGGGCGGCAAATATAATGAGTACTGTCTTGTTTTTAAATTTATTCCGTTAATAAATGCATAATGCATTGGGGCTCCCAGGGCCGGCCCTATTGTTAGGCAGAGTGAGTTGGCCACATCAGGTGATACTGAGGGACATGGAGTGGACAGAGCTGTGAATGCCACACAATCCGCCTTGCCTCCACTAAGTTAGCCTGCTGCTCTCATGTGCAGTGACAGATGCTGTTCTATTGTCAGTGTTAAAGAAATATTCAAGTGCCAGCCCAGTTGGTTTTGGTATATGGGATTGGGCAAGGGCAATTTTGTCCTTCACCTCAAGCAGCAAAAAGTCTTGGGCCAGCCCTGGGGGTTCCCAATGGCCCCCTACCCAGAGTATTGATCAGCTCCCTACCTTATCAGCCCCAGCATTGCTTCAGCACATTTCTGACTTTTCATGGCATTCCATAAGAATGGAATGGTTAAAGGATACCTGCTCCTTTGATTTACATTGCAAAGGTTTAACAGCACTGTGCCTAAGGCCCAGTGACTTTGGCTAAGTTTGGTTTAGCCAAACCATGGGCCAGATATTTGTTTATAGCCAAGTGCAACAGAGACAGGCATCTCTCCAGGCATCCTTTTTATTGCATTCACAATGATTTGTGGACTTGATGGTATTGGAGCAGTTGTATGTTTTGCTCCTCAAAAGTGTCAGGGCAGATATAGTACTTCATTTCCAATCAGTGCATGTCCCATAGCTTCCTACTGAAATCCTGTAACTTTTTATATCATATGTGTATTTTTGGGGCGAGGGGGATTCTGCTATTGTTGTGTGCTATAGTTCAAGAGTGCCTCTCTTTGTCCCTCCTTGAGGAAAGGGTGCAGGTTTTGAGGCTTTTTAGTTTAGAGAAAAGGCGAGTCAGAGGCGACACGAGAGAAGTGTTGAAAATTATGCATGGCATGGAGAAAGTGGACAGAGAAAAACTTTTCTCCCTCTCATAACACTAGAACTCGTGAACATCCAATAAAAGTGAATGTTGGAAGATTTCAGGACAGACAAAAGAAAGTACTTCTTCTATGGAATTCACTCCCACGACTTCCCAGGAGGATCCCTACGCCTGTGCAGCCTCTGAGACGAGCTCCGTCTTGGATGAAACTTATCCAGTTTAAATTCAGTCAGAAGGCTCTTTTCTGACTGGGAATAATTTCTTCCGGATAAGGAAGAAATGTGAGATTTCCCACACAGCTTTGCTTTGATTGTTGGAGTCTGGAATTCGTCAGAATTGTCTGTCTTCCAGCAGCTCAGACAGAGCGAGGATTTTTATGCTAGCTCAGCTGGATAAGTGACCCGTTTTTTTTTATACGGATTAACAGGCAAACATCCTCCTGTCTACATTCATCATTTTCTTATCTATACAGCTAAAGAGATTTGTCAAAGTAACAGCAATTGAGATAACCTAGGTGAGGTAAGACTTTCCTTTTTTTTTATTCATGGAACTAAGGGGGAAGAAAATATAAATAGCTTATCTTTTTTTTTTATTGCAAAAAGCTGACATGGAAAATAGCATTTTAAAGATTACAACGGATGAGAGATTTCTGATTGGAAGAGATAAGAAATCTTTTTGATTTATAAGGCTTTTGTGTAATATATGGCTGGGACTATTTTTCCTGATCTACTTTTTTTTTTGACGAATCTGCTCATTCTCTCTGCTACTATTTATTTGGACGCTGTGAACTAAAGCCGTTCTTACACTTCCGGGCAGATAAGAGATAAGGGCTGTCTAGCGTGTGACGTCAGTTGGTTGGAAAGATTAACTCCTTTGTAACTGGTTAAAGAAATAAGCTGCTCTTTGTTTGGGACATTGAAAATTGAAGGAGTTTTGTTCCTTTGGCTTTAAGAATGACAATTAAGAAGATCATGGATGCACAAGAAGGGACTTTATCTCTAGACATGTTTCAGAAAATAATGAATGGGATTAACTCAATAAAACAAGAACTGAGAAATAATAGACAAGCGTGGAGAATTGAATTTCACGAAATGAGACAGGAGCTGAAATAAACTCAGGATTCTATGAGAAAGGAGAATAAAGATAGATCTGGAAAACCAAAAAAGGATGAAAGAGAAATTAAAGGCAAGGTTCAAATTATGGAGATTGGCTTAATTATGGACATGAAAAAAGATTTGGATTTCCTGGCTGTGATGGATCCTGGAGACAAATATTATAGTTTGGAATTCAGCGCTGTCCCTGAAGGAATTGAAGAGATTGGAGATAAAGATATTATCGGTTCAAAAAAATTCCTGGACTGGAAGGATTTGATGAAACTTGAAATGGAGAAAATTAACAGAATTAATCCCTGTTTTGTGTCAATGGAAAAACCTTCAAGAGATGTACTAGTGTATCATGTGGAAAAGAGGAACAGAGATGCGGCTTTGCAACAATACTTCAGTGATACGTTCGGATTTGATGGCAAGAAAATATCTGTGATGGAGGAAATTCCTATCAGACTTTTATTATATGACTATGACAGCAAGATTTTTGGGTGCGTAAAGATGGAAGATGGACCTAATATGGATAATGACAGAAGAGCGATTTAAAATTACTGGACTTAGTAGATTTGAAGAGTTGGATTAATTGATATGTTTATTTAGTAAAAAAATTGATTGATATATATCTCAAGGATTGGAAACTTCTCTTTGACTTTTTGTGGAAGATTAAAATGATAGGATGTTAATGAGATTTGAAACCAACTAAGATAACCGCTGGAGGAAGGTGATTTTATAATCTATTAAGAGATAGGTTAAACTATGACAAATCGGAAGTCAATATTTTTTCTTTTATATATATATATATATATATATATTCTTCTTTTTGTATTGCACTAGTTATTGATTTGTGTTGTTTTCTTTTTGTATTGTTTTGGTTTTGAAAATTGGAATAAAAATTAATTGGAAAAAAAAAAGGAATTCACTCCCACACGGGGCAGTGATGGCCATCAATTTGGATGGCTTAAAAACAGGATTACACAAATTCATGGAGGATCAGGCTCTCAATGACTACTAGCCATGATGGCTATGCTCTCCTTCCCATGGTAGGAGGCAGTATGCTCTCTGATACCAGTTGCTGGAAACTGCAGGAGGGAAGAGCTCTCTTGTGCTTAGGTCTTGCTCGTGGACTTCCCATGGGTATTTGGTCGGCCACTTTGAGAACAGGATGCTGGACTAGCCCTACCTGGAGATGCTGGAGATTGAACCTAGGACCTTCTGCATGCAAGGCAGATGCTCTACCACTGAGTTATGTCCCTTCCCCAATTCATCCACTGCATTATTTCCAACAGATGGACAGTCAAAGAAAAAATAAATATGACTGAAAGACATCTATTCTGTTCTATACTATTCCTTTTCTTTTTTTGTCTTGTGGACCCACTGTGTAAAACCCTTTTCCCCATCTGTATGTATCTACAAACTTTCTAGATCACTCCATGCCTGCTTTGCAAAATACAGAGGGCTCTGGATCAAATTAAGTATGCAATAAATTTAATTTTTACATGGTGTGTTTGGTTGATTTCCCGCCCTACTTACCCTTTCTGATGGGCCTTTCTTTAATTTCCAGAACAGCAAGAGAACATTTGATTGCCCAGTTCCCATTACTACACCATTGCAAGGTTTCATATCAAAGCCTGCTCAAAGCTTTAAAAATGCAAACAATTTGGGCCACCAGTCAGAATTAAAAACCAAGGATCCTGTTTGGTTTTGATTCCGCTACAAATAAAAAGCACTACTCTTTCCCGACATCATCTGAATTGAGCCTGTAATTGCAGAATATGGCTAACTGTCAATTACAACTAAGGCCTGTAATCCTGTGCATAGTTTTCCTTAATACAGTTGACAGCAGCAATGCACTTGGGGTACAGGAAGTTCACACAATGCAATACCCAGGGAAACCATGCTCCTTCAAAAGATAGCTTTACAATACATTAGCTAATTGGGTTTGGGGGGGGGTTTCAATCAATCTCCTGAGTTTTGCTTCCTTCCTGGAACTGCAAAACCAGGAGTGGGTGGGTGATCACACTGTCGGTAGGATATAATATACAGCTGATGGGCTTGGCGGATCACAGCTTGTGCAGATCTACTGTAGCCAGCATTGTCATCCTGCTTCTGGTATTGTCTCTTCATTTCAACTTGCAAGCCCTATGTCAGATTCCGAGTTGCCATAAGCAATTTAACACTACCAGCATTAAAGATAGCTAGGAAAAAGTGTAGAGATTAAAAATGCTGACAGGTGGTGTGGTGTGGCAAATCCACTCACCCAAAAAACTCATTAATACAACTTAATCACAAAAACACTAAAAGCAGAATCTTTTCTGTTTTTATTGCTCCTCAAAAGTGTCTGGGCAGATATAGTGCTTCATTTCCAATCAGTGCATGTCCCATAGCTTATTTAAGACATTTATATTCGGCTTAATCATTGGAATTTCTAAGTGGTGTACATAACAAGACATTCATAAAATGAAGCAATAAAACAATAAAATAATCATAAACCAACCACTACCTTTAAAAGTTTGCTGGAACAAAAAGTCTTCGTCATACCTCTGATATTCAACACGGAGGATGCCTGTCTAATCTCAGTTGGGAGGGAGTTCCACAGGCTTGGGCCCACTACACTGAATGCATGGCTCCTAGTCACTGCACGCTGTTATTTCTCTCTCCCCGACCCTTTAGCCTGGTCTGTTTTATGTGCTGTTAAATGAGAGTATGTGATTGCATGTGTAGGGGTGAAAGATTATATTATAATATATTAGAAGCTTTTATATACCACTTTTTATCATATTTATCCCACAGCAGTTTCAATACAGTGCAACAATATAAATTACTGTTAAAACATCCACAAGAATCAATACACAGTTCCAACCTGTTTAACAACAGTATAAAAGAAATCCAGGTATAAATAAATCAGAACGTTACCCTCTTAATGGCTTGCAAAACAAATGGGTCTTCACCCTATTGCTAAAGCCCATTAATGCAGGGCCATTTGTGCTTCTAAGGGGAGGGTGCTCCACAATATATGGACACGTATGGATATACTGTACGTTGGGGAGAAGGTGAATTTATTTTATTATTTATTTTATTTATTTATTTTTATTAAATTTATATTAATATGAATGGGCTGTGTCTTTATGTTGCAATTTGAAAGAACAATGTAAATAATAAAAAGATGCTTAACAGGAGTTAACTATTTGCAGCCCATGAGCAGGGCCGGATTAAGCTGAGGAGGGCCCCTAGGCTGATTGGTGTTTGGGTCCCCCTATCCCCATGCTTCACCTACCTTTCTGTTGTTTTTTGTGGTGCACACAGGTTTGCCATCAATCAAGATGGTGGCAGAGGTTTCCCTAAGGAGCTGAAGCCTCTGCCGCCATCTTTGTTGATGGCAGCAACGAGCGCATGTAGCACGCATGCGTGCCATCAGCCAAGATGGCGGCAGAGGCTTCAGCCCCTTAAGGAAACCTCGGCCGCCATCTTGATTGATGGCAAATCTGCACGCCACAAAAAACAATGGAAAGGTAGGTAAAGCGGGGGGATAGCGGTCCGTGGATGCTTCTGCAGATCGCGGAAGGAGAGTGGAGGGCTCCCTGTAGCTCCAGGGGCCCTTGGGCCAGTGCCCCACGGGTCCCCAAGAGCTCTGGGCCCCTAGGCTTCAGCCTACTAAGCCTAATGGATAATCCGGCCCTGCCCATGAGGCCTTGCTGGACTTGTAGTGTGTATCTTTTATTTGAAACAAAAGAAAGGTCATATGATCTTTTATGTCATATGTTCTTATACACAATTGCTTGGTGTGTACATTACATATTATACAAAAATAGAAGATCACCGATTTGTTTCCAAATGGATTTCATTCCATTTTCAAAAGTTCACGATTTGCAGTAGGCCTAGATGGAGGCTGCCAGTTTTCAGCTCATGCGGCTATACATCATCAGTTTTAAAAAAAAAGTGCTTTAAATCTATGAACCTCTAAACATTTAAAGCAAGATTAAACAAAAGCTATTGTTGTGTTTAAATGTAAACACCCAAACACACATGCTGAAGTGGAAGCCGTACATGCAAGTTGTGGATAGAAATACTTATATTTTCTCTATCCAAATTTGTACCAGATTCTAGGGTTCTAAATTACCTGCTTTTCTTTATTTTTATTTAATAAAATATACATAGCACTTGATTGTAAAAAGAAACACATCTAAGCGTTTAAAAAAACATTAACATTATTGATAAAAAAGTTAAAAACAAGCAATGAAAAACATTTGTAAAACAATCAAAACAGTAACAGACTAAAAAGATTAAAACACATTGATATCTATGTGTCTGGATTAGGGATGGGGGAAGATTCAGTCCACAAATTCAGCTGGATTTATCAAATCTGCACTTTCTGAAAAAATATGTGAACCGAAATACAGCCACCCTTTGAAATTTGCACTTATCCAAATTTTGTGATGCAGTTCTTCACCCAAGCAATGATTTAAAAAATGCATATACTAGGGGAAAGGTATGCACAAAATAAATATGTTGGTGAAAATAACATACAAAAATGCATTATATTAAGATAAATCGCTTTCAAAAATGTGGGCATTAGTCAAAACGGCATATAGTATGTATTTATTAGGAGAAATTTGCACTAAGATGCTGAAGAATTTTCATGAAGATTATTTTAAAAAATAAAATGCAATTGCTGCAGAAATATGGAGAACTGAATGTAAGATTAGAAAAATGAAAACTGAGAGACCCAAACTGACACATCATTCCATCCGTGGTCTGGATAGGCTAGTGCTCTGGAATAGCACTAATGTGCTAAGCAGCAACCATTCTTTCATTCTAAAATTTTATTTCCAGAGTTTATTCAGATTAGAAATGAGGTAAAACTTTCATCCTGCTCACTTTTTGATAGAAAAGAGAAGTGTCAGGGGAGAACAAACTAACAGAATTTTTCAGGACATGGAGGCTTACAGAGGGACAAACTAACACAGCGGTTGCTCCCCTTTCCTTCTATTTTTAAACATAATTGCTCTCTGTCATTGCAAACAGGCATGGAGCTCTAAGCAATGGACCATGGTGCTAAGCGAGTGCATCACTGCCATCAACTAAGATAGCAGCAGGGACATCAGCGCATTAGGGAAACCTCAGCTGCTATCTTGGTTAATGGCAGCCCTGTGCGTGCAGTGCACGCAGCCGCAAAAGACAGGTAGGTGGAGGCAGCAAACAGGCAGGCGGCTTGCAAGCTCCCTCCCTGCGATCTGTGGCAGCTGCCCTGCCACAGATCATGGAAGGGGAGCACTACTCCTCCCCCCACCTTATCAAGGGGGCCCTCAGCCAGGGCCCGACCTTATCGAGGGGGCCCTCAGCCAGGACCCGAATGGTTTTTCTGACTGTGTTTTGAAGCAACTCTACCCTCTGCTGACCACATCTCCACTGCTGACTTCAGACCTTTCAGGACCACCCACAGCAAAGTGTTCGGCTGTCTCTGCCTGAGCCTATGGCAAAGCATTTCCATTGGCGACATCCGGAAGGCAAACAGGTTGATCTTCCAATCGGTTGCGAAATCTCTCTGAAGCTGATTATTTTAAAAAATGCACTGGAGCTGATCTGGCCAGGAGTTCAAGTAAAAAGGGGCGGGGACTGACTAGGGTCATTTGCCCCCATTTTCAGAAAAGAGAGGGGGAGATGCACTGGAGCCGGCACAGCAGCAAGTTTGCCGCTACCCTGTCTTTTTTGATAGGTCACCCCCCCAAAAAAAATTAAGAATCTCTTCCCACCGCCATCACACACACACACACACACACACACACACACACACACACACACACACACACACGCGCGCGCGCCTAGAACTGATGCCTCCTCACTTTGGTGGCCTACAAAAGGGGCAGCGAATGCCAGGAACCATTTTTTACTTAGCATTACTTCAGCCCATTGCATGTATGCAGCTTTTAGTTTGTACTGTTTTTTTTTCTTAATCTGCACCATCACATAAATAAATCACAGCACAAAAGCAAATCATCTTCAATGTAATCATTATTCATTTTGAAAACCAGCATGATAGAAATGTTTGCAGAGCTTCTTCTCTGAACCTTTAAAAAAGCCAGTCAGGTATTTCCAATGCCTCTTTCTAGGGAATCCTATTCAAAGCCATCTTAAATGGGGCCAGGAATGATTCGAACAGCAGAGCCAATGCCACATCTGAAGTCCTGCTGGTCAGGGAGGAAAGTAGGGGCAATTTCCAATCATTTTTTGAAGCGTGAGCTTCAGAGCTAGCGTAACTGAAGACCTGAGGATCCACTTCGAAATGCCCCCCAGTTAGGGGCTTTTTGCTGTCTCCCATAGGTGATAGCTTACCAAACATTTGCACAGAGTTTAGGCATCTGCTGCAGTGGCGCCCCCTCCCCTTACTTGGCAGTGCTCTTCTCTACTGGTGAAGTTGGCAGAAAAGAGTCCATCCTGTATCCTAACCCCGTCCCCTCCATCAACATCAAGGGAGTTAGGACTATAATCCGTAATCGTACCAAACTAGAAATCACCCTGTTTATAAAAAGCATAGACATCCTTACATATTGAAGAGGCAAAAAGCAGAGATTAAGCACACCCCAAAAACTGAAGATAAAATACCCTTTGGTGCTTAAATATATGCCAGCAGTTAAATATATATAATAGTATAACCTGTTTTGTTCCAGCAAAATCTCATTTTAAAAATATACTTGTTTTCAAGAGAATTGGTAATTGATGGATTGCTAAATCCACCAGTCCTCAGCTCATGCCAATCTGCAGACTGTGCAGCCACAGAAAATATAAATTAACATATAAACAATTGGCTTGCATTAATAAAAATATTATACTTCATTATTTCAAAGTCATAATACATTTGAGAAATACAAGGCTACTAGATGCAATTTACAAATGGACTGATTTTTAATTTTCATGGCATCACTACTTAAAAACACGTGGTAGTTACAAATATGTGTTTGATACAGGTACACATCAAAAGGAGCTCTTGATTTGTCAGGGCTCCCTGTGACACATACACCTAGAGCAGCCTTTCCCAACCAGTGTGCCTCCAGATGTTGTTGGACCACAACTCCCATCAGCCTCAGCCAGCATTGTCAATGGTCAGGAAAGATGGGAATTGTGGTCCAACAACATCTGGAGGCACACTGGTTGGGAAAGGCTGACCTAGAGACTCGTATCTTCAGATGAAGGGCTCCTGAATGATGTGCCTAAGGATATACTATAAATTGTTATTTTTGCTGAAAATGATAAAACCCAACCATCTTACCTTCACCTGATGAGCCTGAAAGATCTATGATTACATACACTCTTCCTTCTGGCTCCAAATCAATCTGCAGTTGGAAAAAACAAATATTTATTATTAGAATTCCATTGTGTTCTTTTCCTAGGGTGTGTTTATTTTTATGATAAATGTCATCTGGGAATCACTGTACAGAATACTCAGTGCAGTCAATGATTTTAAGGACTTTAAGTCTGGCAGATTCTGATGTACCATCTCAACCAACTTCAGATTTAAGTGGGAAAGATCCTTGCAAATATTTTGTTACACTTGTCTGAGAACAAGTAAAGGTAGCTGTTTATCTAATTCTTGAATTTACAACTCTGCACATTCCAAACGTTTGGGGTAAGTAAATACAGGCTAAAATAAAATATTTAGTTAACAATATATTAAAACAGCCTTCCTCAATTTCATGCCTTCTTTGTAGTTTGGACTCCAACAGCTCCAGCTAGTATGCTCAATCTTCAGGGATGCTGGGAGTTGTAGTCTAATAAAACATCTGGAGGGCACCAGGTTGGGGAAAGCTGTATTAAAACAACTAAAATGGAACAGATGTTGAAAACCTTCACAGCTTTGCCAGTCTCAATACTAGTTCCCAAAAGCCTGCCCAAGGAATAAGGTTTTATAAATGCTGATAAGGGGGGTCTTCACGCGTTGAACATGGGAAAAAATGGGAATCCGAGTGACTCATGCATCCGCTGTCAAGCTTCTGGTGTAACATACAACGTGGGGACTTGCAGAACTCATTCACAATGAACTGTACATATTCTGCTTGCATTTGGACCTTCTGCATCTTTTCACCAGGAAGAATGAGAGTTCCCCCTTGGAAGCATTACCCTAAAAGAGCAAAATGTGGAAGCATGCATCACTTGTGCATGCTCAGGCTACAGCAAGTCTCCAGAGGTTCTACAAGGAGGAGCAGCTATGGGCAACACATCTCTAAATTGTCCTCATCTGCCTTGTGTGTGGACACACAAATAGCAAATTCAAAATGGTATTCTTGGTTGACCTTGGAAATTGGGATGGGATATGGGGGGGGGAGGTGATCTCTTACATATGCTGCAGCTATATTTCAGTCTGTAAATAGAATGCATGTGCATATTTGGCACCACTGCCTGATGAGTGCAGCCAATGTCTGAAAAGAATGTGTCCTTTCTGTAATAACCATCTCCTATAGCAGGGCAGTTTCAGACTTGGGTGATCAACTTTGGGTTTTTTGTTGTACTAGGACTTCAAGGTCCAGCAGCTGGAACCAGATGCAAAACAGTGGCTCAGGGCTCATAATGTATTTTTTTGCTGCAGGGGTGGGGAATTTGTGGCTCTCCATATGTTGTTGGACTCAGACTCCCATCAGCCTAACTGCCGGTGCTGATAGGAGATGCAGTTAAGCAACATCTGGAGGGCCATTGTTTCCCCATCCCTGACCTATGTCATTCCATGAGTACATGCTGGGACAACCCATATACAATTACAAATCTATACCCAAGCTGCTATAGATAGTGGGTTCTAAAAACATTTCTGTTTGTTGGTGTTATTACACAATTCAGAGTCACAAACTTTGCCAACATTCTGCAAATCATCCAATGATCCACCAGTACATCTTCACCTGCCTTCTGTCCACCCTCTAGGGATGGGCAAACATGCCAATTTCAGTTTCTCTCTGTTTCTCATTTTTCCAGTCAAGTTCAGTTCTCCACATCAGCTTGTGATTTATTTTTCCTTCATGCAAATTCTTCAGTTTTTCTGTGTGAATTTCTCCTAATAAACACATTTTTGTATGCAATTTCCTCTAATGCATTCTGTATGTTATTTTAACTAATATATGCATTTATATGCATATTGTACCCAAGTGTATATACATTTTTGTACTCATCACATGGACTGAGAACTGCATTGCAAAGTATGGATAAGTGTGAATTTTGAAGGATGGCTGTGTTTCTGTTTTCATATTGTTTCGGAAAATGTAAATTAGGTTAATTCACCTTTAAATGCAAACTGATTCGAATTTCTCCCCCATATCTCTCCATCAAGCAAGCAAGATATACTATCATAGTTCAAGAACACGTAGTCAGACAAAAGGAGGAGGGTTTGTGGCTGGAGAGAGTCCTGAGGGATAGATACAGAGGCTTGAATGTCTACATCCAGTCTGTCAGCCAGAGCTTCCCCACTCCTGTTTTATATCATTTATTCTAACAAAAGTTAAGATGTTGTATTGATAAGTCCTGGATATGTGAAGGGTAAGCTGCCTCTCTTGCTTGGGCTGAAAGGCAGTTTCCCTTAAGTTGGTGTTAACCCATGACAGGGCCTTTTCAGTGGTGGCTCCCCATTTGTGGAATGCCCTAGTGAGGTACATCTGTACAACATTCTGACAACAACAACAACCACCACAATAATAATAGCAGTATATGTGAGGCCTTGCCACTGAGCTTTCTAATATCTCCTCCTCTTCTATTAGGGTTGCCAGGTTCAAGGCCTGAGACTAATCCTGTATCTTAAGGAGAAAAGAAAGTCAGCCAAGTGCAGGTGTTCTTGCAACCCTGTAATGGGAAAAACCACAAGGTCCTCAAGACCACAAGAGAGAGATAATAGTTCGCATAAGCATCACATTAATTCACAGTAATAACGACTATACTATACTAATAACTAAAGGAAGTGAACTCCCCCTCACTCAAAGTTGAGCATAAATGTCCCACAAACTACACTTCAGTCATTAGCTTTGACAAGTAGAGTTTACTTTTTAATTATTCATGATAATGTCTTGGTAATGCGAGAACTTGTCAGCATTACATCATTGCTAGGAAGATGAGAAATGCCCTTTTAGGGAACGTGCTAGCATAATTCTACATTACATCTTTATAAAGTATTCTGAAGGAAAAGGCTACACAGTAGGGTTGCCAGGTCGGAACCATTCAAAAACCTGAGAAAATGGGGGCGGGCCCTAGTGACGTCATGGGGCGGGCTCTAGTGATGTCACAGGGCGGGCCCTAGTGATGTCATGGGGCGGGCCCTAGTGACATCATGGGGCGGGCCCTAGTGACGTCACGGGGCGGGCCCTAGTGATGTCATTAAACATGATACATTGTATCAACCACAGTTGCTTGGAGCATACCATTCAAAAAAAATTCTCTGGAGATTAAAATAGAAATCTTACCTAAAATAGGGTGTTCCTAGGTCCATCTGAAGTGACAAAGTCATTCTTTCTCACAAGCTTAGGGTGATGCAAAATGGAAATGGACTGCCTTCAAGTTGATCCCAGATAGGGTCTTCATGGTAAGCAGTATTCAGACGGAGGTGGTTTACTATTGCCTTCCTCTGAGTCTAAGAGGCAGTGACTGGCCCAAGGTCACCCGGTGAGCTTCATGGCTGTGTGGGGATTCCAACCCTGGTCTGCCAGGTCACAGTTCAACGCCTTTAGGGAACATTTAATCTAGCTTACTTGCTTCTGGCAAGAAGGGTTTACGTGCCCTCAGGCCAGGCCATTATTGGAAGAAAGAAGCTCAGTGTTGCAGAGATGTTAGATGGGAGCACAGATGGATGCCCCTGAAGGCAACAACTGTAAACATGCTTATTAAGGAACTAAGCCCCATAGAACTCAATAGGACTTACTTCTGAGTAGGTATGGTTGCAGCCATGTTAAGGACAAGGGAGGGCATTCTAGGCAAACAGTTGGCAACTGCCTGTCAGCATTGTGGTGTTGCTAAGACTTGACTGGGGATCATCCACAAAGTTATCCATAAGGCACTGCAACTTTATGTGTTGGCTGGCTACTGCAGTGGGTGTCCCCTAATATTTATGGCCATACAAGCAGGGTGAGTGTAGGCAGCAATTGCCTTTCTACTTTACGAGGCCTTATATAGGACCGACAGGCAGCAGGAGAGAGGGGAGGACCAGAAAAAGAACAAAAATAAAAATAAAGGAAGAGAGCGCCTCCTCCTAAGCAATAAGCATGTGCACTGTGCAGAGCGCCTGCCTCCGTTTCCCCCCAAAGCCACCCCACCCAGCCTCGACGCCAGCGCCTTCTGGGCCAGGCAACCTTGGTGATCTCTGGGCCGCTTCAGCCCCGGCACCTCTCTGCTCTCCCCCCCCTGAGAAAAATCAACTCATTTGAAATGTGGTGTTGGAGGAGAGCTTTGCGGATACCATGGTCTGCAAAACAGACAAATAATTGGGTGTCAGAACAAATAAAACCAGAACTATCACTAGAAGCTAAAATGATGAAACTGAGGTTATCATACTTTGGACACATAATGAGAAGACAGGATTCACTAGAAAATATAATAATGCTGGGAAAAACAGAAGGAAGTAGAAAAAGAGGAAGGCCAAACAAGAGATGGATTGATTCCATAAAGGAAGCCACAGACCTGAACTTACAAGATCTGAACAGGGTGGTTCATGACAGATGCTCTTGGAGGTCACTGATTCGTAGGGTCGCCATAAGTCGTAGTCAACTTGGAGACACATAACAACAACAAATAGCTCCCAAATAGCTCCCAAATGTGTCCCTTGCTTCTGATTGCATGGGACAAGAGAGTATGTGACCTATAGCTGTTCATTCACACAATATGCCACCATGGTTTAGCATTACATCTGAACATAACTACTCTGTCTTCAACAGCAGCCAAACAAATTACTTCAAATGCCCATAAGCAAATCAGGATGTGCCAACCAGAAGTATACAGCCTCTGAATGTAGATTCCATTTGCAGCCATGTTAAGGACAAGGGAGGGCCTTCTAGGCAAAACAGACAAATAATTGGGTGTCAATTGATGAAACTGAGGTTATCATACTTTGGACACAATGAGAAGACATGAGTCATTAGAAAAGATAATAATGCTTGGAAAAACAGAAGGGAGTAGAAAAAGAGGAAGGCCAAACAAGAGATGGATTGATTCCATAAAAGAAGCCACAGACCTGAACTTACAGGATCTGGACAGGGTGGTTCATGACAGATGCTCTTGGAGGTCACTGATTCATAGGGTCACCATAAGTTATAATCGACTTGAAGGCACATAACAACAACAACAAACCTCCCTGATAGACTGTGGGAATGCTGTGGACACAATATATTTCAACTTTAGCAAAGCTTTTGACAAAATGCCACATGATATTCTGATTAGCAAGCTAGCTGAATGTGGACTGGATGGAACAGCTATTGGGTGGATCCACAGTTGGCTACACAATCATATTCAGAGTGCTAATCAATGGTTTCTTCTCAACCTGGGGGGGGTAACTAGCTGGCTACTATAGGGCTCTTCAACATTTTTATTAATGACTTGGATGAGGAGGGGCAGGGAATGCTTATCAAACGTGTAGATGATGCAAAATTGGGAGGAATACCTAATTCCCAGGAAGACAGAAACAAAATTCAAAGGGATCTTAATAGGCTGGAGCATTGGGCTAAAAACAGCAGAATGAAATTTAACAGGGATAAGTGCAAAGTTCTACACCTAGGAAAAAGAAACCAAATGCAGTTATTAAGATGGGGGATACTTGGCTCAGCAATACTACATGCAAGAAGGATCTTGGGATTGTTGTTGATCACAAACTGAATATGAGCCAACAGTGTGATGTGGCTGCAAAAAAAGCAAATGCTATTTTAGGCTGCATTAACAAAGTGAGTGAAGTACTAGTTCTCCTTTATTCAGCACTGGTTAGGCTTCATCTTGAGTACTGCGTCCAGTTCTTGACACCACACTTTAAGAAAGATACAGCAAACTAGAATGGGTTCAGAGGAGGGTAACGAGGATAATCAGGAGACAGGAAACAAAGTCCTATGAGGAGAGACTGAAAGAACTGGGCATGTTTAGCCTGGAGAAGAGCAGACTAAGGGGAGATATGATAGTACTCTTCAAATACATGAAAGGTTGTCACACAGAGTAGGGCCGGGGTCTCTTCTTGATCGTCTCAGAGTGCAGGACATGGTATAATGGGCTCAATAATGCTGGAAGCCAGATTTCGACTAAACATCAGTGCATTAAATTGAGAGAGAGACAGTGGCTGGCACAAGATCACTAAGAAACTTTTATAGCAGTGTAAAGCTTTGAACAAAAACCATCCTGGTTACTGTCCAAATACTTTCTAGCTGATACAAGTACAGTGGCTATTTATTGTCCTGGTTCTACCCTACAGATCCTCCACCTGCCTTTCATTTCCTCTAACCTCCACAGTCTCTCCAGTCAATCCCCCTTTTTAAAAGGTCTTGTTCCTTCCCACTCTATTTTCTATATTTTGGTACATGCATTTTCTTTACTGCTTGCCTTTTTAAAAAAACCAGTACCGCTGGTTTGGACTGAGGAAAAGGTGTGTGGCTTTGCTCTAACTCCCGTCTCAATAATAATAAACGGGCAGGCAACCTGTCAATTAGTACAGGCTCCATCTACGCAAAACAGGAACGTGTAATGATTATTTTCTTCCGCCGGCTTTTCTTGCTAGGTTACTCACTGCTCCCCCAAATCGCCCCCGTTCCCATTTCTCCCAGGTAGGGAGGAAAGAGCGCGCTGAGTCTCCTACCCGCCTGCTGGGAAGCCTCAGCTGAGGCGTCGCGTGATCCGAAAGAGCACCGGAAGTGCCCTCTCACTGACGGGAAAAATCGCAAAAATAAAATAACGTTTGATATTGTTTTTAAAATAAATAACTTCGTTTACGCTAGGCAGGATTTCATTTCTTTTTTTTTAAAAAGCAAAACGTTAAACATGTAAAAGTGAGCTATTTTACTTTTAAACCATTTAGGATGGCAGGCGGGGGGGAGAGAATGGGGGTGGGGGCAGGGAGAGTGAGCGATCTGATCTCTTACTTTTAAACCATTTAGGATGGCAGGCGGGGGGACAGAATGGGGGTGGGGGCAGGGAGAGTGAGCGATCTGATCTCTTACTTTTAAACCATTTAGGATGGCAGGCGGGGGACAGAATGGGGGTGGGGGCAGGGAGAGTGAGCGATCTGATCTCTTACTTTTAAACCATTTAGGAGGGCAGGCAGGGGGAGAGAATGGGGGTGGGGGCAGGGAGAGTGAGCGATCTTACTTTTAAACCATTTAGGAGGGCAGGCGGGGGGAGAGAATGGGGGTGGGGGCAGGGAGAGTGAGCGATCTGATCTCTTACTTTTAAACCATTTAGGATGGCAGGCGGGGGGAGAGAATGGGGTGGGGGCAGGGAGTGAGCGATCTGATCTCTTACTTTTAAACCAT
The DNA here is from genome assembly GCF_030035675.1 of Rhineura floridana. NCBI lineage: Eukaryota > Metazoa > Chordata > Lepidosauria > Squamata > Rhineuridae > Rhineura > Rhineura floridana. The sequence continues at coordinate 183,636,304 of NC_084483.1, read as the reverse complement.
TTAGGATGGCAGGCGGGGGGACAGAATGGGGTGGGGGCAGGGAGAGTGAGCGATCTGATCTCTTACTTTTAAACCATTTAGGATGGCAGGCGGGGGGACAGAATGGGGGTGGGGGCAGGGAGAGTGAGCGATCTGATCTCTTACTTTTAAACCATTTAGGATGGCAGGCGGGGGGACAGAATGGGGGTGGGGGCAGGGAGAGTGAGCGATCTGATCTCTTACTTTTAAACCATTTAGGAGGGCAGGCGGGGGGAGAGAATGGGGGTGGGGGCAGGGAGAGTGAGCGATCTGATCTCTTACTTTTAAACCATTTAGGATGGCAGGCGGGGGGAGAGAATGGGGTGGGGGCAGGGAGAGTGAGCGATCTGATCTCTTACTTTTAAACCATTTAGGAGGGCAGGTGGGGGGGAGAGAATGGGGGTGGGGGCAGGGAGAGTGAGCGATCTGATCTCTTACTTTTAAACCATCTAGGATGGCAGGCGGGGGGGAGAGAATGGGGTGGGGGCAGGGAGAGTGAGCGATCTGATCTCTTACTTTTAAACCATTTAGGATGGCAGGCGGGGGGGGAGAGAATGGGGGTGGGGGCAGGGAGAGTGAGCGATCTGATCTCTTACTTTTAAACCATTTAGGATGGCAGGCGGGGGGACAGAATGGGGGTGGGGGCAGGGAGAGTGAGCGATCTGATCTCTTACTTTTAAACCATTTAGGATGGCAGGCGGGGGACAGAATGGGGTGGGGGCAGGGAGAGTGAGCGATCTGATCTCTTACTTTTAAACCATTTAGGAGGGCAGGCGGGGGGAGAGAATGGGGGTGGGGGCAGGGAGAGTGAGTGATCTGATCTCTTACTTTTAAACCATTTAGGATGGCAGGCGGGGGGGAGAGAATGGGGTGGGGGCAGGGAGAGTGAGCGATCTGATCTCTTACTTTTAAACCATTTAGGAGGGCAGGCGGGGGGGAGAGAATGGGGGTGGGGGCAGGGAGAGTGAGCGATCTGATCTCTTACTTTTAAACCATTTAGGATGGCAGGCAGGGGGAGAGAATGGGGGTGGGGGCAGGGAGAGTGAGCGATCTGATCTCTTTTAAACCATTTAGGATGGCAGGCGGGGGGGAGAGAATGGGGGTGGGGGCAGGGAGAGTGAGCGATCTGATCTCTTACTTTTAAACCATTTAGGATGGCAGGCGGGGGGACAGAATGGGGGTGGGGCAGGGAGAGTGAGCGATCTGATCTCTTACTTTTAAACCATTTAGGATGGCAGGCGGGGGGACAGAATGGGGGTGGGGGCAGGGAGAGTGAGCGATCTTACTTTTAAACCATTTAGGAGGGCAGGCGGGGGGAGAGAATGGGGGTGGGGGCAGGGAGAGTGAACGATCTGATCTCTTACTTTTAAACCATTTAGGATGGCAGGCGGGGGGAGAGAATGGGGTGGGGGCAGGGAGAGTGAGCGATCTGATCTCTTACTTTTAAACCATTTAGGAGGGCAGGCGGAGGGACAGAATGGGGGTGGGGGCAGGGAGAGTGAGCGATCTGATCTCTTACTTTTAAACCATTTAGGAGAGCAGGCGGGGGTAGGGAATGGGGGTGGGGGTAGGGAGAGTGAGCGATTTTACTTTTTACTGCTGGGGGGGTCCCTGCAGGGGCGGTGGCTGCTCAAGTCCTCCTGTCTGTCTGCACTGCAGTCCCTGCTGCCTGACTGAGAAAGAGCGGGAAGGCGGCCAGCTACAGCCCAACAGTATGCGTGTGTCAATCACGCATGCGTGGCTGAGGGGGCCAATGAAAAGCCGGAGATCCTCCAGTTTAAACAAAATATTGCCGCAGGCCGGAGACGGCCCCCTTTTGCTGGAGACTCCGGCAGAAAAACGGAGACCTGGCAACCCTACTACACAGAGTATGTACAACAACAAGGACTTTGCTATCCCTAAAGATACGAAGAGAACAAGGCCCACAGCATGGTGCTGCTTGTAGGCCAAAAATTGAAACTCAGAACTGAAACAACACTGCCACACCCCTGGGCAGACTCAGCAGTTCCTGGTATTGCAAGCCTGGAAGGCCAATACACAACAATCTTGGTAAAAGTTCTTCTGTGCCCCCCCTTTAGACATTAGAGTTACTTTAGATCAGAGTAACCTGCATCGGACCTCCCCATTTTAGAAATGGAAAGTGTAAATTATTGGATTATACTTTCGGGGGGGTGTTGTGTTTCTGCCCAGTAAAGCATGCACTATCAAACGTGGTGATCAGCCTTTCAGTAAGAGCCTCACATCACTTAGTGGGTTAATTTTAATCTGCAATACATCTTGATCAATCTATCAAGAAATATTCAATTAAACTTGCAGCCCTAGTTTTCAGGGCCATAAAGCGCAGTGTGGTGTAGTGGTTAAGGTGTTGGACTATGACCTGGGAGACCAAGGTGCGAATCCCCACACAGCCATGAAGCTCACTGGGTGATCTTGGGCCAGTCACTGCCTCTCAACCTCAGAGAAAGGCAATGGTAAACCCCCTCGAAATACGGCTTACCATGAAAACCCTATTCATAGGGTTGCCATAAGTTGGAATCGACTTGAATGCACTCCATTTCTATTTCATTTTCAAAGCATTGAAGGACCTACATTAGCTGGGCTGGAGCCCTCTGCTTTGAGCCACTGAGGTATGGGGCAACATGGATTTCTGTGGACCCAGATAGCTGGACTGGCACTTTGCCTTGCTGATTGCTCCATTGTTATTGTGATATAGCACTTCCTTGCCAAAATAGCTTCTAAATGGTTTATAAGTATAAAACCAGTTATAAAAATATGGCCACACATTGATCATTGCCTATTCTAGCCTGCTATATAAACCTTCCTTTCCTGTTAGCATGCTTTGTCCAAACATCTGGGCACTTTACAGACTCTGCTCTTACTTTCCCCCACCTCGTTTCTCCTGGACTTGCAGATATTGCAAGCTCCCCCATCCCACTACTTACTCCTTACCCATCCATCTGACCTAAAATCTTGCTTTGCTCCTCAGTCAGAACACACAGAGTGGCCAGCATGTCCAAAAAAGTCCAACCCTGCAAGGAGATCGAGGTCCTTCCCCTTCAAGGCCCTGACAAGGGAGGGCATGGAATCACTCTAGTGGTGACACAAGGTCAGCTAGAAAATATTACCGATGCTGCTGGCTTCATAAAACATACTATGTGAATCAGCCCAAGGAGGGTTTTCACTTTCTTTTACGTAAAATTTTCAGGGTAAAATAACCACAGCAAACTGCAAAAGGAAGATACATTAGATATGGCATATTAGTAGGACACAGAAACATAGGCCAGGCCAGAGCTAGGAATGGGGGAGGAATTCAATTTGGTTTGCTTTTAAAGGTGAACCTACCTAATTTGCACTTAATACAATAGCTGAAAAACAGCCATCCTTCTCAATTCACACTTCTCCAAATTTTGCAATGCAGTTCTCCGGCCACGTAATGTGTACTGAAATGCATATAATCAGGTGAAGTCTGCACAGAAATACAAATATTAATGAGAATGCATTATATTAGGGAAAACTGCTGCGCAGAAATGTGTAAGGCAAAACTGCATACCCAAATGAGTATATCAGGAGAAATTCACACTAAAATGCTGATGAGTATTCATGAGGACTGTTTTTTAATTGCAGACAGATGAGGATATGTGGAGAATGAAACTTAAGGAATTTAAGATTAGAAAAATTAGAAACACAGAGAAACTGAAATTGTCACATCTACCCATCCTTACCCAGAGCTAAACATTACACTTGACAGAGGACTGCCACCCAAACTGGCATCCGCTATCAAGTTCTCCTCATCTCCCCTGTAACGTGTAGGATCATTTACCCTGCATCATCATGTCACAATCTCTGCAGCTCCCCACCAGCAATGCAGAGTGGAGACAGGGAAATGTACAACATGGCAATGTCATGATGACTCAAGGTATGTGCTCCTACAAGTCATGACGGACAACTACAAGTCATGATGGAGAAAGATGCTAACTTTGATGGAAGACCCATATTTTAGTGTCTCAAGTCTTCTGGAGTCTTACTAAAGTCTTATAATCCCTGGGAAATGACAAATCCTGGCACACACAATGCTGTTAGTGCTTAAAGAAGGCTGCAGTAATGGGATGTAGCTGCAGAGAAAGGAGGCTGGAACTTTAGAGAGGCTTGCACTCCTCTCATAATTAACCAAGAACTTCCAAACTGGGGAAGTTCTTACGCTGAATTCCAAACTATGGCTGCACAGAGTCAGGCCACATCCTCACCAAACATTTAAAGCACTATTATATCACATTAGCAGTCATGGCTCTCCTCCCCCAAGAATCCTGGGAACTGTAGTTTGTTAAGGGTGCTGGGAATTGTAGCTTTTATTTTATTTATTTTATTTATTGCACTTTTAGACCGCCCTTTAGCGACAAGCTCTCAGGGCGGTGTACAACAGAATAAAAACAGATTAAAATACAGGTGGGTGTGGGTACAATACAGTATAAAACATATTTAAAAGCACAATTAAGACAAAAAATTAAATTAAAATAGCTTAAAATTAAAATTCAAAATTTAAAATGCCTGGGCAAAGAGGTAGGTCTTTACCTGGCGCCGAAAAGATAACAAAGAAGGCACCAGGCGTATCTCGTCAGGGAGGGCGTTCCATAATTTGGGGGCCGCTACGGAGAAGGCCCTAGCTCTAGTTATTGCTCTCCGGGCCTCCCTATGTGTTGGCACTCGGAGAAGGGCCTTCGACGTCGAGTGCAGTGAACGGGTAGGTACATAGCGGGAGTGGCGTTCAGCCAGGTATTGCGGTCCAATACCGTTAAGGGCTTTATAGGTAAGAACCAACACTTTGAATCTGGCCCGGAAACATATTGGTAGCCAGTGCAGCTGGGCCAGGACAGGTGTTATATGGTCAGATTTTTTAGTCCAAGTAAGAACTCTGGCCGCAGCATTCTGCACCAGCTGAAGTTTCCGAACCATCTTCAAAGGTAACCCTATGTAGAGTACATTACAGTAGTCCAATCTAGAGGTTACCAGAGCATGGATAACTGTGGCGAGGTTCTCCCTGTCCAGGTAGGGTCGTAGTTGGGCTACCAGCCAAAGCTGGTAGAACGCATTCCGTGCCACCGATGCTACCTGAGCCTCCAGTGACAGGAGCGGATCTAATAAGACCCCCAAACTACGGACCTGCTCCTTTAGGGGGAGTGTAACCCCATCTAGGGCAGGTCGGACATCAACCATCTGGGCAGAGAGCCCCCCCACCAACAGCATCTCAGTCTTGTCAGGATTGAGTCTCAGTTTATTAGCTCTCATCCAGTCCATTATCATGGCCAGGCAGCGGTTTAGTACATTAACAGCCTCACCTGAAGAAGATGAAAAGGAGAAGTAGAGCTGCGTATCATCAGCATATTGCTGGAAACGCACTCCAAATCTCCTAATGCTTTGTGATGGGCCTCCAAACTACAGGCTCCAGGGGGAAGCCATGACTGTTAAAGTAATATAAATGTAGTGAGCTTTAAATGTAGTGTGATGAGGCTTCATCCTCAAAACCATAGAAAGTACATTTGCGCGCTTTCCCTCACAAATTATTCTGCTAAGAAGACAAAGAGGCACCAGTGAACAGGAAGGGTGTGCTGAGAGCATTTTAAAATGCTCTGTGAATCTGAGTAGGAAAGAGTTAGACTTCTGTACAAGAAATTATGTACTGGTGAGGAGAGGTGAGGTCTCTCTCCCCGACGCAACCCCCCAATAAAATACAATACAATATCAGCATTTTTTTGGTGGAATAAAACAGGCACTGATAATGTCAAAATTCTCTCTCTCTCTTTCTTGTAAATGTTTTAAGTGCAGTCTATTAGGAGATCAGAAGAACAGGGTGCTAGATAAAAGTCAGAGATGATGGCTGCCTTTGAACCATGTCTGTAATATTCTACAGATGGCCACTGAAAAGAAAAAGAAGCCATATTCCTACTTGCCCAATTTATACCATTTGCACACCACGTTGACTTTGAGTCCTTGATGCAATTTCAAATCCCTTAGATAGGGCCAGCCTAACCTTTTTACACTGCAGCCACATCACATGTAAAAATTAGTAAAACAGCCCCATCTCCGTTAGCAGGATGCAGTGAAGAAGGAGTAAGGGTGAATTCACTGCTTCCCCCCCCAAAAGAAAGCCTCCCCCTCAGCTGGTTTTTTATACCCCTGCCTAATGTACTAGACGGGTGTTTACCTCACAAACACAGGTCCCTCCAGGTGCTCCACTCCCCCTTCATATAATTGCAGACCTGTTCTTATGAGGAAGGGCTGGTATAGCACAGTGGGGAGGAGAGCCTGGCTGGGAGGCCAGAGTCTGTGAGTTCAAATCCCCACTCGTGTCTCCTGGGTGTCAAGGGCCAGCTAAAGATCACCCCCACAGGAAGTGGCTCAGGGGTTACGTGCCCTGCCACCTGTGCAGCCGTGGGCAAGCTGCATAGTCCCAAGGAGCCCAGTTGCCCCCCAAATGGCAGTTGCGGACAAGGAAGGGGCTGGCTTGTGCAGCTGTGGCAAGCTGAGCAGGCCCTAGCCAGCTAGGGAAGACTAGCCTCAGAGGGAGGCAATAGTAAACCCCCTCTGAATACTGCTTACCATGAAATCCCTATTCATAGGGTCGCCATAAGTTGGGATCGATTTGAAGGCAGTCTATTTCCATTTTCTTATGAGAAAAAAAAATGCTCCAAAATACTAGAGGGGGATTTAATGTAGCTAAGAGGCCATTTTTGGAAAAAAGCAGCTGGTGGGAGGTTAAGCACACATCCTTTGGCACTGTCCTCTGAACTAGGAAGTGCTCCTTCCTGGAGATACTTTGCACCAGTGACGGTTGGTGGCTCTATGTCAATGGGGCACTGAAACCCGCTCCAGGTTTTAGTCTGAACTTTCAAGGGGCTGTTCAAGGGCTGTTGATATATCTACAGTGTTCTGTATGTATATTTTGTAATTACTTGTATTAATATATACCTCTCCTATTTTGTAAAAATTCTATCTTTGTATTTTATTTCTTGGTATTTGTGGCCGCTTGACTGTAAATAAGCTATGTTGTTATCTCAGCCAAGTAATGTGTACAAAAATGTATATGCTGGGGTACAGTATGCACAAACTTGCATATATTCATGAAAATAACATGAAATGTATTACAAAAATATGTATATTATGCAAAATTGCATACAAAAATGTGAATATTGGAAGAAATTGACATATGCTGATGAATTCTCACGAGGCCTTTTTTTTTTAATGCAAACTGGTGTTGAAATCTGAACTGGTGCTCAAACCTTTTAGGCAATAATGCCTTAGCAAATCCAAAGCAAAAAAACCCACAGTTCACTGGGATGAATGGGGGTAGGTGTTTACCCTAGCCTACTGTGTTTTTCAATCTGTATTACAATTTCCTCAAATGAAACATACACACACACACTTTTGGAGATCAATTTTGCAATCTGTATTACGGTTTGCTCAAAAGAATCTCCCTCCCTCTCTTGGAGATCAAACAATGATTTCAGATCTGGCCTGTTTTATATCTTTAAGAAGTAACTTTTTAAAGTGAAAGATCTGAGATTAAAATAACAGCTTCAGAGGAAAACAAAAATGAAACAACAAATATATTTAAGGGGTTCCCTCTCCCCGCCCCATATCACCTCTGAAGCCTGTTAATCTCAGCCCTGCTGATTAATGGCTGGCAGTAGTTGTAATCTGGAATTAACATTTAAATCTATTAATCTACTCATTACAGCCTACAGTCCTAGAATGATACCCACCCTTCTAGCAATGAAAGACTGTTTGTAACTGTCTCTGAGATTCATGATCTATGTGAAGCCATAAAAAATGAACTGAATGCCACAGTAGCAGCAAATACACTCTTTCACACACATAACCCTAAGGAATACAATCTGCTTTCTATCCTTAAAAGCACCTACTCCTTGTGACATTCATGTATTATGCAGTATCTGGAAAGATAAATTCTGGAGCGCTGCACATTATCACATTAGTAATGTTGGATCGCAACACTCTAATGCATGAAAAAAGCAAGACTTTTTTTTCTGGACCCAAAATAATGCAGTTATAATTTTATATAGAAAAGGGTCTATATTAAGGCTACCTGCACACTAGTTCCTTAAAAAAAAGCAGCAAGAACATTTTGTCTGGGTGCAGTTTGAAATGAATCTGCACCCTCTTCTACACATCTTTTTTGTTTGATGGAATAAACCCCGCCCTGTTGCTTTTAGGCCTGCCCACTGCAAAGCATTTCCATTGGACACATCTCAGAGTTGACCAAACAGTTTTCAAGTCTGAGTGCAGCTAGCTTGAAGGGAAAATGCAGCTGATCTCAAAGTAAAAAAAACCCTTTTTAGACTTTTGCACATTTAGTAAAAAGATTTGAAAAGGGTTTCTAAGTGCATCTGTTTCAGCACCCTTGGAAACCTCTTTGTGATCAGTGACCCTGACAAGACAGGGTTCCCAACTGCTGGGGAGGTTTCTAAGCGTGTTTGACTGAACACGCTTAGAAACCTTCTTCAAACCTTTTGTGCTAAATGTGGAAAGTTCTGAAGAGGATCCTGAGTATATTATGTTTTTAAAGTTTTAATTGTTGTAAACCGCTTCGGCTATGAGGCGGTATATAAATGCAATAAATAAATTATTGTTTTTACTGAATTTGGTGTTTTGTACACATCTGAAAACAAATGCTCTGATTATAGTATTTGTTGAGAAAATACCTTCCTCATTGTCCAAGTGCCTAATTTTTGAAGATAAGAAGATGGGGTTAAGTACAGTGGTGGCTGGTGCCCTTTGGGATGGGTAGGGCAGAAGGCATGGAGGTCAACAGTAGGTGGAGCCAGAGCCAACTAATTCTAGGTTTGTCTGTATTTTCCTCCCCATCGAGTTGCTAAGGGCTGGACCCCTCGCTGGATTGTCACCTTGTAGTGGAGAGTGGGCTTGCGTGTTCCAATGAACCCTGTGAGCAATGCCGTCGGGAGTCATGTGCTCCCAGCAGGGTCACCCATGGCGGTAAGGTCAAGGGAGAGGAACCAGACAAAGAACGATCCAAGAATGTCCTCAGCGGCAGAACAGGCGGAGGATAACAATGTGTATGTTACAACGGCTGTGAAGGCAGATGAAGGCTGCAGCAGATAAAAGACTTCCAATCGTCGTGATACCCATGCCATTGGATCAAAGTCTTTTTCTGTCAAGATTGTGTGTTGATCGTCATGCGCCGATCTCCCCACATAAAACAAATTCACGCACAGGCATCTTCCAACCAAATTATCTTGGAAGACAATCTTACTCGGCCATGAGTGATCGCCAACCAACCAAGGGCAACACTAATAAGGGGGAAACTGACAAGCAGTACCACCTCCTGGACTGGTTGGAAGCAGGAAGGTCGGCAGATGTGAGCTGGCTGAGGTTAGCAGGGCAGTGTCCCATTTGCCCCAAGTGACCACCCTCCACTGGTTATATCTCTCAACAACATGAGGATGTTGAACATGTTATATTGTTCAACACCCCATGGAGACTGTTGTCTCCTCAGGAATGGTGGATTCCTAAGGCTGCAATCCTACACCCACTTACCTGGGAGTAAGCCTCACTAAACTCAGTGGGCCTTACTTCCACAAAGATATGTATATGACCATGTTGTAAATATTTTGGGTAATGAAAAGCAAATCAACAAGGTCGCTATGGGAGAACACATGCAATCAGACATGAGGCTCAACATACAAATTCCACTTGGGAGGTTTGAGAAGCCTCACACAGAATTCTGACTGAGCCAACAGGAGGCGTTAGAGAGAAAATATTAAAATAGGGGACATGAAATTTTCATGTTATGCTTTTGTCCAAGGAAAGGCAAGATTAATTGCCACACTGGTGTGTGAGGGTTACCAGTTTGTCATGGCGCAACACGATGACATTTTGATACTGCGTACTGAAATGTAACCCTCCTCTTTCCCCTGTAGTTAAGCAGCATTCACTGGTTGCCAAAACTCTTTGCTAGCATTTTTTTCACCTCAAAGTGTTTCCATGCATAACATTCAAGGCCCTGATTGAAAATGGAAGCTGAAAACTCAGGACATACCAAAAGCAACTGCAATCAACAGGCAAAATTTGCAGTTTTGGTTGCAGGATATCTTAAGGACCGTCTGACCCCTTATATCCTGGCCCAACCACTGAACTCTTTAGGGGAGTCTCTGTTGGGGTTCCCCCATGGCTCAGATGCACAACTCGAAGTCGTGCATTTAGTATAGCAGGCCCAAACCTGTGGAACTCCCTCCCCAATGAGAGTAGACAGGCACCCTCTGTGTTGAACTTCAGGCATATGACTCAGACTTCCTTGTTCCATCAGGCATTTTAAGGTAGCTTTTAGGTATAATGATTCTATTGTTTATTATTTTATTTTACGTATGACTTGTTTTTATGTGCACTGCTTAGAAATGTAAATGATTAAGTGGTATATAAAGGCCTTTTAAAAAAAGTAAAAATTTGTCCTCTTACATGAAAAGCCATCACACATGACTCCTACTGATTTTTACTATTTATTTATTATTTGGGCTTGTGTTCCAGTGAGAAATTGTCATGGAAACATCATTTAGACATAATTAAACTAGACTGAATTAAATTAGACTGAAAGAACTGGGCATGTTTAGTCTTGGGAAGAGAAAACAGAGGAAACATGATAGCATTCTTCAAGTACTTGAAAGGTTGTCACATAGAGGAGGGCCAGGATCTCTTCTAGATTGTCCCAGACTGCAGGACACAGAATAATGGTCTCAAGTTATAGGAAGCCAGATTTCAGTGAAACTATCAGGAAAAACTTCCAAATTGTTAGAGTAGTACTACAACGGAATCAATTACCTAAGGAGGAGGTGGGCTCTCCACCGCTGGAGGCATTCAAGAGGCAGCTGGACAGCCACTTGTCACATACGGTTTAATTTGGATTCCTGCATTGAGCAGGGGGTTGGAATCAATGGCCTTATAGGCCCCTTCCAACTCTTACTATTCTATGATTCAGCACCCTTAAACAACAGCTCCCAGGACTCTTCGGGGGGAAGCCATGACTGTTAAAATGCCACAAGAGTGCTTGAAATGTATGCTGTGGCTCTGGCATATGTCAGAAACTCTCAGCCATTTATGAGGAATTCATGGTGTGACTCTTCCTCATATCTGCATTGCCCCCATTTCTTAGAAGGGCATAATGGTGAAGTGGAAAGGAGACACAGTTTTGAGCTTCTGCAATGAGGTCTAACATTGCGGTACTGTAAGGAGCCACACTACAGTGGCTCCTACATCTGGAGCCAACACCAGAAAGAGCCCTTAATCAAAGGCGTGTAATTGTCCAAACATTATAACACTGAAACTAAATCAGGGTCAAGTGAAATGACTAAAAGAAAAAAAGGCGCATCCACTGGATGTCTGGTGGCCTGTTTAAGAAGACTTTGTGATATAAGCCCCAGTATTTCCAAGTTCATATAATAAAATCCTTATCCACAACTGACATTAATTGGCACACTTCTTGGCAGTCTCAGCAGGGAGACTGCAAATTAGCTGGACATGGAAACAATTATTCAAAGGAGGTTGAACTACTTTTAACCCTGAGCGCGTGTACCATTTCCTCTTGCTAGAGGTAACTAGAGCACTCTGGAAGAGAAATGCATGATTGGGCCTTGTCCTATATTGAATCTATGAATATGTTTGGGATGAGATTTTAATTTTCCAATACTTTTGATAAGTGCCTGACTCAACAGAAATGCAGCATGCAAGGAAACTTTGATCTGATCATTTTTCACACGTTTCCAAACCATTAAAATATCTTGACTACAAGAGAGATGATGGAGCCATTGTGCCTGCTTGCTTGTAATCATTGCATGCTTTGGCCCTCTTTCACAATGAACAAGCTTCTTGATGTTACATGTCTTCTCTTCTCCCATCTTCCCAGTTGTGCCTGAGGAAGGGCCATAGCTCAGTGGTAAAGCATCTGCTTTGCATGCAAAAGGTCCCAGGTTCAATCGCTGGCATCTCCAGGTAGACCTGGAAGAGACCCTTGCCCGAAATCCTGGAGAACAGCTGCCAGTCAGTGCAGACAATACTAAATGGACCGCCGGTTTGACTCAGTATAATGCAGCCAGTGTGGTGTAGTGGTTAAGGTGTTGGACTACGGCCTGGGAGACCAGGGTTTGAATCCCCCCATAGCCATGAAGCGCACTGGGTGACTTTGGGCCAGTCACTGCCTCTCAGCCTCATGAAAACCCTATGCATAGGGTCGCCATAAGTCGGAATCGACTTGAAGGCAGTACATACAATGCAGCTTCCTATGTCTTGTAAATGTTACATTACAAGTGAAATACTATGTAATTTTCCTTTCCTTATCAGACATATGTGAAAAATTCATTTGGTACACTGCAACTCTTGGGTAGCCAATATGGTGCCCTCCAGACATTGTTGGGACTACAGTTCCCATTGTCCTTGATCACTGGATTAGCCTGGCTCAGGCTGATGGTAGTCCAACAACATTGGCTAACTCAGCTGTAGACTGTACTATGCACAGGCTCTTTTCTATTTAGAGCTGATGCTGAGTGTCTAGTCTACCAACTGAAGCCATCTTCCAACCTTCTAGTTCCCAAGCAGGAAACCCTGAGAATTGTAGTTCTGTGAAGGAATCCAGGAACTAAATAAAGCATTTTAGCACCTGCATAAATTTCTAGCTTTGGATGCAGAGGGGGAGGACGGGCAGAGGCACGGCGGTTAAATTAATTTTAAATCCATTTCACACTGGCTTGAAGTGAAGATGCGTCCATTGCCAAAAAAAGGTGGAAATTTGGCAGCACAAATGATTCAGGTTGGAACTAGCCATCACAGGTATAGGGCTGCCACCAAAGCTTTACCTCTGCCCCACCTCCTTCACAGTATCTAGTTATACTGAATGCGTGCCCTGACATTGTTAGGCTGCAGTTTCTCCACCTCTTCCAAGTGGCGACGAATGCAACTGTGTGCTATTACATCATATATATTGGGTATCAAGTACTGTTGTGTACTACCCATACAAGAGAGCCACTTTTGAATAGGGACTGGATGATGGTAGGTCAATGGTTTCGCCTTGCACACACATCGTTGGTGGCCAGCCAAACCTGTTGCGAAAGCCACCATTTCTACCCACACACTAATCTCTTACCTCTGCACTGACACCAGAAAAAATCAGCCCTAGGATTCTGCTGGACTTAGGCTGTGGCACACATTATTGTATCAGTTCAACAAGGATGGGAAGATGTTCCAAATTTTCTTAGCAACAAAGTTTTAGACACTAACTGGAAACAGGGGAAAAAATGCAGAGCTGGAAAATTCCAGCAAACATCTTAAGACCCATTTTAAGGGTTTTCATGGTAAGCAGTATTCAGAGGGGGTTTACCATTGCCTCCTTCTGAGGCTAGCCCTCCCCAGCTGGCTAGGGCCTGCTCAGCTTGCCACAGTTGTACAAGCCAGCTCCTTCCTCGTCCGCAACTGCCATCTGGGGGGCAACTGGGCTCCTTGGGACTATGCAGCTTGCCCACGGCTGCACAGGTGGCAGGGCACGTAACCCCTGAGCCACTCCCTGTGGGGGTGATCTTTAGCTGGCCCTTTCCACCCAGGAGACATGAGCACGGATTTGAACTCACAAACTCTGGACTCCCAGCCAGGCTCTCTATGGTGGAGCCTTTTTGTTTTGTGGGGGAAGCAGAACTGAAAATTCTGAAAGATGAACAGCTGTGAGCTCTTTGGCCGATGGGTCATAAATGCAAACCCTTCCTAAACAAAACAAAATGATCTCCAAAGGAGAAAACATAAATATATTCATGTATCCTACTTTACAGAGGGCAGTCCTCTATTTGACAGGCTATCTGGTCCCAGTACGGTTTAACCCTAAGAAGAGAGAACAGAAATGTCCACCCGGACAGCAGACTGAGCAGGCAAACAGGGCCACATAGTAACAGTCTTTCCCACTATACTGAGATGTATTGTATCTCTATTTTAATTAGAGCAATTATTTCTAAATTTGCATCTATGCATATAAATTAGCACATGCAAATTGTATGCAAATCAGCATCTTCTTTGTGTTCAACTTATGGCAGGATGAGGGAGGCAAACTGAAAGAGGATGTCAGTGCCCCATCTTTTTCTTGCTCAGAAAGCCTGTACTGGATACTGTATTCTTCCCAAAGGGAGCCGAGGGTGGCAAACCACCAGTGATAAAACAATAAAAAATATTTTTAAAAATTCCAATACAGATGCAGGCTGGGAGAAAAGTCTCTACTTAAAAGGCTTTTTGGAATCTGTATCTGATACTGCTTAATGTTTTTCCCCATGAAGCAAATACCTTTTGGGTAAAGATTTTAATTGGGAAATTGATGGCAGGGGAGGGGGTAAAAAGTTAACTCTCCTACTCCCCATCCCATCCCCTGGCACTTTTGTCCCAATTGATCTGGGACACTTCCCCTGCACGCCCCCTTTTTCACACAGCTGCTATTAACATTTTAGGGGGGAAAATGGTGGGTTTGTAATCAGATACAGCATCATCTTTAGCATAAAAAAGAAGCTGCCCCATCCTATATTTTGAAATACTAGTCATTTCACATGAAATCCTGGCATTTTTTTAAAAAAACTGCCAGCACATCTATATTCCAAACTTATACCAGTTTTATATGACTTTGTCATAGCTTCCTTTTGAAGAATCCTGGTAATTGCCGTTCATTGCATACTTCCCAGGGGAGATGAACGGACAGCATTAAATCTTAGCCTTCCAACACTTTCCCATTGCTTTTGTCAACATGCAATGACGGTCCTAATCAGCTTCTTATCTAGCACTTGAAAACCAGCCAAGGAAGGAAAGTAGACTGTGGTCAATCTTCTGCATGAATGCAATCATTTAGAAGTTCCTCATAATATACTCTTTCCATATCCATCCCTTAATATAATGAGAAATAATGGAATGTGCAAAAAGTGATTATGTATTATTGATATTCATAACCAGAGCCAACTTGCCTTCAGGATTTAACTGGTCTAATGGGTTAAAACAACACTAAGAAAAAAGCATCTGCATGGCAGAGTTGGAGGTGAAACCATTTCCTGTATTTGAAGAGCAATAAAATCCAAGGAGCGTCAAAAAGGTCAATTTTCTATATTCTCATGAAGTTGCTTAAAAATTATTAATGGTCCTCTTCAGCTCATATGCAACTGCAGCTAAATGGACACAAACTGTTTTTGAGGCAGCATTGCAGCTATGCATATCTTTGGTATCAGGGTGAATGAAAGATAATTCACTTAAGAAATAAAAAGCAACTAAAATACTTAATGGCGGCTGGTAACATTTTACTTGGTAGGGCTGCAATTTTTAACCTTCATCACAATAGGACTTGTACAGCATTTATTTAGTAAAGCATGCCATGGCCCATGTGCAGAGTGCCACTGTCTCCTCACTAAAAATATTATTTATTTGTTTGTTTGTTTGTTTGTTTATTATTTGATTTATATCCCGCCCTTCCTCCCAGCAGGAGCCCAGGGTGGCAAACAGAAATGCTAAAAACACTTTAAAACATCATTAAAAGACTTTAAAATACATTAAAACAAAACAACATCAAAAACATTTTTAAAAAAAGCTTTAAAAAGGGTTAAAAACATATTAAAGAAAACATATTAAAAGCAATTCTAACACAGACACAGACTGGGATAGGTCTCAACTTAAAAGGCTTGTTGAAAGAGGAAAGTCTTCAAAAGGTGCTGAAAAGATAGCAGAGATGGCGCCTGCTTAATATTTAAGGGGAGGGAATTCTACAGGGTGGGTGCCGCCACTCTTCAGGTCCGTTTCCTATATTGTGCAGAACTAACCTCTCAGCCAACTCTCAGATCTCCAGCTGCTGCTTTTTAATGCCAGATCGGTTCATAATAAAAAACCCCTCGTCCATGATTTGATTATGGACGAGGCAGCCGATCTGGCATGCATAACCGAGACCTGGGTGGGCGAACAGGGAGGAGTTAGTCTCTCCCAGATCTGCCCACCAGGGTATTTGGTTCAGCATCATGGTAGATCTGAGGGTCGGGGAGGTGGGGTTGCTGTGGTCTATAAGAGTTCCATCTCACTCACCAAGCACCATGTCCATACAACTACTGGTCTGGAATGTTTGCACCTTGTGTTGGGCCAGAGGTACAGACCAGGAATCCTTTTGGTGTACCGCCCACCTTGCTGCCCACTGGCTTCCTTAACTGAGTTGACGGAAGTGGTCTCGTTGGTATTGTTGAGATCCCCTAGACTATTAGTACTAGGGGATGTCAACATTCATGCCGAGGCTACTTTGTCTGGGGCGGCTCAGGACTTCATGGACTCCATGACAACCATGGGGCTGTCCCAATATGTTAGTGGCCCAACACATATATCGGGGCATACACTCGACCTTATTTTTGTTACTGGACATGGGGATAGTGATCTGGATGTGGGGAGTTTTACATCTCTCCCTTTGTCATGGACAGATCACTGCTTGCTGAAGTTTAGACTTTCAGCGACCTTTTCCCTCCGCAAGGGTGGGGGACCTATTAAATTGGTCCGCCCCCGGAGACTAATGAATCCTGAAGGTTTTCAAAGGGCTCTGGGGGATTTTCCGGCTGATAGGACCGGTACTCCTGTTGAAGCCCTGGTTAATCTGTGGAATGCGGAGATGGCCCGGGCTGTCGACACGATCGCTCCTGCGCGCCCTCTCCTTTGCAGAGCTCATTCAGCTCCTTGGTATACTCCAGAGTTGAGGGCGATGAAGCAAGATAGGAGGCGGCTTGAGCGGAGTTGGAGACGAACTTCTGATGAATGCAACTATACGCTGGTTTGTGCTTTCACCAAGCGGTATATAGGAGCGGTGAGAGCGGTGAAAAAACAATATTTCGCTGCCACTATTAAGGCATCTCTCTCCCGCCCAGCGGAGCTTTTTAGAGTTGTCCGAGGGCTACTCCATCTAGGCCTTCAGGACACTGTAGATACTTTAGTGGCCCGCTGCAATGAGTTTGCTGAGCACTTCCAGCATAAGATCTTACGCATTCGTCGGGACCTAGACTCTCATTTTATAGCAGTTAACCCTAGTGAGGTGTCTGGTGCACAGTCTTATCATGTTTTGTTGGATGAGTTTCAGTCGGTTCAGTTCGAGGACGTGGACAAGGTGCTTGGACAGGTACGTGCAACCACTTCAGTACTAGATCCTTGCCCCTCTTGGCTAATAAAAACTGGCAAGGAGGGAACAGTTGGCTGGGCCAGGGAAGTGATAAATGCCTCCTTGCGAGAGGGAGTGGTCCCTGGCTGTCTGAAGGAGGCAGCAGTGAGACCACTCCTGAAAAAGCCTTCCCTGGACCCAGAGGATTTCAGCAGCTACAGACCAGTGGCAAATGTTCCGTATCTCGGCAAGATCTTGGAACGAGTGGTTGCTGACCAGCTCCAGGCGCTATTGGATGAAACCGATTATCTAGATCCATTTCAATCGGGTTTCAGGCCTGGTTTCTGCACTGAGACGGCCTTGGTCGCCCTGTTTGATGATCTATGTCGGGAGAGAGACAGAGGGAGTGTAACTCTGTTGATTCTCCTTGATCTCTCAGCGGCTTTTGATACCATCGACCATGGTATCCTGCTGGAGAGGCTTGCGGAGTTGGGAGTTGGAGGCACTGCGTGGCAGTGGTTCCGCTCCTACTTGGCAGGCCGTCTCCAGAAGATAGTGCTTGGGGAACATTGCTCGACACCGTGGGTCCTCCAATGTGGGGTCCCGCAGGGTTCAGTTTTGTCTCCCATGCTTTTTAACATCTATATGAAGCCGTTGGGTGCGGTCATCAGGAGTTTTGGAGTGCGTTGTCACCAGTACGCTGATGACACGCAGCTCTACTTCTCCTTTTCATCTTCCTCAGGTGAGGCGGTCAATGTGCTGAACCGTTGCCTGGACGCGACAATGGACTGGATGAGAACTAACAAACTGAGACTCAATCCTGATAAGACTGAGATGCTGTTGGTGGATGGTCTTTCCAATCAGATGGTGGATACATATCCTGTCCTGGATGGGGTTACACTCCCCCTAAAGGAACAGGTTCGTAGTCTGGGAGTCGTTCTAGACTCTTCCCTGTCACTTGAGGCTCATGTAGCCTCTGTGGCACGGAATGCGTTCTACCAACTTCGATTGGTAGCCCAGCTACGTCCCTACCTGAGTAAGGAGGATCTTACATCAGTAGTACATGCTCTGGTAACCTCACGTTTGGATTACTGTAATGCGCTCTACGTAGGGCTACCTCTGAAGACGGTTCGGAAGCTACAGCTAGTGCAAAATGCGGCGGCCAGACTGCTAACAAGAACGAAGCGGTCTGACCATATAACACCTGTTTTGGCCCGCTTGCACTGGCTTCCAATACGCTTCCAGGTCAAATTCAAAGTGTTGGTATTAACCTATAAAGCCTTATACGGCGCGGGACCTCAATATCTGTCGGAATGCCTCTCCTGCTATGAACCGGCTCGTACACTACGGTCTGCTACGAAGGCCCTCCTCCGGGTCCCGACTCATAGGGAGGCCCGGAGGGCAGTACAAGATCAAGGGCCTTCTCAGTGGTGGCCCCCGAACTATGGAATAGTCTCCCCGAGGAGGTTCGCCTGGCGCCGACACTATCATCCTTTCGGCGCCAGGTTAAAACCTTTCTCTACTCCGAGGCAATTTAATTTTGTGTTAATGATTGTAATGTTTTAATTTGATTTTAGCCTTTGCTGTTTTTAGATTGTGAAATTTGATTTTAGACTGATGTTTTGTATTATATTGTATTTTATTGTATCTATGTTCACCGCCCAGAGAGCTATTGCTAGTCGGGCGGTATATAAGTTTTAAAAATAATAAATAAATAAATAATAATAAATAAGATGGTATCTGCAGGAGGCCCTCACCTGCAGAGCGCAGTGATCGGCTGGGTATATAAGGGGTAAGATGGTCTTTTAGGTATCCTGGTCCTGAGCTGTATAGGGCTTTGTACACCAAAACTAGAACCTTGAACTTAGCCCAGTAGCAAATGGGCAGCCAGTGCAATTCTTTCAACAGCGGGGTGACATGTTGGCGATACCCTGCCCCAGTGAGCACTCTCGGTGCCGCATTTTGCACCAGCTGCAGCTTCTGGATCAACCTCAAGGGCAGCCCCACATAGAGCACATTACAGTAATCCAGTATGGAGGTTACCAGTGTGTGGACAACAGTGGTCAGGCTATCCTGGTCCAGAAACGGCCGCAGCTGTCTTATCAGCTGAAGCTAGTAAAAGGCACTCCTTGCAAAGGAGGTCACTTGGGCCTCTAGCGACAAAGATGGATCCAGGAGCACCCCCAGACTACGGACTTGCTCTTTCAGAGGGAGTACGACCCCATCCAAAGCAGGCAACTAATCAATTATCCGAACTCGGGAACCACCAACCCACAGCGCCTCTGTCTTGCTAGGATTCAGACTCAGTTTATTCATTACATTTATATACTATCTTTCCTCCAAGGAGCTCCAAGGTGGCATACATAGCTCTTCCCCTCCCAATTTTATTCTCACAACAGCCCTGTTAGGTAGGTTATATCAATTCTCTGCACATCTATGGACAGCGGAAGAGTCTCCATGTAAGACGGCCAAGTATGATTTTCAGAAAAGATTGACTCCACACCTCTTATGTAGA
Organism: Rhineura floridana; assembly: GCF_030035675.1. Taxonomy (NCBI): domain Eukaryota; kingdom Metazoa; phylum Chordata; class Lepidosauria; order Squamata; family Rhineuridae; genus Rhineura; species Rhineura floridana. Next base: position 183,616,622 of record NC_084483.1, on the reverse strand, counting down.
AATTACACCATACCATATGACAAAGGTTTTCAGTTCATGTATTGATTACATCTACACACACATTGCCAAAAAACAACACACACACAAAACCCCTTTTTAAATGTGAGGAACACTTGCTCCCAGTTGCATGAAGATTTTCTCCCTCAAAAAATCATTTTAACTTTTCATTATCCACACACTTGTTTTGTCTAAATTAAGAGTATTCCAACCAATAGACAAAAAAAGTATTTCATTTGAACCAGGACACATCAGATCACAGCAGAACGTATTTGCCATGCATGGCTCAGTCCTAAAATGTGAAGTAATAATCTCTGCACATGTGCAAAGTACATCTCACTAGAGAAATCATAATCAGCCTCTGTTATGTCTGAGATTAAGGAAAAATACCTTCAAGGTTTAGGAAATGATGTGGAGGCATAGAAACCAAACTTTTCATTTAGAAATCATTACAAAACTCACATAAAGCAAGCTAGAAATAATAACACAAGCATTTCCCTCCATTCCTCTACATTGAAAATATGTTGAACTTAAGGTAGGGAAGGGGCTTGTTAGAAGCAGATCCACACACCTTTTCTGGAAATACTCTGGAAAATACTCTGGAATTGCAAGTGGCTCAGATCAACCTGCCCTGCTCCATCAAGCTTTTAATGAGTGCAGGGCAATGGTTAATACAGAGTTTGTTGCAATACATACACAAGACATCCACTATTTCTCCTTCCAATTTCCCAATTGACAAAAATATATGCAAAATGATTAAATGAAAAATAGATATTATAGAAAGAGACTTGCTTTTCTTTGCTTGCTTGCTGTCTCTCTATCAAGGTCACAAAATTACTATAACTAAGCAAAAAATAAATAAATAAAGCCCACCTCCTCAAAATAGGAAACATGCCCTGTTGCTTCTCTAGTTACCAAATGAGATCTGGTCTTCATGCTCAGATCCAATATATGATTCTTATATAGAGTAACACTGCCACATAAGGCTGTTCTTGAACTAGTACTGACTGACTCCTCCCTGTATTGGCTGTGCTGGATAAGTCTCATAACAGATGGAGTACGAGACTTCCTACTTGGGTTGACAATCAGGCAGGCCTGGGAGGGACCTCTTTGCCATAGCTACAGTATACAATTGGATTAGGATTGGTGAGAGGTGCAAAGAGCTGAATGGCCAGAGAACAGGAAGCTAACTGGCTAGAGAACAGGAGATTGACAGAAATGCTTTCACAAGCCTCTGCAAATTCAAGAAATTATAAAATGTGTGTGGGACAGGAAAGTGTGTAGCTTTGAGCCTTTGGAGGGATTTCTTTTTCCAAATTGGTTGACATTCTCATTGGGAGGTCTATGCCCAAGTGGATCAGCCTCCACTGAAAATACAGCATCTAACCCAGTTAAAATATAAAGAAGAGTGCAGAGGCTTCAAAAAGGCAGCACATACAAAACTGTGTTTATGCAGGCGGAAGCAAGATATTTACTCCTCATGAACTCTCTCTCGGCCCTTTGATATACAACGGGACTTAAAGAGAGATGTAGACTTTTAAGTGCACTCAAAGCAGGCTTTTAAGTCCACTCTAAAATAAATATTAATAATATTAAAATAAATACCTAATTATACACAAATCACAGCAGTGACAGAACACAGCTTGGCAGGGAGTGTTTAAACAACGTGCCCTCCTTGCAAAATAGTTTGGGCTCTTGCCGTTGACCAAGTATTTATCTGGCAGACATACTTTTAAAACGCAGTCAGTGTAAATACCAACACTCTTCATAGAAAATGAAAGCAAATGATAAAACTAGCTCTGTTCCTGGAATTTTTCTTCTTCTCTCCAATTCCAACATAGAGTGGCTGGTTCTGTTTCCTGATAACGTGCTGGGGCAGGCGTTGCTGTGTGTAGCGTTTGGAGGCAGAAAAACCCTGCAAGGAGGCTTTGTGTGACTACATTTCAAAATAAATAAATAAAGGATAGGAGGGACTTGTTTTACTCCTCCAGCCTGGAGAAACATACTCCGTACACTTAAGCTCCTTGCAGACATTTTCTAATCATGCATTTCTAATATTTGGGGAAGGATATAGCTCAGCAGTAGAGTATCTGATTTGCATGGAGAAGGTCCCAGGTTCAATCTCTGGCATCTGGCAGGGTTGGGAATATCCCTTGCTTGAACCCCAGCCAGTCAGGACTGGGCTACATGGACAAATGCTCTGACTTGGTATAAGGCAGTTTCCTATATTCATGCAGAATGATCATGTCTGGGAGGAGGACAGGAAGAAAAGTATGCCTGTGCACATGTAGGCTTGCTTCAGATGTTATAACGGACACAAGAAGATCAGGGATGGAGCCAACTGCCACAATCTCTCCCCAGTCCCATGAGCTTGCTCTGTACAGAGGCTCTGTACAGAGGGTCTCCAGCCACAAGAACATAAGAACAGCCTACTGGTTCAGGCCAGTGGCCTATCTCATCCAGCATCCTGTTCTCACAGCGGCCAACCAGATGCCCATGGGAAGCCCACAAGCAGGACCTGAGCATAAGAGCACTCTCGCCTCCCATGGTTTCCAGTAACTGATATTCAGAAGTATACTGCCTTTGACCTCGGAGATGTAGCATTGCCATTGTGGCTAGTAGCCACTGACAGCCTTATCCACCATGGATTTGTCTAATCATCTTTTAAAGCCATCCAAGTTGGTGGCCATCACTGCCTCCTGTTGGAGTGAATTCTGTAGTTTATGTGTTGATTCCATTTGGGCTGTGAATGCTTCTTTGGAAAGAATAAGCATGGTACCTGACCAGGTGTTAAGTTTAAAAGCCCTCAGAGAATAGGAATGTCTTAACCAGGCATGTATAGGAACACAAGACTCACGCCCATTGCCAACTCTGAGTTTGGAGGGCAGCTTGGGCAAGACACTCTCAAGGAGTGATACAACTGATACAAAATGCGGCGGCTCGACTACTTACGAATAGTCGCCGCCGAGATCACATCACACCAGTGTTGTTCGACCTACACTGGCTTCCAGTTGTTTTCCGAGCCCAATTCAAGGTGTTGGTATTGACCTTTAAATCCCTATACGGTTTCGGCCCAGTTTATCTCACGGAGCGCCTTCAACGCCACCAATTATGCCGCCCGACAAGATCGGCCACACAGGGCCTTCTCTCAATCCCGCCAACAAAAACAGCCAGATTGGCGGGTACAAGAGAGAGGGCATTCTCAGTGGCGGCCCCCACCCTTTGGAACTCCCTCCCACAAGATCTCCGGCACGCCTCTTCTTTAAATGTGTTTCGGAAAGCCTTAAAGACCTGGCTCTTTCAGCAGGCCTTCGGGGTATCTGGGGAGGGTTAATTGTTATAACTGAAATGCCTCCTGCCCAGTTTTAATATTGTTGCTGCAGATGTGTTGTTTTTATATTGTATTACTGTATTTTATCAATTGTATTTTAACAATTTTGTAAGTCGCCTAGAGTGGCCATTGGCCAGATAGGCGACGAAGAAATTAAATTTATTATTATTATTATTATTAAGGAGCACCCACCCTTCCTTCAGTTAATCTACCTCCTCAATGCGCTTGTTGCCAGCTGCTGCTGCTCCTCTTGCCTAACCAATGCTACTAGACAGGGTGAATGAACAAGAAGTGGCAGGCACTCTTCTTCAGCACCGCTGTTGATTGCTTGAACATCTCCTTTGGACCAGAGCAAGAGGTACATGAACAAGCAGGTTGCAATGGTGAAGAGGAGCAGCACCTCCAGACGACTTTTGTCGGTGGGTCTCCTGTTGGGGCATGGGCCATCAGCAGCTGCCGTACCATGCCAACTCTTGGTGCCAACCCTGTTCAAGCTATTTAAGGCTGCCTCTGTAACACAGTGACAACACAATCCCATGCATTTATTATTATTATTATTTCTTACATTTACTGTATATCCCGCCTTTCTTTCATCATAGAACCCAGGCATCATACATTAATTTATTTATTATTTTATTTATATCCCGCCCTCCTCCCAGCTGGAGCCCAGGCATGTGGTTCCCAGGCAGTCTCTCATCCAGGCAATGACCAGACCCAGACCTGTTTAGCTTCAGCAAGGTGGTGGCCTCTTGCGACTTCAGACCATAGCCTGGGACCTTTGGAAGGAAGTCCCACAATGTTGAATGAGGCTTACTATAAGGTAAGTTTGCAGCTTAAATCAGGTTTGTGAATAGGCGCTCCGCTGACATGTAAGAACCATTGTGAAGTAACCAGGTACAGAAGCTTTTAGTAAACAAGTTATTCTTCTCTTTCAGGGCCCCAATATGCCAAAAGGTGCCAAGATAAAATGCAGACAGACTTGGAATTTTTGTGGACTCCTTTGCCAAACTACATGAAATTCAAAACACTAAGGGGGAAGTTCAGTTATTCAGACGTTTGCATTTGGAGAAACAAAAATACCAAGTTAAGTGAAATGCCTCCAAAGCTTCTAATCACGCAGCACAAATGTCTGGACACATAGGTTGTTGTTTGTCCCCTGCAAAAGATTAAAATGACTGCTCCTCTGAAACAAATGTACTTCTATTCCTCCACTTCAACATGTTAGAGTACACACACCCAAAAGCCAATGAAAAATAGTACAGAGGGTGACTTGATAAATGATTTGAGATGTGTTTGTGGATCACTCCATTGTGTTTTCTTTATTTACACAACTTTTCTCTCAGCTCTGAGGATGGTGTGCCTCTGTTTATTTTAGAAGATTAGAAAGGGATTAATGATGCCAATTCTTTTAACAAAATGGCCATCTCTCTTGGAGACTACAAATTACTGATTCATTACAGCTTCCTCTCCAGTTCCTTCACCGCAACAAAACCAAGGCAATCCCAATGTCAACCGATTCTGGCTAAATAAAGTGATCCATCCTCCCTGTATTTAAGGACAGAAGGGGGGGGAAGCCTCTGCTCTGACTGACAGCATCTAGCCCTATATAAACAAACAACACAAAAACACAGAGTGCAGGGCAGCTTATGCTACAAGAAACAGGGCAGAAGCAGGTCAATGACATCTTCTCAAGTGCAAGAGATCAGGAGGGGCAAAACACAGAACAATTCAGAGCCTGAGCCTGTTTTGGTAAAAAAACCTAAGAAAAGCCCTGCTGGATCAGAAAAAAGGCCCTTCTAGTCCAGCATCCTGTGCTCACAGCGGCCAACTAGAGGCCTTTGGGAAGGCTGAAAGCGGGACCCGAGTGTAACAGCACTCTCCCCACTTGTGATTCCCGGCAACTGGCATTCAAAGGCATACTGTCTCCAGCAATGGCAAAGGAATAGAGCCATTGTGGCTAATAGTCATTGATAGCCTTACCCTCCAAAAATTGTCTAAATCTCTTTTTAAAGCCATCCAAATTGGTGGCCATCAGTACCACTTTGTGGGAACAAACTCCACAGTTCAGCTATGCACTGTGTGAAAAAGTACTTCCTTTTGTACATTCAGCTTCATTGGATGGCCCTGGGTTCTAGAATTATGGGAGATGAAGAAAGAGCTTTCTCTTATCCACTTTGTCCATACCATGCATAATTTTATACACTTCTATCATGCTGGCTCTTATTCACCTTTATTCTAAATTAAAATGCCCCAAATGTCACAACCTAAAAATACAGGGCAAAATAAGAATGAGTCCAACATAACTATCATCCAGAATTCAGGAAGCAAGATTTCAAATGACACTCTAGATATCAAGGCTAGATATAAGAAACAAAAGATTTTAAAATGAAAAGATGGTGTTACCTGGCTGGGTATGTGTTTAACTGAACTCAAGTTAAATGGCTTTGAAAAGAAAGGAAGATGAAGGTTTAAAAACTGGGGAACAGTAGTGAGTTGGCTTTGATGGAGTGTTTGAGTTATACAACATCCACAAAAACAAGGTAGCCCCCCCAAAAAATCTGCAAAGTGTAAGAGGGGGGACTTCTGCCAGGAGATGCAGAAAAACTGTACAGCAGTTCTAGATGCTTTCCAGCAATGGCTGGATTTGGAGAAGGTCCACAAACGTAAGCCTAGGGCACAAGGTATTTTATTATCCTTTCGTCCAACTGTAACACAATTTACTCTCAGCTAGGGCAGCTCTGGCAACTGCTTTCAAATACCAAGTCTTAGCCTGCTATCAATCCTTCTTAGGAAGCAGTATATTCTCGTCTCCACTAACGCCTTTTCCAGACATGACTAATCATTATGCTACAGAGATATATACATTTCCATGTGCCTGTGTGTGGCCTGGCTCACCCCAATAACAGATGAGGTAGTAAAACTGTCTGTGGGCTGTGCCCCATCAGACTGCAGGTGACGAGCAACTTGATTTCTCCTCTGCACTTTTTTTTTTAAAAAATATCCCTCCTGCATACATAAAACCGAATGTCAGGGAGAGGCAAAAACATTGCGGGCTGAAACACATGTGTACCACTCAATGGCTCATTGAGTCATCCTTCATACCAGGGGTTGGGAATTTGTGGCCCTCTAGATGTTGCTGGACCCCAACTCCCATTAGCCCCTGCCAGCGTGGCCAATGATAAGGGGTGTTGCGAGTCCAGCAACATCTGGAAAGCCACAGGTCTGCCCCAACTGTCCCTCACATTTCAAGAATGAGTGGCGAGGGAATCCCCCCTTCCCCACCACTGGATCTATCCCCAGACATTTGCGCGCTGAGCAGAAGGTCTGAAAGGACAACCTGTCTGCAATTCAGCTGAACACGCACAAACTTCTCCTCACAATTGGAAGTCCTCCAGGCTTTCCATCCAATATGTGAAGGTCCAGGGGTCTTGTTGGCAGAAACGTTGGTGACAGTGCCAGTAGACGCAGCCCCACTGAGCTCTCTGTGCAGCTTTAGAACACATGGAGGGTAAGTGATCTGCAACATCAAGTGGTGACCTGCACGTGCAAATGAGCCACCCGAGCATAGGTAAGCCTTTCACATCACCCTGATACAGTGTTCTTTCTGTTGCCAGTGGTCATTAATTGTTGAGCAATCAAGTGGTCCACATCCTTGGGCAACTGGGTCCCACGACCTGCCTAATGTCACCCTTCTGTCCTCTGTCCTTCCCAGACAGTCCAATGCACACTATCCATAAGACTATATTGGGTCAAAGTGGCCTTCTTATACCAACACTACATACATAAACAATCATTTTTCAGTTCCCTACCATCCGTGTCTGGCTGAGTTCATTAATGTTCTTCCCAGAATAACTTTTCTATTTTGCCTTTTTACTAGGTCATCCCCTAATAAAGTGTCCCTTGGCAGGTTGTTAGGTGCGACTCTAAAATGTGCTTAACTACAGTTGCTCAGCGAAGCATAGCCCTCTCATCTGGTTTATAGAGACTGATTATAAGGAAGATGGGGAGGAGAGGACAAAATCTTTTAAACATCCAGGAGAAAACAAGAGCACATTAACTGGCTAAACTGCAGGACTCTGCTCCTCTGCTTTCAAACCTTCCTCTGGTTAGAGCGGTCACTGACCAGAAGGCATTTATGTCCTGCATCTCGTGCCAGTGTTTGCGATCAGAAAGAATGACAATGCACATTTTTTGTATCCACAGTAAATGCAGGTATGCCAAGCATCTAGAATAAGGCCAAATCCAGACTTCTGAGGGTTCTTTTCCATGTTACGAAAACTGCTGTATGCACACTAACAACAGTTTACCACATGTGGATTTGTCACTGTGAAATTACCACATATTATGAACCACAGATGGATTCTACCGCTACACCCAGTGTGGCGTAGTGGTTAGAGTGTTGGACTATGACCTGGGACACCACGATTCAAATCCCCACATAGCCATGAAGCTCATTGGGTGACCTTGGGCCAGTCACTGCCTCTCAGCCTCAGAGGAAGGCAATGGTAAACCCCCTCTGAATACCGCTTACCATGAAAACCCTATTCATAGGGTCACCATAAGTCAGAATCGACTTGAAGGCAGTACATGTACATTTTATGGATTCTGTGTTAATGCTTACACAGAAGTACCCCTATTCACTGTAGAAATAAAAATTAGGCCAAATGTCAACCAGATCCTCTTCTACATTTGGAAACAGATTGCAAGGTCTTATCCTAATCCTTTTGGCAATTGAGCCTCTGTCCACTTTTGCACAACTTTAGTCCTAGCCAACTCCAGGTTTGAGGGAGACCTTGGCAAAATGCCCTCTAGTAGGGCCACCCTTACCTTAATAGGTGCTGGATCAGGCCAATGGCTCATCTGCTGTAACCTGCCCTGGGACCTCCAGGTGAAGGGTGGGCAATAAATGCTCATCATCATCATCATCATCTAGTCCAGCATCCTGGTCTCACAGTGACCGACCAGATGGCTATGGGAAGCCTGCAAGCAGGATTTGAGTGCACCAGCTCAACAGTTTGGGGGGGCTGGGTGAGCGAGGCATTAGCAACTGAATCAATGCTGATCCAGATCCAGTGCTCCAGTTACTACCACCACAGTTGATCTTCACCAATGAAACATCTCACTTATGTAGGTATGTGAAGCAGAAATAGCATACACCAAGGGGTGTAGGGGACAATTCGCTCCAGGTATCATTTTTTTTTCAAACAGTGCACTCCAATCAAAAGAAAGAATGTGGACTTCAAAACTTGAAAGCATGGGATAACCTTTGCTTATCATCGGTATACCTGATGGAGCGCCTCCAACGTCATAAATTGTGCCACCCTACAAGATCTGCCACTCAGGGCCTCCTCTCAGTCCCGTCAACTAAAGTGATTGGGTTGGTGAGGACTCGGGAGAGGGCTTTTCTGTGGCGGCCCCCACGATTTGGAACTCCCTCCCAATAGATCTTCGACATACCCCTTCCTTATATATATTTCGCCGAGGCCTGAAGACTTGGCTTTTCCATCAGGCCTTTATGAACTTGAGACTTCTAAGGTGAACTAGCTTCAGAATTGTATTACTGACAACTTTACTAAATATTGTAATTTTGCATTGTGCTGTACTGGTTATATTGTTTTTATTGTATCATATTTTACCATGTATTTTATCGTGCTTTATTGTACGCCGCCTAGAGTGGCCATTGGCCAGATAGGCGGCCTATAAATTAAAGTTTATTATTATTATTATTATTATTAACCTCCCCGTAAACATATCAGAAGGAATGCTCAATAAACAGCCAATGTCATCTAACCTCCCTGCAAACCTTGTGCAAACAAATCAGGATAAATACTCAATAAACAGGTCATATGGAAGTGACCAAAGATTTTGATTATTCAAAACAGTGGTTTTCTGGTCTGTTGTAAAGATCAAAATGATTCTGATTCACACATGACCTTGCTCACTATCAGGGCAACCTGCCCCCTTGAAAAAAGTTCCCAGGGGAACCTTATAGATCTCCACGATGCCTGTACAACACTCGAGTGTGAGCTTTGGAGCAGTTCCATTTATGATTCACTGACCTTCTCCACCATGTGGTTTGTGGCTATATTCAACACACAGCATTCTAAACTTTTTCCCCAGGAGTTTACAGAGTTTCTCTTTTGGCCTTGGCTGTGACTGCATCCTCTGCTATCTAAATGCCTTTAATTCATTGACGAAGTTCTCCCCGCCCCAACCTTCACTCTCACTTATCAAAGTGTTTTCCACTCCAGCACCTCTAAATTCCCTGCAAGCCCCTCTAAAATATACACACTTTATTTCTCTCCAAATGTGAAGCCTGAGAAACCATTATAAGATGTTTAGAGGTCTGCTGACATTATTGGTTATCCAAGGATAACAATCCCTGAACTCATTTCAACCTCTCTTTTTTTTTGTTTAATACATTCAAGGAGTCAATCAAAGGTTGAGGAAGAAGAAATAAACTCTGAAATAATCAGTCTCTTTTGCCTCACCTCTAAAGCTGGCTTCTTTTACACGTTGACTGAAATCTTCATGTGATTTAGAAGCCTGGGTGATCAGGGTTCTAAACTAGGTCTGGAGAACCTCTGGCTCTGCAGATGTTGCTGAACTACAACTCCCATCACGCCAGTGGCCCATCTAGCCCATAATCCTCTTCTCACAGTGGCCAACCAGACGCCCAGGGGAAGCCCACAAGCAGGACCTGAGCGGAACAGCACTCTCCCCACCTGTTTTTCCCAGCAGCTGGCATTCAGAGACTATTGCCTCCGACTGTGGAGGCAAACGTCTTCAGTTCACGACAGTCTGCAAGTGCATATATTTTAAACCTACTTGGGAACTATGATTCATAGTGTGGTCCATAACTGAATGTAGAATGAATTAATTAAAGCGGGGGGGGGGAATTAACAAGGTGTAAAGTTATGTGGTATTGCCCTTCAAGTTCCTTCTTTTCTTGTCTCCTCCTAAACAGTGACAGCAACACAGGAAAGAGAGATTCACACTCCTCTCACAGAGAGAAAAAATGTTAAAACTTAAGGCAGCTAATTGGAGCAATTTAAATGCAGTGGCATCTTAACTCTGTTTCAAGAAATATAAATTAAATGGAGAGAAATGCACCGATAGGTTCATTGCAAATGCTTTAGCCAATAACTCATTTTCATTTTTCTGATATGCTATACATTTTACAGCATCCATTTTAAATGTGAATTTCATTAACATTACAAATTTAATATAAGCACATAAAAAGTAAACAAATACCACATGCTTTTGGCATGTAACATTTTGATGACCTCCAAGGCCTCTTCTAATGTATCGATATAAGAAAAAGCTAATTCCCAAGGTCTCATCAGTCTTAGGCTTCACATCAGGAAACAGGACTGAAGGCAGGGCTATGCAGATAGGAGTTGGCCATCAAGGGCATCAACAAACTGTGACCTAAGACGCATTTGGGAAGGTGCAAAACTTGACTTTCATCCCAGAATTGGGATCATCAGTACACAGCTTGCAAAGCAATAGTGTCCCCAAATATACCCTTTTCTTTCTCTCACCTTTGTGAATGGCTGCCACTGAGATAATTGGAGAAAAATAATTCCTGCATTTGGAGGCCAAAACTCCCAGCAGTGAATGGTCCACCATCATGAATTTCACAGGAATGTGCAGTATGCAACAGGATCCTCCTCCCCACATACATAACCCGTCAAAATGATGCACATTTTCCTACCATATACACTAAAAGCGCTTTATAAATTCTAAGTTATTGTTCATAATCACCCCACTGAATTATGCCAGCCTTGTCATTAATGTGATGTGAAGTAGCCTGCCCCAGAAGCCAGATTCCTGAAATGAAACTATTTTGCTGGCTCATTATCTTCTGGAATCCAAGAGCAAAAGCTCAGTACATCCAGCCCTGTTCTATCCTATGAAAAGGAATGTTCATTATGTACCAGAGAGAATGGAGAAGTCTCTGCACAGTTGAGCCCTTAGATGTGCACTGCCATGACTGGATGTCCTAGACATGCACTGCAGTGACAGCCTTTATCTAGGTGACACCAACCATTTTATGAAGTCAGAGCCTACAACTCTTAATTTCAGGATCATGGATAATTCAATCATACTACTAATCATGCTGTACTGATGCACAGAAGAAAGAATTTCAATAGTTCTTGAATGGGAGAGAAAAGCTCCACATTAGGGGTGGGAAACAAGGCATGTAAACTGGCAACCCTGCAGAGCCCCCAGACTCTGAACTTTCATTTTTGAAAAGGTAAGCTTCTAGCCCTCCTAGAAAGAAAGTTATGAAGCAAAATGTGCATGTACTTTCCAAGTGATTTCTGTAAAATGAGCCAGGCTGGCTGATTCAGCCTGTCAGTGTTTTTAGCCAATGAGTGAAGTCAGAGCTGTGATTGATTAGTGAGTTGTTTCAACATGAGACAACATGAATCCTCTCCTAGCAAGAGCAACAAGCCATGATCCCTGACATTACATCTAATCCAGGGATCATGATTTGTGTTTCTCTGAGCAAACAAACAATGTGAAGCTGAGTTTTGTTCTTGGCTGACCAGTCATGTTTCTTTGAGGAAACAAACCACAATTCTCAGTTAGATATAACAGGAGCTTAGGAAGCTGTATGCAAAGTCAAAACCATTGGTCTATCTAGCTCTGTATTGTCTATAGTGTCTGGCAGCAGTGCTCCAAGGTTTCAGGCAGTATTCTGTCCCAGCCCTACCTGGAGAGAATAGAGATTGAACCAAGGACCTTCTGCGTACAAGGCAGATGTTCTATCACTTAACCATGACACTTTCCAGGGCTTAGGGTTTGCTGCCATTCACACTAGGGGAGAAGTGACGTGGGAGCGACCTCCATGTTCACAGTAAACAAATTATTAGCTATGGGCTTTACTGTGACATGTGAACTGGGTCTTTATTTCAATGAAGAAACATCAGACTCACATAATTTCTTTGCAACTATGATCTTATTTATTTATTTATTAAATTTATATCTTGGCCTTGTTCCCAGTAGGAGTCCACAGTGGCAAATAAAGCACTAAAAACACTCTAAAACATCTTAAAAACAGACTTTAAAATATAAAACAAAACACCTTTAAAAACATATTTAAACAAAGCATCTTTAAAAACATATTTTTTAAAAAAAAGCTTTAAAAAATCTTAAGAAGCAATTCTAACACAGATGCAGACTGAGATAAGGTCTCTACTTAAAGGGCTTGTTGATCTTGCTGCAGTTAGTAGATTTAGATTAGAAAGAACAGTGCAAATTAAGCCATATCATCCAAATCTCCAAGTAACACCAAAAGTGGGCTCAAATTGAGAGAATAATCTGTTTTACCGCCAAAACGCTTTTTATATTTGAATCATTTCACCAAATATTCAAAAAGTCAGCTTTGGCTTGTACACATTTCCAGTGTTTATTTCCAGTGTTTATTGTTTCTGTTTCTATAAATCTTTCTCAAAAAAGATGAGGTCTCTGATACTACATCTGGCAGGGAATCTTATAAAATTTTCAGATATACTAATGAAACCACACACACAGTGTATTTTCCAGTGCACTAATTTCCTGGAACAGCCAACAGTATTAAAAATACTTTTCAAGCAGGAACAAGTCTACACAGCCTAATCATTAAATTAGCAGTGTACAGGAACAATAGCAGTTCAGTTAAACTCAAGACAATTGGAGAATAAACTGTTTTAGTCTGAAAGAGGTGATCTTATCCCAATGTCTTTTTACACGCACACACACACAAATTGGGGAAAACATTTTACTAAATGTATTCGATAGAAAACACAATTATTCTATGAAGAATTACTGCGCCAAAGATAGAGACTTAATTAAACGATTCAAGTGGGAAACAAGAGGGTGATTCATCCTGTTTTAAGTGGAAATCTCTACACAGCAATAATCTATTGAGTTGCTGCTCCTTTCTGCCTCCAATAAAAACAAGGGGGGAATGTCTCTCTACCTTTTATACTGAACTGTTCCCACTCAGACCATTATACTGTTATCCTCTTTAAATGAGAGTATGTACCGCATGTTCACCCGTTGATTATGAGAGCAGAAGGGAAGCCACCTTTCCATTTTGCTTTTTGCTTTTTTCTGGCTCAGTTTGAAACTGGGTTGAAATGGTATATTTCATTCCCCTGCTCCCCCCCCCATTTTTAACACTCTCCCTCCTCTGCTTTTGATGCACACTGGGAAAACCCAGCTCCTGGGAATATAGGGAGGTGCCTTACACCAAGTCAGACAGGGCCAAGCTCGATATTGTCTGCATTGCGTACAGTGGCAGGCAAGCAAAGTGTTAAATTTCTCCCCTGGCTCTGTTCTAATCCCATTAATTATCACCTACACTGATGCAATTTGCTGCTTTTTTTATTAAGGAAAACAGCTCCTCAGATACAAAGGTGCATTTATCATGTATACTTTAGGCTCCCAGTGACATGCAAAACTGTCGTGTGTATTATTGCCATCTTTTTTTTCTGGCAGGGCTTCTCAGCCTTTATGAGCTGCCAATAGGCAGAAAATTGGGAGGTGAAGGCACCAGGTGAGAAAAGCACCTAGCACTAGCCAAAAGAACAGGAGCTATGTCAGGGCGGGGAGCCACTGATCCTCATCCTAGCATCAAGCAAATAAATTGCCAGGACCAACATTTGAAAGAGATGTACTCTCATAAAGGCAGAAGAGAATAGTCCGGGGGGGAAAAGATTGCAACCTTATGAGTAACTGCACCTCATTCTATTTTCAGCTTAGGAATTCTTACATTTATGGGGAAACGTTGTGCTCTTTTAACAGCAGCACAGTAGGCAGAAATTCAACAGGAAAACCTCTCCCCAGCATGGATATGAAGAGCTGAATTCCTGCTCACCAGAAGCTGACAGTACCTCATACACAAATGCTTGATCACTCCTAATCAGGAAGGCAATGCACACAGGAAGTTACCCTATACAGAGCCAGACCACTGTTGACATTGACTGGCAACGCCTCACTAGGGTTTCAAATGGGAGTCTCTCCCAGTCCTACCTGGAGGTGTTGGGGACGGATCTCGGGACCTTCTGCATGCAAAGCAGCAGCTCTGCTACTGAGCTATGGTCCCGATACCAGGGTCAGATACAAAAGAAGACCAGCTCTTGAACCTTGTATAGTTCCAGTAGATATTGCACCTGCTGAAATTCCTTCTTCTACACAACTGATAAAGCTGTAGGAGCTATGTCCTCTATTGTTAACTGGATACTACAAGTGGCGACATCACCAGTTTGGTGCTCTTTTCTTCAATCTGAGCTAGACACTGAGCAAGTGTGATGCAATTGCTAGTAGTACCTAGGATTGCCATGTTTTTATTGGCCCTGTTCCCATGCCTTTAACAGCACCCTGATGCACCCATGCTGAAAGCTTTTCTTGGCATGGAAATCTGGAGAGAAGGGTGCAAGGGGAAGAGGATCACATGTTAAATTTTTGTGCATCAGCTTGCAGTTTCTGAAAGGACAGGAGTTTGGTCAAAGGCAAATTCTGTGCTAGGGATCATTAGGAAAGGAATCAAAACGGAAAACACAATGTGTTTATACAAATCTATGGCTTAAATACATTTGAAACACTGTATATGGTTCTGGTCACCACGTCTGGAAAAAAAAATATTGTAGAGCTACAAAAGGGGAAGAATAGGTCAACCAAAATGTTCTGGATTGCCTCCTCTGCAAGGAAAGGCTACAACTTTGGGGCTCTTTATCTCTGAAAAAAAGGTGAGTTAAGGTGACAGAGTATATAAGGTAATGAATCATGTGGAGAAAGCGGTCAGAGATAAGTTTTTCTCTTATAATACAAGAACCAGGCAATATCCAATGAAATTGAATGTTGGGAGAAGGATCATAGCTGAACTGTAGAGTTTGCTACCACAAGAAATAATGATGATCACCAATTCGGACAGTTTTAAAAGGGAATTAGACAGGTCCATGTAGGATAAAGCTATCAGTTTCATGATGCTATATGTTACCAAAAGTATCAGGGGCAACATGTCTCTAAATACCAATGGCCACTGGGGAACAATGGCAGGGGATGGCCCTTGCTCTCATGTCCTGCTTTTGGCTTCCCAGAGGCATCTCAGTGGCCATTGTGGGAAACAGGATACTAGACTAAACAGGCCTTTGGTCGGTTCCATCAGGGCTCCTTATGTTCTTAAGGCAGGGGTGAGGAACCTTTAGCCCTCCAGACATTGTTGAATTATAATGCCCATCAGCCCTATCAAGTGTGTCCAATGGCCAGGGATGATTGGAGTTGTAGTTCAGAAACATCTGGAGGACCAAAGGTTCCCCACACTTGCCTTAGGACAATTCTTAAAGTATCCTATGTAAAGAATGCCCAGCTTCCTTGAAGGGACACAGTCCATGAGAAGCTACTTTACAGTGAGGTCCCGTCTGCACTACACATTTAAAGCAGGATTATACCACTTTAAACATTCATGGCTTCCTCTAAAGAATCCTGGGAACTGTAGTTTGTGAAGAGTGCTGATAGCTGTTAGGAGATTCCCCTGGGAAGAGGGACTGACTGTTAAACCACTCTGGAAATCATAGCTCTGAGGAGGATAGGAGTCCCCTAACAACTCTCAGCTCCCTTGTTGTTGTTGTTGTTAAGTGCCTTCAAGTCGATTACGACTTATGGCGACCCTATGAATTAGCGACCTCCAATAGCATCTGTTGTGTACCACCCTGTTCAGATCTTGTAAGTTCAGGTCTGTCAGCTCCCTTAACATACACACCACAATTCCCAGGATTCTTTGGAGGCTGAAAGTGGTATGGTACCGCTTTAAATGTACAGTGCAGATGGCGCCTGAATCAGATCACTGGTCCACCCAGCTCAGTATTGTCTAGACCAGCCTTTCCCAACTAGTGGGCCACCAGATGTTGTTGGACCACAACTCCCATCAGCCTCAGCCAGCATTGCCAATGGTCAGGAAAGATGGGAATTGTGGTCCAACAACATCTGGTGGCCCATTAGTTGGGAAAGGCTGGTCTAGACTGACCAGAAAATAGAGGCTCTCCAGGTATTTGCACTAACACTTTCCGAGCCCTGACTGAATTGAATCAGGGACGTTCTGTATATGAAGCAGATGATCTATCACTCTACTAGGGCCCTTCCCCTAAGCAGATTACAGCCCTACGAGGACAATGAAGTTCAAATCTCACCTCACCATCACCTCAAGCAGTCAGTTTCTTTTTTCTCAGACTCCGCTGCCGCCACCCCCAGCTTCAAGACTGCTGAAAAGAACAGTCCATCTCATAAGTATATCAGCAGAACAAACAAAATAAACATAGGGGATGAGGAAAGAGAGTTTCTATATAAGACATGGTACATACATAGTATGTACCATGGTACATACATAGATGGATAAATAAAATCAAGCAGTAGTGTTAAGAAATGGCCCATAAACTCTTCTCGGGGACCGCCAGAGAAAAGGAATTTCTTTTGATCTCATCATAGATCGTATATAGTAAAAGGTAAAGGTGTCCCCGCACTTATAGTGCGAGTCGTTTCCGACTCTTAGGGTGACGTCTTGTGACGTTTACTAGGCAGACCGTATATATGGGGTGGGTTTGCCAGTTCCTTCCCCGGTCTTTCTTTACCCCCCAGCGTATGCCAGGTAATCATTTTACCGACCACGGATGGATGGAAGGCTGAGTGGACCTCGACCCCTTTTACCGGAGATTCGACTTCCTCCTTTCGTTGGAATCGAATTCTGGCCATGAGCAGAGCTTCGACTGCGTTACCGCTGCTTACCACATTGCTTTTTAATATGTTTTTAAACCTTTTCTTTTTCTAAAAGATGTTTTTAAAGCTTTTAAAAAATGTTTTTAAAGATGTTTTATTTTAATATATTTTAAAGTCTGTTTTTATGATGTTTTAAAGTGCTTTTAGTGCTATGGTTTGCCACACTGGGTTTCTAATGGGAGGATGGGCGGGATATAAATCAAATACGCAGCTTGGGCTGCGTTACTGCCGCTTACCACTCTGCGCCGCGTATATAGTAGATTGTATATATTGCTCCTAAGCAACCTTTGCCAACCTGGTACCCTTCAGTTGCTATGGGCTACAACTTGCATCAGCCCCAAACATCTGAAGGGCTCCAGGTTGGCAAAAGCTGCCCAAAAGCTTCAAGGTAAACAGAGCACTTTCCTCCAACACATCCTCCAAATCCCCCCATTCTTCCATCACTTAATCTTCAGGCCTCTTTCAAGCAAGCCCTCCTCAGCTTATATTTTCCTGTCCCCTGAGAATGAAGAATAGGCCACCAATTGGACTTGTTAACAGTTGCCTCCACAAGCTGTTTTAGTAACCCTAATTGTTGGATTCTTGGCAGCAGCTTCCAAGGACGGGGTTTTAACTCTCAAGTTACCAAAGTATAACGCGGTGGGCAATCAGTCAAATGCATTACCCCTATGAATGGCCATAGCACTTTGACCCTTTGAGCCTCCTCCTCTGGTTCCTAAGCTATTTTCAAATTAGAGACCCCTTTCCTGCTGCCGATTTTACACCTATAGTCCATTGTCCAAAGTACTGGAAGTGAGCCCAGTGGGGGGGGTAGTCTACCTTAGGTAGACTTCCCCAACCTGGTGCCTTCCAGATATATTGGAGGGCAATATCCATTAGCACCAGCCAGCATGGCTGTTCTGGCTGGGGCTGCTAGGAGTTTTAGTCCAAAACACCTAGAGGGCACATCAGTCAAGCCAAAATCCCATCTAGTCTAGCATCCTCTCACAGCAGCCAACCAAATGGCCATGGGAAGCCCAGGGGGGCAACCTGAGAGCAGCAGCATTCTATCCACTTGGGATTCCCAGCAACTGCCATAAAGAGGCACACTGCATTTGATACTGGAGATAGTACATAGCTATCATAGCCACTGATGGTGTTATCAACCAGGAATGGGTCTACACTCTTTCGAAGCTGTCACTACATTTTGTGAGGAGGGTACCTGCTTGTGAAAGGCTGCCCTCAGGGAAGAGTAAGATCTAAAATTTCTGGAAATTTTGAAGCCATGGAAAAAAACCTTTTTTCGGGGGGGGGGTGTTCAGAAAAAAAATGATTTTTTTTTTGAAAAATTGAAAAAATGCATTATTCGCACTTTTTACAGATTGAAAGTCACTTTGTTACTTCAGGAACATCAAATGTAATTATGTACAAGTTGGTTTGGCATAAAATTATCACATTTCGTATATTCAAAGTAAATTTTATTCAAACAATGATTACAAATTGAATTTACTTTTTTAAATTTTACTTTTTGTTTGTGTAACAAATGGATCTACAAGATCCTGAACTAAGGAACACCTGAACTGTAAGGAACCTCTTTTGTTTTGCCAGTTTATGAGATGCAGGCAAAAAACAATTAAAAAAAAACCCAGAAGAAACCATCAACATTAATAACAAAGAAAATTATTTATGTCTCCGCTAGTCCTTCACAGTGTCAAGCAGTCATAAAACATCCATTCCCATAACAAGAACTGAGAAAAAGAGGGGACCAAAATTCAATGAAACATTTTATCCATCATGCTAAAATAAAACATTCCATAATCCATTTTTTCTTCATTTTTTCAATTTTTCCCATTTCTCAGAAAAACAAAAAGGGCTTTGGAAAAAAATGGGGGTTTTCCCTGGGCCTTCACATCTCTAGGGAAGAGTTGCAGAGGGAGAGGCAGTGGTCAGGGGGAAGGATTTATTATTTATTTATTACATTTATATACCGCCCCATAGCCGAAGCTCTCTGGGAGGTTTACAGCAATCAAAAACAATAAAAACAAATATACAAATTTTAAAACACACACCATAAAATTTAAAAACTCAATTAACAACAACAACAATTTAGCATCTCTTGCTGAACACCACACGTCACTGTCAATTGCTCTCTACTCCCCAGACTTTAAAACGTAAACGGGAGCAGGCCCATATTTAATGACCTAACAATCCCATTCAGAAATCTGAGAATCAGTCCTGAAGACAAAATGATCAAGCCAGAAATTTCAGAACAGTCACATACCAATCCCATATTAACTCAGCCTAATGATCTGCCAATGTATGGAATCACCCAAGCCTGCAAAGGAGGGCATGGGTCACAGAATTTGACTTGATGATGGTATTTCTTCACAGCATAAATCCATGTCTTCAATGCACATCATTATCCCACAGAATCCTCCACTTGCTTTTCTTAATCTAGCAAGTCTGATTTTGACCTTTTGAAAATATTTAGTGTGGTCCCAGTCACATGCTTACTTAACAGTAAGTCCCACAGATTTACGAGATTTTCTTCTGTACAGAGGTGGCTGATGGTTCCATGTCAGTGGGGCAGTGGAATCCACTCTGGGTTTTAGTCTGAACTTTAAGGAGCTGTCCGTTGATATGGAGCCACTAGCTGCCACTGCTTCTAAATCCAAGTGCAAGTCTTATTCTATGAATATTTACTCAGAAGTAAGTGTTGTTGAGTTTCATATAACTTACTTCCAGGGTAAAACGCACACAGTATTTGGAACAGGGATTTGAACCTGTGGCCCTCCAGACGTTGTTGGACTCCAACTCTCATAAGTGCCGGCCACCATGGCCAATGGTCTGTGATGACTGGAGCTGTAGTCCAACATTTGACAACTACCTCAGATTATTTTGTCCATCTCACCCAGTGACATCAATTCTGACTAGCTCCAGTTCTCTCTGGGACAGGTCTTTCCCATCACCTTTTGCCTGATCCTTTCAGTTTGAGCTGCCAGGATCTGGGACTTTCTGCATGCAAAACATGTACTCTGCCACTTGCAGCTTTTTTTTATTATACTATGTTATATAGCTTTATGGTACGAAACAGTACTACAATCCTAAAGTCGCAGTCTTAGGTCTAGTTCTCACGAAGGTAACCAATCTCTGAGCTGTACCACTTCAGACTGCAGGTGGGGTCACACATGACTGAAACCTCCTCTGTACAAAGTATTCTCTGCATACAGAAAGCTAGCATTTTAGGAGACATTCTAGTTTTCTGTGCTTGGGGAATTTCTTTTGTGTGAAGGATGATTTGGCTATCTAAGATCCAGAAACAGGTGTATAACCCCACTAAGAACCGCCTAAGGATGTTGGTTGGCAGCAGCTCTCCAGGATTTCAGACAGGGTCTCTCTCAGCCCTACCTGGAGATATCTGGGATTGAACCTGGGACCTTCTGCAAGGAAAGCAGCTGTGCTACCCATGAGCTATGGCCCTTCCCCAAACTACACTCAGCTTTCCACTTGCAGAGGTCACTATATTTATGCTTATTATAACTTCTTTTAAAAGAAAAGCAAGTTAAAAGACTAAGCAATTAAAAGAGACAAGGAGAGCTAGGGAAAGTTCATAAATATTCCAACCTGTCTAAGATTATGCATTTTTTTGCATTGAACATGCATGTCAGTTTCACATGAGCTCATTCACAAATCTGTTCCTTAATCTAATTTTAATTGTTTTAGAAAAAAACACATGAAAATTTGTATTTAAATAAATGTTAAATACATATTTATATTTGCATTTTATCACAAAAACTATTTAAATACTTATTTTACCACAATGTATGCATTTCTAAACATATTGGGTTGCATTCAACACAGCACTAAGCAGATTGTTCCACCAGCGCAAGGATTTCACCTCGTACAATGGAATTATCTCACCCTCTCCTTCCCCCGTGCACCCCTTAAATCTGTTCTGGGGGCTCCCCCAAATCCAGAGCAGATTTGTGGATCCCACGGGGCACGCGTGAGGGGAGGAGGGGGGAATCCCATTGTGCTAGTGCTAACCCTTGCACTACCACTGCTACACAGTTGAATACTGCCCATTTTATTCTAAAATATGCATTTTAATGCACTTTGGTCTGGTTTTAGAGCCAAGAATTCCATCACAAAATTCACAGAAGCGCAAAACCTGAAATTAACATTTTAAAAGTCTGATGGCAAGGAACTTACTTCTGTATCTTAACGTCTATCAGCCAGAATTTTTCAACAATACCAGGCAACCTCTTTACTTTAGTAGGCCAAGCAAAGTTGTCTAAACACAGAAGAAGAAGAAAATTACTGAACCCAGCCCAAAGCATACAAAAAGATGGCTCCACCAGTCTATTGGCAGCAACCTTTATAGGAAAAGAGAATGCAACTTTAGCCCTTCAGCTCACACAACATATTATATATTCAACTCCATTCTAGGAATTAGTCCTTTTCATGCCCTGCATTCATAGATCTCCTCCATACCCCCCTTCTTTTCCTTTTCCTTTTTGTTACTACATGGCTAGCTTCATGTAGGCCAAGTAATATTAGATCCGTTCATATATTTTTGCTCACTGTTTATTCGTTCTCTTGCTGACCTGCCCAAGGCCCCCCTTGGGAATTGGCCGGGAGGCTCATAATGCATTTGCAGTCCTTGCAGAGAACAGACTCTGTTCTAGGGAAACGAGGATCACGCTGCAGGCCTGGCATATGCGTGTCAAAGAATCTGAGTAAACAGTCCAAAAGAGCGCCTCTTCCAGAGGCAAAAGTAGTTTGAGCAAGGCTGCTTTCACATTGCACTTTATTCCATTATTCTGACGATTTCTTACCTGGTAATTTGCGCATTATGTTTGCCCTTTCACACAACACACAAGCTAGTTCTGGGATTCTTGTGGAATATAGTGCAAGTTTAGCGCTAATTTTCACGATAAATAATACCAGAAACAATCTGTTTGCAAGCCTGGGAACCTGGGAAATCAAAGGAGTTTTTTGCTAGCTGCAGCCACTCACATGACAAGCATCCCAGCATGCAATGCATTCACACCCTTTAGGCGCATAAGGGGTTTTTTTACCTGATGAAAATTGTACTGGTATTCTGGCATAAGTGCAGACAGCAGCAGCATTTATTTATTTATTTTATATCCCATCCTTCCTCCCAGTACGAGCCCAGAGCTGCATTTTCCCATACACATCCTTGCGTCAATACAACTAAAATAATTTTAAAAGTCAGATGCTAAAAGGAGAGGGCTTGCATGGTGACGGGATGAGATCTTAGACCTCCTACACAGTGGGGAACAGTGCAAATGCGTACAATGGGTGAGAGACGAAAACAAGACATTCATTGCAGCCGTATGAAAGACAGTTGCACAAAATGCTGGTATATCGGCTGAAAAAACTACTGTTCCTTAACACCACAGCTACTGCAGTGTGAAAGGAATTTTAGAAATTGGGACAGAAACGCTGCCTTTTTAATCCGTTAAACTAATGCAATCAGCCCCATGTCTGAAAGCAGCCCTAGATTATACAACCCAATGAACTCTTCCCCACCCCCTTGGACCATACTACTTCAGGCTGCAGGTAAGGGCTTGCGTATTTGGACCCTGCACTACAAACAAACTCCCTGTGCATAGGGGGAAAAAACAGCATGAGCAGGAGGAGGAAGGTTGGCTGAACCCTTCTTGCCAGGAATTTTGGTTTACAGCAGCGCATACAAACATTCACCTTTCCACCTGCAGAGGTACATAGTTAGGGTCGCAACTGGGTAGGAAAAAAAGTCACCAAAGGGTTAAGGCCCAAATCGAGATGGCCCCCTCCCCGGCATTAGCCACTTGTGTAAAAAACAAAAAAGTCATGTACTTAAAGGCTCAGACTCATAGCCATCCAATGTGTAGTTTGGTCCCAGCAAGAAAGATGGACAGGGGAGAAGGGAGGGAGAAAGGCGTAGGATTAGGAAGCTGGATCTGTTATGCCCCCAAAGGCCCTTAATCTTTTTATTTTACCTTGTAAAACAGATTCCACACACCCCTGGATATGTGTGCATTGTTATACATAATGTATCTTCAACTCTTTTGATGTCAGCCTTCCATGCCATGTGAAACAGGCTCTTATCTTCATGCAGTTGAAAGTGCCAGAGAAGTCCTTTTCTCTCTCTCTCTCTACCCCGCCTGTCTTTTCATTGAACAGACTGATTCCCCCAGTAAACACTCACCCAACAGTGTAAGAGCTGCTTCCACATCATTAATTCCCGTGTCACTGGGGAGTATGTGTGAATACTCCTACCGCATTGTGTGTGTGTGTGTGTGTGTGTGTGTGCGTGGGGAAAATCACATGGGTCTTTCCCATCTGATCAGCACACCACCAGGAGACAAAAGACAAACAGCGTGTTGAGCTTTTCTGTACAGTGATTGTAATTTTAAGGACTTTTGAAAAGAACATTCTGCAAAGGCTAGCTTTTCAGCTTGGCATGAAAAACAAAAGGAATTCTGTCCTCTGCAAGAGATACCAATCAGCGTGAGGCACCTTCTTTTGCTGATGTCCTCCACTCCGCATTGTAAGTGTATCTACTGAGGCCTCAAGCTTTATTTGATCAGAAGATCAATCAGCTAAAACCAGAAACCTGGATTGAGGCTTCCAAGGGGTTGGAGGAAGTTGCAAGGAAGTGCTGAAGAGGGTGTGGTGTCCATAACCATTTCTTAACTCCCATATGATTCGAAATGTTCTTGCATTAATATGTCATGTTCTGCCGCATTCATGCAAAGTTCCACCAAATTCTAATTTTAACTCAAAGAGAACTCAAAAAGCAAATAGTAATTTTTGAAAAATTCCTAGGGTGGTATTCAATGCAAGTCCTACTCAGAGCAGACCCACTGAAATTAACAGACATTACTAACTTGCATTCATTAATTTCAGTGGGGTCTACTCTGAACAGGACTTAGCTGAATACAGGCCCTTGTGTTTAAACATGGTATACTACAGAACAATTAAATGTTATAGCTGAGCCCAGAAAGAGTGAATCTCCTGATACAATACTGAGCAGTCATTTGGCAACACGGGATGTTTTAAACTATCCCTTTCAGCTTTGAAAAGTTATGGTGTCCCATCGTTAGCCATGCAAAAATAAATGGCCCACAAGCTAAAGGAGGGAAAGTTTTAAATGTAGACTCCCCTAATGGGATCAGGCTCACCATGTTTTTTCATGTGGTTTTAGATGTGAAACTCTCCCGAATGTGCTTTTTTCCACAGTGAAGAGAAATACATTAGAACAAATAATTTTACCAGTTTATGAACTGAACATGTTATGCCCTCATGTTATGCTTTTATCTTCTTCAAAGTCTCTGCTTCCAAAAAACCATACTTTGCAATTTGTGCTCATGTGAATATTATTGGACTGGAAGACATTAAGGCGCTTTTTCCATGGTTGGACAGACACAAGAGAATTTATGGGCCAGTGTTATGCCACATAAAACAATCCAATAGCACAATCTTGCCGTGCTGGTTTTGATCTTAAAACCCTTAACATAAGGATGTGGAAGCTGTCGCTCTCCCAATTCTCTTGGTTCCAAAAGCCCCAGCCAGAATGCCCAATTGTCAGGGATGATGGGAATTGTAGTCCAACATTATCTTCACCATCCCTGCCTGAATGGCTCAGGACCAAGACAGCCTGAAAGATTTCCTGTCCCCACATTCGCCTGTCTCTGTACATTAAGATCTGCTTCAGCAACCTCTCTTTAAGTTCTCCCACCATCAGAGGATTGCCAGGTAATTACTGGGAAAAGGGCCTTCTCAGTGGGGTAACTTTAGAATGCTCTCTGTAGAGAGGACAGCCTGGCATCTACTTTGAAGTTATTCCAATGTCAGGTGAATTTTTTTAAAAAAATTATTTATTTGTTTCAAACTTTTAAGTTCAGTTTTATCTGCTGGGTTTAATTCAGTTTGATCATGGCTGGGTCACAGAGAGGACAAAAGTCTACCCGATGACCAGGAGAGGAAGACAGACATCTGGGCAGGGAAGAGAGGATGTTCGCGGTGGGGTGGGTGCTCTCTATAGGACAAGATAGCTGGGTCCCATGTTTCCTGGGGATCACAGTACGTCATCGTGTAGCAACTTTCATGTAGTATCATTCTTAAGAGATCTTAAAAAAAATCTACTAGCAGGCAGTTGCTGAGTGTAGGGCTTTCTTTGCTAAACACTAAAAGACCACCTGCCCATTTGGTCCAATGAGGGAGGGACGTCATGCACAGTCCCCATTTTTATATTGCTCCAATTGATTTTGCTGGGGGGTGGGGAGGGAAGTATTTTTAATAGGTTTTGATCAGTAACGTAGTGGCAAATTCAGAAGTGCATAGTCCCTTCATGATAGTCACACTACACTCCTCACAGCCATGCCCCTTTTCCCACTCTCCCTTGTCTCCTTTGTGAGTCCACACTCCACTCCACTCCAAGAAGCCAATCAGCATGAAAGGGGAGGCTGTGTGTTAGTTACTGAGAAGAGTCTTCTCAATGGCTGACTCAACTCCATTCACTCAAGGAGTCTTCTCAGCAGCTAACATGCTCCCTTTTCATGCTAATTGGTTCATACATAGGAAACTGGCTGGCACACTGCTCCCAAAAAAGTAATGGGTCTATGACTCCCTGTGACCCCAGATGATTACACCCTTGGTTTTGAATTTGTTTGAATGAGTTTTGAAATTTTGTAAAGTGCTATGAAAATTTTACTGAAAGGCAGAGTACCAAACTTTATAATAAATAAATAAAAATAAATACAATGAAAAAATCCTATGCGCACTCATTTAGTACTAAGTTTCAAGGAAATCAAATGACACACACACACACAGAGAGAGAGAGAGAGAGAGAGAGACTGCTTTTCAGACAGGATTGGTTCCCAAAGCAACTGTCAATTAAAACCCACATAAAGAGACCATCTATAATTAGGAATAAGTTGGTATACGTTGCAGGGGAGTGAAGTCTTCGGGCCTCTGGCAGTTGGTGATACAGTCCAAGATCCCCTCCAAAGAGTTCAGTGGAGGGAACTGCAGGTGGATTCAACAAGTTGCCAACCCATGGAAACTGCCTGCTCATTCATTTGGACAATTTTCAAGTTACTTTCAAGCCAACATGCAAAGAACAGTGAACCCACTACATAAAAAAACTGTGCTGCATATCCACAACATATTTTTTGTTTTAAGTGGTTTGCTCTTCCGACTGGGGTAAATTGTGAGCAGTGCCCGTATCTTGACACGTCTCAATAAACCATGCTTTATTATGATATGCACGAGCAGCAACAAGCCTTGGGTGTGTGCGTCCTCCTTCTCCTGCACAGCTGAAAGACTTTGGAAACACTGTTTCTGGGATACTACGGAGGTTGCAAAATGGTGGCCAGGCTGACCGTAGACTTGTCACTAAAAACAAAAAACCTCACGAAGAAAGAAAGCTGTGCCTTTCTCACTGTGAATGCTGAGCCCCACTCCAAGAAACAGTTGCACAAATGCTCCTCTCCTTGTAGAAATTTGGTGAAATGGTCTTCCTGATTCCTCTGCTCACAAACAGGGTGGAGAATTTTGAGAGGCTATTTGTGCACAGCTTTATCCCCAATGGTAGCGCCACAACAGCTCAGTAGGCGAGAGGCTAGGCTGACACCCTGATGTTATTGGTTTAGGCCAGCTTCCCCTGTCTGATGCTTTCCAGATGTCGTTAGATTCCAGCTCCCATCATCCCAGACCCTTGGCCATGATGGTGATTAGAGATGGGAGTCAAAAACAGCATCTTGAGGAAGCCAGGTTGTATCAATGGGTTTTTCTGCCCACTGCAGGGCCAGGTAGACTCCAAGCCCAAAAGCAAAAACTGTCATGCCAAATGCCAACATTCAGACAGGCACTGACATTCATTCATTCATTTATTATTTGATTTATATCCCGCCCATCCTCCCATTAGAAACCAAGTGTGGCAAACCATAGCACTAAAAGCACTTTAAAACATCATAAAAACAGACTTTAAAATATATTAAAATAAAACATCTTTAAAAACATTTTTTAAAAGCTTTAAAAACATCTTTTAGAAAAAGAAAAGGTTTAAAAGCATATTACAAAGCAATTCCAACACAGAAGCAGACTGGGATAAGGTCTCAACTTAAAGGGCTTGTTGAAAGAGGAAGGTCTTCAGTAGATTATGAAAAGATAACAGAGATGGTACCTGTCTAATATTTAAAGGGAAGGAATTCCAAAGGGCAGGTACCACCACACTAAACATCCGCTTTCTATGTTGTGATAAGATGGTATCTGCGCAGTGATTGACTGGGTACATAAGATACAAGATGGTCTTTCAGGTATCCTAGTCCTAAACTGTATAGGGCTTTGTATACCAAAACTAGAACTTTGAACTTAGCCCGGTATAAAACTGGCATAAAGAAAGCATTTGAAGTGTCAATGCCCTATGACTCCTGAGTCACATTCAGATGTATTGCTTAAGCCAGTGGCTTAACTCTAAACCCCACATGGCCCCCTGCCCACCCCCACAAGCACGCACCAATTTACAAAACAAAGCATCAATTCAGGCAAAAGGCAGTCTGATAACCATGACAACATTAACCACCTTAAAACAGGGGATGCCTTAAATGGGAATAAAATATTTTGAACTAAGGATCACCAGTATGGTGACAGTGGGCCTGCCAGAGGGATCTGGCTGGCCACTGTGGAAAGCAGGATGTTGGATTAGATCAAAAGCAGAGAACCTTTTTCAGCCGCACTCCCTTCTTGCCAGTCTTCTCAGGGGCCACATGACGTGGATAAGTGGGTCCAGAACTCCCTAACGTGGGCAAAACAACAAATGGGGATTTTACCTTTATCAGACAGTTTTGGACACATTCCAGCCAGCCAAAAACACTGCAAAGGAGCGCTCATGAGAGAGGCTTGGCTTGGAAAAGTGTGTGGCTGAGGAGGGTCACACAGAGAGGCTGGGGGGGGCATTTGCTCCCCCCCAGGCTTGAGGTTCCCCATTCCTGGATTAGACAGACATTTAATCTCATCTGGTACCTGAGGAGGTGTGAGGATTTGCAGCAAGGGGTTTCTTGACAATACGAGCACTCCACTCAGATTCTTGTGAGCAGAATTGAGGTGGGCATAGAGAGCCAGGAGCAGCCCCCTGCCTCAGTTCTATTCACTGTGCTGAACTGCCTGCCGCGACCTCCATCTTCTGCTCTCCAAGGCAACAAAACGTACCTTGGGGAAGGGCATCTTGAGGATATGGGGCTTCATTTTATTTATCTCTTTAAAACTTTTCCCTACCACCCTTTAAACATATCAAAATACAACAGTCACAGTAAAACCAGCCAATTCTACTAAAAGCTTAGCATTATGTATGTATGTATTTATATTATTTATTATTTATTTTTTACTGGGTGCCATGGCAGACTTCCCCTGGCTGTCACAAAATGAATCACAGAAGACTGGCAAAACCAGGCAGGCTTCATCCAGAGATTGCAACATACAGGTAGTTCTATTTAGGAGAGCATGTTCCTTCAGATGTCCAAGTCTCAAGTTGTTTAGGGCAGAGGTTCCTAAACTTTTCCCCCCACGGACCACCTAAAAATTGGCGGACCACTTAATTATTTTTCTGCCTGTTGCAGCAATTGTAATGCGCTATGCTAGATGCTGAATGAATGCATTTTAATAGTATTTTCATTGCTTTTTTATTTTGGACATTGCCTTTTATTATATTACAATTTGAATT